>NC_135482.1:117381728-118048604 GCF_052094955.1 Ictidomys tridecemlineatus
TAATGAAAAACACCAATGGCGTGGTCCCTACTTGTGGCCCAAAAGGTTAGGATTATACTACTAGCCTCTAATCAAGGGCCATGGATTTCAAGAGGCCTTGTCTTCAGTGTCTATTCCCCATGAGAGAACTGGGTCAATTCTGGAACACAGCTTCCTGAGCATTCAGGCAAGAGAGCCATGAGAAAATGGGGGAAGGGGCAAGAATAGGAAAGGAAGATGTTAAAACATTACTGTTGACACAAGAATAGGATCTTGTATCTCCAAGATCCAAGAAACTCCCCCAAAGGCTTGCAGAAGTAATAAACAAATTGACAAAAGGAGCAGGATAGAAAATGAATATTTAAAAGGAAAGAAAGAAAGAGAGAGAGAGGGAAGGACAGAGAAAAAAAAGAAAGAAAGAAAAAAGAAAGGAAAAAAGAAAAAAAGGAAGAAAGGGAAAGAAAGAAAGAAAAGAAAGACACCTTTGCTTTCCCATAGATCCACATTGAATGTTCGGACTATGCAATCAGGAAAGACATTTTCAATCCCATGATATTCTGAGTTGCCCTGCTAGATTCTTCCACACTCTCTTTGTGCCTGTCTGCTGGCCTATTCAATTTTCATGTACCAGGGGGTCTGAAAATGTGTACTCAAAATCACTTTTATGCCTTGGTGCCCTTTTCTGTCACTGTTTTCTTTTTGACTAGAAAGTGTTTCCTACACAACCACAACATTAAGCCCAAGTTAGGTAAATGCAAAATGGAGAAACCTTTCTCTCCCTAATTTGGCATCATATGCGAAGGATGAGTCTTCCTCTCAGTGAAAATTTCCCCAAAGGTTATTTAGATTGCAAAAGTTTTTGTTCAGCTAAGGAGGCCCAGGTAACGCTGTTCCGTTTCCCTTCAGCATAGCATAATTCAAATTCTTAGAAACCAAGGTGATTCTCTCACAAATGTCCTGTCATCAGAATGTTGCCAGTGTGTAATGCTGGCTGATATCCGAATTTGTCAGAATGTGCTGGAGTATATTTCAAATATCATTCTCTCTTTATGCTAGAAAACGTTGAGTCGGGTTAGGTGTTCCAGGAGTAGTATGTCTGCGCAGTTTTGGGCATCAGATAGTATGTTTCGGGAGGATGTGTTTCTTCTGTGGTGGCCTTCTCCTTTCAGAGTCAGTAGCCATGTGAAGATGAAAGTTGGTCTTCATGGGGGAGGATATGTGAAGTTCTCTTTTCAATCGTTCAATTTTGGAAGATTAGACTTGTCTCGTTTTTTAATCCTCACCGACGTGCACAGCCCAAGTGACATGTCTGCTTTAAAATGCTGATTCAGAATCGGTTATTGATATTAATTTTAAATGATATCAATTTTGATATTAATTTTACCAGAGAGTCTCTGAGATTTGCTCAGGAGAGAGCTTGGATGCTTCCTCTGAGGATATGATTGAAAAGGAAGCCCATACTCTGGAAGGTAAGAGCCTTTATATTTTTCATATAAAAAATTACAGTGGACAGCATATTTATTTCAATCCTAAGCAGCAGCCTATTTGAATAGTGGAAGACGGGAATCTACTGAGTAGTGGAAGGTAACAATGGGTACATCTCCTGCCTTTTGAGGGACAGGTAACATCCAGAGTGTCATGAGGTGATTGGAACCAATGATTCAAAACCTGAGCAGACTAAGGTTGGGAAACACTGGAGGGGACAGTAGAAGGTGGATTGAAGAAGGAGCAAAACAGAGTACAGGGAGTCAATGGAGAGAAAAGAAGCAAGCAGGTGTGCACCGTGAAGGGGGGAATCTCAGATGACTGGCTACAGAGAGAGAAAGAGAGAGACAGGGAGAGAAGCATATTAGAGAATGCCAGAAAGCCTTGTGAGCTTCAGGGACCAAACTTGGCATGAGATGTAGTGCCAGTTGTTCCAATCTTCCTATCTTCCTCCTGGTGAGAAAGGTGTTCAGGAACTCAGTCCCAGGTCATGCAGAGCTACCTTGATGCACCACCCGTAAACTGACATGTTCCCACAGCCACAAACAGAATTGAACATCCTAAGAAACGCTGGTATTTTTTGGAGCACCCTCGTGGACTTGGCAAGTGTAGGGTCGGTTATGGATTGATCACCAAGGCCCCAGCCTGACCGAAGGTCCCCTGGAAAAATTGACTCCTTATACATCTTTGATTTGGGGGACCTGGTAGAGAGGAGACTGTGGCTGGATTCCAAATAGGCAGTTGAAGTTGAAGAATTTAGGGTTGGACTCCCACAGACTGCATCTCTCCACTCCCGTGGGTCATCTGTTGGGGACCAGGCTCAAGATAAGCATTGCAATTCGGCAGGTCTTGAATTCTGCATCTGTAATGGGTTCTAAGGTGATTCCAATGCTCCTGGCCCTCAGAGCACATTCTGAGGAGTCAGGCAATGGGCTTCTCCTTAATGAAGCCTCAGTGAAGAGCCATGGGGAGATAGCTGAGGACCAAAGGAGACAGATGGAAGGCCAAGGTTTTGCTTTCATCCCTGAGCATGGCTCTTGACAAGGGGGAAGGTCCTTGTAAGGTTATTTGAGAAAAAGTGTGAGTGGGAGAAATCCCTACAAAGACAATCAAGTGGACAATCAAGATGGAGACCACCGTGGTCGAGGTTCTTTCTGAAAAGCAGAAGGGTAAGGGAAAGGAGGAAGGCAAGCAAGAAGTTAGCTAGGTACATTTGGAGACTGTGATGAGGAATCAGGGAATGCATCTCAGCTGTCTTCAGTAGGTCTGCCTTCACATGAAAACTGGGAGTACTGTCTGTCCGTAGATTACTCAAAGTAGAGGAGAATGGTACATGGAGTCAAACTTGAGCGAGTCATTTCCCTGTGCCGCACTTGCAGGCCTGGAGGCTGCATTTTGCAGTGATGTCAATGGTTCAGAGGGGATCTCTATAATTGTAGAAGCACTAGCTTTGTTCAAAAAGACAGCTCTCATCTCCTTCCCTATTCTGGGCAGGGGGACATAGTGCGATGGAATCCAGAGCTTTTAGCAAGCTACAAATGTGCTCTAGTCCTGAGTGAGTCCTGACCCTATTCAGAGCTCATTTTGTGAGACAGTCATTTCATGGAAATCCTTGAAAGATGACCAAGATATGGGAAAGCAGACTCGGTGGGAACAGAAGACTTTGTAGAGCTCATACTTTGAGTATCCAAAGACTTATTTTTCATGGGCCTTGCCACAAGTTTTAAGTATGGAAAGTTATGGGTAGGAAATACTTGTGCGATAACACAGTCGACTCTTTCCCTTTTTCCCTTTGCTTTACCATACTTTGAGATATTAATCTTACCATCCATTGCTTTCTCAGAAATGGGCCCTCTGTCTTCTCCTGTGTCTTCATCAAGCAAGCTCAAGTTCTCAAAACCAGAGGATGCAAGAAAGGAGGGCACACCAGTGTCCCCCGTGGGTATGGAAATCAAGAATGTTTTGAATGAGCCCTTCTGCCGAAAGTGTGTATGTCAGGCAATGGGTGGAGGCAAAGTTCTTGGATCAGAAATGGATGACCCCTTTCACTGGACTCTACACAATTGGTGCTCACTGACTTCTAGCACAACTGGAGGAACAGCTCAGGTGTTGGGAGTGCAGCGCACTGAAGAACTCCCATAGGTGTCAAGGAACATATGTGCCATCACATCTTTCCTCACTGTGCCTCTTTCCGGTGGCATCCATTCGCTTTCCTCTTTGATTTATGGCTATTGCAAAGAGTCTCAGGGTTGGAAACTTCACTGCTTGTGTTGATTCAACCTACGTTTCTGCCCCGGTTTAAGGTGGTACCATGCAGCCTTGTGGTTTTGAGGACCCAAAACCAGGAAATATGCACACAAACCCTAAAGGGCCCAAGGCTACCAAAGTTATTCCCAAAGTGAAGCATGAGTGTCCAGCTCCTTCTTAATATGAGACCAAGCTATGGCTGGTTTTGTCACATGCATGGCTAATTGACTCTGTGTCCCTTTTCCTTTTCAGGATCTCAGAGGGCTCCTTCCTTGAAGGTAATTGCACCTTGCGCTTCTCTTCCTATGACCTACACATTGCAGTAAATACACAGCATTTATTTGATATCATTTTCCCAAACCCATCCAGCCTCCCACTGCATTGAGACATTCTGGTGAAAGTACAGACCCAGAGATGAAGGGTGCCAGGAGGAAGGATGTCAAGACTATCACACCAGGTACATTTTGCACTAGGAGTTCTTTGGAAAGGCGTCTATGGACACACCTGAAATGGTGGCATTATGTGAAAACCTCTGAAAGGCTCCCATTCCTCATTCTTTGGTATCCCCCATTGGAAGGGGAGATTGGATACAGAAAAGGCCAATGTCAACGTGGGCATTCACGTTGGTACAAAATTGCCTTTATCAACCTGAGAAAAATACCATTCAAGGCAAGCATTAACTCGGTTGTGTGTAAACCCCAAGATCCACCACTGGATTTAGGGATTTATAATCATGAATGAGGAAGCTTAGGCTAACGTGCTGCAGAGTTTCCAGATGTGCAGTGGACAGCTAGGCGGGAGTGTCAGGCTCCTGAGAGACTGAGGTCCATATTGGACTTGGACACAAAAATAGATGATGAGCCAGTGAGACATATGAAGAAGACACGTAAAAACAATCAGATTGCTTGCTACCACGACACCCAGTGTACTCTCTGATGGCTCACACCCATATTGTGCTCTATGCACGGATTTACTCCGTCAGTGACCTTTTCCTTCTGTGTGCTTTATTCTGCACTCACTTAATATGTTACATCACTATATGTTTCCCCTCTCCTCTTTCCAAAAAGAAATATTGTATTATTGGGTCATAGGCAATCACTTCCTCGCATGGTCTCTGAGGCTGCCCATCCAGAGTTCCTCCTTCAAGACACTGATGCCATCGATCCTATTCCTATTCATGCCTGTAATACTCATTTTCAAGGGAGCGAATAGAACCCAGGACCTTGACATGCGAAGCAGTTTCTCTACCACTGAGCCTGAATGCCAGCTCAGGACATCACTCGCCAAACATGAAGAACACTTTCCTCAGTGTAGGCAGCTGAGCAGCACAGAAACCAGATGGTGAACACAAAAACCTGAATCCTGTCCTCTAGTTCATGTCCCATCTGATTGCATATGTTCTATAGACTTGTGAAGTGATCTCCTGTTCTAGGGACACAGATTTTTAGTTGAATTCACTTAAAAAAGCTCATTGTTCCCTCGCACTGACGACTTGCTCCTTGGTGTCCTCTACATGTCTGCATCCCTCCCCCCAGTCCAGGTGTGCATGGATATTCTATTGGGCGGTTGCCTTCTACACATTCGCCACCAATTTCACACAGGCCCCTCACATTCCATGTACCCAGGGGATGTGTCATGTTGTTCTCCCTACACTGCACATATGAGGCATGAACCTGGGTGTACCCACGTTGCCTTTAGGCACTGATGTTTTATGCACGTGATGGTCCCAGTGTTGTCAAGTCAACTAGAAACCTTTCAGAGTGTAAATTGGGCCTCTCTCAGTGTATGCATCCCTGTCCCCTCTCCTTTCGGTCACTTGACACGACTCCAACTGTATTGGTTTTGAGCCATGCAGATGCCATTGAATCATGGTCTGTTTCTCTCCCTTGCAAATCCCTTCCTTGCTGTCACCATTTCCGACCCCTGGCTGCCCCCCCCCTCCCCCCGTGCTCACTCATTGAGACACTGCTCTGGCCCTACCTGCAGGAACACCACCACATCTGAAGTCTTTTATCCACACTAGCACTTACCAGGAGCTCAGTCAACTATCAGGTCAAGTAAATCAAGACTCTTGGCAATGGTGACTGACACCATTGACTGAGGATGGGACCCATAATGTTGTTCCCTGCAACCCAGAAATCGTGATGATCCAGAACTAAGGGAATCATCCAGTGGAAAAACAAGTAAAGAGCTAGCCAAGGAGCAATGCAAGAAACACCAGTGTGTGTACCTAGGAAATTTATGTCAGCTTCATCCAATGGTTTTCCTAATACCTAGAATAGGATCCCAAGGGAGAAAATCCAGTGGCAGAGTGTTTGCCAAGCATGCCAAAGTCCATGGGTTCCATTCCAGGATCACTCACTCACACACAGTAGCAATGTAAGTAATAAAATCAGCATTCAGCTGAAAGTGAAGCTGCAGGTAAATGCATGTGTGGGAAAAGAGAAGTGAATTACTGTTAGACCTATGTATTTGCATTAGGACACAGCATCCCTGTTCAGGATGTTCTAATTCATTTATGTCAATCTGCATATTTGTCAGCAGAACCACATTTCCATGTGAAGGCAGAGGAAGCGGGCACAACCCTTGGTGGTTCCAAGATGCGGAAGCCAAAGGTATGTAAACATGTCCATTTCCCTTCCTGGCTTCCCAACACTTGCCTTGCTCTACTCATGGACAGTAGGCCCCATGAAATGACCTCTCTGACTATTCTCATCAAGCCGAGATCATCACTGAGTCCTTAGGTCTAAAAACACTTGGAAAGTTTAAGAATGTGCAAACCATTTCAGAATTCATGGTACCTTATTGAACTAGTTGCTCCTTAGGTCTGAGGCCTAAAATTGCTTGGGGTTTTCTGCTTCCATTTGGATAACCACCTGAAATGATCAATGACTTATGATCAAATATTAGACTGATTTAACAGATGGTTATTATGATGAACTAATGAAAAACACCAATGGCGTGGTCCCTACTTGTGGCCCAAAAGGTTAGGATTATACTACTAGCCTCTAATCAAGGGCCATGGATTTCAAGAGGCCTTGTCTTCAGTGTCTATTCCCCATGAGAGAACTGGGTCAATTCTGGAACACAGCTTCCTGAGCATTCAGGCAAGAGAGCCATGAGAAAATGGGGGAAGGGGCAAGAATAGGAAAGGAAGATGTTAAAACATTACTGTTGACACAAGAATAGGATCTTGTATCTCCAAGATCCAAGAAACTCCCCCAAAGGCTTGCAGAAGTAATAAACAAATTGACAAAAGGAGCAGGATAGAAAATGAATATTTAAAAGGAAAGAAAGAAAGAGAGAGAGAGGGAAGGACAGAGAAAAAAAAGAAAGAAAGAAAAAAGAAAGGAAAAAAGAAAAAAAGGAAGAAAGGGAAAGAAAGAAAGAAAAGAAAGACACCTTTGCTTTCCCATAGATCCACATTGAATGTTCGGACTATGCAATCAGGAAAGACATTTTCAATCCCATGATATTCTGAGTTGCCCTGCTAGATTCTTCCACACTCTCTTTGTGCCTGTCTGCTGGCCTATTCAATTTTCATGTACCAGGGGGTCTGAAAATGTGTACTCAAAATCACTTTTATGCCTTGGTGCCCTTTTCTGTCACTGTTTTCTTTTTGACTAGAAAGTGTTTCCTACACAACCACAACATTAAGCCCAAGTTAGGTAAATGCAAAATGGAGAAACCTTTCTCTCCCTAATTTGGCATCATATGCGAAGGATGAGTCTTCCTCTCAGTGAAAATTTCCCCAAAGGTTATTTAGATTGCAAAAGTTTTTGTTCAGCTAAGGAGGCCCAGGTAACGCTGTTCCGTTTCCCTTCAGCATAGCATAATTCAAATTCTTAGAAACCAAGGTGATTCTCTCACAAATGTCCTGTCATCAGAATGTTGCCAGTGTGTAATGCTGGCTGATATCCGAATTTGTCAGAATGTGCTGGAGTATATTTCAAATATCATTCTCTCTTTATGCTAGAAAACGTTGAGTCGGGTTAGGTGTTCCAGGAGTAGTATGTCTGCGCAGTTTTGGGCATCAGATAGTATGTTTCGGGAGGATGTGTTTCTTCTGTGGTGGCCTTCTCCTTTCAGAGTCAGTAGCCATGTGAAGATGAAAGTTGGTCTTCATGGGGGAGGATATGTGAAGTTCTCTTTTCAATCGTTCAATTTTGGAAGATTAGACTTGTCTCGTTTTTTAATCCTCACCGACGTGCACAGCCCAAGTGACATGTCTGCTTTAAAATGCTGATTCAGAATCGGTTATTGATATTAATTTTAAATGATATCAATTTTGATATTAATTTTACCAGAGAGTCTCTGAGATTTGCTCAGGAGAGAGCTTGGATGCTTCCTCTGAGGATATGATTGAAAAGGAAGCCCATACTCTGGAAGGTAAGAGCCTTTATATTTTTCATATAAAAAATTACAGTGGACAGCATATTTATTTCAATCCTAAGCAGCAGCCTATTTGAATAGTGGAAGACGGGAATCTACTGAGTAGTGGAAGGTAACAATGGGTACATCTCCTGCCTTTTGAGGGACAGGTAACATCCAGAGTGTCATGAGGTGATTGGAACCAATGATTCAAAACCTGAGCAGACTAAGGTTGGGAAACACTGGAGGGGACAGTAGAAGGTGGATTGAAGAAGGAGCAAAACAGAGTACAGGGAGTCAATGGAGAGAAAAGAAGCAAGCAGGTGTGCACCGTGAAGGGGGGAATCTCAGATGACTGGCTACAGAGAGAGAAAGAGAGAGACAGGGAGAGAAGCATATTAGAGAATGCCAGAAAGCCTTGTGAGCTTCAGGGACCAAACTTGGCATGAGATGTAGTGCCAGTTGTTCCAATCTTCCTATCTTCCTCCTGGTGAGAAAGGTGTTCAGGAACTCAGTCCCAGGTCATGCAGAGCTACCTTGATGCACCACCCGTAAACTGACATGTTCCCACAGCCACAAACAGAATTGAACATCCTAAGAAACGCTGGTATTTTTTGGAGCACCCTCGTGGACTTGGCAAGTGTAGGGTCGGTTATGGATTGATCACCAAGGCCCCAGCCTGACCGAAGGTCCCCTGGAAAAATTGACTCCTTATACATCTTTGATTTGGGGGACCTGGTAGAGAGGAGACTGTGGCTGGATTCCAAATAGGCAGTTGAAGTTGAAGAATTTAGGGTTGGACTCCCACAGACTGCATCTCTCCACTCCCGTGGGTCATCTGTTGGGGACCAGGCTCAAGATAAGCATTGCAATTCGGCAGGTCTTGAATTCTGCATCTGTAATGGGTTCTAAGGTGATTCCAATGCTCCTGGCCCTCAGAGCACATTCTGAGGAGTCAGGCAATGGGCTTCTCCTTAATGAAGCCTCAGTGAAGAGCCATGGGGAGATAGCTGAGGACCAAAGGAGACAGATGGAAGGCCAAGGTTTTGCAGCTAAAATTTAAGCTTAATTTAAATGCATATTTGGGAAAATATAAGTTAAGTTATTATTAGATGAATTTTTTTAATTTTGATAGAATACTCTCTTTTAAAAAAAAAAGTGGTCTAGTTGTTTACATAAATCTATACATTTGTCAGCAGAACCACACTTAGATGTGCCACCAGAGAAAGGTCCAAAAACTCTTGATGGTAAAGAGAAGAAAAAGGCCAAGGTATGTAAACCTGTGAATTTAAATTCCTTGTTTCCTATAGTGTTCCTTGCTTTGATAATGAAGAGTTGGCTAAATGAAATTAGTTTTCAGAAGAGCCTTAGAATCTGATACTGAAGTCTGAACTTAAGCATTTAATTGGTTATGAATTTACAAATACTATAAGAAACCATGATAATAGAAAGTTTTATTTCTGATGGTCATTGTGCTTCCTTTTGGATAATCTCCTTATATTATCAATGAAATAACATTAAATATAAAACTTATTAACAAAGGTTGAAATTTTGAACAAATATAACAGCCATGGTCACTGAGCACTACCATGTGAAAGGCTTTTAATTCCCAGTGACTCAAAGATTTCATTGAAACTTTACTTTAGTGTCAGTGTCAAGGTAGGACAGAGGCTCCTTATAGAAACTCAACTTCCATCATGGATATTACATTCCAGATTGGACTTTACTGTTAGGGAACTTATAATAACTTCCCAGCTCATTTCCTTTCCATGTAGAAAATCAGTAATAATTATGAAGGAGTTTACTTCAACCTCTTAGTGAATGGAAGTACACCATGTAGTTTGGGAGCAACTCTGAAATTTTTTAGGTATGTTATTGCCCTGTTTTCTCTCATAAGCTGTATTGCTATGATGAGGTTTGTGTATGAATTTGGATTGATTTGTCTTCCAAGATATATGTTGGGTCATTTTACTGAAGCAATTTCTCTGTGGAGAAATTGACCTTGGCAGGGGTTATATCATCTCAGTGTCAGAGTCCCACTGAGATTGACCAAAGTGCTAGGTTTACCCATCAACATCTGTTCAAAGTAGAGAATAATTACCAGCAACAACTACAACTTAGAAAAAAAATCAACTACCAATGGAATACTTTACAAAATGATCTCCATGCCTCAAGTAACAGAATAGAAAAACTTTTTTAGATTTCAATGTGCTGATGCAATTCACATAAATGTGTCTCTGCCTAGGAATTATAATTTTAGAATGCAATAACTTTAGGGGATTCTTGTAAGGAAATGTAGTTCTGCTTGTTCTCCTGAGCTCAAGTCCAGATAGAACAATCCTGGTGGTGAAGTATGAAGACAGATCTCTCCCACTCTCAATGGGTGCTGAGGGAAAGTTTTCATTTACAGAGGAATAGTCATACTTGTTTTATACCCAGGGATGTGAGTCTGGGAAAAACTGGAACTGCCTGAAAAACCCTGCCTCAACACAGAGCCTGGGGACTGATCTGTATTTCAATCCCCACTTCTGGAATCCTTTTAGCAAATGTGCTCAGGAGTATGCAATTCTCAAGTCCCTGTAGGATTTCTTCCCTCTCTCTCTCTCTGATTAGGACAAAGTTGGCTTCCTTGCACATCTGTGCTTGGGTAGTGTACTGCAGGAATGAAGCTTTCCACCAGAACCTGTCTCAGCACTCTTGGAATCTTCTCCCTCTTGAAAGCACAGAAAGCTGTTTTCCCTGTCACTAAACTGAAAGCACCAAATTGCAATGGGCCATGGCCCCACTGCTCTGCACTCCATAGACTGGCCAAATAGCTTACCAAAACTCTTACTGTCCTTACCTCCCAGTCATTCTCTCTTCTAATGTCATAGAGATGGCCGGTTTGTGTTGGAGATGCAAGTGTTCTGACACAGACTCAGCTAAAGAACATTTCTAACTAGGTTTCCCCCTCTGGGATCCATCAGAGACCCCAAGGACATCCCTGAACCAATGTCAGTGGTGGAAATGAGGGCAATCCCCCCAGGTGCCTCTGAAATTTAAGTATGTCCATAATTGGGATATCTGCTCACCTGTGTGAACAGTGATTCTTACCAGATGATGGTCTATCCATAGCTACAAACATCACATTGAAATGAAAGTCTCTTTTTTTTCCTTGGGTAAACTATAGGTGCATTTTTTCAGCTGCGCAGAGCTCCCAGCACATGTGCACCTTATATTTCTCTCCTATAACCCAATATGACTCTTGTGAATACCTCATGACACAGTGAATTCATGTCAGAGTTGAGCCTTGAAGTCAAAATAAAAAGTTTGTGATTTCTAATCTCTCATGAAGAAATCTGAGAATAGGAGCCCTAGTGAATGAAGTCTCCCAGGCAGGGAGACTTTCTGAGAAGCTGCAGGAAAGAATCCCAGTACACTTATCTTCCCTTGACACAACAGGCAGAATCCAAGTCTCTCCTTTGCTGAAAATGATTGGTTGACTGTACTGGACTTGGGTTTTGCCGGGATTGCTGGGATTCTCCCATTGAGCTCACCAGAGTGCAGCTTTCCTCTTCAACTCAGCCAGGTTTTGCCTGGTGCTGCTGCAGTCCATTTGTCTTAGGAATGCCTTTGTTATTCACTGGTTCCCTCTAATTGCACCCTGGTTATCCCATAGCCACACTATATCTTGGCATAGCTGCACACCACTCAGGTATCAGTCAGTTTTGTGTCTGACTGTGTACCTCTCTCCTTCCTTGGGGAACTTTTTTTAAAAATATTTTTTTTAGTTTTAGATGGACACAATACCTTTATTTATTTATTTATTTATTTTTACATGGTACTGAGAATCTAACCCAGTACCTCACATGTGCCAGGCAAGTGCTCTATCCCTGAGCCACAACCCCAGCCCTCCTTGGTAAATGTTTTGTTGTTCTTCCTTAACTGGAAATCATTTCATGCTCAACCTGATGGTTATGTACTGTTGGTTAAAGGGAATAGATAGAAACTTATTTCTTAGTACTATGCCATTTTTTCAAATAATTTTTTATCAGGAAAAATTTTAACAAAAGATAGTTAGACTTTGTAAACTCTTGCTGATCTAAAAGAAGCAACATCAATACTCTATTATTTCTTTTTAATATGACATAATCCAGACTCTTTTATGAAAACCAGTTTCTTATTCATACACTAAAATAAGTCAGTCACTGGAATGAATTCAGTATTCAATGCTGAATAACAGCATGTGTATTTGTAAGAATTTTTTTAAATTAGTTTTTATTAAATATCCTCTTTTGGTGGGAAATGAAGTGTTGGATCAGGTACACTGAAGTTTGTTCCTTGTGGGAATATGCACATCATCTATTGTATTGTCAGTAAATATGTCTCTTTGTGGTTTGTCTTGGTTTTACAGTGTCAGTTTCCATATGGAGATAAAAGTGCAGCTTAATCTGGAGAGTGTATATGAGGTTCCGGTTTGAAATATTTCGATTTTCATTAGACACTTGTCTAATTTTTACTCATTGATCTCAAAACTATAAATTTTGATGTCTTATTAGATTGTGATTAGAAATCTTTATGCCACTCATTATTAATTATCACTTTACCAGGGTTGTTTTGGGAGGCTTCTGAAGATGTTTCATATTCATTCATCTGAAAATGATGATGATGCAAATCAAAGAGAAAAACACAAAGTAAAAGAACATATAGAAGGTAAGAATTATATATGAAAATAATTCATGATATGAGATGTTTATTTTCAACCTGACCACCAGTATATTCTAATAGTTGAATAAATGTACTATTGAAATTGTATTGAGGAAAAAAACCAGAAGTTAAGTTTTATAGCATCAATTTGTCTGGCAGGTATGAGGATTTTTGATACTTTCACTGTCTCTTACTGTTGCAAACCCATTGAATTGATTCTGATCACACAGAGCAATGTTTTGTTTACCATTACTACATATAAACCCATATAGTCCGCTATGTATGTATATGATTTAACATCATCATCTAAAATGTTACTACTTCCTAGGACAGAAAATAGCAGAGAGAAAAAAAATGCGAAAGAGAAAAAACAGATTGCTTTTTGGGTGAATGCAAAGTCGTCATTTGTTCAAATGTCTACTGAAAAGTGTGATTTGTATACAGCTTACATCAGGGATGTGAACAGGAGGAGTCTGGGGCTAACTCCAAATAGAAAGTTGAGGTAGAAACTTAGAAATAAATCAGTATAGCCCAAGAATCTCAACATCTAATGAGTCATCAGTCATTCTAATGTCCAGAATGCACATTCAAATTCAGCAGTTCTTTGATTCTACCTTTCTAATAAAATCAAAGGTGATTCCAATGTTCCTGCTCCCTAGACCACATACTGGGTAGCAAGGGAACAAACCTCCTATAGAAAAAGTATTGAGAGAAATGTCAGTGAAGATCATTAGATCATAGTTCAGGCTACAACTAGATCATAGGGAAACATCAATCTTGTCTATAATTTGAGTATGTCTCTTGACAGGTAAGAAGGAAGCAGAAATTAAGAAACTGAGAGGATGAATTTCATTTGGCTTCAGTATATTTGAATCAGTAAAAAATGAGATTTTATTGGTCCTGAGTTTATTGGAAGATGTAGGGCTGCTAATATTGTGTAATCTACAGCTACTCATTTCTCCTCTCCTTAACAACCAGGCATTGGGAATGGGTGTTTTTGCATCATGTATTTGTTCATCTGAGATATATATCATTTCAGAAACTTTGGTTATCTTATTAAAGTTTCTAAAATGTTTTCATTTAGGGGAGTGATAGTACTATGAATTGACCCCATGGTCTTGGGCCTGCTATGGTTATACTCTTTTGTGAGTGACAGTCTCATTCTTAGATAGCTAATTTTCTGATAAGATCCTTTAAAGACTAACATGATATATCAAAAGAGTTTAGTTTTTTAAGCAGAAGACTTTGTAGAGTTAATTCCTTGAACACAATAATTTTTATTTTAAATCTAATTATTTTGAATTATAATTGTTCTTGATATGAGATAACTCTGACACATGCTTTCTTCTTTGTGATTACCACATTTTAGTATTTTTTTTACTTTTTTTAATTATTGGTTGTTCAAAACATTACAAAGCTCTTGACATACCATATTTTATACATTTGATTCAAGCAGATTATGAACTCCCATTTTTACCCTGTATACATAGTGCAGATTCACATCGTTCCACATCCACTTTTTTACATACTGCCATACTAGTGTCTGTTGTATTCTGCTGCCCTTCCTATCCTCTACTATCCCCCCTCCCCTCTTCTCCCCTCCCCTCCCATCTTCTCTCTCTACCCCATCTACTGTAGTTCATTTCTCTCTCTTGTTTTTTTCCCCTTTCCCCTCACTTCCTCTTATATGTAATTTTGTATAACAATGAGGGTCTCCTTCCTTTACCATGCAATTTCCCTTCTCTCTCTCTCTTTCCCTCCCCCCTCTAGTCCCTGTTTAATGGTGATCTTCTCCTCATGCTCTTCCTCCCTATTCTGTTCTTAGTTGCTCTCCTTAGCTTCCTATGTCTTCTCTCATGAGTGGATCAAGAAATGATAACATGGCTAAACCAGAGGAAATAAGAATTATCAGTGTACCTATTTCTCCCATAGGTATGAAAAAACAAGAATATTTTCATTAGCTGTCATTCTAAAAGTATGTCTGAGCTGACCAGTGCAGAGAACTTCTTTTAATGAGCAACAAATTGTACAATTATCTGGGCCCTTATGATAGCTTTGTACTATTAAACTTGTAGAAGAAATGGAGGGATATGACACACAAATATAATGTGATGGATTAAATATTTTTTAATTATATTAAAGATACACACTGATACATTCTGAAATCAACTTTCACATTTAGCCTGTCAAGGTCCTGCTTTTGTCCTCTGATTAGAGGTCACATTTTTCTCCATCAGTCTGCATGTTTAGGATTGTAAATACACATTCCTAATTTATTTTGGTCATTGGAAACATAATCTCATTTTTGGAATCATAACTACATATTCCTGGTGTTCTTCAGTACATTTTGGTCATGTGACTCTACCAACCACAAAAAGGAGACACACCCAAAAGTATAATAATCATTATCAAAGCTAAGCACAGTGATTCAGCTCCAAACTAATTCAGAAGAAATGGATGAGTGGTTTTTGTCCTATTTTAATGGTTAATGATATATGTCCCTTTTGCTTTTCAGTGTCTCAAGAGAAATTTCCTAAGGTAAAAGTAATTTGATTTTTATTTGTATCTTGGATTAGTGATCTCACATGGTATGAAGAATTTAATATTTATTTTCCTTTCCAAATACATCCAGCCTACCACTACCATGAAAGATTCTTTTCCAAATGAAGCAGGAGGGATCAAGGCCATAAGAACACTCAAACCTGGTAAATTTCACAGAACAAATTCTCTAAAATGAATTATATTATATTAAAACTTGTGAATTAGTATACTCTTCCTATTCCTAATTCTTTTTTCCCTTCATTTGAAATGATGATTTTGCACAATCATGGCCAGTGTCAATCTTGGCACCCATGATTAAAAGTATATATTAATAAGAAAGATTTTTTTTCTTTTTTTCTTGTTTACTCTTTTTTTTATTGATTGTTCCAAACATTACAGAGCTCTTGATAAATCATCTTTCATACATTTGACTCCATTGGGTTTTGAACTCCCATTTCTACCCCAGATACAGATAGCAGAATCACATCTGTTACATACTCACATTTTTACCTAATGGCATATTAGTGACTGTTGTAATCTGCTACCTTTCCTATCCCCTACTATTCCCCCCTCCCCTCCCCTCCCACCTTCCCTCTCTGCCTCCTCTGCTGTTGTTCAATTCTCACCCTTTTATTCCCCCTCCCCCTCGACCATCATAACCTCTTATACTTTTGTGTATCATTGAAGGTCTTCTATCATTTGCATATCCTTTCCCTTCTCTCTCCCTTTCTCTCCCCCCATTCCTCTTTGTTTACTGTTAGTCTTTTCCTCATGCTCTTCCTTCCTGTTCTGTTCTTAGTTGCTCTCTTTATATCAAAGAAGACATTTGGCATTTGTTTTTTAGGGCTTGGCTAGCTTCACTTAGCATAATCTGCTCTAATGCCAAGATTTTTAAGTTGTAACATTTATCTCAAATATTTCTATGTTTTAAGCTCTGCTATTGGAGTCACTACACTTTTTAGGGCGTCACAGAGGTGGATTAATGGGCCATAATTTTTCCCCAATATTGAAATATTTTTACTGCAGTGAGGTAGGCAGTGAGACCTAGTATAATTCCAGCTTCTTATGAGATTGAGGCAGGATTTCAATGCCAGTCTGGGAAATAGGAAAACTCATCTTTTCAAATAATTCATTTTATTTCCATTATGACATCCAGCCTATTGAGAAATTGCACTGAAAATGTTGTATATTTTGTCACACTTTATGTGATGCCCACAACACTCATGTGATCAGGACTGCACAATATATTGTTTGATTTTCTATCTATTTAATTTTCTCAGACCTTTAGAATTGTATTGTATTGTATAGAGAACAATCATTCACGTCATTGAATAGTGACCACAAGTGATAAATTCAAAGTTACTTATGTGTACCACTGATGTTTTTCTTCCAATTTTTGTCACTATTCCTTTGTTTTGTTTTGTTTTGTTTTATTTCTATGGTGGGGATTGAATCCCATTTATTTTTCAAACTAAACAGCTCTTGGCCACTAAGATTCACCACCAGTCTTCTATCCTTTTTTTAATTGGCTGTTTTTATTTTTTCATAAATTAGGTTTCATTTGGACACAATTATGAAAATATGGAATATTTGTTGCTCTAGTTTGGATCCCAGTATTTGACTTTTCCTTCGTGACTTTCTTCCCCTGTTACTAGGTCTTCTTTTTCCCCTCTATTCTATTATTTTGTGTATTTGTGTTTATCTTGTCTATTTATTTATTTGTGGTACTAGGGATTGCCACATTCCCAGCATTTTTATTTTTTATTTTGAGACACGATCTCACTAGGTTGCTTATACTCTCATTAAGTTGCTCAGTCTGGTTTCAAAAGTGCCATCCTTCCACTTCCTATTCCTGAGCCATTGGGATGACAGGCATACACTAACACACCTGATTATGTTTGTTTCTTTGTTTTTTTGTATTAGAGTCTTGCGAATATACATAATGGAGAGATTCCCTGTGGTATATTCATATATGGACGTGAGAAACTTATGTCAGATTCATTCTGCTTTTCTTCCCTTATCCTATCTCTTCTCCTTACCCCTAGCCCCCTTCATCTAATCTATGGGTTTTTCTTCTACTTTAATGGAATCTCCTCCCCGCCACACACACCTTTTTCCTTTCTTTCTCACTTTCCCTTTTTTTCCCTATTATTTTAGACTAGCTTTCACATGTCAGAGAAAACTTTTGACCTTTGACTTTTCAAACCTAGTTTATTTCACCTAGCATGATAGTCTCCAGTTCCATCCACTTACCAGAAAATGCCATAATTTTGTTGTTCTTTATGGCTTACTAATACTCTGTTATGTTTAGTTACTACATTTTCTTTAGGAATAACCCAATCAGCTAATGGGCAAAAGATCTAAACATATACTTCTCAAATGAAGACATTTAAGTGGCCAACAAATATATGAACACATGCTCAACATCTCTAGCAATAAGGGAGATACAAGTCAAAATTACACTGAGATTTCATCTCACTTCTGTTAAAATTAACATCATCAAGCATACAAATAATAATAAGTTTGGGGAAGAATACGGGGGGAGGTACACTCAAACACTGTTGTTGGAATTGCAAATTAGCACAGCCTCTCATGAAACTATGAAGGTTTCTCAAAAAACACTATGAATGGCATATGATCCAGCTTCCCACTCTTTGGAATATATCCAAAAGATCTAAATTCAGCACACCATAGGGAAATAGGCTCACAGTATAATAGCCAAGTTTGTAATAGCCAAGCACAGTTTGTAATAGCCAAGCTATGGGGAATAAACCAAGGTAACCTTCAAGAGATGAATGTTAAGGAAATGTGATATATATACACAACTGGGGAGCACTGGGCTGGCTTCCTGTGTTCACAAACCCTCATCCACCAGGACCCCAAGACTGCTGGAGTGGAGCATGTGTCCCTCCCCCTTTGGGGATGAGCTGACTCCATGAGTCACCATCATGAAAGGCTTCTAGGCCTGGCCACTGATGGGGTTCATCCTGAGAAGCCATTCAGAGCCAGGGGATCACAACACAAATGTAGCCTGCTCCCTGGGCTTGTGGGGTATGCACACAACACAATATCACCATAACAATGGAACCCTGGGCCAGGTCAAAGGGCATTTCATTCCCAGCTCTATTAATAGTCATGAGTAGAGTCTCATTGTCCACAGACTTTGATTTGTACTTTTAATAATTTAGTGAAACATAATCTTCCTGGGGGCTGAAAATGTAGGATCCCATGTGATCCTGAGGATGTTCCCTCCATTTAGGCCCCTGTCATCTTTATTTTGCTCTATTGTCTTATACTTATTTATCTCCCTCCATTTATACTTATACCCCTCATTTCCATCCTGCCCACAACATTAGAGTGATTTTATTTCGATGCATGTATAACTATGAACCACCACTCTTGAGAATACTCATGTCAATCACCTTAAACTCACCTAGAAAACATTGATAGAATGAGTTCTGTTCAACTATTTTTATCCTTTTCTTCATTTTTCCCTGTCCTCTGCCATTCCTCCTCACCATCCCAATATTTTTGACAAACACAGACCCTACTTAAAAGGTGCCACCCTCTCTTGTAATGGCTTTCATGTTCTCTTCCTTTATTTCTCTCTGGCTAGTATGCTTTAACTCTCAGCTTAGGACAAATTCAAGCAAAATCATCCCCCACACCATTTATCTACATTAGCACTTACCAGGGATTCAAAATATAATTATGGGGTCAAAGAAATAAAGGCTGGGTACACAAAGATGACTAAAAAGATTTTCTCCTGTTCACAAGTAAAAGAAATTTATATGTAGAGAAATAATTTACAATTTAAGCCATAAAGGTGTAGAAACACGCTGAAGTGTGCCCTAAGGAAAGAAACTTTTATTTATCTATTTTTATTAAGAGAACAACAGCCCAAATAAAGGAACAATTCAGAGAACACCACATCTTTAGAGTAGAAAAGAAATTTGTCAGAAGTGTGGACAAACAAAAGGGGCAGAGTGTTCATTGTAAAGGAGTAAAGTACCAGGCACTTTGGAAACCATTAAAGATGCACAGGGCCTGATTGAAACTTACTATTAGGAAGTAGAGAATAATGTAATGTGTGGATTTTTATGTTTCTATGGTATTGAAAAGTTGTTTTCTTTTTTCTGAGGATTTGTCATTTTATGTTCAGTGGGTGAATTTGTAGATGAATTTTTGGGGTATTTGTTTGCACTGAAGCTAACAACATCCAGTTCTCCCCAAGTGGTTTGTTTGGGTCAGTAGAAGTATTTTCTAAAGAAGTCAGCAGAACACATCTGTATAGCCTAGGTGTTCAGGTGGCTGAGGCCTGGTGGACAATTGGTGTCAGGCTATTCTGGGCACCTTAATGAGACCCCATCTCAAAAGAAAATCAAAAGTACTCTCAGCAGTTGAGAGTGTGCTAAGAATGCAGTGGAATAAATGTGACATAGTTTTCCTGTGCATATACGTGAAAACACCATGGTGAATCTCACCATTGTGTACATCCACAAAAATGGCATTCTGATTAGAATAAGATATAGCCCATATGATTATATAATAATACTAAAATCAATTTTCCTGTCAAAAAAAGTATGCACAAGTCATTGATTTTAGTACAAAGTACCACATTATAAATAATAATTATGCAGGTAATGTTTAAATTCAATTTCTAATTGATAAAATAAATATTATTGTTATTATTAGTACTAGGCATTTTCATTTTATTCTGATTGTTCTTCTAACTATTTAAAGTAGTGTAAATACACTAATACATTTGTTGGCAGAATCATCTTTAATAGTGAAAACAGAAGAAAAGAAAAGCATGCTTGATGACCCTGAAAATAAGCAGCCAAAGGTATGCAATCATGTAAACTTCAAACCCATTTTTCATGCCATTTTCCTTGCTTCAACAATTTAGATGAATCCAAATGAAATTGTCTTTCAGAATAGTCTTTTAGTATCCTAAGGTGAATGAAAACTCTACAATATTAAAAAAAAGAAATTGATTCTTAAGGTAGCCATACTGTCAAAAATTCAATACAATTCACTGTGATACCAATCAAAACACCAATCATGTTTTTCACAGAATTAGAAAAAACAGTTCTAAAATTCATTTGGAAGAAAAAAGGACTCAAAATGGCCAAAGAAATTCCAAGTTAAAAAAGCAATGCTGGAGGCATCACAATACCTGACTTCAAATTATACTACAGAGCTATAGTTAACAAAAAATAATCATATTGGCATAAAAAAGACACATAGATGAATGATACAGAGGAGAAGACACAGATAAACCCACACCCATGTAGGCATCTGATCCTGCATCTCAGAGGTTGTAAATTACTACAACCTCTGAGAAAAGACAGCCTTTTAAACAAAAGGTGCTGGGAAAATTGGTTTTCCAAGCGTAGAAGAATGTGACTAGAAACTTGTCTCACAGCCTCTCCCCCAGATCAACTCAATAGTGGATCAAAGACCTAGGAATTAGAACAATACCTATGTAACTTCTGAAAGAAAACATCAGGTCAACACTCCAAGATTTAGGCACAGGCAACTGCTTTCTCACTAGGACCCCTAAAGCTCATAAAATAATGCCCAGAATTAATCAAGGGGATGGCCTCAAATTAAAAAGATTCTGCACAGCAAAGAAAACAATGAGGAATGTGAAAGAAAACCTACAGAATGGGAGAAAATCTTTGCTAGCTACTCTTCTGACAGAGGATTAATACCTAGAATATAGAAAAAAACTCAAAAAAGAATTTACTCCACAAAATTAGAAGAGCCCAATTAGTAAATGGCCAATGAATTAAACAGACACTTCTCAAAAAAAGAAATAAAATGTCTGACAAATATATGAACAAATGTCCAACATAGTAATAAGGGAAATGCAAATCAAAACTACACTGAGATTTAATTTCATAGCAGTCAGAATGGCAGCTTTCAATAATATAAATAATAATAAATGCTGGAGAAGATGTGGAGAAATGGAACACTTTATTTTTGGGGGGAGATTGTAAATTACTACAACCTTTATAAAATCAGTATGAAAGCTTCTCCAAAGAACAGGAATATAATCACCACATAACAAAGCTATACCATTCCTAGGTTTATGTCCTAAAGGAACCAAAATATCATACTGTACTGATGAGCACAAGTCGCAATGGTTCACACTTTGTAAACAGCATAGCTATCTGCCACATACACATACTACAAAAATTAATATGGTGGTTCTTCAAAAGACTAGGCCTAGAGCCACCATGTGACACTGCTATACTACTTCTCAGTATTTTTCTAAAGAATTAAAATCACCATACTACAGTGATACATACATGCCATGTTTATAGCAACACAATTCATAATAATCAAACTATGGATCCAGCCTAGGTTTCCATCAGCAGATGAATGGGTGAAGAGAATGTGGTGCACATACACAATGGCATTTGATTCAGCCATAAAGACAAATAAAATCATGTCATTTGCAGGAAAATTAACAAGCTAGTGACCATTATGTTAAGTGAAATAAGTTACTCTCAGAAAATCAAGGGGTATATTTTTGCTCTCATGTATGAAAGCTAGAGAGAAAAAAGGAAAAGAAAAAAGAGGGGAAAATCTCATGGAAATTAAAGAAAGATCCTTAGAGGAAAAAGTTAGGTGAGGAGGGAGAGGAGAAGTGCTGGGGAGCAATACTGATCAAATTATATTGTTATATTTGACATATGTATGATTGTGTAACAAATCCCATCATTGTATACAACTATAGTACACCAATAAAAAGAGTGAGGGAAAAATCAAAGTGGAAGAGACTTTCCAATTTCCCATGTATACATTAGTTTTACTCCCACATAGATAATGGGGCTAATTGCTAATATATCCTGCTATAGTTATGGAAAGTGAAATCTGTATTTGAGTGAGCTCCTTCACCCTTGATATCCCAGGATCCAAATGAGAAAAGAACATCCAATGACAATGAGAGAGAAAGTGCTCAATGCAACAAGGGGAAATCTTCCTACTGTTACTGAGGCCCAGAATGCCACATCCCTAATCCTGGCTGTTTAATATAAAATCCAAGGAGTAAATATTGAACAGAGCACATCTTGTGTCAACTTTTATTAATTTCTTCCAGTCATATAGGGTATGCAAATATTAGGTAGCAAAGAGTGGACAAAAATAAAAGCACAGAATGAAGAATTGTTCTTTTTGCAGTTTTGAAAAAAGTTGTTTGTTCAACTCAAACAGAAATGACAAAAATTCAATGATGTTGTATAAAATTAAAAACCAAAAAGATTATTAAGAACTAATATCATGACAACCAAACTAAATTGATTAATGAAATCAGTGATGAGAAAATAATCTTAATTCTTCTTACTAAAAAGTAACTATTATCCTTGGTCTTTCATTAAAGGTGGAAAAAATAACAAGGAAGAAGTATAAAATTAATCAGATGGAAGTGTCACAAATCCTACATCACAGTGAGGAGGACACTGATAACAATGGTGATGAATTCATTGAACAAAGAAAGAACAGAAATGCTGATCACCAAAGGTATGTTCTTAAGAAAAATGAAGAACATGATGGGTAAGGCAAAGGCAATACTCCAAGTAGTAATTAAGCCATTAGATGCCATTTTTCATATATATATTGACACATTTATTTTAAAATGATAATCAAGTTTGGCAATTATGAGGGTAAATACATTCTTCTGTCCTGTTGATAAATGAAATTTGTCAGTACTTTTGCAAGGGTGATTTATTTACATGCACCAAAATTTCAAATATTATTCCACAAATCTACCAGCTTCACTTCTGTTACTTATCTTTCTGGAACAAGAAAACATGATTTACAAATGTACATGAACACATTTGTTGAAGATATAAATTCTATATCATACAAAATGTACAAAGGTGAATGTATCTGATATATGCAACGAGTCCATTGAAGACATGCAGTGCATATGCTGAGAACATTTATGGAAACAGTATATATTAAATGTGTATTAAGAGCATTCAGTGTGGCATTGTCATATCAAATAGGGGTTAGTTTAAATTGTCTTAAATAATGAAACAGTTAAATTGTCATATCTATAAAATAATCAACCACACAAGCACTTAAAATGAGACTAGCTCTCTAGTGTACTATTTATTTCACAAGTAAAGTATATTTAAGGCAGTTATTTTAATGACACTTCTTAATCCTAATTTTGTTTTTGTACTCACTTTGAGTTACAAAAAAAAGCTGCCTGCTGCACTGGCACTTTGCCTTGTTACAGTAGTGCTACTCACCAGTAGATTTGGGGTACCTGTTTCCAATGCCCAAGTGCTCAAATAATGAATCATCAGATTAATCTGAATATTGTGAATGCATTGCACATGGGGGTCAATGTTTCATCAATACTTTATTATATTGGGTAAAATCTATGAAAAATTCTATCAAATCTTCAATATACTGAAGTAGAAGTTGGCAAACTTTTTCTACAAAGAGACAGTAAATATTTTAGTCTTTGTGGACAAGAGCATCTTTGTGACTATAATCTGAAACACATTATAGTCACATCTGGATGGGTATGGAGTGCATTTCACTAAAACTTTTTTTAATAAGAGAATGGAAATATGTCTATGGGAAGTATTTGTTCAGCATGCCCTTGACTCTAGGTTTTATTCCCAGCACCACAAAATAATAGAACTTTCTTTAGAAAAATATGCAAAATGATGGATTGGGCCCACAGGAACTAATTTGTTGACTTTTGTGCTAAATTCAAGATTAGCTAATGAAGTGAATCTTCCTTGTAAAGGTCAATTGCATCTATGCCATTATCTTTTTTAAAGATAATATATTGGAGCATACATCCCACCACATTTTTCAACAGAGACTTAACATACAACTTAAAATGTTTGAGTTTATACATTAAATATTGCTATCTTTTTATTACTTATATTTTATTACTTTATATTAAATATGTATATTAATATACATAATAACTTTGTATTCGCATACTACAAAATATCCTAGAAATAGAAGATTTGCTTTAAGCAAGAATTAGTGCCCTTGAAATATTTTGTCTTTTTCTGTGGTGATTATCTATCTGTATGAGCAAATGGTAATCAGCTTATATAATATATTTCTAAAATATATTAAGGGTTATTTTAGTTTAGTTTATAGTTTTATGAACTAATGATTTAATAACTTAGTGTGTTTTGATGGCACATACGTAACTGAAAAAAATTAATGCGTCACAAACATACTATGAAATCATTATGTGAGGATTGAAAAATGCAGTTAAATTAAATAGTTCATAGCCAACTATGCCACTTAGCTAGGAGGTTATAGGAAGAAGTATCTGTACTCACTGAGCTACATTCCTTTCCCCTTTGTTTATTTTTTTCTATATTATTTGTTCTCTGTAATTCCAGGAATAGAGCCCAGGACTTTAAGCATACTAGGCGAGCCGGCTACCATTGTGCTACATCCCCAGACCTCCATTCCTGTTTGAACTCCAATATTTTCACCCAGCCTTTCCTCCAAAATTGTTTTTCCCAATTTTCCCTCCAATTTTCACTTGCATATATCTTGAAACAATTTCTTCCATACAATCTTGCTTACCCTATTAGCAATATTGGACCCCATGGAAACCTCCTCTAGCACACTTTTTTCATACTTTCAGGATGTTACTCATCCCCCTGGGTTTTTTCCCACCTTTTGTGACCCTCCAGCCTAGTCTATTTATTTGTTTCTCTAAATACTCAGCTAATGGATCTCCTTGTCTCTTTGTAAATCCTCTTTCCATTGATTCTTATCACAGTGGACCAGTTAGACCAAGTTAGATTGTGATTTCTCTGCTCACAGCATTTTAGTGGCCCCCATTTCACTTGGAATCCATGTAAAAAGTCTTCCTAATATGTACCAGATATGCCATTCTTCTCACCACACCAAGCCCACTGCCATCTTCTGCAGTATCTTTGACTAGGACAGATAGGATTGAGCTAGAACAGGTGCCGCCACCATCAGGTCATCCAGGTGTGGGGAGAGGTGGGTGCTTGGTCCCTCACATCCTGGGTGAGCCAGTGGGAAGTCGCTGTGAGAGCTCCAGGTGTCTGCCAGGTAAAGACCGAGGCTTGTTCCAACAGGGCCCTCAGCATCCTCTGGCTTGGTGCCTGAGGAGCCCAGAGGGCTCAGGAGCTTCCTGGGCTCCACTTCTCACCATGCTCTCAGTCAGTCAACACTTCTTGTGTAAAGAAGAGAGAATAATGTAGTTTAGGGCAAAGAAAGAGAATGCTCTGAATATCAGTGCTGCTAACAGTTTGACAAAGATGAAAACAAGTGACTTTAACATGGAATAGTTTCAATACATTGTCACCATGAAACCCGGACTTCAAATGATAATTGTAGGAAACTCCTTAGAGAATTTTTCTAGAAAAAATGGAAACGTGAACAATGACTAAAGAAGAAGTCGAATTAGAGAGTTAAAAAAAATTACAAGATTTCAATATATTTCATATGCCTTTAGAAATGATTCATTAGAGGACAGGCTTATTCAGTTAACTGAGTTTGCATATCCAATTTTAGAAAGCTTCATAGGGTTCCATTGAAGATTTATAGTAAATTGTCTTACAAATATCTATGAATTATCTATACAATTCAGTTATAACATTGTAATTCTAATGGTCCTTAGAATTTCTATTTACTTGTACATTTTCTATAATAAGGGTGGTTATTCATTGAGTTTTGGTTCAATATTGGATATCCTAATGTAATTGAACATGCAAATAATGACCCAAAATTTCAACTATCATAGATAGAGATTTAAAAACTTATGTAGTAGAAAACATCCAAATACAGATATCTAGGAAATATAGGTCATAGTCAAGAGAGTGTAATCATGCCTTCTGCCTTGACAGTATCATAAGGCATTGCTATGATTTTTATAGTACTCTAAAATATCATGGGTATCAAAATAGTAAGTACTTAGAATCTGTGTGCTGTGTTTGTGTACAATACAAAAGTAAAATATTGACCAAAGAGTTCAGATTATTCCTTTTGGATTATGAAGTTTTAAAGTATCAGAACCTTGTTTCCCTGTTCCAACAACACAATTGAATATGCATTATGTGCTCTCTTGGTTGCATGCTTGAGTAAATCATTGAATAGATGAATGATGCATGATGATGAATTTGATGAAGAAAAAATAAACCTTTAATTTATTGAAACTAGATTTCCAAAATTGCCAAGGTATATAGTAATTTTATTTTTTAAATAATGGCAAAATGCAGAAATTATTATTTACAATTATATCCAGATACAGAGTGATAATATAGATTGTCTTTTATTATTTCTTTCAAACACTTGATGAGGAATATTACTTTCATAATTTGCCACTAACCAGATACATGGATTTTGGGAAGTTATTTGGCCTTTCTTTGACTAGTTTCTTTTTTTATAAAATACCTAATGTTATCTACCTCAGAGAATTGTTGGGAAAATGAGAATTATACCAAGTTTGGCTTATGAACATTGCTTAGAATTATGTACAATCATATCACTGTATGTCCTGAAATAAGAACCTATAATTATTGCAACAGGGTTCCTCTCCTACAAGGATTTAAGTCATCTTTTACAAATGAGGTTTAGTAAGTTATATGAGTTTTATTTTTTTGAAAATGACAATAACAAAACACTATCACATTTCTATCAAATAAGGCAAGTGCTATTATTCATTTTGCTTTTACTGTCAGAAGGTGTAATCTAAATTTAATTATTTGTTTTGAGACTATTTTTTAGTAGTAGTGTTCTTGATTTATTAATGCTGTTCTTTTTGTTTACACTTGAATACCCATTGTGGAAATTGATCATAAAATTTATGGGTACATGAAGTAAATTAAAAATATAGAGATTTTGTGTATTAAAAAAATAATAGTCTTATTTCATTTTATATATTTGGTGTTTGAAAGAATATTATGTGTTTCATTCTTTCTTTTTCTCATTTAGGCACACAGAGAAAACATCTAATGAAAAGAGAAAGGTATTGTTACAAATAACATGAGATAATATTTTATTGATAAAGTGCATTATTAAGTGATACAATACGAAAATATAAATTTAAAATATATTGTAAAAGGTAAAGTGAAAGAATAGAACATTTTTTGTTATGTACAGACTTTGAAAATGAGTGAGACAAAATAAACTTTGATAAAGGTTTTTTTTTTTTGTCAGAAATCAGTTCTTTGAAAAACTACATGTGGTAGATAATTGTCACCTGTATGTATTGAGTATATATTATATGTATTTGGTGTAAATTTTGATATTGGATTATTGTTTTATAGGTCAAAAAAGAAATAAATGCTATGGAAGACCTTGATGAACCACAGCCAACTGTAATAGCCTCAACAGCTTTTCAAGTGACGTGCCCTAATTATAGGGATATTTGGGCATATGTTGAAAAACCAAGTAGGTCATATGAAGGTAGAACCTTTGCAAAATGATGTATACTATAGTAATAGATGCACACATTACTTAGTTCTGAACCATAGAACACTGATGTGTTCCAGTATTGTTCATTTCAAAAAGGTGCTTTGCATTAAAATATAATGAGAAGTGTTATACACTCTCAAGTACATCCCTGGATCATCCCCACTGCACTTTTCTTTGTGAATGGCACCCACTCCTTTGGTTGGCTCTGTTGCTCCCTTGGGCCTGAAGGATGATCAGATCAGCTTACCATTATCTCTCCCTGAATTCTGTAGTAACCTTAGATCTCCTTTCCCTGCTACACACTTCCTAAAACTGTGTTCTTCTCTGCAACCAAATCATACTTTTTAAAAAAATTCAGTTCTGATATTGCTTACCCCTTTATTAAAACCCAAGTACTACTTCTCTTTGCTATAAAATTAAAGACCTCAAGCCTCTAGCTTTCTCCTATGTCTGGATCACAATCACTAAAGTGTTTCTTCTTACAATACAGATTTTTGTTTTCAAAAGATTTAATGAGGCATTATTGTTATAAGGTAAACTGCACATATAAAAATGTGCAACTTGACAAGTTTTGACCTATATGTTAAACACATGTTGAATCACCATAATCTAGATAGTTAAAAAATCCTGTAAAAGTCTTCTCGTGTTCCTTTATAGGCATTTAATAAGATACTGCCAAATTATTTTTCAACATATTTGTACCATTTCCATGCTCATCAACATGGATTAGTGGGGTGGTAATCATAGTCAAGTAGGGTGTGCTTGGAGAAGGTAGGTCACTTGGGGACTCCCTGTTGAGTGGCACTCTCACCGCTTCCTGGTGGGTGGCCATGTTCTGAACTGCTTTCCTTTACCAAATCTTTCTGCCATGATGTTCTGCGTCACCTTGGGCCCAGAGCTGTGGAGTCAGCTGGGTATGGACTGTGACTTCTGAAACCCTGAGCCCCAAATACATTTTCCCTTCTCTACATTGTTCAGGTCAATTTTTGTCACAGTGAGAAAAGCTAAGTAAAACAATTCCCAGGCATTTTAATTTTTTAAATTTTAATGGGATAGTTTTCATGATTTCTTTCTTAGCAGAATTATGTTTCGTGTACAAGAAAGCTGTTGATTAATGATTGTTGATCTTGTTACCAGCTCTAGAAGTCTTCTGGTGGAGTTTTTTTGGGATTTCTAGATATAGGATGATGTCAATAGCGAAAAGATAATTTGAATTCTTCTTTTCCTATTAATAGCCCTGTAATGTCCTTCTCTTGCCTGATTTTCTGCCTTAGTTTCAAAAAGTATATAGAATAGGATTGATAAAATTATACATATTTTAGAGAAAATGCTTTCCATTTTTTTCTACAGTATAATGTTAGCTTTGGTTTTGAGATTTATGATCTTTATAATGTTGTAGTAAGTTTTCTCTATGCCTAGTTTCTCTAACATTTTTAATATGAATAGGTGCTAAATTTTATCAAAGCCTTTTCTGCATCTGTTGAGATATTCATATGATTCTTATCCTTCATTCTATTTGTGTGATGAATTACATTTATTGATTTGCCTATGTTAAACCAACCTTACATTCCTGGGATAAAAGCAACTTTTTCATGGTATGTTAACTTCTTGATGTGTTTTTGAATATTGTTTGCTAATATTTCATTAAGAATTTTTATATGTATTTTCATCAGGGATATTGTTCTGTAATTTTCTTTCCTGAATATGTCAGGATTATACTGGCTCCATAGATATATGGGAGTATTCACTTTCCCTTTAAGTTTTGTAGAAGAGGCTGACAAAGATTGGTGTTAGTTCTTCACTAAAGGTCTGTTAGAACTCAGCCAGGATTCTATCTGGTCCTAGATATTTCTTTGTTGAAAGGCTATTCATTGCTGTTTCAATTTCATTACTTTATATTGATCTGTTTTGGGTTCTGATGTCTTCCTGGTGTAATTTTGGCAGCTCATATATGTCTAGAAATTTGTCAAGGATTTCTAGATCTTTCAGTTTATTACAGTACAAACTTTAAAAATAGTTCCTAATGATCCTCTGGATTTCAGAAATATTGCTAATGGTATCTCATTTTTCATCTACAATTTTGTTGATTTGTCTCCTTTTTTTGTCAGTTTGGCTAATGGTTTATTGACCTTATTTATCTTTTGAAAAAGCTGACTTTGTTTCATTGGTCCTATGTCTTTTTTATTCTCAATTAATTTTAGTCTAATCTTGATTATTTCCTATATGCTACTTATTTGGGAATTAGTTTATTCTTCCTTTTCTAAGACCTTGAAAGTTGGAATATTAGATTATTTATTTGGAAACTTTCTATTTTGTTAGTGAAGGCACTCAGTACTATGAATTTTTTCAAAACCAACTTCATGATGTCCCAGAGATATTGATATGTTGTATTTCTATTCTGATTTGTTTCCAAATATTTCTTTGTTTATTCTTTCTTTTCTTTTATGATCTACTCCTCTTTTAAAAGAGTATTTGCTCTATTTATGTGATTTCTCTTATTTTTCTTGCTATTGTTTCATTTCATTGTGATCTCATAGAATGCATAGAATTATATGAGGTTTTTACATATTTGCAATGAATTACAAAGATTAATTGAAAGATTCCATGCACTTCTGGGAAGATAGTGAATTCAGCTATTTTGTGGTGAAACATTCTGTAGTTATTAGGTATATTTCAATTATACTATTATTTATGTCAAAATGTCTATTTTTACCCTTGTATGTCCTATCTATTGGTGACAAGGATGTTTTGAAATTTCCTAGTGTTATTGGGGTCTATCTGATATTTATTGTCAAGAAGCAGTATTTATTTATTTAGGTATATATGACAACAGAATGTATTTTAATTCATTGTACACAGTCGCAGTATGACTTTTCATTTCTCTGGTTGTACGTGATGTAGCATTGAAACATAGGTGCAGTCATACATGTACCTAGGGTGAGGATGTCCATTTTATTATACCATGCCCCCTCACCTTCCCTCCCTCCCATTTGCCCGAAATTCCTCCATTTTTCCCATACACCTCCCCACCCCCCATTAAGGATCAGCATTCACCTATTAGAACATTCAGCCTTTGGTTTTTTAAGATTGGCTTACTTTGCTTAGCATGGTATTCTCCAACTCCATCCATTTACCTGCAAATGCCATAATTTTATTCTCTTTTAATGAGGAGTAATATTCTATTGTATATGTATACCACAATTTCTTTATACATTCGTCGTCTATATAGGTTGGTGCCATAGTTAAGCTATTGTGAATTGAGTTGCTATAAATATTGATGTGGCTGCTTTACTATATTCTGCTGATTTAAAGAAGCATTGTTTTATGTAATTAGGTTCACTATCATTTGGGGTATACATACTTTCTATTGTTATATTTTCTTGTTGAATTGAAATTTTACTAGTATGTAAAGCATTCCTTGTCTTTTATGAATTTTGCTCCAAATCTGCTTTGTCAGGTGAGAATAGCTACTCCTGCTTCGTTTAGGAATTTAAGAATGAAAAAATTTTTCCAGTAGTTTACATTCAGTCTATGAGTGTCTGTCATGGTTTGGATATGAGGTGTTTCCCACAAGCTCATGTGTGATACAGTGCAAGAAGGTTCAGAAGACAAGATTGAGTTTAAGAGTCTTAACACAATCCATGATTTAATCCCCTGATTGGGATTAACTGTGTGGTAACTGAAAACTGGTAGGGTGGAGGACATGAGAATTGGGGAGTGGCTTTGGGTATATATTGGCAATCAACAAGTGGACTCTTTCTGCTTCCTGATCATAACTTGAGCTGATTCTCTTCAACACATTCTCCCACCATGATATTCAGCCTTGCCCCAAACCCCAAGGAATGGATCTGGCCTTCTATGGTCTAAAATTTCCAAAACTGTAAGTCCTTCAATAAACTCTTCCTCCTCTACAGTTGTGCTGGTCAGGTTATTTAGTCAGAGCAGCAGAAAAGCAGACTAATACAGTAGCTTTGCATATGAGATGAGTTTCTCACAAACAACATCAATTGGATCTTGTTTTTGAATCCATTCTACCAATAAGTGTCTTTTAATTGGGGAGTTGAGAATATTTACGTCTGGAGTTATGGTTAGAGGTTTGCTACTTTCTGCCTTTTTCTTTGCTATATTTTATTGTCTTGACTTCCAGTAGTTGATTGCTCTTCTAGGTGACAACCCACAGAGTTCAAACCTGTGTATGAATGGGTCACCATGCTCTTTGGTTACTTTGAGTTTGCCTCCTAAAAGTGTAATTTGTTTTGAAAAATATCTTTCAGGCCTCTTCTGCTTTTTCATCATGTTTTGGAATTCAGTTAGGCTACATATAAACAGTTTGACCCTTGATCTTGTTTTAATGCTTTGTTAGGTCATCTGTCTAGGCTGAATTTTCCACTATAAGTCGTCTATGCTAGACTTTAAACTAAAGGAGAGCAGAGTTCTCATGTGTTTTATCTGTAGAACTTAGTATAATGGCTTCCATGTCATAGGTACTCTTTACACATTTGTTCAGTGTGTAAGGGAGTACATGGAAAAATGTAGAATCCTTCACAGATGAAAAAACTCAAATATTTTATTTCTATCTTGTTTTCTCCATGATGCAGATTCTCATAGCCTACCAAAAATCCAAAATGCAGTTGATTCATGTCAAAGAATAATAGAACCTGAAAAAAGTAACTGTTCAAAGTGTTTATTACATACACAAGAAGTAGCAAAACTGGAAAATAAACTTTGTGGAATGAAAAAGGAGTTATCAGAAATGGAAAATGCAAAATCTAAGTTAGAGCAGAGAGAAATAAAATGGAAACAAGAACTCTGTCACTTGAGGTATGACACCCTAGACTGAAAGAAGGTTTGAACTCTTTTCTTCACACTGAAGATACATAGGGAATTTTTTAATTGCTGACTTGCCTGTTGGTATTTTGCAAGGGAGAAAACTACTTATACTTGTAGAATCTGAAATCCTTACAAAAAGGAAACATATGCAAACTATGATTCTTTCTAATAACTAAATTCACGTTATTTTCAATTATAATTTCAATGGCTATATAGAAGGATCACACTATTGATTTAACAAGTGGAATTTGGGATTATTGTTCATTCATTTTTTTTGGTATTACAATCAATACCTCACAGAACCTCATTTACAGAAATTATTCCACATTTTTATTGATGCATTATACTTGTTTAAATGGTGGGATTTATTACATATTCATGTGTACACACTATATAATAATATAATTTGGTCTGTATTATTCCCTTTTTTTCTTTCCCTCCCCTTCTCCCTCTACTCCAAAGAGTTCTTTTGATCTCCCTGAGACCGCCCCACACCTTTCTTTTCCTTTGCCTTTCTAGTTTCCACATGAGAGAAAACATATGAAACTAACCTTACAAATGTGACTTATTTTGAATAAAAAATTGCTCAGTTTCCATCCATTTCCTGCAAATGACATAATTTCATAAAATTAATTTATATTTCTGTTTAGTTTGAATAATTTTTTCAATATAGAATTATTTGTTTAAAGAAGAGTAACTTCATGAAAAGACATTTCATATTTCTAAATTGTTCTCAAGACAGTTTATATTGATTTATAATTCCAACAAAGAGGATAAAATGGCCATTTTTTAAAAATTTGTTCTAAGTTATACATGACAAAAGAATGCATTTTGACACATTATACACAAATGGAACACAAGTTCTACCTATGGCTGAACATGGTGTAGAGTCATGCCAGTAATGTAATCATACATGTATACATGTAAGAAAGTCCATCTGATTCCACCATTATTCCCAACCCCACAAACCCTCTCCTTTTTTCACTTCCTTCTATACAATCTAAAGTCCCTTCATTCTTCCCCACACATCCAACCCCCTTATGGAATAACATCCACTTAACAGAGAAAACATTTGGCCTTTTGTCTTGGGGGTTTGTCCTATGAAATAGCCATTTTTGTGCACCCCAAAATGTGTTTTTAAATATTTATGCAGGGTTTTTTTTTCCCTTTTTTCTGGTGCTTGGGATCAAACCCAAAGGTTAGTGCAACTAAGTAAGTATGCTCCTGTGGAATTACACCCTGGGTTATGGTTTGAATCCTAACATCCATTAAACCAAATGTGAAATGGAAAATAATTATTATTTTTTAAAATTTCTCCCTCATATGTAAACAAAATTTGGTCAAATTTCTATGTTGAAAGGACATGTATTTGTTATCATTGGACTAAATATTAGGATGTGCCTTGTTCCAAAGGGGATTTTGAATTGTTTATAAAATACATAATGATAAACAAGCTAAATTGAAAGTGTTATCTAAAAGTTGTAACAACAGGAACTGGACTCTTTAAATTGGTCTTGCTAATATGCAGACATATGCTATGTGAACAACTTCTGAAAGCTGCATGTTATAATGGCAATCAATTGCAGTGCTTGCTGTTTTATTTCAAGAATATAAAGGCTAAGTACTAGTGAATTAGTCTTTAAAACTCTTTTACCTAAGGAAGAATTATAACAGTACAAAAATGATCTTTGTTTTGTTTGTTTGTTTGTTTGTTTTGACAATGCTGGGGATGAAACACAGGCCCCCAGCAGGCAAGCACTCTGCCATTGATCCACATCCCAGATTCCCCACCCCAAATCATTTCAAATACTCAATTTATGGATCCATATCAAAAGTCCCTTTCCATAGTATCTACTGGGGTTACTAGTAACAGCCGTTTCCCAACTGACAGAAAGATTTTTCATTATTAATTTATATGTTTTTTAAAAGTTTGAAGGAGAAATTTAAAAAGGTGAGCTAGAAAGGAAAAGAATCTTAGAACATAGAATTTTTATTAGCCTAATGAATCAACCTATGAAGAACCAGAACACAAAATGCACATTTGTTTTCTGATAAAATGAATTTTAAGATAACCATATTGAACTGCAGGCATGATTTAAAAGGAAAAGAGAAGAAGTTAAGAGATTTTGATGAGCTTTTTGAAAAAATGAATAACCAGTTAAGAGAAAAAGATGAGGAACATAATAAAAAAAATGAATTGAACAAAGAATTTCAACTGTCTTCTGGGACATTAAAAACAGAATTAAAGACTGTAAGAAGTAACTCAAATCAGGTAAATGAGTCTTCATTATAGCTTCATATCTCTTACTCTATTCATAATATCCCTTTAACATAATATGTGTGGTCATGTTTCACTTAATTATGGGGACATGATCTGAGAAATGTGTTGTTGGCATTCATTATGCAATCATTGTAGGCATGTGCTTATACAAAATGCCTATATCTTCCACAAACTTCTGGGACCACTATTGAAATATGTAGTCTGTTGTTACACAGTATGTGACTCTCTATTATTTGGGTTTAAACCAAATTGTCGTCTCTCCCTAAGATGAAATCATAACATTTATAGCTACATTCATTTATTGCTTACCTTGGCATCATATAGATAGATGCTCAGCATATGTTTTGAAAAGGTGAGTTGAGTTCAATCAGTAGCATAAATGTTAACTTAGGGAATTTTATGTTCAGATACAGGATAAAGACTTTGAAAATATCATGGGACAAGTTAACTTAGTTTTTAAAAAATTGTTTTTTATAATTCTGTTTTATGTTTTAAAGATAATTTTTTCTATGTGACAAATTTACCTGTCATTTTTACAGTTAAAATTTGAGTAATTTATTTGAGATAAAGGTCTGCATAGTTTAAGAGATTCCTTGTTTTTAATAGTTTTTTTTAATTTGCAGATACTGCTCTTGATTAAGATTTTAGACTTTCTCCCCACTGCTAATACCAATACCTTACTGAAATGAATCTGTAGGTGTTAGCCAAACTTAAGGACTCCCAGAGGCAATATATTCTTAAGAATATAATGTCAGAATTTATAAGATAGAATTCTGTCAAATCATCTTTGCAAATAAAAGGAGAGAGGCATGGCAAAAAATAAAATTTTTTTCTTGAACTAATTTGTGTTGTTTTCAAGTGCTTGTCTCTTTGTGCGAATGTGTTGCATGCATCTGTGAACATACATAGAACACTATCTAGATCCATTGTGGAAAAGCATAGATAATTTTAAAGCCATATATGTCTATTTTTATTCTGGGGTTGAGCGTGGCATTTTGGTCACATTGGCCTAATTAATGCTCTTAATTCAACTCCATTTGTCAGCAGCAGTCCAATAGTGACTTTCACATTGGCCACATCCAATAATAATTTCCATAATAATTTTCATAGGAATTGATGACTTTCATAATCTCAAAACCCTTGTTACTAACATAACGTTCTAGTTTGGGGCAGTGATTTCACCCTCTTGGTATATTAATATGGAGGTTAGCTTATTATTCCCACCATTCAGTAAGCAGGCAAAGCATAGCCCGAAGAGACCCTAGTTAAGATAGCATTTCCTCATGTAGGAGAAGAGAAACAGTTTTCTCCAAGTAATCTCCTATTTCAGTACAAAAAAAAAACTTTTGGAGACTATGATATTTCATAATATTTTACTTAGTAATTGATAAGGATGTCATCCCTGATAAATGAGATCAGTTCATTTCCTTTATTTCACATTTACTCTTGTTCCAGACTTTACAAAAAAAGAAACAAATCTTAATGAGCAGCAAACAATCTATCTCATGATTTTCTGAGAACACACCTAATAGGATCTTATTTATGATTAATATTACAAAACACAAACCTTCTTTTGTGTTTTTATTTTTACAGCAGAGAAATGACTAGTTTGATGGAAGAGCACTAGAAGCAGCTTGCTTACATTTATATTATTCCTTGTTTAAGATTGTGATAAAAAGTTAATTGGTGTATGTAAAATGCTTAATTAAGTACAATGCCTGGATTTATCATTTACCAATAGCTACAATTATAAGAATTGATTGCAAAAATGTTGAAAAAATAGAATACATATAGAATATTTTCAGAAATAGGGAACTTAAAGAACTTTGGGAAATTTCATCTGTCCAAATGTGTGTAGAGCTAAGGCCCTTATTATGGATTGGGTGGCTGTATACATGAGGTATCAGTATCAGAGTGCAAACTTTATTTATTAATTTATTTATTTTAGTTGTTGAAGGACCTTTATTTTATTCATTTATTTATGTGTGGTGCCTAGGATTGAGCCCAGTGGCTCACCCATGCAAGGCAAGCACTCTACTATTGATCCACAAACCCAGCCCACAAACTTAATGCTTTAACATGGTCAAAGTTCCTAATCATTTACCTGATGTCTTCAATCTGTTGTAATTTAGAAAAAGGCTTCTTCAGTTTTGAAATTCTACAAAATTATCATTTTTTACACTCATAGATTGATTTTCTTCAATACACCTTGTGAACTCTTAGAAAGTTTTTCTTCTCTAAGCTCTGAAATTCACATCTAATTTTTCTCCAGTTGGATATCCATGTATTGCAACCCTTTCATTGCATAAATGTAAATGTTAAAACTTTAGTTTCAGAGGTAATAGTGACATCTAATTTCATTGAGTGCTAGCTAAAGGTCTCCTTGATTTTCCTTAGGTTTCTACCAGGAATGAAACAGAGAAAGTACCCTTGCATGAATTCCACATGTTGAAGGATAAATGTGATATGCTGAGTCTGGAAATGAACCAAATGAAATGTCAGCATGAGGAAGACAAAAAGAAATATCTTGATGTTTCAAGAGCAGAGTGTCATGACCTTCATAGGAAAATCAAATTAATGGAGGAAACATTTAGGAAAACAACATTGCAATATAATAAACAGATTAATTCTCTGAAAACTGAAATTACAAAGCTAAATATTAACCTGAAAAATAAAGAACAAAACACTGAAAGACAGGAAACAGAAGCCAAATCATACCCTGCCAGTCAGGCTGTTGCTCCACACCCTTGTGATGAAAGTCAGACATCACAAAGAGAACAAGAACTTCTTTCCCAGAGAGCAAGAGATGGGTGCCCTGATTTAGAGGACAAGGGGAATTTAAAAATATCAAAAAGAAATGTTAGGAGGCTGATTCAGTCCCCAAAGTTTTCCAAGCCTGGAATAAAATTCAGAGTCCAAGAAAAAGGCTTCTATATTCAAACAAGGCGTGATCTTAGAAAAGTGACTGTGGTATTGAACCGGGTACAAAGAGACCTAAAACAAAATCAGTGCCAAATGAATGAAATGAAGCACACGTATCAAAATGAACAGAGTCAAAACTACAAAGAACTGGAACCTATAGATGAGAGATTATCTCAAATGGAAAGTGAAATTATATTTCTAAGACAGGAGTTCCATGACTTTTGCAACAAAGTTGGTGATAAAGAAGCCTTGCTCCTTTCTACCCAAGAGCAACCGGATACCACAAAACTAATTCAGGATGAGGATGAAAACTCCAGTCACAAGTCACAAAACAGACGTATGGAGTTAATGACTAGAAATTGTCACTTAAAAGAAAAATCAGATGAATATAAAAAGAACTCTGAGAGAAAAGTAAGTATTAAGCAAAATATATGGATTGTGTTTGAAGGAGAATTCAGTGAAATTTGATGATGGCAAACCTGACTTCCAACACAATGAAATGATTCATGTTTGAAGTAATAAATCTGCCAATGATGGTTACACATTGTATACATGTTTTAAAGTAACACACCCTATCTGATGAATAGTAAAATGTGGGCCAATTAAAAGCAAAAAGTTTCACCTTATGTGAAACTGATTTTAACATTTAAAAATGGAAAAAACATTTAAAGCTTTAGAACTGCAGATGCTTTATTTTGAGTAAAGACATTGTGTATTTACCAGGAATTATTTCTTTACATAGAGATAAAATTTCAAGAGGATAAGTCATAGATTTTTAGTAGAGATATGCTGATATTAATAATACAGAATAACCATCGCTGAAACAATATCTGTTTTTGCTGTTGGGGATGGAATCCATGGTCTTGTGCAATCTATGCCCATATTCTAACACCAGGCCTACACTCCAGCCCTCAATACTAACTTGAAAGTCTTCATATTGCCATACTTTCTAAGACCATGATGAAACAGATAAATGGAAATACTCATATCTAGATTAAATTAACTGGGTTACTTTAATAATCCATTCCAAGTTTCCAAGCTGAAGTGAAATGTAGATGATGTAGTTTTTAATAGACTTCCTTCACTGCATTTTATACATTTCTAACTGGTAATTTGATTTTATTCACATAAGTTTGACTTAATTCTGAAAATAACTGGCTCATTTTTTTGTTCTCATCTCCTTCCAACACTATAAAAGAATCTACTATCATTAATATAATTTGGGACAAATGCAATGCATTGCAGCTAAACTGATGTGGATTTAATTTTCCTGCTGACTCTGAAATTTATTGCCTATCTTCACAGATAACTTGCTAATACTTTTCATTTCAAGGTTCAATTGCTATCATGTAACAGATAGGAACTATTCTAGTACAAAGATAATTGCAGCTCCCTGATTCATTAATTTGGCATTGAATTCCCATTTTCAACAAACTAATTTAAATTCCCATTTAAACAAGTAGATTTTTGTACAGTAAGAATGGGGTGAGGAGGGGAGAGAGTTGAAGGAGTTGAAGGAGTGAAGAAGGTAAAGGTCAGGTTGAGTGGGACCCCACTATTTTAGGAGGTGGGAATCTATTGAATTCACACAGAGGATTGAATATGGTTAGAGCTCAGTTTTTTAGTAGAGTCTCTGTTTAAAAAGGGATGATTTTCTGTACAGCTTTCACTACTCCTATCAGACCTGCATAACCATTTCTGTTTGAGAATTCGGCAGGTTGTAATGCATTTCATCAAATGTGAAGTGGATACAGGGCTGAATCTATTGTCTAAGGGATATGATAGTAACTAGGCAGGAAGAAAGCACCTTCCATGTCCTTGTTAGAATTCAGAAATAAACAGAATTAACACATGAGGAAAAGAAGATGAATTAATGATAATATTTCAGTTTTAAACATTATTAACAAAAAGTGAAGTTATTTACAAAATCTTTAACAGACATATCTCCTCAGGTAGCTGTGAGACAACTTCCACAAGAACTGGCTGGTAACCTGACAGAGCAACCTATGCAAGAGGCTTCACTAGAACATTCATCCAGTAAACACCTTGAAGAAGAATATAAGGCACAGGTTTTGAAGAAGAAACTAGATCAAATCAATTGTAAAGTATGTATTGATTGTATTTGTCAACCATTGATCTGCACCTGTTTCAATTATGTTAAATGTTTAAGGATAAAAACGTCAGTGGACAGTGTTATTTGTATTTTTATTATAATTAATTTTATTACACTTTATAGTGCATTTTTTATAAATTCTGAGTTTTATTTTTACATTTTTTGTAATATCATGCATGTTTTCTCACTTGCAATCCAGTGACTTGGAAGAATAAGGCAGGAAGATCACAAGTTTAAGGCCAGTCTCAGAAACTTAGTAAGGCCCTAAGCAACTTAGCAAGTCCCTGTCTCAAAAAGAAGTGAAAATATAGCTTAGTGGTTAAGCACTCCTGGGTTCAATCAGTGGTTTATTAAAAAAAAAAAAACTACTCAACTACCCTCAAGAATGCTGAGAATTATACATCAATCCTCACATGTGTTGATTTTTTTTTCTGTTAACTAGGATTTTTTTAGTGCTACCTCCATTGCCATGGTGTACCATGCAGATTAAATCATTTCTATGATTGGATACAGAATCTATGTGTAATTATTAAATGAATTTCTAGAAAACTTGCACAGAAAGGCTATTATGCTTTTCTCAAATTTCAGGTTAATTTTTAAATAATGGGAAAACTCAGTGTTTTTTTTTTTAATTTAAACAGATTATAAAGGCATACAAATGTTTCCATCATGTCTGGTACCTCTATCCAAAACAGAGAGTGTAGATCTTTGAAAAGGCAAACTTACTGGGATTTGTTGGACAAATTTGTGCTCAAATATTCTCAAGATGCTTCTTTTATTATGAAACACTATTGTTTTATTCATGCAGGTCGATAATCTCAATATAAAACTAGAAGCTACAGCTTCAAAATATTCACATTTGGATGAACAATTTGAAGTTGCTTTGGAAAGCCTACAATATACATGTGAAAAAATACAAAAGAATCAAAAGAAGTTGGAAGAAGATGTAGCGAACCTCAAAATTTATGTGCAGGACAATAAAATAAAAAATGGTCAAGGAGAGCCTCATAGATGGGAGGTTGAACAAAGAACAAGAGAGATTTTAGAGAAAAACCAAAAACAAGCATCTCCATTTTCAGAGGTTATTTTATTTATCTGTAATGTGTTTTAATTAATTTCACTGAAAATTTTATTTTGGAAATTTCCATTTTATGTGGGTCATCTACATTCAATATTTAAGGGTAGTTGTATTAAATAAGAAAATTAGCGGGAAACAAAAAAAAATGTGAAGTCAGAGTATACCATTCTCCTGAATTTTTTTCAATTATTAAATGATTTTATACTTTTTTATTTTTCACATTACTGATGCTAATATGAGAATGATTCATGGCTGAGGTCCTACTTCAGTGGTAGTTTGTGTAGCCTTTGCAAGGCCCTGGGTTCCAACCCCAAAGAATAGGAAAAAAAAAAAAAGCAATTGACTTTGATGATAAAACCCCACCATCTTTTGTCCACATGTTTAAAATTGCTCTCTGAGTTATTGATTCTAAATTAAAGTAACAAAATATACAAATAATTATTTTGATAATAATTATTTTTAAAAACATGTCATTTACACCTGGAGTACCTAGCACATGTGAGGCACAGGGTTCAATCCTCAGCACCATATAAAATTAAAATAAAGATATTGTGTTCATCTACTATAAAATTATTTTTTAAATATGTTCTTTCAATTTCCTTTAGACATTTGATAGAGCTTCAAATGAAAATAATAAGGTTTCATTAATGAAGTTGATGCAATTCAGAATTGAAACGCTAGAATCTCAAGTGTCTGAAATTAAAAATGAAATTTCTGATAAGACACCAAGGTAAGAATATAATGAACTCTGTGTAGAAGAACACAAAATCCAGAAGTATGTCCACATGTACACCAACAGAAAATAGCTTAATCTCCTTAATTTGTCTCCAATGCATAACTTTAGTGAGAAAGGAAAATGAGATTAGTAGGATGCAAAATCTAATCAGACAATACAATTTTCAGAAGCAATTTTATTAAATGAACTTACTTTTGAAATATTGGTCAAGGAAGTTTATATCCCTCACACTTTTTTGTGTCTGTATGGCTTTCTCTCCTATTTTCTATTTCTACCAGACTTTCACCTCAGCACTTTTGAAGCTTTATAATTCCGACAGTTACATTGTGACCAAGTTACTTACAGGCCTTTCTTTACATAGAATAGTAAAAAATTTAATTATTGATTGAAAGTGTTCAACTTAAACCCTAAGTATACTGGTTTGCTAGTTCTACTGTCTTAGCACATTCTGATACTCGGTAAATTAACCATTTTTTATTGTGACACTTGATTTTACCCCAGATGTTACCTAGAGACAAAATGATTTTTGCAGTGTTTCCTCTCTACATAAGGTCTACTTTTGATACAGGGAGAGAATATCACAGGGCTCAAAGGAAGTTTACTTTGCAATGTGGTTAAAAATAATTCCATGGTCAGTGTTGGGGGGCAATTAAAATGAGAATTGACAGGTCCCACCTCTGATATCTCAGTAACAAAATTATGAGCTGATTGCCTTGAATTCTTAATCATCAACTCAGCTATCTTGTTTTGCCCCTGTGGTTGTTGCTGTGAAATATTTCTCAGTGCCCAATGCTTGATTTCTCCAGGTGATAGTTAGAATATGTAGATGGTGAGAGCAAATGCTTGAAAATATCTTTAAGGGATGGTTTTTCAATTCTTAAGTTGGTCTAATAATACAAGTATTTCTAGTTTAGCTTCACTCTTATTTTCGAGTTGTATATGTTTAAGGAGTACATGATGCTTTAATACAATTTAGCAGAGTGAAATGTCTTTGTAGTCAAATAAACTAAGGTATCCATCATCTCACACAGTTACTGTTTAAATACCAGTATTTCTAATGGTGTCCTCAAGAAACCCTGAAGGAGAGCCTTTCAAGAAGGCAGAAGTGTTACCCTTTAAGTCACACATCTCTGCCTGCCATTACTCTCCACATGTATTGTTTGAATTTCTTGTTAGGAGGCCCCAAGAAATATGGATATATCTTCAGAACTCTATAAAACCTATAATTATATGCCCTACTCTATTTTGATGGATTTTCAATGTTAAGATTCTTTTCACTGAGAAATTCTATTTATTCCTATGGCATTTTTTTAATGCAAGTGGTTTTAGAGGGAAAAAAAAGAAATACCAAGAATTTGCCTTTTGAAATCCTCACAGAATCAGTAGGAGGCTTCCAGAGTTTAGTACCAGATTCCCAGTGAGAACACGGAGAGGTTGTATACCCTGTGTTCACTGTGGGAGGCCAGTCCCAGGGTGTCCTTGTGTCAGACTTAAAAGGGACAACTGGGTACACAACAGAAGTTTTAACCTGGGAGGAAACATAGCAGGTGCTACTTCCAACCCACAGCCTTCATGTCAAACCCTTGAGGACTATCTGGCTGAGGTGAGTTATGCTTTGTTTATCTTTTGGGTTTCAGATTTCTGATTTGTCTTGTTTTGACTTTGTTGAAATACTGAGTTGTTTAGTTGACTTATGAATATTAACTGAAGGTCATGATAATCTATAACTATAATGAATTACAAACAGATTTTCAATTTTTGTAAAGTATCTGGAGGTCATATTTTTAAAAGACACTTGTTAACTTTATTCAAGTTAAATGATATTTTTAACTGTCTTTTAACTTAAAGTAGATTTTTTGATTAAATTGAGTATTTGAAATGAATAAACCTTGGTTTGGAGCTCTGAAGGAGTTTTCATGATCTTCTTAACTCACAGAAAAATAGTGCATGAAGGTCTATGTTAAATCAAGCCTCAATTTGATGTTTTCTTTTGCCTTTGCATTCTAGTGAAATCAAGAGAAGAGCAAATCTAAGATTTATAAAAATCCATGTAGTAAAAGGTGCTGAAATGGGGAACAAATTACATAACTTTTAGTACGTAATTTTAAGATCCTAGCTAGCTGATATTTTTTTGTCCATCAGCTTGTTGGGTTACATGAATATTTTTCTGAAAAAAAAAAAACCTGAAAGGCCCAGGATTGAAGTCTCTCTCAACCATGAAATTGGAACATTATGCACCAAAAAAAATTGTGAAATATTTCTGTAAATTGTTAAAGATGATATAAATACAAGATGTCTCATTTGTTCATACCAGAAAATATCAGGCAGTGTATCATTTAATAAGACATTGATGAATGAATGTGTAAATGGAGACACAATGCAAAGGAATATTTTGGGGGGAGGGGAACATTTTCCATTAATTTTCCTGGGAGAAAGACATGTTTATTTTTTAGTGCTTATAAATAGGTTGAAGAATACTTGAAAGTTACTCTAGTACTTCCTCTAGATATCCTTGCAGAGCATTAGTTTGCCAATGCAGGCAGACTTTAACAGGAGTAAAAAAGCACTGTTTTATCAAGATGCAAAGTCAGGTCTCTGTCATCCCTGCAGAATGCCTTCAATGGGGAAGGGAGGAGAGGGAAAGGAAAGATACTGAGGAAGAAGGTTGATCAAATTATTTTATCTGCATGGTTTACTATATCATTATACATTCCACTAATATCTATGACTATAATTCACCCAAAGTCAGTATTCAAGTCATTTCATTTTGAAAATGAGAAGACAAGCCTGAGAACCATGTCAGTCCAATTACTTACCTTCACATTTAAACTGTATAAGGCTTTAGACATCACAGTATTTTTATCACCTCAAAGTACTTAGTATGTTCAGTATTCTCTTACTTTTTGAACCTTGTTTGAGGAATCAGTAAGAGAATAGAATGTTTTTATGAAGAACAGTCTAGATGGGGTACAGTTTGAAGCTTTTCTACATGTTTGTAAACATGTAAGTGTAATTAGCAAAATGTTTCAAAAACTTTGGTCCCAAATCCAGGGAAGAAATCAGTTACAGTTAAACAGCTACATATTGTTTACAAATCTGGAAAGTCACAAATCAAAGAAACATAAGTTTAAACTGGCTCTAAGTAATATTTATACTGCATGTGCTGTTTGTGTGTGTGTGAGTGTGTGTGTGTGTGTGTGTGTGTGTATAGTGATTGAACTCAGGGATGCTCTACCCCACCCCCAGCAACATTCCTACTCCTTTATAATTTTTGTTTTGTGGCTGGCCTCAAACTTGCCATCCTCCTGCTTCAGCCTCCTGGGTCACTGGGAATTACAGGCATGTGCCATATAGCACGTGGCATTATTCTGTCTCTCAATAGAATTTTCTGGAATCTTTGTGTACCATGTTAATAAAAGATGTTTAGTCATATTCCACATAACAATATTTTGAAACTTTGACCAGATTTTCACATGAGGCTATGATAATACCTCTTTCTTCACATATGTATTTAATTTAATGGGCTGAAAATTTGATAGCACTGAGAGGATGTTAAAAGTTTAATTTTCTGAAAGTAGATAATGGAAAATTTATTTTAAGGAAAATGACATTGAAGTGAAAAATTTGATAAGAAGTTTCTAAAGGGCAGAGTTTTGCTAAGAATCACACTCTATTGCCATCTAAAAATAGGAGTCGAATTGTTGCCCTTTAGTTAGCTAAAGCAGCACCATCTGAAATGACTTACATTTAATAGACCAGTGTGGACTCGGAAGTTTAACAGCATTGTACATACATATTCTCTATATAAACTTAAGATAAGTGGACTTTTATTTTGTTTGTGTGATTATTTTAAGCCATCTACAACTTAGTTCTAGTCCCTTAAAGTTCTTTTGAAAAAGCTACATTTTCTAAGTAATGTATCACATTCATGATAATCTGTTTAAACTAAGCAATGTAAATAATAATTGCCTTATTTCAGATGAATGAGAAGTTGGCCAGAGGCCTTATCTAGAAAAGCTAATGCAGGTATGTTGCCAAACTATGGTTGAATTTGGATTTATTAGTGGATTTCTGAAAAACAAAATACACAGCAGATGGCATGGCTTTCCTTGGATTGGTGAATAAATTTCTATGTGAATTCAATTGTTTTTCTTAAAAACAAACATCAAATGAAAATTTTGGAAGAAAAATACCAATGAAGAATAAACTCATTTATCATTTACTCACATTCATGGCCTGTAAGGCTCAGACTCTCTGTACATACCTTTTTCTGGATTGACTTTCTTTTTCACTTCTGCCACCACTATGAAAACAAAGGCATCACCCACTTCTATCTGGTTGTGGCCAAAACCCAGACTCATCTAGGAACACTTTGGTCAAGCATTTCAAATGCCCTGACATTGACTCTGTCATTGGTTTTTCTCTCAAGAAAAGTTCCAGCTTCCCTAGCAAGGAATTCAGATATCCAAACCAATTGAATGCTCCTCAGGTCCTTCAGCTTATCTCTTGCACACACCCTACTCTGCCCCTCTGCTCTAGCTTCAAGTCATGCTGTGATACTTGTATTCCTCACCTCTCACTCTTTGCAGGCACCTCTTCTCTCTCTCTGTCATACTTCTTTTTTATCCTTCAGGTATCACCTCAACCCAAAAACTATTGACCTAAAATGGGGACAGAAGTCACTTCTGTGTTCCAATAGTGCCCTTGTTTTATACCTCTTATAGCACCCACCACTCTAAGGAAGTATCCTGTCCTTGTGTTTTTAAACTTAGGGGGTCTGATTGGTGACAAGATGAAGATGATGATGGCTTTCTTCATCTCCATCTTGTCACTCAGAGCTTGCCAAATGCTTTAACATAAGGCTGTTGAATTCCTGAATGCAGGGTGGAAAACCTAAAGTCTGACCCTCATCCACATTGATAATTCAGTGTGCAACTCTGGGCAAATTATATTTCAGAGTTACCTTGTTGTCATGCACACATGGTTTTCACTATATTAACATGGAACAGTTATTAAGTTTTTGTTTACTAATTCTTGCTTAGTTAACTATGAAGTGTTTTAGATGAAGAATATAATTATTTTTCTTTCCACTTGCTACAGAATTTGTTCTTGACCCACTAGAACTTCTGCCTTATGATCTACTGATAAGCCAAGAAAAGATCTACCTTGGGAAGCATCACAGGAATACACAGAAGTTTTAAGGGGAAAATATTAAGGAAAATATGTTTGTCACATAGATATGTGAGGGAATGATAGAATATTTGAAATTTCTTTGCATGTATCACTAAATTCGAAGTACAAGTGTGAACTAGTATCTCAGATATTAATGTCATCAAACTGTCTAAATGCCAGATATTTAAAAGGCACTTAAACAATCAAGGGATCAATATTACCTCCATGTATCTAAATATAATATTAATGATAAATTCTTTGTATGATACAAATTGTATCACCACATATGGACCTAGAGTTTTAGACAGACAGCATTTTGGTGGGCCAGTACTACTTTAAAGTATTACAATTATTATACTGTCATCAAACTTACATACTTTTAATGGTTTATGCATTAACATATATCCCTTTCCTGGTGATAAACAAAATGCGCTTAGGGGTTTTTACATTTTCTCTTTGTTCATTTATACAATTTTGATGTTTTGTAAATACGATTAATATTCAAGAAAAGTTCCAGGCTCTAGTATAAGAAACATTTCCACTCTGAACCATTTGGAATTAAATTGCTGACATACACCACCATTCATGATTACTTTAGTATTTCCTACAATCCAGAATATGCTACAAAAATACAATACAGCTTTCGTAAATGATACATTAATACTAATACATTCTATTATAATATATTCTACCATCATCAGATTCTTTCCAGTTTTGCTACTTTCCTAATAATGTGCTTCATAACAACTGTATACCATGCAGATTCATGAAATGTACCCAATTGTCGCATTTTGTTGACTCCTTCAAGTCAAACATTCCTCAGTCTCTTCCTTGACCTTCATGATTGTGAATCTGATAAGGAAGAATGCTCATATAATGTGCCTCAGATATACTCTTCTGTATTTTTATGTCTGGAACCAGATTACATGTTATTTGGCAAGAGTACTGTAGAAATGCTTCTGTGACTTTCTCTTTGAAGCCCATTACTGATGATGTTAGCATTGATCACTAAAGGTGGTGCCTTTGGGGTTTCTGTTCTGTAATGTTGCCTTTACTCTTTGTAGTTATTTAGCATTTTATATGAAGATAATTTGAGACTGTTACATATATCCCTATGCCTCATCCAACTTTCCCTTTATTCAATTAATAGTATCTATATAGATCTATGGCTTATTTTATTGAGTGTAATGTTACTTATTGATTTTAAAATTTTATGTTTCTCTTAGAAATATTCTATTCTGATAATTTCTAACTTCTTAGATGTTTTGTAATGTTAGTACAAAGAATTCCTAGAAAACATTCCTAAAATGTTAACATTTTACTAGCTTTGCTTTAACCCGTGTCCTCTTGTCTTTCTAGATAAATATAAGTATATAACAAAGATAATTTTCTCTCAACCATTTGTGAATTGGATACATGATACCTCTTTATGACAAAATGCTTGTATTTCCTAAAAACAAAATTACCTTATGTAACTATAGCATTAAGACCAAAATCAAAAACATCAAATTGTGTTAAATGCTAATATGTAATCTACAAAACTTATTCATAATTTGCTAATTATTTCAACAATGCCCTTTATAACCAAAATAAAACCTAGCTTGGGGCTGTTTTTAAATCCATAATTCATTGTGTCCAGTGGTCCTGTTTCTTTAGTCTCCTCTAGTCTGGGACAGTTCCTGAGTCTTGCTGTGCTTCTAACTTGTTGCTGACATTTAAGTTGTTGAATGGTACATGTCAGTTTTGTAGCTTTGTCTTCAGTTTGGGATCAGGTGATGTTGCCTCATGACTGGGTGCAGGATGTGCCATTGGCAGGAAAGTCATGTATATGATACTGAGTTCTTCCAATGCAGTAGATTTCAGCTGCCCTGACAGACACTCCTGGCTTGACATGGAGGAAGTCCACAGACTAAGAACTGGGTGAACAGCCTCTAGGAAAGGCAGGCTTTCCCTAAGACCTAGAGTTAACCTCCAGCCAAGAGTGAGCAAAACTGGGGGCCTCAGGCACACAGATATGAAGTGTATATTATTACTTGATTCCATGCCTGGCTGCTACTGACTTTGATTCTCTTGATAAGCGGTATCTGCCAGGGGATAGTGGTAGAGTGCTCAGTGGGAGAGTGCTCACTTAGCATTAATGAAGCCTGGGGTTCAACCCCAGCACTGCAAAACAAAAACAGACACACTATTGACAAAAACAGGCTATTAGTTGTATTTTTGTTCTGGGTACTAATTCAATGATCCTTCAATGATCCAAGGTGCCCCGGATACAATTCCTCTTCAGTGGTACACTGTTGGCATGTCATTGACCTTTTCATAGAAAATATATTTTACTGTGCACTACACCATTTTTATAGAGGGATTTCCTATGAAATTCACAATATTTGTTTATAAATTAAGATCATTTTCTAAATTTATCCCCACTTGGTAGATATCACATTCAACACTTCAATATGAGAAAAGTCTAAAATGTCCTAGAATTACAGGACACCTACTTATCAAATGCTGTCCTTAAAACTATCATTCTTTCAATAGGTCAAACTATTATTTGACCCTTATTTTTAAGAAAGAAGTTGTTATTTACATATAAAAATTGGGTTTCATATATAAAAAGGTTTCATACATGTGTTTTGTTACAATCACATTTTTAATTAACTTTTTATTTATGACAGTAGAATGCATTACAATTCTTATTACACATATACAGCACAACTTTTCATATCTCTGGCTGTATACATAGTATATTCACACCAATTCGTATCTTTATACATGTACTTTGGTAATAATGTCCATCACATTCCACCATCATTTCTAACCCCATGCCTCCTTCCTTCCTTTCCTACTCCTCTGCCCTATCTAGAGTTCGTCTATTCCTCCCATGCTACTTCTCCATACCCTACTATGAATCAGCCTCCTTATATCAGGGAAAACATTCATTCAGCACTTGATTTTTTGAGATTGGCTAACTTCACTTACATTAACTTCTCTAACTCCATCCATTTACCTGCAAATGCCATGGTTTTATTCTCTTTTATTGTTGAGTAATATTCCAAACTGTATCTTCACCAATGTGAAGAGAGCTGGTAAGAGAATCAAAACAGACCCCTGCTTTGCTTGCTTCAACCTCATCTGCTGTTTTCTCTTCCTCTTTTCCTTTTTCCTTCCTCCACTGTTTAGCTATCTCCTTGCTGTCCAACCAACCTTGAAAAACAGCAAAGATTAAAAACAATTTAAAAAGCTCTTGAAAGCAGTGTTCTGACAGTTGTCAGGAGGGATAGAATTTTTTTAAGGTCCATCCCAAGCAAGAAGCATGAAAGTGAGGACAATCTCCAAACAACTTACCTGGAAGTTAGGCAGAAGTTAAAGATGAAGATTACCTCAAGCTAGGCTAGACTCACAAGTACAATACACCTCTCCTTCCCTTGCATCCTAAAACTCCTATCCTGCTTTGTGAGAGGAGTTATTGATCTTCAAGTTTTTCCTGATGTACACCAGATAAATAAGATTTTTTTAAAAAAGAGAGAATTTTTAATATTTATTTTTAGTTTTCGGCAGACACAACATCTTTGTTTGTATGTGATGCTGAGGATGGAACCCGGGCCCCATGCATGCCAGGCGAGTGCACTACCGCTTTAGCCACATCCCCAGTCCCTAAGTAAGATTTTAACTTTCATTTGATTTGCACTGCCTTTCTTTGACAGTATCCATATGGAAAAGAACATCATAATTCAGTGTGAGGTGCCAGATACTGGTGGGGGCAGCATGTTGTGGGGCATCAGAGCTTGAGTATTCAAGGCATCCTTGCAGAATCTAGAGTTAGGGATCTTATTTGTGATTTAGAAATCTGGAGACTACAAAAGTAAGGGATTTTATATGTTGTTTTGATGCCTCTCCTAGCATCTAAACAGTGCCTGGCACCTAAAAGACTCAGATGATGCTAAGTGTTATGTGATAAATCAATTAATGAATAAATAAATCACCTGAAAGATGGTTGAGAGCATAATCATACAAGGACATCATTCATTCTATCATAGATGATATTTTCTTTTTAAATAGTGAAAGCTTTTTTGTTTTATAAGACCAGAAGTTATTGCACATGATGAGAGAGCTCTGCTGTTCCATGAATGTTAACCCTCATTATACAAATCCTATCCTATAAAAATACTTAGCACAACAACAATAAGACAAAAGCCCAAGACAGGACACATTCTAGACACCTTGAGAGTTAAATGGGAACCTGGTAATAATCATCCTATTTATAAAAAAATAAATAACATGGAAAATGTAAGTAGTGGGGAAAGACTTCCTCTTTTAAGCAGTATTGTATTCTTTAATGTTTTAGTTGACAACATAATATTTACCTAAAATATTTTAAAATGTAAAACAATAATACAATGATTCTTTGACATTGAATATTATTATTTTCATGATCCAGCTTTATTTAAAAGTGTTCACTAAAATATTAAATGATGATAACCCTATTCATCTTCTAATTGTATAATTTAAATTAGTTCACATTATATATTGAATCATTCAATTTAAACCTATAGGCAAATAGAGATTAACATATGTTTTGATGATGGATGACAGGTCATACACATATATTTGTATGTGTATATTATATTCCTCGCTTCATCTTCCTCCCACAGCAGTCTGGTTTCCATCTGTACCACCCCACTGAAACTGCCTTCACCCAGAGACTGTCTTCTTGGTCAGTAAATCACAGGGGTAATTTTGGTTCTTAACTTACTTGAAAGATAAAAGTATTTGGCACTATTCTGACTTCCTTAAACTCTCTACCCTCTTGATGTACTTTTTTTAAAAAAATTGTTTTAGTTAGTTATATATGACAATAGAATGCACTTATATACTTTGCTATATCACACATAGATGGGATATAATTTCTCATTTTTCTCAGTATGCATATTGTAGAATCACATTGGTCATTTGTTCCTTTGGTATTTGTTCCTTTGGGATTGGCTGACTTCACTTGATGTACTTTTAATGTAGACTTCATGTTCCTTTCTTTCCATATGGCTTCCTAATTATTTGGCCCTATCTTCTCAATCTCTTTTTCCTTTTCTCCATTTCCACAATTGTTAAGTTTTACTTCTCCAGCTGCGTAAATAAGAACACCAGGGAAAATCTTTGACCCTCACTTCCTTTCTGCCCTCTTGTCCATCCTGCTCTAAATATACATCCAGCTCTAAATATACCTTTGTCCTCTCCTCTCATCTTTTCCTACTACTGCTATCTTAATAAACACTGTCATTATCTCTCACCAAATGATTGCAAGAGCTTCCTAATTAGTCTCCCTCTTTCCAGCCAGACTCCTGACATGCCATCTGTCATAACTGCCACCAGTATGATGGAATCATACTGATCTCTGCTAAAAAAAAAAAAAAAAAGTGCAAGATAAAGCCTGGGCTCTTTAGGATAGCTAACACACCAGATCTCTCTTTTTCAAATGTGAACACAGCCCACACTTGGGCTAGAAACTCCCCAATCTCCCACATTCACCCCACTGTTCTATGTGCCCATGTATTTGCACAGGTCAGTTCTTCAGTCACCTCTGCTAGAGGCTCCCTTTGCCCTATAAACTTTAAACTTATTTGCACTCTGCTACCTTGGCTTTCTGTACTCTTTTGAGTTTACTCTAATACTCTCATTGTACCTTCAACCTCTAATGAGACATCAGGGGCTGCGCTGCATGTTCAAAATTTACTGTTATATCTCGCCAAATATTCTTGTGTTTGCAATTCAGTTAATGGCCCAATTGAATTGTCTTCTAAGTATAACCAGTACCTCCTCTTCCTTACTTCTCCATATCCATGTTCTGTTAAATATCCTTGGTTCTACTTTTAAAATAAAACTTGAATTATTTTACACCCAAAAAACATCTGTACTGCAGGGACTCTAAACAAGAACTACACCATTCTTGACCAGTTCAGTGTCCTTCTTCCTGACCTTTTTTATCACAAAACTCCCTCAATCCATCTACAACCTGCAGGAAGAATTATATTTCTAATCTAAACATGAAACATATTTTACCCCTTTAGAAAGCCTTCAATGGCTCCTCATGGTCATCAATAGTCTCTAAATACATTTTCATGAATTTCAAGAGCTTTCTCATAAGATACTTGACTTACTTTCTGGCTCCAACCAAAAAGAGAACTATGCTTATACTTTTTCTACTCTGTTTCAGAAACTCATGTGTAGTCATTGAACTTGAGAAAGTTAATTCTTTTTTCCAGCTTGGTGTCATATGCCTCTATTTCTAGCAGCTTAGGAAGCTGAAGCAGGAAGATTGCAAGTTTGAGGTCAATTTCAGCAACTTACCAAGAATCTGTGTCAAAAAAAGGAAAAAGAGTCTGGGGATGTAACTCAGTGGTAAAGCACTGCTGAGTTCAGTCTTCCTCCCTGAAGTTAATTTTTTCAAAATTGCTCATATAATAATTTTTCTATAAGATTAATTTGCAATGGCATGAAACTATTTTTAAAAAGTGAAACTAAAATAATAGAGCTTGAAATTATATATAGATTTTTTAAAATATAGCATATGGCAGACAGACTTGCAGTTATTTAAAAGAAAAAATTCTAAGGCTTCATGAAATGACTTGATAATTAAAGAACCAATGATGTTTCTTAAGAAAAATACATCACCACTTTGGAATGTAATTCCCAGTTTTAAAAGGAGTATCAGTTTGTTCATTATTTTTTTCCTAAATTAATTATAAATCATTCCTCTAAAGTGAAAAATTCTAAAATTGTTTAGTGGTTCTATCTTTTGTTTTTAAACTAACTCAAAACCCTAAAGTTTTAAGAGTTAACTTATTTCTTCTCTTCACAGAATATCACTTGAATCAAGTTTATACTTTTTTTATAATGTTATTATATTTTAATACCTTTAATTTATCTATTTATATGTGGTGTGAGGATTGAAGCCAGTGCCTCACATGCTAGGTAAGTGCTATACCAATGAGCTGCGACCTTACCCCAACAATTTGATACTTTTGAATCTTGGTGATACTCCAGGAAAAACATTACCAGCAATGAGATTTCTTCCAGAAACTCAGAGAATACAATGTGAATTTAATCTGGGCTCTGTTAATTATATGTTTATAAAACACTCTGCTGGGCAGGGCAGTGCCTCAGCTCACCTGTGCTAGGCGAGTAAGGCCCTGGGTTCGATCTCCAGCAGCACATAAAAATAAATAAATAAAGATATTGTGTTCAACTACAACTAAAAATAAATAAATATTTTAAAAAAACACTCTGCTGGTGTTCTTTTCCTCAGGTATTGTTTTTAACACAAATGCATACATTCTATGACCTGTGGTTCAACCACAATTATATACTCTAAATTTCATGAGGATTTACTGCTTTCATTTATTTATTTATTCAACATTCCTAACAAATGTTTATTGAGAGCCTGTTTGGAGGTTCTAGCAGGGGAGGGCAGCTACTTGTATATCCTTGATGGAACAACAGTCCTCCTCTACTGGGGAAGGTCATCCTCTTCAACCAAGTGCTCAGCTTTGGGAGGGATGCACCTGGAGTGGTGAGGGAGGAAGGGGACACAAGCCTAGCCAGCCAGCTATGCTGAGTCAACCCTGGTGATCAATCAGGTAACAGATGTCGCAGTCAGTTTGCCCTCACATCCAGCAAATATTTTTTGAGTCCTTGCTTGAGGCAGACTTGAATTCCACCTTCATGAAATTTACATTTTATTATTACTTACTGATTATTTACTGCATGCCACGGTTGCACTAAATGTTCTTTTAGCATCATCTCATTTAAACCTTAAAAGTCAGCACAATGAGATATCTAGTTGTCACTATTAGTTCTGTTATTGTTTTATACCCAAGAAAACAGAAGCTTATCGAGATGGTAACCAAACATGATTCTGAATGAGGAATCACTATGTGTAGCTCAAAACTCAAAAATAGTCTTTCCCCCAAAAAAAGTTTTATTGATCAATTATAGTTGTACATAATGGTAGGATTTGTTGTGACACGTTAGTACATGCACACAATATAACCACATAATTTGGCCCATATCATTCCAAAAATAGTCTGCCTTCAATAGAGCAATGGCAGTATACACAGTACTGACCCCTGAGTTGTCAAAAAAAAAATTTTAGGTGATATGTCTTGAATAAACTGTTCAAAAGGGGTGTGAGTTGACAGAAGCTTTTCCTATTCTTTGGGTTTCCCTTTTTCTTTTTACTGAAAGTTTTAAAAGACCAGTTATCTGGAGCTAATATTGACCATGAAGAAAAAGATCTAAGGAATTGATTTCAACAATTCAGACTGCCTGCCTCTGGATGTTATATGAGAATAAGAAAATTGTTTTATATAAGATACTGTTATTATATTTTTTATTACATGCAGCTAAACCCAGTCCTTAATTGACACTCCCCAAAATCCATATTCTCTATGTCCCCATTGAATGATCTTCTATAGTGTTCATCATTTAAAAAGCTAGCCCCTACTGCAGCGTGGTCTCCCAACACATTAAGAAAAAAATCCCAAATCTCCTAGCCCAGTGTGAATTGCATTCTGCCCCACCTGTATGCCTGTTACCCTGGAGGCTTTTCAGCCTTCTTTTTGTTTCTAGAACATTCCAAGAAGACTCCTCAAGATCTTTACATCACCTACTTGCCCAGTATGCTTCTATAGAACCTATGCATAGGTTCTATGCTTCTTTGATATACTGGCTCCTCTTTCTTGTTCAAAGCTTCCTGTCACCACTCCAGAAAGGTCTCCCCTAACCATAACCTGTTCTGAGGAAGCCACCAGAGTAATTATAACAACATCCTACTTAATTCTTTTCATAGCATTCTATACTATATTTTTCTTTTCATTGGGTTGTGTTGTGTCTATCACTGGCCATAGTTTACCAAAATATAAATTCAACTAGAACAGTTTTCTTGTCTTTGTTCTCTACTACTCTGACATCTAAATAATGTCTGGTACATAGAAACTCAGTAAATATTGTTACATGAACAAATGGCTTTATAAACTTCCTCCTAAAAATATAAACCCTTGTAATTAGAATTCCCTACATTTATTTTATGCTTCAGCATATTTAAGTGTATAAAATATTCTGTTTTTCTCTTCTTTATCCTTTATTCTGAGCATATTGCTATAAGAATAATAAAAAGACATAAACTAGAGCTAGATTTATAGTAATAAAATGTCTAGAAATGAGACAAATAGATGCTGGATACACTGAAAAATCAATTTTCAATTTGACACATTTATGTAACAATTTTATATTTCTATCTATCTAAGTGTACTTTTCAATTAATATTACAAATTTTGATGGCTAATGAGAAAAAATAAAGTGTAAACATTTATTTTTAAGATTTCTCACACCTTATCTTGGGTTGAATGGGTATGGATAGCATGTTATATTTACTTGGAGCTTATTGAGAAGATTGACATAAGTCCAGAGTCTTAATTACTGAACAATCTATGTTCATCCCTCAGAATTCCTTTTTAATGTAATAAGGTGGCCTAACAGCGGTTAAGAGCTCAGGTTCTAGGTCTAAACTACCTGGATTGGATATTTATAAAAGTCTTCATGTATATTACATAATCTCTCTGTATGTCTGATTCTCCATATATATTATGGATGAAGATAATATTTACCTCATAGGTTGTTTTGAGAATTAAAGAGAGGTAAAACTCTTGAAAAAAAGCCTTATGTTTAGTAAACATTGAATCATAATTCTAAAATGAAACATCACGATGAAACATAAAAAAGGATGAGGTTTTTCTGTTTGAATTGGGGAGAAAGGAATTAAGGCAGGTGGATTGGGATATATTTCTTTCCTGATTACCATGTTAATATTCCTGAATGAAGACAGAAGACAAATAACCTATATTGCCTCCTTAGAAATAGAATAACTAGATCTCTAGGGGAATAATCCTAGGCACTAGAACTGCAGATGCTTTGAGTAAAGACATTGTGTATTTACCAGGAATTATTTCTTTACATAGGAATGAAGTTTCAAGAGGATAAGTCATAGATTTTTAGTAGAGATATGCTGATATTAATAATACAGGATTAACATTGCTGAAACAATATCTGTTTTTGCTGTTGGGGATGGAATCCATGGTCTTGTGCAATCTATGCCCATGTTCTAACACCAGGCCTACACTCCAGCCCTCAATACTAACTTGAAAGTCTTCATGTTGCCATACTTTTTAAGACCATGATGAAACAGATAAATGGGAATGCTCATATCTGGACTAAACTAAGTGGGTTACTTTAATAATCCATTCCAAGTTTCCAAGCTGAAGTGAAATGTAGATGATGTAGTTTTTAATAGACTTCCTTCACTAGCATTTTATACATTTCTAATTCATAATTTGATTTTATTCACATAAGTTTGACTTAATTCTGAAAATAACTGGCTCAATCTTTTTATTCTCATCTCCTTCCAACACTATAAAAGAATCTACTATCATTAATATAATTTGGGACAAATGCAATGCATTGCAGCTAAACTGATGTGGATTTAATTTTCCTGCTGACTCTGGAATTTATTGCCTATCTTCACAGGTAACTTGTTAATACTTTTCATTTCAAGGTTCAATTGCTATCATGTAACAGATAGGAACTATTCTAGTACAAAGATAATTGCAGCTCCCTGATTCATTAATTTGGCATTGAATTCCCAGTTTCAATAAAGTAATTTAAATTCCCATTTAAACAAGTAGATTTTTGTACAATGAGAATGGGGTGAAGAGGGGAGAGAGTTGAAGGAGTTGAAGAGAGTGAAGAAGGTAAAGGTCAGGGTGAGTGGGACCTCACTTTTTTAGGAGGTGGGAATCTATTGGATTCACACAGAGGATTGAATATGGTTAGAGCTCAGTTTTTTAGTTGAGCCTCTGTTAAAAAAAGGGATGATTTTCTGTACAGTTTTCACTACTCCTAGCAGACCTGCATAACCATTTCTGTTTTGAAAATTCGGTACATTGTGATGCATTTCATCAAATGTGAAGTGGATACAGGGCTGAATCTATTGTCTAAGGAATATGATAGTAACTAGGCAGGAAAAAAGCACCTTCTGTGTCCTTGTTAGAATTCAGAAATAAACAGAATTTACACATGAGGAAAAGAAGATGAATTAATGATAATATTTCAGTTTTAAACATTATTAACAAAAAGTGAAGTTATTTACAAAATCTTTAACAGACATATCTCCTCAGGTAGCTGTGAGACAACTTCCACAAGAACTGGCTGGTAACCTGACAGAGCAACCTATGTTAGAGGCTTCACTAGAACATTCATCCAGTAAACACCTTGAAGTAGAATATAAGGCACAGGTTTTGAAGAAGAAACTAGATCAAATCAATTGTAAAGTATGTATTGATTGTATTTGTCAACCATTGATCTGCACCTGTTTCAATTATGTTAAATGTTTAAGGATAAAAACATCAGTGGACAGTGTTATTTGTATTTTTATTATAATTAATTTTATTACACTTTCTTTATAGTGCATTTTTTATAAATCCTGAGTTTTATTTTTACATTTTTTGTAATACCATGCATGTTTTCTCACTTGCAATCCAGTGACTTGGAAGAATAAGGCAGGAAGATCACAAGTTTAAGGCCAGTCTCAGAAACTTAGTAAGGCCCTAAGCAACTTAGCAAGTCCCTGTCTCAAAAAGAAGTGGGGATATAGCTTAGTGGTTAAGCACTCCTGGGTTCAATCAGTGGTTTAAAAAAAAAAAACTACTTAATTACCCTCAGGAATGCTGAGAATTGTACATCAATCCTCACATGTGTTGATTTTTTTTTCCGTTAACTAGAATTTTTTTAGTGCTACCTCCATTGCCATGGTGTAGCCATGCAGATTAAATCAGAGAATACCATTTCATGCAATGTTCCAGGGAATTGAGTTATTTCATACCTTCATTTCTATGATTGGATACAGAATCTATGTGTAATTATTAAATGAATTTCTAGAAAACTTGCACAGAAAGGCTATTATGCTTTTCTCAAATTTCAGGTTAATTTTTAAATAATGGGAAAACTCAGTGTTTTTTTTTTAATTTAAACAGATTATAAAGGCATACAAATGTTTCCATCATGTCTGGTACCTCTATCCAAAACAGAGAGTGTAGATCTTTGAAAAGGCAAACTTACTGGGATTTGTTGGACAAATTTGTGCTCAAATATTCTCAAGATGCTTCTTTTATTATGAAACACTATTGTTTTATTCATGCAGGTCGATAATCTCAATATAAAACTAGAAGCTACAGCTTCAAAATATTCACATTTGGATGAACAATTTGAAGTTGCTTTGGAAAGCCTACAATATACATGTGAAAAAATACAAAAGAATCAAAAGAAGTTGGAAGAAGATGTAGCGAACCTCAAAATTTATGTGCAGGACAATAAAATAAAAAATGGTCAAGGAGAGCCTCATAGATGGGAGGTTGAACAAAGAACAAGAGAGATTTTAGAGAAAAACCAAAAACAAGCATCTCCATTTTCAGAGGTTATTTTATTTATCTGTAATGTGTTTTAATTAATTTCACTGAAAATTTTATTTTGGAAATTTCCATTTTATGTGGGTCATCTACATTCCTTGAGAAAACTTCTTTTATACATTTTTCAGAGTAAGGTGGCATTTTTAAATATCTAATTTTCCCATCATTGTAAAAACTAACTTCATCTTTCAGAAAAAATGACTCTATAAGAGAACCATTCAATATTTAAGGGTAGTTGTATTAAATAAGAAAATTAGCGGGAAACAAAAAAAAATGTGAAGTCAGAGTATACCATTCTCCTGATTTTTTTTCAATTATTAAATGATTTTATACTTTTTTATTTTTCACATTACTGATGCTAATATGAGAATGATTCATGGCTGAGGTCCTACTTCAGTGGTAGTTTGTGTAGCCTTTGCAAGGCCCTGGGTTCCAACCCCAAAGAACAGGAAAAAAAAAAAAAAGCAATTGACTTTGATGATAAAACTCCACCATCTTTTGTCCACATGTTTAAAATTGCTCTCTGAGTTATTGATTCTAAATTAAAGTAATAAAATATACAAATAATTATTTGGGTAATAATTATTTTTAAAATATGTCATTTAAAGCTGGAGTACCTAGCACAAGTGAGGCACAGGGTTCAATCCTCAGCACCATATAAAATTACAATAAAGATATTGTGTTCATCTACTATAAAAATATTTTTAAATATGTTCTTTCAATTTCCTTTAGACATTTGATAGAGCTTCAAATGAAAATAATAAGGTTTCATTAATGAAGTTGATGCAATTCAGAATTGAAAAGCTAGAATCTCAAGTGTCTGAAATCAAAAATGAAATTTCTGATAAAACACCAAGGTAAGAATATAATGAACTCTGTGTAGAAGAACACAAAATCCAGAAGTATGTCCACATGTATACCAACAGAAAATAGCTTAATCTCCTTAATTTGTCTCCAATGCATAACTTTAGTGAGAAAGGAAAATGAGATTAGTAGGATGCAAAATCTAATCAGACAATACAATTTTCAGAAGCAATTTTATTAAATGAACTTACTTTTGAAATATTGGTCCAGGAAGTTTATATCCCTCACACTTTTTTCTGTCTGTATGGTTTTCTCTCCTATTTTCTATTTCTACCAGACTTTCACCTCAGCACTTTTGAAGCTTTATCATTCAGACAGTTACATTGTGATCAAATTACTTACAGGCCTTTTTTTACATAGAATAGTAAAAATTTAATTATTGGTTGAAAGTGTTCAACTTAAATCCTAAGTATACTGGATTGCTAGTTCTACTGTCTTAGCACATTCTGATACTCAGTAAATTAACCATTTGATTTTACCCCAGATGTTACCTAGAGACAAAATGACCTTTGCAGTGTTTCCTCTCTACATAAGGTCTACTTTTGATACAGGGAGAGAATACCACAGGGCTCAAAGGAAGTTTACTTTGCAATGTGGTTAAAAATAATTCCATGGTCAGTGTTGGGGGTATTAAAATGAGAATTGGCAGGTCCCACCTCTGATATCTCAGTAACAAAATTATGAGCTGATTGCCTTGAATTCTTAATCATCAACTCAGCTATCTTGTTTTGCCCCTGTGGTTGTTGCTGTGAAATATTTCTCAGTGCCCAATGCTTGATTTCTCCAGGTGATAGTTAGAATATGTAGATGGTGAGAGCAAATGCTTGAAAATATCTTTAAGGGATGGTTTTTCAATTCTTAAGTTGGTCTAATAATACAAGTATTTCTAGTTTAGCTTCACTCTTATTTTCGAGTTGTATATGTTTAAGGAGTACATGATGCTTTAATACAATTTAGCAGAGTGAAATGTCTTTGTAGTCAAATAAACTAAGGTATCCATCATCTCACACGGTTACTGTTTAAATACCAGTATTTCTAATGGTGTCCTCAAGAAACCCTGAAAGAGAGCCTTTCAAGAAGGCAGAAGTGTTACCCTTTAAGTCACACATCTCTGCCTGCCATTACTCTCCACATGTATTGTTTGAATTTCTTGTTAGGAGGCCCCAAGAAATATGGATATATCTTCAGAACTCTTTAAAACCTATAATTATATGCCCTACTCTATTTTGATAAATTTCAATGTTAAGATTCTTTTCACTGAGAAATTCTATCTATTCCTAAGGTATTTTTTTAATGCAAGTGGTTTTAGAGGAAAAAAAAGAAAGAAATACCAAGAATTTGCCTTTTGAAATCCTCACAGAATCAGTAAGAGGCTTCCAGAGGTTAGTAGCAGATTCCCAGTGAAAACACGGAGAGGTTGTTTACCCTGTGCTCACTGTGGGAGGCCAGTCCCAGGGTGTCCTTGTGTCAGACTTAAAAGGGACAACTGGGTATACAACAGAAGTTTTAACCTGGGAGGAAACATAGCAGGTGCTACTTCCAACCCACAGCCTTCATGTCAAACCCTTGAGGACTATCTGGCTGAGGTGAGTTATGCTTTGTTTATCTTCTGGGTTTCAGATTGAAATACTGAGTTGTTTAGTTGACTTATGAATATTAACTGAAGGTCATGATAATCTATAACTATAATGAATTACAAACAGATTTTCAATTTTTATAAAGTATCTGGAGGTCTTATTTTTAAAAGACACTTGTTAACTTTATTCAAGTTAAATGATATTTTTAACTGTCCTTTAACTTAAAGTAGATTTTTTGATTAAATTGAATATTTGAAATGAATTAACCTTTGTTTGGAGCTCTGAAGGAGTTTTCATGATCTTCTTAACTCACAGAAAAATAGTGCATGAAGGTCTATGTTAAATCAGACCTCAATCTCTGTTTTCCTTTGCCTTTGCATTCTAGTGAAATCAAGAGAAGAGCAAATCTAAGATTTAAAAAAATCCATGTAGTAAAAGGTGCTGAAATGGGGAACAAATTACATAACTTTTAGTATGTAATTTTAAGATCCTAGCTAGCTGATATTTTTTTGTCCATCAGCTTGTTGGCTTACAAGCATATTTTTCTGAAAAAAAAAAAAAAACCTGAAAAGCCCAGGATTGAAGTCTCTCTCAACCATGAAATTGGAACATTATGCACCAAAAAAAAATTGTAAAATATTTCTGTAAATTGTTAAAGATGATATAAATACAAGATGTCTCATTCGTTCATACCAGAAAATATCAGGCAGTGTATCATTTAATAAGACATTGATGAATGAATGTGTAAATGGAGACACAATGCAAAGGAATATTTTGGGGGGAGGGGAACATTTTCCATTAATTTTCCTGGGAGAAAGACATGTTTATTTTTTGGTGCTTAACAATAGGTTGAAGAATACTTGAAAGTTACTCTAGTACTTCCTCTAGATATCCTTGCAGAGCATTAGTTTGCCAATGCAGGCAGACTTTAACAGGAGTAAAAAAGCACTGTTCTATCAAGATGCAAAGTCAGGTCTCTGTCAACCCTGCAGAATGCCTTCAATGGGGAAGGGAGGAGAGGGAAAGGAAAGATACTTAGGAAGAAGGTTGATCAAATTATTTTATCTGCATGGTTTACTATGTCATTATACATTCCACTAATATCTATGACTATAATTCACCCAAAGTCAGTATTCAAGTCATTTCATTTTGAAAATGAGAAGACAAGCCTGAGAACCATGTCAGTCCAATTACTTACCTTCACATTTAAACTGTATAAGGCTTTAGACATCACAGTATTTTTATCACCTCAAAGTACTTAGTATGTTCAGTATTCTCTTACTTTTTGAACCTTGTTTGAGGAATCAGTAAGAGAATAGAATGTTTTTATGAAGAACAGTCTAGATGGGGTACAGTTTGAAGCTTTTCTACATGTTTGTAAACATATAAGTGTAATTAGCAAAATGTTTCAAAAACTTTGGTCCCAAATCCAGGGAAGAAATCAGTTACAGTTAAACAGCTACATATTGTTTACAAATCTGGAAAGTCACAAATCAAAGAAACATAAGTTTAAACTGGCTCTAAGTAATATTTATACTGCATGTGCTGTTTGTGTGTGTGTGAGTGTGTGTGTGTGTGTGTGTGTGTGTATAGTGATTGAACTCAGGGATGCTCTACCCCACCCCCAGCAACATTCCTACTCCTTTATAATTTTTGTTTTGTGGCTGGCCTCAAACTTGCCATCCTCCTGCTTCAGCCTCCTGGGTCACTGGGAATTACAGGCATGTGCCATATAGCACGTGGCATTATTCTGTCTCTCAATAGAATTTTCTGGAATCTTTGTGTACCATGTTAATAAAAGATGTTTAGTCATATTCCACATAACAATATTTTGAAACTTTGACCAGATTTTCACATGAGGCTATGATAATACCTCTTTCTTCACATATGTATTTAATTTAATGGGCTGAAAATTTGATAGCACTGAGAGGATGTTAAAAGTTTAATTTTCTGAAAGTAGATAATGGAAAATTTATTTTAAGGAAAATGACATTGAAGTGAAAAATTTGATAAGAAGTTTCTAAAGGGCAGAGTTTTGCTAAGAATCACACTCTATTGCCATCTAAAAATAGGAGTCGAATTGTTGCCCTTTAGTTAGCTAAAGCAGCACCATCTGAAATGACTTACATTTAATAGACCAGTGTGGACTCGGAAGTTTAACAGCATTGTACATACATATTCTCTATATAAACTTAAGATAAGTGGACTTTTATTTTGTTTGTGTGATTATTTTAAGCCATCTACAACTTAGTTCTAGTCCCTTAAAGTTCTTTTGAAAAAGCTACATTTTCTAAGTAATGTATCACATTCATGATAATCTCTGTTTAAACTAAGCAATGTAAATAATAATTGCCTTATTTCAGATGAATGAGAAGTTGGCCAGAGGCCTTATCTAGAAAAGCTAATGCAGGTATGTTGCCAAACTATGGTTGAATTTGGATTTATTAGTGGATTTCTGAAAAACAAAATACACAGCAGATGGCATGGCTTTCCTTGGATTGGTGAATAAATTTCTATGTGAATTCAATTGTTTTTCTTAAAAACAAACATCAAATGAAAATTTTGGAAGAAAAATACCAATGAAGAATAAACTCATTTATCATTTACTCACATTCATGGCCTGTAAGGCTCAGACTCTCTGTACATACCTTTTTCTGGATTGACTTTCTTTTTCACTTCTGCCACCACTATGAAAACAAAGGCATCACCCACTTCTATCTGGTTGTGGCCAAAACCCAGACTCATCTAGGAACACTTTGGTCAAGCATTTCAAATGCCCTGACATTGACTCTGTCATTGGTTTTTCTCTCAAGAAAAGTTCCAGCTTCCCTAGCAAGGAATTCAGATATCCAAACCAATTGAATGCTCCTCAGGTCCTTCAGCTTATCTCTTGCACACACCCTACTCTGCCCCTCTGCTCTAGCTTCAAGTCATGCTGTGATACTTGTATTCCTCACCTCTCACTCTTTGCAGGCACCTCTTCTCTCTCTCTGTCATACTTCTTTTTTATCCTTCAGGTATCACCTCAACCCAAAAACTATTGACCTAAAATGGGGACAGAAGTCACTTCTGTGTTCCAATAGTGCCCTTGTTTTATACCTCTTATAGCACCCACCACTCTAAGGAAGTATCCTGTCCTTGTGTTTTTAAACTTAGGGGGTCTGATTGGTGACAAGATGAAGATGATGATGGCTTTCTTCATCTCCATCTTGTCACACAGAGCTTGCCAAATGCTTTAACATAAGGCTGTTGAATTCCTGAATGCAGGGTGGAAAACCTAAAGTCTGATCCTCCTCCACATTGATAATTCAGTGTGCAACTCTGGGCAAATTATATTTCAGAGTTACCTTGTTGTCATGCACACATGGTTTTCACTATATTAACATGGAACAGTTATTAAGTTTTTGTTTACTAATTCTTGCTTAGTTAACTATGAAGTGTTTTAGATGAAGAATATAATTATTTTTCTTTCCACTTGCTACAGAATTTGTTCTTGACCCACTAGAACTTCTGCCTTATGATCTACTGATAAGCCAAGAAAAGATCTACCTTGGGAAGCATCACAGGAATACACAGAAGTTTTAAGGGGAAAATATTAAGGAAAATATGTTTGTCACATAGATATGTGAGGGAATGATAGAATATTTGAAATTTCTTTGCATGTATCACTAAATTCGAAGTACAAGTGTGAACTAGTATCTCAGATATTAATGTCATCAAACTGTCTAAATGCCAGATATTTAAAAGGCACTTAAACAATCAAGGGATCAATATTACCTCCATGTATCTAAATATAATATTAATGATAAATTCTTTGTATGATACAAATTGTATCACCACATATGGACCTAGAGTTTTAGACAGACAGCATTTTGGTGGGCCAGTACTACTTTAAAGTATTACAATTATTATACTGTCATCAAACTTACATACTTTTAATGGTTTATGCATTAACATATATCCCTTTCCTGGTGATAAACAAAATGCGCTTAGGGGTTTTTACATTTTCTCTTTGTTCATTTATACAATTTTGATGTTTTGTAAATACGATTAATATTCAAGAAAAGTTCCAGGCTCTAGTATAAGAAACATTTCCACTCTGAACCATTTGGAATTAAATTGCTGACATACACCACCATTCATGATTACTTTAGTATTTCCTACAATCCAGAATATGCTACAAAAATACAATACAGCTTTCGTAAATGATACATTAATACTAATACATTCTATTATAATATATTCTACCATCATCAGATTCTTTCCAGTTTTGCTACTTTCCTAATAATGTGCTTCATAACAACTGTATACCATGCAGATTCATGAAATGTACCCAATTGTCGCATTTTGTTGACTCCTTCAAGTCAAACATTCCTCAGTCTCTTCCTTGACCTTCATGATTGTGAATCTGATAAGGAAGAATGCTCATATAATGTGCCTCAGATATACTCTTCTGTATTTTTATGTCTGGAACCAGATTACATGTTATTTGGCAAGAGTACTGTAGAAATGCTTCTGTGACTTTCTCTTTGAAGCCCATTACTGATGATGTTAGCATTGATCACTAAAGGTGGTGCCTTTGGGGTTTCTGTTCTGTAATGTTGCCTTTACTCTTTGTAGTTATTTAGCATTTTATATGAAGATAATTTGAGACTGTTACATATATCCCTATGCCTCATCCAACTTTCCCTTTATTCAATTAATAGTATCTATATAGATCTATGGCTTATTTTATTGAGTGTAATGTTACTTATTGATTTTAAAATTTTATGTTTCTCTTAGAAATATTCTATTCTGATAATTTCTAACTTCTTAGATGTTTTGTAATGTTAGTACAAAGAATTCCTAGAAAACATTCCTAAAATGTTAACATTTTACTAGCTTTGCTTTAACCCGTGTCCTCTTGTCTTTCTAGATAAATATAAGTATATAACAAAGATAATTTTCTCTCAACCATTTGTGAATTGGATACATGATACCTCTTTATGACAAAATGCTTGTATTTCCTAAAAACAAAATTACCTTATGTAACTATAGCATTAAGACCAAAATCAAAAACATCAAATTGTGTTAAATGCTAATATGTAATCTACAAAACTTATTCATAATTTGCTAATTATTTCAACAATGCCCTTTATAACCAAAATAAAACCTAGCTTGGGGCTGTTTTTAAATCCATAATTCATTGTGTCCAGTGGTCCTGTTTCTTTAGTCTCCTCTAGTCTGGGACAGTTCCTGAGTCTTGCTGTGCTTCTAACTTGTTGCTGACATTTAAGTTGTTGAATGGTACATGTCAGTTTTGTAGCTTTGTCTTCAGTTTGGGATCAGGTGATGTTGCCTCATGACTGGGTGCAGGATGTGCCATTGGCAGGAAAGTCATGTATACGATACTGAGTTCTTCCAATGCAGTAGATTTCAGCTGCCCTGACAGACACTCCTGGCTTGACATGGAGGAAGTCCACAGACTAAGAATTGGGTGGACAGCCTCTAGGAAGGGCAGGCTTTCCCTAAGACCTAGAGTTAACCTCCAGCCAAGAGTGAGCAAAACTGGGGGCCTCAGGCACACAGATATGAAGTGTATATTATTACTTGATTCCATGCCTGGCTGCTACTGACTTTGATTCTCTTGATAAGCGGTATCTGCCAGGGGATAGTGGTAGAGTGCTCAGTGGGAGAGTGCTCACTTAGCATTAATGAAGCCTGGGGTTCAACCCCAGCACTGCAAAACAAAAACAGACACACTATTGACAAAAACAGGCTATTAGTTGTATTTTTGTTCTGGGTACTAATTCAATGATCCTTCAATGATCCAAGGTGCCCCGGATACAATTCCTCTTCAGTGGTACACTGTTGGCATGTCATTGACCTTTTCATAGAAAATATATTTTACTGTGCACTACACCATTTTTATAGAGGGATTTCCTATGAAATTCACAATATTTGTTTATAAATTAAGATCATTTTCTAAATTTATCCCCACTTGGTAGATATCACATTCAACACTTCAATATGAGAAAAGTCTAAAATGTCCTAGAATTACAGGACACCTACTTATCAAATGCTGTCCTTAAAACTATCATTCTTTCAATAGGTCAAACTATTATTTGACCCTTATTTTTAAGAAAGAAGTTGTTATTTACATATAAAAATTGGGTTTCATATATAAAAAGGTTTCATACATGTGTTTTGATACAATCACATTTTTAATTAACTTTTTATTTATGACAGTAGAATGCATTACAATTCTTATTACACATATACAGCACAACTTTTCATATCTCTGGCTGTATACATAGTATATTCACACCAATTCGTGTCTTTATACATGTACTTTGGTAATAATGTCCATCACATTCCACCATCATTTCTAACCCCATGCCTCCTTCCTTCCTTTCCTACTCCTCTGCCCTATCTAGAGTTCGTCTATTCCTCCCATGCTACTTCTCCATACCCTACTATGAATCAGCCTCCTTATATCAGGGAAAACATTCATTCAGCACTTGATTTTTTGAGATTGGCTAACTTCACTTACATTAACTTCTCTAACTCCATCCATTTACCTGCAAATGCCATGGCTTTATTCTCTTTTATTGTTGAGTAATATTCCAAACTGTATCTTCACCAATGTGAAGAGAGCTGGTAAGAGAATCAAAACAGACCCCTGCTTTGCTTGCTTCAACCTCATCTGCTGTTTTCTCTTCCTCTTTTCCTTTTTCCTTCCTCCACTGTTTAGCTATCTCCTTGCTGCCCAACCAACCTTGAAAAACAGCAAAGATTAAAAACAATTTAAAAAGCTCTTGAAAGCAGTGTTCTGACAGTTGTCAGGAGGGATAGAATTTTTTTAAGGTCCATCCCAAGCAAGAAGCATGAAAGTGAGGACAATCTCCAATCAACTTGCCTGGAAGTTAGGCAGAATTTAAAGATGAAGATTACCTCAAGCTGGGCTAGACTCACAAGTACAATACACCTCTCCTTCCCTTGCACCCTAAAACTCCTATCCTGCTTTGTGAGAGGAGTTATTGATCTTCAAGTTTTTCCTGATGTACACCAGCTAAATAAGATTTTTTTTTAAAAAAAGAAAGAATTTTTAATATTTATTTTTAGTTTTTGGCAGACACAACATCTTTGTTTGTATGTGATGCTGAGGATGGAACCCGGGCCCCATGCATGCCAGGCAAGTGCACTACCGCTTTAGCCACATCCCCAGCCCCTAAGTAAGATTTTAACTTTCATTTGACTTGCACTGCCTTTCCTTGATGGTATCCATATGGAAAAGGACATCATAATTCAGTGTGAGGTGCCAGACACCGGTGGGGGCAGCATGTTGTGGGGCATCAGAGCTTGAGTTGAGTATTCAAGGCATCCTTGCAGAATCTAGAGTTAGGGATCTTATTTGTGATTTAGAAATCTGGAGACTACAAAAGTAAGAGATTTTATATGTTGTTTTGATGCCTCTCCTAGCATCTAAACAGTGCCTGGCACCTAAAAGACTCAGATGATGCTAAGTGTTATGTGATAAATCAATTAATGAATAAATAAATCACCTGAAAGATGGTTGAGAGCATAATCATACAAGGACATCATTCATTCTATCATAGATGATATATTTAAATAGTGAAAACTTTTTCGTTTTATAAGGCCAGAAGTTATTGCACATGATGAGAGAGCTCTGCTGTTCCATTAATGTTAACCCTCATTATACAAATCCTATTCTAAAAAAGTACTTAGCACCACAACAATAAGACAAAATCCATGACAAGACACATTCCAGACACCTTGAGTGTTAAATGGGAACCTGGTAATAATTATTCTATTTATAAAAAATACATAACATGGAAAATATAAGCAGTGGGGAAAGACTTCCTCTTTTAAGCAGTATTGTATTCTTTAATGTTTTAGTTGACAACATAATATTTACCTAAAATATTTTAAAATGTAAAACAATAATACAATGATTCTTTGACATTGAATATTATTATTTTCATGATCCAGCTTTATTTAAAAGTGTTCACTAAAATATTAAATGATGATAACCCTATTCATCTTCTAATTGTATAATTTAAATTAGTTCACATTATATATTGAATCATTCAATTTAAACCTATAGGCAAATAGAGATTAGCATATGTTTTGATGATGGATGACAGGTCATACACATATATTTGTATGTGTATATTATATTCCGCTCTTCATCTTCCTCCCACAGCAGTCTGGTTTCCATCTGTACCACCCCACTGAAACTGCCTTCACCCAGAGACTGTCTTCTTGGTCAGTAAATCACAGGGGTAATTTTGGTTCTTAACTTATTTGAAAGATAAAAGTATTTGGCACTATTCTGACTTCCTTAAACTCTCTACCCTCTTGATGTACTTTTTTTTTAAAAAAATTTGTTTTAATTAGTTATACATGACAATAGAATGCACTTATATACTTTGCTATATCATACATAGATGGGATATAATTTCTTATTTTTCTCAGTATGCATATTGTAGAATCACATTGGTCATTTGTTCCTTTGGTATTTGTTCCTTTGGGATTGGCTGACTTCACTTGATGTACTTTTAACGTAGACTTCATGCTCCTTTCTTTCCATATGGCTTCCTAATTATTTGGCCCTAACTTCTCAATCTCTTTTTCCTTTTCTCCATTTCCACAATTGTTAAGTTTTACTTCTCCAGCTGCGCAAATAAGAACACCAGGGAAAATCTTTGACCCTCACTTCCTTTCTGCCCTCTTGTCCATCCTGCTCTAAGTGGGATCACTATACTAGACTTTAAACTATACTACAGAGCAATAGTAACAAAAACAGCATTGTATTGGCAGCAAGACAGACTGGTAGACCAAGATACAGAATAGAGGACACAGAGACTAACCCACAAAATTACAATTATCTTACATTAGACAAAGATGCCAAAAACATGCATTGGAAAAAGAAAGCATCGTCAACAAATGGTGCTATGAAAGCTGGAAGTCCATATGCAACAAAATGAAATTAAACCCATATCTCTCCCCATGCACAAAACTTAACTCAAAATGGATCAAGGACATAGCAATTAAACCAGAGACTCTGCGTCTAAATAAGAAAAAGTAGGCCTTAATCTTCATCATGTGAGATTAGGCCCCAACTTCCTTAATAAGACTCCTATAGTGCAAGAATTAAAACCAAGAATCAATAAATGGGATGGAATCAAACTAAAAAGTTTCTTCTCAGGAAAAGAAACTTCCTGGGAGCAAATCTTTACCCCTCACACATCAGATAGAGCACAAATCTCTAGGGTATATATTGAATAAAAAAAGCTAAGCACCAAAAATAATAATAATAAATAAATAACCCAATCAACAAATAGGCCAAGGACTTGAACAGACACTTCACAGAAAAGGATATACAATCAATCAACAAATATATGAAAAAGGCTCACCATCTCTAGCTATCAGAGAAATGCAAATCAAAATCACTCCAAGATATCATCTCACTCCAGTCAGAATGGCAGCTATTATGAAGACAACAGTAAATGTTGGCAAGGATGTGGGGGGGAAAGTACACTCATACATTGCTGCAAATTGGTGCAGCCAATTGGAAAGTAGTATGGATATTCCTTGGAAATATGGGAATGGAACCACCATTTGACCCAACTATCCCTCTCCTTTGACTTTACCAAAGGATTTAAAAACAGCATACTACAGGGACACATCCACATCAATGTTTATAGCAGCACAATTCACAATAGCTAAAATGTGGATCCAACCTAGATGCCCTTCAGTAGATGAATGGATAAAAAAAATGTTGCATATATACACAATGGAATATTACTCAGCAATAAAAAAAATCATTTGCAGGTAAATGGATGGCGTTGGAGAAGATAATGCTAAGTGAAGTTAGCCAACCCAAAAAAAAAACAAATGTTGATTGTTTTCTCTGATATAAGGAGGCTGACTCATGGTGGGGGTAGGGAGAGGGAACATGGGAGGAATAGATGAATTCTAGATAAGGAAAAGAGGTGGGAGGGAAAGGGAGGAGGCAGGGAATTAGCAAGAATGGTGGAATGTGATGGACATCATTATCCAAAGTTCATGTATAAAGACACAAATTGGGTGTCAACCTACTTTATATACAGAAATACCAAAAATTGTGGTATATATGTGTAACAAGAATTGTAATGCAAAAAAGTATATGTATAAAAACATGAGTTGGCATGAACATACTTTATATATAAATATATGAAAAATTGTGTTTTATCTGTGTAATAAAATTGTAATGCATTCCGCTGTCGTGTATTTAAAAAAATAAAATCAATAAGAAAAAAGAAAACAATGGTCCTACTAAGAAAAAAAAAGTGATACACACACACACACACACACACACACACACACAAAATGGAGATTCATTCAGCCATAAAGAAAAACAAAAAGTATGTCATTTGCAAGAAAATGGGTAGGTTGAGACTATTATGTTAAAGGAAATAAGCCAAACTCAGTACTTCAAGTTTTCTTTCAAATGTGGAAGCTATTGAAGCAAAAGAAAAAGAAAAGCAGGGGCAGGGTGTTGTGCAGGAATATCGTGAGAATCAAAGGAAGATCAATAGAGTCAAAAGAAAGGAAGCAGGGAAGGAAGGTGAGGAGGGAAAAGAGAAATACTGGGGAATGCAAATGTTCAAATTATACTGTATGCATGCACAATTACATAACAAATCCCATCACTATAATGCACCAATAACAAATGTGGGAAAAATACACACACACACACACACACACACACACACGCACAATGGAAACAAATATCAAAGTTGCATTTGATGACCAAGGTGAGAGTAAATGGAGTTATTTTGTGAAATAAATATCACAGTCTATTAAGATGCAACAGAAATAACATGGCAAGGGATTAATCTGATACAGGATTATGATCTGGAACATAAAAGTTTGGAATTACATTGCAATATGTAATGGTACTTCAAAGGCATTTTTTTAGGAAGCTGAGATAGTTTCATTGGTAAAAATCACACTTAAAGAAAAATATATCAGAATTCCATGCAAACATTTCCAGAAAATTATAGAGATCTGAAAAACTCTCAAATCTGAAATCATAATTATCATGTTTATCAAAATGTCTATAAAACAATGTAAGAAATATGCAGATCAATACCCAAATGAAAATGAATGCAAAAATTCTTCATACAATTTTGGAAAGCCCATCTTAATAATGTGTACAAATAATGCACCAGAACAGCTGGGAATTTAGCCTGGAATGGAAAGTTGATTTAACATTTGAAAATCTGTCAAAGTACTTCACAATATTAAGATGTTTATGAAAAGAAACCAAGAAATAATCTCCATGAAGGCAATATAATGACAAAAATCTCATGTCAAGTCATATTTAAAACTCTTGGCATACAAAACTTGGAAACTTTTGAACCATATTGTGCCTCAAGAGAACATAACACAACATTTTGTGGTGAAGGAATAGACAATTTCCCCTTAAGCTCAGAAACAAAGCAAAGCTATCTACCCTACTTCTATCCAACATCTCTGCTGTAGGGATTAGCCAAAAACACAATAATAAAGGCAAATAAGTTTTAAAACAGACAAAACATAATTGACTCAGTATAAAATTTTTAGCATCCTACAAAAAGTTATAAAATCTATGTGCAATTCATATTATCGAAAGATGTCTGATCCATATACATAAAATAATTTTATTCTTCTTGAGTAGCAATGAAATTCACAAACTAAAATAAGAAACACCTTTTATAATAATATACGGGGAATGCATTTATAAAACATGAATGATTTATGTAAGGAAAACCATAAAATGTTCCTCAGATAAAACAAATGCCTAAATATGTTGAATAAATGCCATATTCATGATCAAATGTCTTTTTTATCTATAAAATGCTCTACTATTAACATACTCTACACTTCTGAGCGTCTAGAACACTAGATATTCTCAGTAAGGACTCCAGTGTGCCCCTGCGTGCCCAGCGTTGTCAGAGGACTCACCCACCCGCGGTCTGGCGCAAGACCTTCCTCTCAGGCTCCATGTTCCCTTTGTTCTCTTCTCCTAGAAGGCGGGGGAAGTTGAGGGCAGAGGTGGGTTTCTTTTGTTTTGTTTTATGTTATAGAGGCAGGGCCTTCAACAAGTGGGCAGTAAGCCTTCCACAGGGCAGGGGACCCTTGCAGGTGGCACATATGGCGAGTCCCTCCACCTTTTCTCTTTGGGGTAGAACCAAGACCCACTGCCCTGGACCAGGGCTTCCTCACCTTCCGGGACCCTGAAGGCCTTGACTCGCGGTTGTGGGCCCAGCAAGGTCGCGCAGGGCCCGGATGTGCGGGCTCCACGGGCTCCAAGGGTTCCTGGGCAGCCCCTGCCACCTTCCTCACCACACGAAGTCCTTCCTGAGGGGACAGGATCGGGTCTGGAGACCTAGCCGCACGCAGAGTCTGGGTCCCCACAGGCCGCTGCCATGGGGTCCTCAAGCGGGAGGGCCTCGCCTGGTGGCCAGTGGGCAAAAGCTGCCAGATGATGGGTGTCTACAAGACCTACCCCCACCCCCAATTCTCCCTCCCAGCAGAGAGGAGCACCCCAGGTGGCCCACGGAGCAGGCAGCACTGCAGTCTTTGCCACTTGGCTGTTGGAACTAGCAAACACTTCTTTTATTGCTGTTAGTCATACCTTCCTCATTCTTGAATAGATTTCAGATATCCCTTTTTTCTGCATAATATCCTGAGGATTTTATGTAGAAATCTACAAATTCTAAAGTCTGTGTGCAAATGCAAGGAATTTAGGGGAAAAGTGTGAAAAAATATGAAGAAAGAAAAAGGACTTATGCTTCCCAATATGCTGTTAGTTTATACTGATCAAAACAACCCTATTTCCATAAAGACACATAAATCAATGTAGTGGAAAACATTGAGAGTACAGAGTAGACCCACATTTATATTGCCAATTGATTATCAAAAAAAAAAAAAAAGTTAAAGTACTTTTGTTGAGAAAAGAATACCGGAATATACGTGGGGCGGGGGGGACTTGGTCCACATTGTACACAATGTAAAAATGTAGACAACTTCAATGGGAGACTTCATGTAATGTCATAAATTATATAACTTTTAGAACATGACACAAAGGAAAACCACATAAACTTTTAGAACAAGACAGAAAGTGTGTGGGTTGGCAATGATTTCTGAAACACAACATAAAGAGCATTAATCAGAGAAGAAATAATAAATTGTAATTCATCAAAACGAAAATGAAAAGTAAATTGCTGTTCAAATTAGAAAAGCATGTTATATATGAATTTTTAAAACATAGAGCTCTGGGCTGGGTTTGTGGCTCAGAGGTAGAGCACTCACCTAGCACGTGTGAATTGCTAGGTTTGATCTTCAGCACCACATACAAATAAACAAATAAAATAAAGATATTATGCCCAACTATAACTAAAAATAATTTTTAAAAAACCCATGGCTCATAAAGAACTTTAGCCTATAGCACATAAAGAATGCGTTCAATGAAATAACAAGGCAAGCAAACTTAAAGAGGGTGAAGTGTTTGAATAGACTTCACTAAATAACATATACAAATGCAAAAAATACATGAAATGTTCAAATCATTGGTCATTTGAGGAATAAAGAATAAAATCAGAATGTCTTACAACTATCATCTTAATAGTGTTTGTCATATTTTACGTCAATATTTTATGATACTTGGACATTGGAATATTGTGTTCTTAGGAAGCAAAATTTCCCTTCACAAGGTTTATGAATTCCTAGAAAAAGAAATAACTTACCTGTGATCCTGTCTTTGATATGAAAACCAATCAGTCCTAAGTAAATATTCCTGTCTGCCCCTTTATATCAGATTTATGCAGTCTGGAATATTGCCTTCCTTTTATAAACTATTCAGAACCAGGAATTGGACAATCAGAGAACAATCTATTATGGTTTGGATATGAGGATTCCTCCCCCACCACACATGCACACACACACAAACACACACACAAAAAAAAAAACCTCCTGTTGATGTAGGAATATTTGGAGCTAAAATGATTTGATTGTGAGAGCCCTAACTTAATCAGTCCATTCTGGTTTGCATGGACGGACTAGATGTTAAATATAGTCAGGTGGAGCATAATTAGAGGAAAAAAAAAAGAGGGGACTATAGTATAGAAAGAAGGGATGGGAACAAAGCAAAACAGAAACCCAGCAGGCCAAACATTACATATGGCAGCTTAGGTCAAGCATCTGTGGCATGTGGTAATAATATATGCACCTCAAAATGCTTCAGCAGCTCTGTTCCTACAGCCTTGCCAGTTGCAACCCACATGGACTAAGACTGCTAGGACATGGTCTGCTGAGTTTCTGAAAACATCAGATAAGGAAAGAGCAATTTGAAACTATCTGGGGCTCCAACCAGCAGCCCTACCAAGCAAGTGCCTCCTCCACTCCCACCAAAGCACCTGGTCTGTTGGAGATGAGTCCAGGACAAAAAGGATGCTCATGACTGTCAGGATGAAATCTCAGCGACTGTTTTGAATATTTGGTTTTTGCAGAACTGAAAGAGTTCATTGCCCCAGCATGACCTGCCCTTTGGAGAAACACTACCCAGTCTTTAAGTCAAGTACTCTGCAAGCTGGCATTGCATAGGAGGCTACCTTCTGGAAAAATCTGAAACCACCACCATGAGGGGGACTGTGCTGCTAAATAGTCTGAAGGTAAAGCTAAAGCCCTTGTCTCTAGGAATACGTGCCTCATGAAAATGTATCCCAGGTTGAATTTGCATTGTTCTAGGCAATTTCCCTCCTTCTATAAACTGAGTTTAGATAGGTTCCACCTTCCCAGTCCCCCATGTCAGGGAAAGGCAGATGTTGCCAATAAGGCCTTAAATGGCAGAAAAGACTCCTCTTCTTGCCTCTAAACTTCCTGAGAATTTTGTCAGTCAGTGACTATGTCCATCTTATCGTTTGAATTTTGCACCAAGATCGTTCTCTCTATAAAACCCATCACTTTTGCATTGCCAAGATCCAGTTCCAGAGTATACCATGAAATCAACAATATGGTACATAACAAGTTATGATCTCAATCTACACAAAATGCAGAACCCACACTGTGAATCTCACTTTATTCATTGGACCTAAATTTTCAAATGCATTGGCATGGTTTGAATATTAGTTTTTTAATGATGGTAAGATGTTTAGCAAAAATTCTCCCCCATAATTCCTGACATTTGTGTTCCTTCCTTCCTTTTTTTCTCTTTTTTCTTTAGCAGTCTTTCCAGGTAATTGTGTGTTTTATTAGTATTCTCATATAGTTGGTCTTTGTATTCTTGATCCTCTTTGGTATGTTTACTTTTCTAAGTCATTAGTTTTAGCTTTTATTCTGGGTTTCATCTTAACTTCTGCTTTCTTTGGCTTTCTTTTCCTGTTCAGTTTTAAACCTCTTTAGAGAGACTCAGCTCATTGATTTATAGTCTTTATTCTTTTCTGATTTAAGCTTTCAAGGTTATCAAATTTTTTCCAAACATGACTAGCTGAGATCTAAAGTTTTGGTACAAAATATTTCATCATAATTAATTTTTAAGTATTTACTAATATCCATTATGATTTCTCTGTTGCCCTGAAAAATACTACTTAATTTTCAAACAAATAAAAGTTTCTGCTTATCTGTTTATTTGTGATTTTAGCACAATTATATTGAGGTGAAAATTTTTCCCTGTTTGATTTTAATACTTTGAAATTTTGGATACTTCAGCATATCATCAATGTGTCACTGAGTCCTCATTAAGATGGTATGTTCCACAGTTGTTGAGTGTGCAATGCTCCACATGATTTTTAGGACAATTTGGCTAATTGTTTTTCATACTTTCTATATTCTTACTAAATATAAAATCTCTTTGTTTTACCAATATCTGAGAAAAGAATGTTAAAATCTCCCAAAACAACTGTGATCTTGTTCTTTTCTCCATTTCAGTCTATAAAATTTTGCTTTATCTATTTTTAAGCTATGTTGTTTTCTGTGCCTAATTTAAGCATTATTATATCTTCCTGGAAAGTTAAACCTTTTATGTTATGAAGTGTTGCTCTTGATGATAGTATTGATTATGCATTTCATCTTAAAGAATAATATTTCTAATATTAATAGAGCAACATTAGTTTACTTTTCGTGTTTTTATGTTACATCTTTTGAATTTCTTTACATAAAATTTTGTGTCCCTTCCCTATTTTAGATGTGTCTCCTCTGAAAACCATATAGCCATGTTGTGTTTTTGTCTGGCCTAAAAAAAAAAAACTTTGTGTTAGTTAGAAAAACTGGCCCATATAACTAATGAAATTCTTCATTGTAGATTTTTCGTATTATCTAATTTCAATACAATTGTCTAGTGATTACAACATCCTAGATACTAAGTCTGATATTAATGGGGTTGCCTCCTTATTCCTGCTGTGATTTGTTTCCTGCATCATTTTCCTCTACAGCCCTGGATTGTGGAATGTGTTTGACTGGATGTAGTAGGTGGAGCACAGTCTCAGTCTCCATCTACAGCTGGCACCTTGACACTCACAGACCCATCTGATACTCATGATGGGAGTAGCCAATGACAGATTTCAGACGATGCATCAAAGCTCTTTGTATAAAATGTTCCTCAGGAGTGGAGAGACTGGGAAAGACACATAGATACTCTCCTGGTCAAGGATCAACAAGATGTTAGTGTTAGACCCAACCTAGGCAAGACCCTCTGGCCACACGTGGACTTTAGGTGGTTATGCAGCCTGAGGAGGTGTTGGGATCCCTGCCAGAGTGTGCCCTTATCTTAGCTCTGAAGGGTTCCACTGAGTGGTAGGAAGTGAGAGTGGATTCTGTTGTTTACAACTAAGTACTGACCAGTACATCAGTATGGGGGATATAACATTCAAATATGGAGTTAAAGTGAAAGATGGAGCAAGATGTCCTGGTCACTTCTTCACCTCCACTCCCACTTCACCCCACAGCCATGAAAACCAAAGTCATAGGTACCATAAGATCCATTGTTATTCCCTTTGAGGGTGAGAGGTTAAGCAACAGTTTGCTCTTGGAGATACAAAATCTGACCTCTAGGCAAGTGCAAGCTTTAGTTTTCCAGCTTCTGTAAAAGTGTTCAGGGATCAGACATGGAGGCAGCTGAGTGTATCTGCTATATTTTCCACAGATGTCTTTTGGCTGCAGATAAAGAAAATCCCCCAGATGAGAGAGGCTTAAATTGTAAGAACATTTGTCATCATGCATAGTAAGTAATGTGGAGAGAGGATATGTGAATTCAGTGGTTCCATAAATACCAACTTCCTGTTGAGTACTGCAGAGGGTCTGATACTTTATCCTACTTGCAATTTCATTAGTTAGTCTAACACATTTTCATGGATTCTGGTTGCCTGAGCTCCTGCCTTCAAATGATATCTAAAGTTGAAGGAAGACAGACTACATAGTGATATAGAGCTGAAGAGCTGATATATAGTTTTGGGTAATGACAAAGTACATGAATTATTAATATCTCTCTTCAAGCAACTCAGTGCTTTTTATCAGGTGACAAAGCATCAGACCTCTACTGTCAAATCAGTGTAGACTTGAAATGTCTGCCACTACTCACTCATTTTATAGCCTTATCCCTGAAAGCTCCAAGACCACATCTTCCAGATTCCATTTGCTAAACCATCACTCTACCTCTAAACCTTTGTTTCAAAGTTAACTCATACCTCCAGTGCTAAACCTTTGTTCCAATGCCATACTACCACTGGTATAAGTAATGGGCTTCATTCCTTGAAGCTCCAAGAAGGAGCACCATTCTCTGAGCATATAACTTCCATACCTGGAAAAATCAAAATTTTATGTTCAGGAATGAAGGCAACCAGCAAGGTGTCCCGTGGGTTGTTTTTCAAAGAAGCTAGAGTTGAAGCCCTTTGTGATCTTACCCTCTCATGCTGGGTCTGCTTATTAATTTACCTATTGTCAGAGAGCCATGCCTGGGATCCCACTCAATCCCTACATCTCCAAGATTTTGCAGTTTGTGCTTTTGTTTAGTCCGCAAGCCTTAGAGGGCACTGACTGAGTGCCACATAATACCCTGGTGGGGTTTGGGGGGCCACCTTCTGCTTCTGAAGTGTCATCTACAGTCTAGTTACACTTGCCTTAATTCTAAGTATTGTAGATGTGGCACTTGTGATTCTCATAGCAGCTCTATTAAGCGCGTGCTACATATGCTCATTTTGCAGAATGAAGACATAAGGGTTGAGTAACTTCCCAACTTTACCCAAATAGTCCATGGCAGAGCTGGGTCCAAACCCAGGTAATCCTGGCTCCAGAGCCCATCACCCTTACCTACCCTGACATGGGCAGGAGATGATCCTGCAAACAAGGATGGAAGACAAAGATGGAAAGAAAAGAGGGGTGGGATGAGGAGAAACTCTACCCAGGACTAGAGCAGAGGTGGAAGTGGTTGTGGTAAGTTAAGAAACAACAGTCAACATTTACTCTGCAATTAATAACTGCCCAGTATTGTGCCAGAAACTTTATATGAATAAACACTTTCCTCTTCACACTCACCTTGAGGACAAGGTATGACTTTTATTTCCATGTTCATTATGAGCAAATCAAGGCAGCATCAGGTCCACTGAATGCCTGTCTATTGCATTCCACATTTGGAAATGGCAGGAAATCTGTCGCCATGGAGTCTTAACATTGTACAAATTGATGAGCATTACAATTTAAGGATTTTGTGATTCTTTGTTTCTACTTAAGACGTGGCACTAAATATCTTTGGTCACACCTCTGAGGCCAATTTGCCAGGGCCACCCAGTGAAAAAACTGCATTTGACTCTAGATGGGCACTTTGTGGAGGAGGTCAAGGCATTGGATCCCAGCCTGCTAGGCTGCATCTAAACCTAAAAGTAAGCACCTTTCAGAGGGAAGGGGACCATGAGTTAAACACCTGTTCCTTTGGAGTGAAGAGCCAGGTAGAATAGTGTTAAGGTAAGGTTGCAATAAATCACAGAGTTGATCTTAAAGCAGGAGATAGAAACTTTATTCGCCAGCTGGCGGACCAGATCCATCAGCTGACAGGCCAAGGGGCAGGCTGCAAGTCTACACTCTTCGATTCGACCCCCTCCCAGGGTTTGAGTACACCTTTTATAGTCCAAAACCATCGTCACTCCCTCTAATCATGTTAAAGCATACGTTGCTATTGCTATGATTCAAACCATAAACAAACATCATGATATCTATAATCATAAGAAGAAAAGGAAGTGGGCCAAAATGTCCCTAGTTGAGTACAAATTAGAGAAGGGTCACTAACATCTAGCCAATCATTCTCTGACAGGATACATTGTCCAAGAAAAACGGGAACCAAAGACAGAACATGTTCGCATTTATAAGAATTGCCATTTTGTGTTGCCGAACATGCTATGCTAAGCAACTGTTGATGGGTACAGAAGTGGGGCTTTCCATGGAAGAAGTATTTCTTATATGACGTGGAGTCTCAGAGCAAAATGGAGTCTGTTTGATCATTGCCCATACAGCCTGGCCCACAACAACAGAAGTACCTGGAACCAGAGTTTATTCCCTATCCCACCCACCCCACCTCCACCCAACTTCCCTTTCCCAGGTTCCACCAAATTTATTCCATTTGGGGGGGCTGGGGTTGTGGCTCAGTGCTAGAGGGCTTGTCTTGCACGTGTGAGGCCCTAGGTTGTACCCTCAGTGCCACATAAAAAAATAAACATTCCATTGGAAGGAAGCACCTGATTTTTAAAGAGATGGGCTTGGGGGAGCAGCAGTTTGAGGCAGAATCGCTCTAATTATGTGCCCTTCAATGAGGTGATAGGTGAATAGAGGCCCTGGGGTTTTCAGTGTTGGTGCCCACCTGGGGATTTAGGCCACCAGGTAACTTGAAGGCAGGAGCGGGAGAGGCAGGTGAAGTGGCACAGAGTGTTGAAGAGGCCTGGTCCCGGAAGACCTGTGTCCTGGTCCCTAATACCTGCAGTCCCTCATATTAGTCCTTGCAGTCATATTTAGACACAGGGATGCCTCCAAGCCACCCTGAAGTACCACTGACACCTTGTGGAAAGTATTTGAACTTCTCTGTAAACTTCCCAGAAGGGCTGGCACAGTAACTAGCATCATGGTAACAAAACCATGCCTGTATTTGCTCTCTAGCCCCCCATTTAGCCCAGGAGGAGGCCTCAATTGTCATTAAATTTAGGTTCATTAATGTTCACCACCACATAAGGGGATAGATAATTTTTTCACCACTTAACAGATAAGACACCCAAAAAGAAACAGTGGAGACCTACACACAGGGCCACGCAGAGGAGCAGACACATGACCAGTCAGGGTCCCTTTTTTCTCTCATACTACCTCCACAGCCTCTGTCTCAGGATGCAGGCTGAGCCTCTGTGCTAAGTGACAAATGGCTGGAACACACACATGTATGTGTATGCACCAGCACACACACACACACACACACACACACACACACACACACATAGTCACATGTATGCACACACATGCAGGAACCACATACCTGCCCATAGGCTCACACATATGCATACATACACACATTCACAAACATGCATGCATTCAAGGCTTACACATTTATTTGTTGAACTCGAGTCTTTGAACTCTTCTCTCTGAGTGGCCTTGTGCCAGGCCCCAGAAGCCTATTTTCTCCCCTAGGAAATATGACTTTTTCTCTCTAGCAAATTTGTGACCCAGAGCATGAAAGCCAATGCAAACTTTTGCCAGTAGCTTTCAAAATGGAAATGACTGATAACACTGTCATACAGCTTCCTTACCTTCAGGAGAAGCTATGCAGCAGTGGTAAAAGACTGCCCTTCCCTCTGTGCTGGATCATCAAGGCTCCCCAGACCTTCATCAGCCCAGGGAGAGAGTGCAGAGTCCTAATCATCTTCCCCACAATGCAAGATAGCCCTCTGTAAGTCCTGCTCATGGGAATATCCATCCTGCTTAACAGTGTCAGGAACATAGCAAACACTTAAGAGACATTTGTGGAAGGCAGGCAGGCAGAACACCTGGGAGAAAAGCCCCAAAATCCAAGTGAGAGAAGAACAATAATGAAACTTTGGTGCCATACATCACAGAAGCTGAAGTCTAACCAGTAATGTCCCTGGACCAATGGCCACCATAGAAAACAGAGTTTTAAATACTGCACTAACACACATTGCAAGTATAACTGCCCAATATCTCACAATTCCTTCATCAGATGCATGTTTGGGAGGTTTTTATTCTCCTATCTGTGACTTGTGCTCCACACCATGATGTTTAATCTTACTTCAGGCCCAGAACCAACAAAGCCCAGTAATCATGGACTAAAACTGTGAGCTGGAATATATCTTTCCTCCATTAAGTTGATTTTCTCAGGTATTTTGACACAGCAACAGAAAGCTAACACAGTTCCCAACATCAAGATATGATAAATGTTTGAGGTTACTGATATGCCAGTTAACCTGATTGGATGATCATAACATTTGAAAATATGACTGAGTCATTGTATACATGTTTTGAAATATCACACTGTTTCTCACTAATATGTACAACTACTATGATTCAATAAAAAACTAAAATTAGGGCTTGGGTTGTGACTCAGTGGTAAAGCACTCACCACGCACGTGTGAGACCCTGGGTTCAATCCTCAGCACCACATAAAAATAAATAAATAAAATAAAGGTATTGTGTCCAACTACAACTAAAAATAAATAAATAAATAGTCCTAAAATTATATATATCTATGTATATACATATATGCATATAGATATATATATATGCACATATATTGATATATTCATATGTATCCTACGTACATACATATTCCTATTCAAATAACTTGTGTAGTTTCTGTCTCTTCATTAGACTGTTCAAGCTCCCTATTAGTTTAGCAGAACAAGGAGATGCTGAGTACACCAGGAATGCAGCTGCTGGAGTCCCAGGTCTGGTATATAAAGCAGAATGTGGAAAGGGGCATTTGGAGCTGAGAGAAAATCACTATCTTGAGGGCTGATAATAGAGGATTGATAAGGATAATTCAGGTGAACATGAGTTCGCTATCAGCAGAACCCTATTATAGAAAATTTCAGAATAAAATACTTCATGAGAAAAGAAAATGATCCTAAATGGGAGGTATGAGAATCACAGAAACATTTAGCAAAAATAATGATAAATATTGGGCTAAATATAAAAGAATAATGACTGCATGAAACAGTTCTATCTTATGAAATCAACAACAACAACAACAAAAAAAAAAACCATGAAGTCAGAAGGAGAGGTGAGGAATTTTATTAGTGAGCTATTTGTCACCGTGACCAAAATACCTATTAAGAACAACTTAAAGGAGGGAAATTTTATTTGGGCTCATTGTTTTGGAGGTTCTGTCATGATTGACTGATTGTAAAACAGAAATATCATGGCAGAAGGGTGCTGTGGAGAATAGCTGCTCAGCTCATGGCAGCCAGGAAACAGAGAGAGAGGGAGAGAAGAAAGGGCGGGTCCCCAGTGATTTACTACCTCAAACTAGGCCCCACCTATCTAGAGTTTTCCACCACTTCCCTATGGTGCATTCAGCTATAGATGGATTAATCCACTGTGGAGTCAGAGTCCTCATGATTCATCCCTTCCCAAAAGTCCTACTCTAAACCATTCTGCACTGGGGACATGAGCCTTTGGGGACATTTCAGATCCAAACATAACAGGAGAGGTTGATCAATGGGTCCTGAGTTACAATTAAGAGCAAGAAGCTCCAGTGTGCTATTGCCCAGTGAATGATATGAATAACAACAATGTACTGTAGGTTTCAAAAAGCCACAAGAAGGATATTGAAGTTTTCACCATGGGGCCTTTGGAAGGGGTTAGGTAGGACCTCTATGATGAAATTAGTGTCCTCATAAGAGGAGACATCAGAGAGTGCTCACACTCTCTGGCAGGTGAGGACATAGAGGGAAAGTAGCTGTCTACAAGCCAGAAAGAGAGTCCTCACCAGACATGGAATTATCTGCACTTTGTTTGCAGGATTGTAACTTTTATAACTGTGAGAAAATATGCTTGGGTTGCTTAAGTCCCAGACTATGGTATGTTGCCCTGGAGCCTGAGCAGACTAAGACAGAGGCAAAGAAAGTGAAGGCCCTCATGTTATCCCAAAGAAAAGACAGGGCCTTTATCCAGGCAGGACGTCTCATACATCACAGAAGTGGCAGTATGTGTTCCAGTTGGTTCATGTGTGAGCTACACTGGCTATTAACAAACATTTTTAATTGCCCCAGAGTAAATAATTGATTAACTTTAGACTTTGATAAATTAAGTTTTCATACTGTAATTTTTAAAGATTTTTTTAAAAGAAGCATTATACTGTCGATACAGATGTTTTATGGGAATTTATATAGATGTCAGTACTCAAAAGCTGCATGCCAGTGGTCTGCAAAATAAAATGTGTTGAAAACCTCTGAGTAAAAAAAAGAAGCATTGTATAAAGTCCTGATTTTTTGAAAGAAGAATTTGCATGGATTTTTAAAAAAGGTAAGAAAAGAAGAAAATGATGAAGCAAAGAGAAAGCACAACCTAAATTGTTATCTGAGAACAAAATATATTTCATATTAAACTTGAATATTTCCCATGAAAATATAAAAGCTGTCAGAATGAAGAACAAATCTGAATCATTGTTAACAAGAGAAAATATCTAAAACATATGGACATAGAGTGTTGTAAATACCAGAAAAGAAAAACACACCAAGACAGTGTTAATTAAGAGAAAGAGGGTGCATTAATAACATTAGACAAAATAGATTTAAGGCAGGGAAAGTACTAGAAAGAAACTAATGTCATCATGATAAAAGGTTATCCACCAGAAATATGTACTAATTAGGTTAAAAGAACAGACTTCAGACAGCCTAGATGTTCAAATCCCAGCTTTACTTGTGGTATTTGATATCTTCAACAAATTCCTTACATGTAAAAAAGGAAAATGATAGTACCAACTTTTTAGGCTGGTTGTCAGGATATAACTGAGTTAATACGTATTGAAGCTTATCAGAACAATGCCTGGTATGTGTACACAGTGAGCATTTCATAAATTAGACCCAGTAAATATTTGCATGGATGTTATGGCTTGAATCTTGAATGTTCCCCCAAAGGCCTATGTGCTAAAGGCCTGGTTGTCAGTCTGTGTTGCTATTGGGAATTGGTGGAACTTTTAGGAGGTGTGGCCTAGTGGGAGGAAGTTAAGTTACTGGAGGGAATGGCCCTGAAAGGGATTGTGGAACCCTGTTCCTTCTTTCTTTTTAATTCCTGGCCTACACCAGGTGAGCACTTCCTCTACCCATGTTACAATCATGATGTGCCTCCTTGCTATAGGTTCAGAATAATGAGAGCAAGTTACCGTGGATTAAAACCTCTGACACCATGAGCCAAAATAAAGCTGTCCTTCTCATAAGCTGATTGACTTAGGTATTTTGTTTCAGTAACTGAAAGCTGATTGACACAGTAAGCATTATAATTAGGGTTTAGTATGTGTATATAGCATATACATCATATAAATAGGTCATTAATTAATAAGGCCAATAACAGACAACAAAATATGTGAGGCAAAGGTTGACAGAATATACATGTGAAGAAATACTTGTCAAAATTCTTAATGTGTGTGCATGTGTTTGAATACATTCTTTTAGTGATTTAAAAAAATCAGTAAGGATTTAAAAGATAGCAATACCAAAAAAAAAAAAAAACCAAGACCCTTAATAAATACACTGATATAAAACAGTACATCCAAAAATTCCACTTACACTATTTTCTAAAATTGGCCATATACTGGATCTTAAAGTAAATCTCATCAAATTTCATACAACACATGTTTGAAATGATGTCAAGCATGTTATTCACTGCAATAAAGCTAGAAATCAAAAATAAAGACATAAGCAGAAAATCCTCATATTTGGAAAGTAAGAACATGCTTCTGAATAAATAATTCACAGATGCAAATTAGAAACTATCTTGAACTGAATATTAATTAAAACACTGCATGTTACAACTTACAGAATTCAATTAAGCAGAAATTTTTGAAGGTTATAGCCATAAAATGTCTATACTTGAAGAGAAAAAGAAAAATTAAAAATAATGAACCAAGCCTCCATCTCATGAAACTAGAAAATGAATGGGAAAAAAACCTGAAGAAGGAAATAATAAAATTCTGAACAGAACTAAATGAAATTTAAAACAAATATAATAGAAATCAACAAAGCCAAAACTTTTTTTGGCAAAAAAAAAAAAAACTAATAAAATTGAGAAGCTTCCAGTAAGACTGATTAGGGAGAAAGAGAAGAAACAAACCTTTTTCAGTAATGAAACAAAGAGGTCACTAGGGTTGTTGCTGGAATTCAAAAAGATAATTAGAAGCTGTTATAAACAACTCCCCTGCCCCTGCCAAAATTTGGAAGAAATAGCTGAGCAATTTATAAATAATAGAAATTTATGTCTCAAAGTTCTGGAGGCTGGAAAGTTCAAGCATGATTTGGTGCCATCAAGAGCTGCTCTTTGCTCCACAGTTGGGGCCTTGTTTCTGGGTACTCTTATGACTGAAGATGCAGATGCTGTAGCTTCATGAGGCAGAGGGGAGAAGGCAGCTCCCCTCAACCTTATCTATAAGAACTAATCCTATTCAGCCCTCAGGACTTAATCACTCCCCCACAGGCCCCACCTAAACATTGCTGCAATCCAGATAGGTTTCAACTAAATTTTGGAGGCCATCACAAGCCATCTAATGTCTAGAGAACTGTAACTTCCCAGAAATGAGTCAAGAAGAAATAGAAAACCTGAGGTGTCCTATAATACTAAAGAAATCCAATCAGCATCAAAAAACCTTTCTACAAAGAAAAGTCTGAACTTAGAGGGCTTCACTCTTGAGTTTCTCCAAATCTTAAATTTAGAACTTCAAAATCTGATAATAATTTAAGAAAGGAAAATTGTAGACTAATCTCATACATGGGCATAAATACAAAATTTCTAAGAAAAATATTAACAAAATAATGCAGTCTGTAGTTGACAGATTAAGGGGAAAGATCACATGAACATGTAAGTAAACACAGAGCTACATTTACAAAATTCAACATCTATTTATGATTTAAAAACATAAGGGAACTTTATTAACATTATGAAGGTTTTAAAATAAAGACTGGAAAAGAAGAAACATTTCAAAAGATATAGAATTATTCACCATACATATATGAGAGTGGATACATGTTCATGAGTATGTAAAGAATATTTAACATAAAAGAATATAGAAAAATTTTTTTTAAAAAATGTGTTTGAACATATCCCAGGCAAATATAAACCAAGAGAAAACTGAACATCATTTAAGTATCAAGATAATTTTAAGCCCAAAATTTGAAAAATCAGAAATAAGAGAATATTATTTTTAAAAAGAAAATTAAAAATTGAGTTAGAGATTTTAATATATTCTTTTTGTAACTGTTAATCAAGCAAGCAAATAATAACCAAAGGCATGGAAGTTTTGAATAATATGCCTAATAAGCTCATTTAATTAAATATTAGAGAAAAATATCCATTGCCTTCAAGTACACACAAAGTATTCACAAATATGGTTTGCATATAAAACTAGGAAGTAAGGCTCAATATATTCAAAGGATCAACACTATTGAATATGTTCCCCAAATGTACATGTGTTGGAAACTTAATCCTCAAATTCACATGTGAATGGCTTTTGGAGAGGTGAGACCTTTAGGAAGGTGAGGCCATGAGGGTGGGTCACAATGTTGCATGAGTGCCTTTATAAGAAGAGGAAGAGAGACCTGAGCTAGCATGTGTGTTGTCTCACGCTGCACCATGTTATGATGCTCCAAGAAGGCCCTCGCTGGAGAGCAGCATCATGCTCTTGGACTTCCAGCCTCCAGAACTGGAAACCAAATGAACGTCTGTTCTTTATAAAGAACTTCTCCAGAATTTCTTTGTGGCAACAGGAAACAGACTAAGATACCAGGGTAAACACTTGCTGGGTATGTCCACTGAGCAATCAACTTAAACTGGTGGACTTAGCAAGGCAAATGGCCCTTCTCAATGTTAGTGGGCATTGTCTAATAGGATGAAGGCATGAGTAGAGAAAAACGAGAAAGTTGCCCTATTTGCTTCTTGCCTGCTTGTTTGCACAGGGATATAGAACTCACTTCATCTTCTCCTGCCCTTGGGACTGGAATTATATTATATTCCTGTGTCTCCAACTTGCAGACAGCAGAACATGGGGCTCCTCGGTCTCCATAAAATTGTATGACCTAATTCCTTGTATAAACCTATAGATAGATAGATGATAGACATGGAGATATAGATATATAGATATATTGTCTGTGTCTCTGGAGAACCCTTAGTAATACAGCCCCCATGGAGAAACAGGATATGATGGTGAGCAGGAACTATGTCTTTCATCTCTATATTACCATGTTGAGTAAATTAAAGAAACTTTTTACATTTAAAAGTAATTAGAAAAACATTCAGATAAGTAAACATTCACAAGGTTAAAGGTACTGAAAAGGCCTTCAGGAGAGATTTTCCTTCAGTCTTGTCCCCTGAGATACTTAGGTGGCCTCCCTTGAGGTTACATGCCACAAAATGACATTTTGGTCATTGTGTGTGCAACAGCAGTTCCAAAAGATTCCAGTGGAGCCGAAAATTCCCCATTGCCTAGCGACATTGCTACCATCATGATGTCCCAGAGCAAGATTTTCTTCATGTATTTGTGGTCATGCAGAGGTAAACACACCAACTTTGCTGCCAGTCTTTAAAAAGTGTAGAATATACAGCTTTGAACATAATACTTGATAATCATTAGTGATAGTATTACTGTTCTAAGTATTTGATAACCTAAACCTTTTATCATTATTTTAGAATATACTACTTCTACTTTTAAAAAATGTTACTGAAAAAAATATTTATCCTCCACAGAACTCTACTGAGCAACAATACTTCACACCTGTGTCTTGATTGCATTCAGAGGTTATGTCTTGGTCTTATGATTGACCTAGAATATCTAGGTTTGTGTCAATGCACCCTAGAATATTCACACAACAAAGATATTACATAATAACACAATTTTAAGAATATATCTCTGGTTACTATATTCTTTAAAAAAACAAAGAGCATATAAACATATTTTCCACTCCTTTTTTCACTTTAAAACTATATCCTGAGCCAGGTTATGGGGATGCATGCCTGTAATCCTAATGACTCAGGAGGCTAAGGTAGGAGGATCGAGTTCAAAACCATCAAGGTCCTGAGCAACTTGGCAAGCTGCTGTCTCAAAATAAAAAAAATAAAAAGGGCTGGGGAAGTGGTTCAGTGGTTAAGCACCCCTGGATTCAATCCCTGATACCAATAAAGTAAAATCAAATAAATCCTGAAGATCATGCTGATTAATTGCAAACCTCCTTGTTCTTTTTACAATTGCAATCCCACTGTGTAGAGTATGATTAGATCAATATTTTGCTGCTAGAACAGTGGAATGTTTCCAGTCTTGTTATTTCAAATAATGCTGAGGTGAATGTCATTTTGTGCATGTGCAAATACATATCTTTTGCAGTTAACCACTCTCATTTCTGCTCATGGATCTTCCACTTCCACCAGCAGAACTCAGTGAGCTGAGTGGTCTCTGACCCTGAAGCTTGCTTACCACTGGTTTAGCAGGGTATGCTGGCTGGCTCCCCAGCAAGACCTTAGCTGGCAGGAGACCCTCATATGTGACTAAATTATGGTGACCTTCACTTCCTAGGCAGGCAAGGGCTGCAGTGCAGAAATGGCATTCCAAAAGGAGAAGCTTCCTGTTCTTTCAGGGTTTCAGCTGTTCAGCAAGCAGTTCAAAAGGTTTCCAGGAGAGGGAAACAGAGTCCATGTCTTGATAAGGAGAAACAAGATTCTGGAAGAGAATGTAAGTCCAAGAATACTGCCATCACCATTTTGGAACAATCCAGTCCACCTCGGGTAGATTTCTAGAAATGAAATTGCGTGGTCTTGGATATGTACAGTTTTGATGTTAATAGAGGTTTCCTAAACTGCCCTCCAATTAAATTGTACCAATTCACTTCCAACAGCAACATATGAGAAATACATATTTGTTTAATGAAGGCGCAGAGGTGGATTGGACAGAGAGGACTGGGCGAGGGAACAAGTTGAATGACTAATTATGAAGCTGTTCTGAGGACGCACTTCTGTCACCTGGACACAGGAGGGCATTGTTGCCCTACGGAAGCGCAGGGAGTCCCTCCTCTGAAAGGCTTGAAGCACTTCAGTGACTTTGGAGGGGAAGAAAAAAAAAAAAACAACTCCCCAACATCCGAGTTAGGGATCATTATCCCTAACTTGGATGCCTTAATATACTATTAAAGGGAAGGCAGAAATGGCAGCTTACTGTTTCTTTTGCTTTTGACAGTGGGCCCTTGCCCCTTGGATAAAATCCTTTTTTGGGGAAACCACAGGCTTCCTGTCGGTCAAGCAGTGGCCAGGAGGCCCTGCTGCAATTCTTCCAAAGGTAGGTTTCCAAACGGTTTTAGTTTTAAGCCCATGAATGCCCACACTCCACCGCAGCCCTGGGAAAACCAGAGATGCTGGCTGCTCTGCAGGGGGAGAGGAGGTGGGTCCGGTGGTCTTTGAGTGGCAGCCCCTTCTCCATCAGCCCCTGCCGCACTCCCAAAGCTGGACCAACTCCTCTTCCCTGTCCTGGGAGGTCAGAGGAGCCTGAGTGGGACATCCCAGTGGTGGGGGAAGGGATCAAGCAAGATTTCCCCATCCTCAGGGCTCCCACCTGGCTGACCCACGGAGCGTCTCTGTCCACTGCTGCCTGTCTCTTGACAGCCTGTTCTCCAACACTTCACTCTCCTATGCTCCAGGTATTCCCCCAGGGGGTTCAGACGCGCCTGTCAGAGCAAAGCAGGGCACTTCCACAGTGCAACTTAATGGCAGGAGGATTCCATCCTGCACTATTTCTAAAAGATCAAGTGAGAAGGACCGATATGCTAGACCTGTCTTTGTCTGGGATGTTGGAAGTCAACCATTGAGATCAGGGTGAAACTCCTGGAAGGACCAAAAGTCAGGCCAGGGCAGCAACACCACACTCTGGAAGCTGAACAATCGGTTTTGAGGCCAGATTTGGAGCAGGATGGCCTCTTGAGCTAGCTCAGCAGCCTGACATTGAAAGAGGCTATGTTGTCCCCTTCTTGGAGTACACCACTTCTGGGATTCCAGTGGGGTCTCAGCCTGTCACCTTCAATGCAGCAGCGTAGCTCAGAGTTTCCAGGAAGCCGTAGCAAAGCAGCTAAGGTGTCAGGCCGACACCAACTTCCTTCTTCAGAGTCCAGACAGCTGGGATGGCATGGGGTGGGGTCTGAGCACAGGAGCTCTTGTCTGGCATCAGGAAGTCCTGGCTTGGAATCTCAATTCTCTGACCCTGGGCAAATGACTTGTCCCCTGTTTTCTGCCTGTAAGATGGATGAGAGTTGCCATTTCATTGAAGTGGTTTCTGTGCTCAATGAGATAGAAAATGCATAAGTCATAGCCAGGTGCTGGGCATAGCAGGATGGCATGTAGCCACTATACACACTCTTCTGACCCTTTTCTGACTTCACAGCCCATAGCTAGAACACTATCCTGCAAAACACTTCTTCTTCCACACAAGGCACACAAGTGAGCATTTTGGTCACACTCCCTGCAGACTTACCCTCTGGGGGCTACAGATGTCCTTCCAGCAGCCCCATCTACACTTCTTTTCCTGCCCTGCTATGCATACATCTGAAAGACCCTGGGGACGCAGTGATCAAGTTTTATGTTCCATGTGTCCCTCCAGGGCAGTAGTCTGAAGATCCAGCATACAGTGATCTGCACTTATAGGGCCCAATCACCAAGCCAAGACATGCTGGATTGCAGGGGACTCTGGCTCGTTTCCTCATCCCCGGATAAGGCCCTAGACCCCAGAAAGTTGAGCTTGTCCCCATTTCGTCACCTGGGCTATACTTGTCACTGCTCCCTGAAAATATCCACTGAGGAGCTAAGTACAGGAAACCCCACCCCCTGTTCTCGCCAGTCCTGGAGGGAGACATTTGTCCTAACCTACTTTCACAATCTCTTCCTTCCAAAGGCCTCAGAACAAACAGGCTGCTCCCTTTCAGCACATGGCTGGGAATGAGTCCAGCAGGAGATGGGGAGGGGGCAGGCTCTAGCTTCAGGCTACTTGGCCACCAACTCCCTGTAACATCCTGGGCCACCAGGGTGAACACAGATGAGGGCCTTTTTCAGAGCGAGGTCGAGGGTCCATCAGAGTGTAAATAAGCCTCTTCCATTTGTCTTAGCAGAGGGCAGATTATCAAGAACAATTATTCCATTTCCCATTTTAAATCAATGAGTTGAATGGGAAAGCCAATCCCTGGGTAGGGCCCCTTCAGTACCTTTCAGTTGGTGCCCAGGGAAGCAGGGTCAGGAACAGTCTGATTGCACTTGAAGGAGAGAAAAACTCCCCTTTCCACCTCCCTGCTCAGTGTGTCAGACCAGAGCCAGCCCCCAACAAAAGCATCTTTGTGAAATGCCTGACCCAGAGAAAATCAATGCAGACCTCTGTATCATTTAATGTGTCCTTTGATGCTGCTGTCCCAGTAGGGGCCAAGGGCTGGAGTTCCTGCTACTGTTATTCATTGTCTCTCCCATCTCCATGGCTTGCTGCAAGAGGGAACATTCATGCTGTCGGGAGCTGACTGCATGGGGAGGGAGATCCATGAAATGAATAGAAGAGGGAAGAAGTCAGAGGGAAGGAAATGTGGACCAAGATAGAAGACAAAGAAGGCGTGAGAGTGTTGTGGTCAGGGAGTTCATGAGAGAAGCCCTGGGAGACTGGAAAATGGTACTGATTTGCAACTGCCTGTCTGAGGCACACCAGCCAATATTTCTGCTGCAAGAACCACAGTGATAGAAATAGAGTAGAGAATAATGCTCCAGTTAGGGAAGGCCCATCCAGTGATTGACATGATGGGCCCAGCCCTTGGGCAAAGGTCACAACTCTTTTCCCCAGGTAGGATGACCAGAGATGAAATGACTTCCTAAATGATCTGTTCCAGGTCTGCTATGGTTTGAAATGTATTCCCCAAAGAGCTTGTGTTGGAAATGTAATCTCCAATAGAATAGTATTGAGAGGTGAGTAAGCTATGAGGGCAGAATGAATGGATTATTGCTGTTATCCATGTTATCCATAATGGCAGTGATCTCATTATTGTAGGAGCTAGTTTATTACAAAAGATAATAAACAAAAAGTTCAGGCCCTTTTTAAATCTCTCATCATCCCTTTGTCCTTCTGCCTTCCACCATGGGATGATGCAGCAAGTAGGTCTTCACCAAATGTCTGCACTCTGATATTGGACTTTGTGGCCCCTAAAACTGTAAGCCAGTACGTTTTCTGTTCATGATAAATACCCCATCTCAGGTATCTCGTAATAGCTGCACAAAATTAATTAAGAAAAGGACCATGAACTCTCCCATGTGTTTTGTGAAGCCAAGACTCATCAAAAACAAAACAAACAAAAAAACCCCAAAACAAAACAAAACAAAAAAAACCCCAAAACATATGAGAAGCATGAGTTGTTTTGAAAAAGTATTAAATTGGAAAACCAGATGTTGCGTTAGAATGGCAGTTCTGCACCCCTGCACCAGAGGTCTGAAGGTGAAAATGAACAAGTCATTAGCTCAACCATGTGGGGAAGGCCCTGTCTTCCACCAAGCAGGAAGCTGAGCTCTGGACAGTCTAATGGACCCAGGGGGAGTGGGGATGCTGGACCAGCCCCAAGTCCATGTGCCACCATCAGTCATCTGACCCACATCTCAGGTCACCACTGGTGGCACCCTTGGGCTCCTATTATTGAACAGCAGACTTCAGAGCACCTAATAAGTATCATTCTGGGGTGAATACACTGTGACTGCTAAGGTCCCATGTGCAAGGTTTTGACTAATAGTTTTGAGATGGGGCTCAGAATTCTGCATTTTAACCCATATCCCAGGTAATTTTAATGTAGGGGTTGTGGAAACCAGCCTTGGAGAAAACTCAAGTTTCAGCTTAGCAACAAAGAGGTCCTGGCTCCTTCCCTGGTATTCAGCAGTGTCTCAGCTCAAACACAACATTATAACCACTTCAGGGAAGGTTTGGTCCTTTAGTTATTTTCTAGGGTTTCTGTACCCCCAAAGTTGTACCAGAATAGAAATGGAAGGCTTGGGAGGAGAGAATATGGAGCCACACACTGATAACTCAGGAGAGTTGAAGGATGGCATGAGCCATGGTGATATGCAGAGATCATAAGGATCACTGGCCAGAGTGAGGATGGAGCCTGTATAATGAGTGATGTGCAGGTGGAGGGAGGCTTATAGAGTGACATGGTGAGCCACTCAGAAATGGAGAAAAGAGGGACATAGGGTTGCTAGAGCTGTGACCTCATTCAAATGCAACACAGTGAACTGCATTGATACAGAATGGTTGCCAACAACATGGGTGCCCCCAGATGGGGAACAATCCAGGAGCCCTTGATGGCAAATTGTCTAGGGTGATTCACTGTGCTACTTTCTGACCTAGACCTCGGCACACATCTCACTAAAACTAAATTGCACCAAATCAATGCCCAAGTCTTTGAAATGAGCTGAGGGTGAATGATCAAGATCCTCATATCTGGATTTTCAAAGGGTTAAAGGTGCATTTTGAGCCACTGTCACATACATCACAAATGGCACTGTCTTGTAATGACAAAGGCATTCACACTTTTAGGACATGTATGCAACATATGCTTAAACTCTTTGGCTTCTATTTGAATTGGTTTTAGGCCAGCACAGCTGAAACACATCTTAGAATATTAAATAAGTTAAATGTCCACTTTGTGGTAAGTACCACTCTCAACTGGTATATTTTCTTAATTTTTCCTCATGGTAAATCTTCTATCAACCTACCACCCCTAGCTAATCATAGTGCTGTATTTGAAGCTAATTATTCACATCTCAAGTGCACAGGGTAAATGCAGTGGGGAACTTAAAAGGCTACCTATGCAAATATTCTCAGGACAGCCCTACTGTGTTTGGCAAATATATGCTACAGGTGTCAGCTATGGGGCAGGGGGAGGGGGAGAAGAGTATGCTTTGAAGGAAAATCTCTTTAGCTCTGAAGTCCCTATTGGGATCCCTCTACAAGTTACCCATACACTCCAAATTAAATATAGCATCTCAAGCTGTTAGCACTCTTTTCAGAATACAAAATTATATAGTATGAGGTGCTGTAACCATGTGAATTCTTTCTACTCTAAAACTAAAAGAATCATGTAGCAAGGACATCACATAGTGTTTTTCAAGCTTTTAGGTAGTGGAACCCTTTTTGCAAATTAACTCTAATAAGAAAATTTAAGTATTTTAGGGGTGAGGATAGTGTAGCTCAGTGTTAGAGCACCTACCTAATATGCATGGTTCTGAGTTCCATCCCCTAACAGTTTCAAAAGAAAAAAAAAGAAAAAAAGGGAAGTATTTTATTTGTATAACTTATGTTCCTGAATCTAAATTTATAGCACTCAGTGAAAATATTAATGATTATTCGGTGAACATAAAAATTGAGACTGGAGTTAAAGCTGACACTTTTTAAAAATGTCTCAACTCTCTAATTATTAACATACATGGTTTTACTTGCATGTCTCAGAAAACATTCTGATTCATAGAAATAAGGAGATACAAACAGCAAGTGTTTCACAGTACACCATGCTACCCTTGGATACCACTTAATAAAGATCTTATAAGCTTTTATTTGGGGTCCTGGCAGAAACAAAAGCACCTGGCAGAAAGATTAAACTTCTAGTTATCTTTTATGATTTGTATTCAACACCAGCCTTCATTTTAAAATTATATTTAAAAGTAAACATTGTATACAGTATATATGAAATGAGCTTTCTGGGACTGAGGTCTAATCTATTCCAAACCAACTCTCTACAGTTATAAACTGAAGAAAATATACTTCTTAACTATTGGTGGTATTATTAAATAGAAGTAAAAATAGACACTAGAGGGGAGTTGATGCTTGGAAGAAGGAAAATCTTTGGGTGTGTTTCCAGATTTGGGTTGCTTTTTGACTGAAGGCAAATCTCATTCTGCCAAGCAAGATGGCTAAGCTTGAATAGAAAATCTTCGGTCTTTCTGGCTTAACCCACATTTTGCTGGCTTAAAAACTAACAATAAAACAAATAACCAAATATAAACAGTAACAAGTTTGGAGGGACTAGAGCAGATATAAAGTGATAGAGGACCTCAGAAAAGAGAACAATAAGGGAGGATCCAAAAGTTCTTTGTGCCACTCTTCCAAGGCCAAATCCTAGCAGCTTAAGACTAAAAGTAGTTGAAAACTTTCTGCTGCTATCCCTAGCAGAGTGTATAAGGACAAAGAGGTCAGTGCTTAATTCTGGCCATGTTAACTGACTTCCTTAAAGAAAAATGTGCATGTTTCAAAGGAATATAACAGAATCCAGAGTCTCTAAAATGCGTCTAAATTTTAAATATAGCCCCAAACTACTAGGCATGCACTCAAGAGAAGAACCAATAAACATATTGAACATAAAAATCATCAAAAGTTGGAATTATCAGGCAATAATTTTAAAAGAGCTGGCCTGTGCTGAAAGATGTAAAGGAAAATAAGTTTATAATAAATGAACAAGTAGGAAATCTCAGCAGAGAACTATTAAAAAAAAAGAAGAACCAATAAGAAATCATAGAGTAGAAAAAGAACAATGTTTGAAATAAAAAATTTACTAGATGTGCTTAAGATCAAATTGTAGGGCTAGAGATATAGTTCAGTTGGTGGAGAGCTTGCCCTGCATGCACAAGGCCCTGGGTTCAATCCCCAGCACCATTTAAAAAAGGACTAAATTGTAGATAATAGTCAGTGAGCCTAAAGAAATATTAATAAAAATTACCCAATCTGCAGAACAGAGAGAAAACAATTAAATTGAAATTGCCTCAAGTACTTGAGCCAATATCAAAAGGTTTAACAAACATAAAACAGGAATATAAGGAGATGACAGAAAGAATGGGACACAAATTTGAATTTAAAATGTCCAAATATTTTCTAAATTTCATGTAAGACACACTGATTTACAGATTACAGTTCAGTGAAACTCAAGCAAAACCGCCCCTTCCCCAAACACACAAACCACATTTATAGATGTGGAGCAACACTGCTAGTATATAGCAGGGGAAAAAATCTAGTGTTATTAAACTCAACATAACACCCAACACAACAAGCAATTTCACTGTTAATACTGTATTTCACATCATAATCATTACCACTGCATTAACATGTATTTATAAGTATTCTTTGTATCCTAATCTTGCACCAAAAATTGTGAAGTAATATTTCATTTTAAAATAATTCTAGCACAATTTTTTGAAAGTTTCACATAATGGTCACATTTCACTTTTTTGAAAAAAAAAGTGACAATTACATGATATAATATATGTATCCAAGATATATGATGGGGAGGTCCAGAAAAGACTTATATAAATCTTACCCAAGAGAACAGATAAACCCATTGTGTTCCTACACTAGAACATGACTAAGTGATAAAAATTATAACTATTTATACAAGTAAAACATGAATATCAAAAACATTATCATTCAAAGCATCCAAATGCAAAAGAGTACATGCCACTTTTTCCTCTATATGAAAATCTAAAGCAGGCTAAATTAATCTACAGTAAAAAAAATTCAGTCGGTTGTCCTGACACTGGAAATGGAGAACCAGCTTCAAAAGGGTATGAAGGAGTTTGCTGAGGCCACAGTAATACTGTGCATCTCAACTTGCATTATGTAACTATGCACTGCTAACATTCACTGAATCGTATATATGAAGATGTGTTCATTTTACTCTGAAGTATGTTTTACTAAAACATATTAAATAAAAACATTAAACCCTAATATAATGATATGTACACTGAAGTGTTCAGGAGCAAACTGTAAGTTACCTTGAAATGCATAAAAAATGAGATGAATGGGGCTGGGGATATAGCTCAGTTGGTAGAGTGCTTGCCTCACATGCACAAGGTCCTGAGTTCAATCCCAAGCACCCTCCTAAAAAAATATGAGATTAATAGATATGAACAGCTGGAAGTTTATTGAACATCTTTCTAGTAGGTTTCAATTTTTGCACAATAAAATGTTGGGTAAAAAAGAATGTTAAGTAATTCTTGAAGGCCCACTGTGAAACAGGAGGACCAGTTTGAAAATATAAGAGTTAAGAGACCGAAGAGCTTCGAGCAACTAGCAATGCAAGCAATGGCCTTTTCCCATCTTTAATATGAAGCAGCTGGACTAGCACTAAGATGTCTTCTAAATATATGAACACAATATACCTAAGATCCTTTCTATAAATGAGTATTGTCTAAAGCATCAAGATATTGACATTAATGAAAAGTCAACAGGCTATAAATAGATTCTCTGTACATTTCAGTTATGGTAGACATATTATTGTGGCAGCATTCATTGGCTTAACTAAGGGGCAGGAGAGGTTCCCACCATGTCGTTTCTGTCCCTCTTGTGATACCTTCTTCGTCTGGGTCCTTCCATCTCACTCATATTTTAATATTTTTGCATGATCACCATACATTGTCCTTTCCTCCTTAAGGAAAGTAAATGCCATCCCTCTATTGAGAAACTCGTTTCCCTTCTCTTTGCCCCTAACTTCTGCTCATTCTTAAGTCTTAGCTTCCATTGGTCCACAGACTAGACTTTGTCCACTTTCTACCTCACTCCCAATTAGAGTACATGTAAAGTGATCGACATTATTTATTTGGCAATATGGAATGTCCTTATGATATACTTCAACATAAGATTTTTTAATTTAACCTTATGTTGGTGCAAAAACAATCCTCATTAAGTGGAAATCATCATTCAAAATTTGTATTTGGATCTTTTCCCAGGCTAGTAATATGTAGTCCAATTCCCTCTCTTGATGTTGGCCATGGCAGTGACTGCAGCTTGTGGCCTGCCTTGCAATCACAGCAGGCAAGAACTGATAGCCTATAGTATGCTGTGTTGCTAAACTGGAATGTGCAGTAGTTTGGATGAATTAATGCATTTTCAAGTTAAGACATTTTCAATTTATGATGGGTTTATTGGCATATGATATACATAGACTGAAGTTGAAAGGTTGGGAAAAAACATACCACTCATATGGACTTCAGAAACAAGCAGGAGTGTCCATACTCATATCAAATAAAATAGATTTCAAGCCAAAGTTACTCAAAAGGAATAAAGAAGGACACTTCATACTGCTCAAGGGAACCATACACCAACAAGACATAACAATCATAAATATATATGCACCAAATAATGGTGCAGCTGTGTTCATCAAGCAAACTCTTCTCAAGTTCAAGAGTCTAATAGACCACCATACAATAATCATGAGAGACTTCAACACACCTCTCTCACCACTGGACATATCTTCCAAACAAAAGTTAAATAAGGAAACTATAGAACTCAATAACACAATTAACAACCTAGACTTAATTGACATATATAGACTATACCACCCAACATCAAGTAGTTACACTTTTTTCTCAGCAGCACATGGAACCTTCTCAAAAATAGACCATATATTATGTCACAGGGCAACTCTTAGGCAATATAAAGGGGTAGAGATAATACCATGCATCTTATCTGATCATAATGGAATAAAACTGAAAATCAATGATAAAAGAAGGAAGGAAAAATCAAACATCACTTGGAGAATGAACAATAGGTTGCTGAATGATCAATGGGTTTTAGAAGACATCAAGGAGGAAATTAAAAACTTCCTAGAGTTAAATGAAAACACAGACACAACATATTGGAATCTATGGGACACATTGAAAGCAGTTCTAAGAGGAAAATTCATTGCTTGGAGTTCATTGCTCAAAAAAAGAAAAAAACCAACAAATAAATGATCTCATACTTCATCTCAAAATCCTAGAAAAAGAAGAGCAAAACAACAGCAAAAGAAGTAGAAGGCAAGAAATAATTAAAATCAGAGCTGAAATTAATGAAATTGAAACAAAAGAAACAATTGAAAAAATTGACAAAACTAAAAGTTGATTCTTTGAAAAAAATAAATAAAATTGACAGACCCTTAGCCATGCTAACGAAGAGAAGAAGAGAGAGAACTCAAATTACTAACATACGGGATGAAAAAGGCAATATCACAACAGACACTTCAGAAATACAGAAGATAATCAGAAATTATTTTGAATCCTTATACTCCAATAAAATAGAAGATAGTGTAAGGCATAGATAAATTCCTTAAGTCTTATGATCTGCCCAAATTGAGTCAGGAGGATATAGACAACCTAAACAGACCAATAACAATAGAGGAAATAGAAGAAACCATCAAAAGATTACCAACTAAGAAAAGCCCAGGACCGGATGGGTATACAGCAGAGTTTTACAAAACCTTTAAAGAGGAACTAACACCAATACTTTTCAAGCTATTTCAGGAAATAGAAAAAGAGGGAGAACTTCCAAATTCATTCTACGAGGCCAACATCACCCTGATTCTGAAACCAGACAAAGACACTTCAAAGAAAGAAAACTACAGACCAATATCTCTAATGAACCTTGACGCAAAAATCCTCAATAAAATTCTGGTGAATCGAATTCAAATACATATCAAAAAAATTATACACCATGATCAAGTAGGATTCATCCCTGGGATGCAAGGCTGGTTCAATATATGGAATTCAATAAATGTTATTCACCACATCAATAGACTTAAAAATAAGAACCATATGATCATCTCGATAGATGCAGAAAAAGCATTCGACAAAGTACAGCATCCCTTTATGTTCAAAACTCTAGAAAAATTAGGGATAACTGGAACATACCTCAACATTGTAAAAGCAATCTATAATAAGCCACAGGCCAGCATCATTCTGAATGGAGAAAAATTGAAGGCATTCCCTCTAAGATCTGGTACAAGACAGGGATGCCCTCTCTCACCACTTCTGTTCAACATAGTCCTCGAAACACTGGCCAGAGCAATTAGACAGACGAAAGAAATTAAAGGCATAAAAATAGGAAAAGAAGAACTTAAATTATCACTATTTGCAGATGATATGATCCTATACCTAGCAGACCCAAAAGGGTCTACAAAGAAGCTATTAGAGCTAATAAATGAATTCAGCAAAGTGTCAGGATATAAGATCAACACGCATAAATCAAAGGCATTCCTGTATTTCAGCGACAAATCCACTGAAACAGAAATGAGGACAACTACTCCATTCACAATATCCCCCCAAAAAATAAAATACTTGGGAATCAACCTAACAAAAGAGGTGAAAGATTTATATAATGAAAATTACAGAACCCTAAAGAAAGATATAGAAGAAGACCTTAGAAGATGGAAAAATATACCCTGCTCATGGATAGGCAGAACTAACATCATCAAAATGGCGATATTACCAAAAGTTCTCTATAAGTTCAATGCAATGCCAATCAAAATCCCAACAGCATTTCTTGTAGAAATAGATAAAGGAATCATGAAATTCATATGGAATAATAAAAGACCCAGAATAGTAAAAACAATGCTAAGCAGGAAGTGTGAATCAGGTGGTATAGCGATACCAGACTTCAAACTATACTACAGAGCAATAGTAACAAAAACAGCATGGTACTGGTACCAAAACAGGCGGGTGGACCAATGGTACAGAATAGAGGACACAGTAACCAATCCACAAAGCTACAACTATCTTATATTTGATAAAGGGGCTAAAAGCATGCAATGGAGGAAGGATAGCATCTTCAACAAATGGTGCTGGGAAAACTGGAAATCCATTTGCATCAAAATGAATCTGAATCCCTATCTCTCACCATGCATAAAAGTTAACTCAAAATGGATCAAGGAGCTTGATATTAAATCAGAGACACGGCATCTGATAGAAGAAAAAGTTGGTTATGATCTACATACTGTGGGATCGGGCCCCAAATTCCTCAATAGGACACCCATAGCGCAAGAGTTAACAACTAGAATCAACAAATGGGACTTACTCAAACTAAAAAGTTTTTTCTCAGCAAAAGAAACAATAAGAGAGATAAACAGGGAGCCTACATCCTGGGAACAAATCTTTAATCCACACACTTCAGATAGAGCCCTAATAACCAGAATATACAAAGAACTCAAAAAATTAGACAATAAGATAACAAATAACCCAATCAATAAATGGGCCAAGGACCTGAACAGACACTTCTCAGAGGAGGACATACAATCAATCAATAAGTACATGAAAAAATGCTCACCATCGCTAGCAGTCAGAGAAATGCAAATCAAAACTACCCTAAGATACCTTCTCACTCCAGTAAGATTGGTAGCCATTAGGAAGTCAAACAACAGTAAGTGCTGGAGAGGATGCAGGGAAAAGGGCACTCTTGTTCATTGCTGGTGGGACTGCAAATTGGTGCAGCCAATTTGGAAAGTAGTATGGAGATTTCTTGGAAAGCTGGGAATGGAACCACCATTTGACCCAGCTATTCCCCTTCTCGGTCTATTCCCTAAAGACCTAATAAGAGCATGCTACAGGGACACTGCTACATCGATGTTCATAGCAGCACAATTCACAATAGCAAGATGGTGGAATCAGCCTAGATGCCCTTCAATAGATGAATGGATAAAAAAAAATGTGGCATTTATACACAATGGAGTATTACTCTGCATTAAAAAATGACAAAATCATAGAATTTGGAGGGAAATGGATGGCATTAGAGCAGATTATGCTAAGTGAAGCTAGTCAATCTTTAAAAAACAAATACCAAATGACCCTTTGATATAAGGGGAGTAAATAAGGACAGGGTAGGGACGAAGAGCTTGAGAAGAAGATTTACATTAAACAGGGATGAGAGGTGGGAGGGAAAGGGAGTGAGAAGGGAAATCGCATGGAAATGGAAGGCGATCCTCAGGGTTATACAAAATGATATATAAGAGGAAAGGAGGGGTAAGACAAGATAATACAAATGGAAGAAATGATTTACAGTAGAAGGGGTAGAGAGAGAAAAGGGGAGGGGAGGGGAGGGGAGGGGGGATAGTAGAGAATAGGACTGACAGCAGAATACATCAGACACTAGAAAGGCAATATGTCAATCAATGGAAGGGTAACTGATGTGATACAGCAATCTGTATACGGGGTAAAGTTGGGAGTTCATAACCCGCTTGAATCAAACTGTGAAATATGATGTATTAAGAACTATGTAATGTTTTGAACGACCAACAATAAAAAAAATAAAATAATGCACTGTAATATTTGTCAACAAATTGGGTGGTCACTTTTTTAATTTATTTTTTTAAAAAAATAAATGACAGTGAAATGCTTTACAATTCTTATTATACATCATTTTAAACACAGGTTACATATAAAAATATTAGCAAAATCTTGTCCTCAAAGAAATACTCTTCTAGGTGGCTTAGTCTGAGTTCTGGGCCCCAAAGGGGTAATTTTCAAAGCAGAAGTTCCTTAACTTGAGCAAGCAGGATTATGCTTGCATGACTGCCTGTAAGGCAGGTGTTTCTCAACATTCTGACTTGCAATTCTCTTGCCTATGGCTACCCACAAACAGAAGCTCATTTTCAGTAAATACCATCCCTGAACCCAGATTACACATGCTTCCCAGTCCACTATGCACATTTCACCAAGGTGTCAATTATGACACCAAAAAAGTTAAATAGACAGAAGTACATCCTTGTATCTGATATGGAAGGCTGACTGCTTTATGAAAAATTGAGGGATCAGAAGGAGAGAAGCTATAAAACATGGTTACCAAGAAAACTGAAATTTTAGTTACTACTATTATTAAAGCAAAAAAAAAGTGCTGGAAAATAAATCAGTAGTTGTTGAAAAATAGTATGACTGTGTTACATTGAATTGTCAGGATCTTCTTTACCCTCTATAAAAACCTTGAGTACTAAATCAAACAACTCAACCATTTAAATAAAGCACTTAGTGATTTACTTACTTCTAAACAAGAATCCCAAATCCACTGTGATATGCAGCTTTCCCACAGTGGGATTACTTACCTTTTGCTGCCATTTCTCTTTTCTTTTGTCTTCTGTATCCTGTAGCATTTTTTCTTTCCATAGGTCAAAGAAATAGGAAGGATCAGTATAGAACTTCAACCCATCCTTCTTATCATCTCTACGAATCAAGGTATTATAAGTAAGGGGAAAAAGATTATTAGATACTTTCATATTCATGTTAATGTGAATTTAATTTTAACTCATGGCATTGTAACATTTGCAGAGGACATCTTAACTATCCTATACTTTATTAATTCTCTAAATTTCCTCTTGAAAAAATGTGGAAAAATGTACAAACAGCAACTTGTTCCAGAATAACAAAAGTATTCTTGCACACTAAGAATTAAGAATAGAAAGTTGCTCTGTAAAAATCACAATGAAGCTCATGAATACTGAATGTTAATATTTCAGGAAATATTTTGTTTATTCCAACAAGGAGGTATACACAGGGATGAATGGACTCTTATACAGATACATTTACTTCTACTCTGAGCTTCAATATTATTAGAATAAAAACTATAAAGTGCTGTCTCTTGTTCTCAACCAGGTTGCCCATTATCTGTAAATTCAATCAGCAAAGAAAATTGGGATATAACTGTAACTAGGAAAAAAAGCAATAAACTAGATATTTTCAAAGCAAGTTCATTCACTCGTGGTCATTTTAGTGTCAAGTACTTCTTCAAATACTGTGGTCTTAGGAATATTTCAAAGGCCTCATAAAAAATTACTCACTTATCATGCAACCAAGAACAATGTAGCCAATATGAATCCAAAGTATAATATAAATCAATAGGAATGTTCAAAAAAAATCATGATGCAAAGTAAACTGTCTATAATACTAACGTTTTTAAAAAGCATGTGGCCTGTAGACTTCCCAAGAGGAAGCAGTACATTCATACTTCATACTAATATTTCAGTAAGTCATTTAGGGTACTGAGATGCAAAATCAGTTAAATGAGTATAGACAGGAAAGAGCTTATGCCCAAGAAAAGAAAGCTAACACAGGAAGAAAAAATGGAAAAAGTCTATTCTTAAACTTTCTGCTACATCATCTCTTGCAGGCTTCTCACTATAAAATGCTAAGGCCCATATTCCTACCATGGCTATTCTAGTCACTGTGTCTGAAGATCACTAACAAACCAGTGCAACTCTTTCTATATATACTTTAACCTTGAGTTATTTAACACCCTTCCTTTCTTCTAGTTTCCCAATTTGTAAGCAGCTTGCATGACAGAGATTTTATTAGTAACATAATTGTGAAAAAGCAAATTTGGTTCCCTAAGACACTAAGGCCTTGAATATAGAATTATAGGAAAACTGCGGAACTTGCTGAAAAGTTAAAGATGTCTAAAATGCACATTCTTGCTTTTAAAAGTGCAGTTAATACTCTAATGAAGATAGAAGCTCAATGAAGTAAACAAATGCTAATCCTGATTTAAGACTAAAAGCAGATATGTCTAATGTTTATCATCATCTAACCACTTTTCATCATGTCACAGTGACACATTTAATTCAAATGCATAATTTTATGTTTTATGTATCTCAATTATTGTTTTATGAATGAAAAGTAGATTTGGGCTGCCACTGCTAATCTTAAAACACATTATTAAAAAACCAAAGACATGCTTTATTTTCCAAAAGACTGAATATGTACACATTATATATATATTATGTACATTATAATAATATATAAAATCATTTTATGCAATTAAAATTTAAATCACTACAAATATTTAATCATGATCTTGATTAGTCAAATACATGTGGTTCACTGGATATTCTGGATTATTTCCTTTAACACAGAATTTTTAGTGAGCTTCCTTAATAATATCAGGTAGGAGAATTCTAATAAGCAATCTCTCACACTACACTGTTTATAGTGCAGCTGCCAGTGCTAAATAAAACTGAAATTGTCCTGGAAAAACATTTATCAAATGAAAGCAGGCACAAGGGGCTGGGGTTATAGCTCAGTGGAAGAGGACTTGCCTAGCATGTGTGAGGCACTGGGTTTGATACTTAGCACCACATAAAAATAAACAAAGGCATTCTGCCCATCTTAACTACAAAAAATAATTTAAAAAAATGAAATCAGTGACAAAAATACTGGGTGTGATGGTTTAGATATCAGGTGTCCCCAAAAAGCTCATGTGTGAAACAATGCAAGAATGTTTAGGATTATGGGAGACATAACCTAATCGTGGATTAATCCATTGGCATGAATTAACTAGGCAGTAACTATAGGCAAGTATGTGACTAGAAGACGTAGGTCACTGAAAGTGTACCTTTGGGGTTTATATTTTGTCCTTGGTGAGTTCAGTTCTCTCTCTTTCCTGGTTTGCATGTCCCTCCACCATGCCATTATGCCATGATGTTCTGCTTCATCTTGGGCCCAGAGCTATGCAAATGGCTGACCATGGATTAAACCTCAGAAACCATGAGCCAAAGTAAACGTTTCCTCCACTTAAGTTTTTCCTGTCCAGTCTTTTGGTCACAGGAATGCAAAAGTTGACCACTACACCAGGATTACCATGCTTTTATTCATATGTATCATATATTTTTAAAATTTGTGCCCTATAACCTCCAGCAAGCACACTTGTTCCATTTTTATACAAATTTCTTAGTGAGGAATCCTGCTCATCTCCCATCAGTTTATAGGGAGCTCTTACATTTGTTTTGAGAGAATCTTTTCTGTCCATGCAGGAAAAAAGGGACTCAGTTTCAACTGCCCTATCCTGATAGAGCTGTAATAAAAGATATCTCCAAGCCTTGTTGATCCCAGAAAGGATGGAAAATGAGACTCGGGAAACTCTAAGCTCTCCCTGAGGAGGGCCCTGCAGGCAGGAATGTCAAGGCAGTGACACATACAAAGAACACACAGTATTCTCCAAGGCCCTTGTGGGAGCATCAGCTACCAGCATTGACTCTAGGGCCACTGATTTCCACAATCTGTGCTGGGCAGAGGTGAAATAAGTGGCCTCCAAAGAGGAGAGTGTTGTAGTTTGAACCCAGAATGTCCCCCAGTGTCTTGTGTTTCCAATATAGCAGTATTCAGAGGTGGGGTTTTTGAGAAGTGACTGGATCATGAGGGGTCTGATCACATAGGTGCACTAATTCACTGATGGTTAAATGAACTTTTGGGAGGTGGTACCTAGTTGGAGGAAGCAGGTCATTATGGGTGTGCCTTAAAAGGTTTTATCTTCCCCCCAGTCCCTTCCTTTCTCTCTTTGCTTCCTGGTATCCATGAACTGAGCAGCATTCCTTGGCCATGCTCATCCACCACAATCCTCTGCCTCACTTCAGGTCCAACGAAATGGAAGGCTGATCATGGACTCAAACCTCTGAAGTAAATCTTTCCTCCTCCAACTTGTTCTTATCAAGTATTTTGGTCACTACAACAAAAAGCTGACTAACGCAGGGAACAAAGATGGATAGAGGAAGAAGCCTTTAAAATTTTTCTGTCCTTTTTCTTAGAAATTTGGTCCTTATATTGTATTTTACCATTTTAACAATAACAGAAAGTTAATTTTGTGACTCTATTTTCACCCTTAAAATCCCCTAACACTGTAGAATACACTTTTCTGAATTAATAATAAATGTCTCTGCAGTGCTAAAGCGCTGAGACAGATATTTTGCTGCATTATAAATAAACTGTGCTGCTGCTTTTGAAGTGGCTTTGAAAATATGTAACAACAAGATAATCACACATAAAGCCATTATATAAAATGCCCACTTCCACTTAAAAGATCCAAGTCAAAGAGTTAAAATCAGAGTTCAAACTTCTCCTGGTAAGTGATATGTATCCTGAAATACCAGAACTTTAGTAATCCAGCACCAGGGACTAATTTCAAAAGCATTATTGTTTTGAAAGTTTGAAAGAATTCTTTTAACCCAAATGAGCTATCCAGGATACATCCAGTACATAAGTGTGTTTCCAACACTGTCTAACTCTCCATCCACAATGACTAAAAACACGTTGAGGATGTGGGAAGCCATACCTGTAAGGTGTCAGGATGTTCAGAGGTGGAGGTTTATCACTCTGGTTGTAAATGTCAGCAACAGGATTAGGAATGCTGTTCTTTGAAACCACCTGCTGATCTTGAACTGTAGAACTTTTGAAAGCTTTTTTCATGTTGATGTCCTGTAGTGACACTGTTTAGAGAAAAGTCCTTCAAATTAAATTATATACGGATATATATATACAATATATACGATTATATAGAATTTTTAACCATTTAGGAATAAGTATCAATTGACCCACTATAGTAAACATCTCCTGCAGTAACCAAATGATGGTTTTTTAAATTGTTCATTTAAAACCATGCTTAAAGAAAATGACCGTCCCTCCTCGCTTAGAGGTAACAGTTTTCTCTAAAATATGGTAAAAGTATGGCTTTTCTTCCTCTGTAGAGATCAAATTTTTCACTGGACCTAAGTAGTAGAGCTTCAGATTCTTTAAACAGTCCTTCTCAGAAACCACATGGGAATATAGTTATGAGTATAAAAGGCATGTAAATACATAGATTTCGGCATCCTAGGGAAAACCTCAGTTAATAGTAGTTTAGTATAATACCTTATACTTGTGCAAAAATCGCACAAATGTAAATAACACATTAAGCTTTTACAACACTGACATTAAGGAAAGACAACAAAAGTTTCTTAACATAAAGTCCTAGAAACTGAGTAGCTTGACTTATGAAACAAAAACTATACAAAGGAACCAAAATATCAGTGCTAGATATATTTTTTTCTTGTGTCTCTACAGCATTTACATTTTATTGTTCACTCATCTGACCTTGATATAAACTTTTTGTGGAGAGTACACTGGTCCTATTAACCCACCAGCTTGGCCACTGAAACTAATTCAGGTTGTTATGTGACACAACATCTTCCAGCCTTCACCCCCGAGAAAAAAAAAGGTGAGCTATATTTCCTATATTTCAGTCAAATATCTCTTCCACTCTCATATCCATATCAAGGAAAATAATAAGGTAAAATATTAATTGAAAAGGGATTGTAAAGACATGACACATACTATAAAATGTCATAAAATTTCATAAAGTTTATCATAAAGTTTATCATAAACATTTCAATTCAAAAAGCCAACATAAAAATCTAATAAAGTTGAATATTAAAAATCACCTGTGCTGGGCTGGAGCTAAATTAAAAAAAAAAAAAAAACAATCACCTGTGCTATCAATTTTAAAACTGAATAATAGATTTAAGATGTTATGAATTCCTTAACTCAACTGACAAAATTGCCATTTAAATTTTTATTTTTATTTTTTTAATATTTTTTATTAGTTGTTGATAGACCTTTATTTTGTTTACTTATTTATATGAGGTGCTGAGAATCGAACTCAGTGCCTCACACATTCTAGGCAAGCACTCTACCACTGAGCCATAACCCCAGCCCTAATTTTTTATTTTCAACTAGAAAATAAAATTCAAAACTCTGATTTAAAAGAGCATGTTTTTAGCTTCCTATTGTTGGAAAAGTCAGAACATTCATAATTGATATTGATACTAATTTAATTTTACCCTTGAGCATGAACAAATATACTTTTTAAAATAATGAGGGATAAATTTCACAAATAAACTATGTTTTTTTTAATTTACAGCTTATTTTTATTGATACTACTATAAATAGGTATAATACAAAAATCAAATGCTGGGATCATTTTAAAATAATGAGAGAAATTCTAAAATAATTTAGAAATTCTAAAAATAATTTGTAACTTGAATGTTTTTCTCAAAACAAATATGAATGGTGTATCTTACAATTTTTTAGCAAATTTATTCCAGTCTAATCTCAGTCTTTCATTCAAAAAATACTGAAAATGAAATTTTTAAAATGGAATTACTGATGGTCTAAATTTTATTTCAACTGCCACAATTTTAGGAAATATAATCAAAATGAAATATAATCACAATCATTTTCAGTTAACTTACATAGTGTTTGGTTAATGTTATTTTAAAACCTGAGCTTAAAGGCCTTTGGTAACTGCTATTTCTGAGATTAATAACATTTTTTAAATTGGCAGAATCACCAAGATTATTCATAAGCATCAACCATAACAATTAGGCTAAAGGTTTTGCTCTTTGGCATGATAGACCTATGACCCTCCCTCTTGGTTGGACTATCTCTTTGGATGGTTCTGTTTTAGGCAAGAATATATTTTCAAAATAACTACCATTAACCTATATTAGGACTTCTACTACTGAATATATTTGAAGAACCCTTTATATATATAAAATAACAAATGCATGGTGTATGAGATAAACAAGATATGAATCTTTTCATCACTAATTAACCCAATGTTGTAGGGTTTTCCTCACTATTCTTCTAGGAAACGATGAGATGAAATGTCAACATGCTACCTCAAGGAAAAAGCAGTAATTACACTGCAATTAATTACTACCATCTTGTCAACATCACTTCTAGCTCACTGCTTTCATGCAATTATTTACCCTCTTTGACTGTGGAATCCAGTTGGGTAACTTTGACAGCAAGGCGATCAATTCTGTCTTGAAGAGAATTTGCTCTGATGTAGAAGTTGTTAGCCTCATTAAACAACTCACCAAATATGTCTTCAGCATGTTTGCCTGTAGAGGAGAAGAAACTGAGAAAGCCATCTGCTAAGGAGCTGTTGAGCTGCCCCCGCACAGCCACACCAGTGCTTATTAGTGTCAACACCCAGGGTCCTGTGCAAATGAGTGTAAAAATGAAGTATCACAGTCCACGGCCTTAGAACTTTTGGAATTTATTAGATATTTATATAATTGAAAAGTTGATGAAAAGTGGCAGAATTCTAAAATAGATAATACAGATTCTTCATCACTGCCTGAGTGATCACTCAAGTTGTGTCCTGCTAAATGTGACTTCTTTAAGGAAGAAAAAAATTCTCATTTAGTATGTTTTAAGTATAAATACAATTTCAGGATCTAAACTTCCCTTTTACCCCTCAAAATAATTCAATAAATCATATTTGACCTTAAATTTACCTCATTCACAATGAGAATCATTAGATATTTGATCCTGTTGTATTTAGATGGACACAATGCCTTTATCTTATTTTTTATGTGGTGCTTGCTGGGACCAAACTCAGTGCCTCTCACATGCTAGGCAGTGTTGCACTACTAAGCTATAACCCCAGCCCTGGTTGGCTCTTTACAATGGCATTAAGTTCTTCTAATTTATATTTGGAAATCTAGAGACAGTGATGTGTGATTTTACACTCTCTCAAAATCAGTATTTTGAATTTTGAGTTAATATTTTTCTGTATGGTCAACTCTATGTTCCTTTGAGTGCTAGATATAACTCCCAACTTTTCTTAAAATGGATTTAATATTTCCAAAGATTTAACAAAGAGACATAAAACTTAGATCTACTTACACTGAATAACCAAATCCCAATACCTTCCTTTACACATTCAACAAATGTTTAATATCTGCCTATTTCATGTAAGGACTTAACTTCTATGACAGAGATACCTATTATTTCTTTTTATTTTCTTTTTCCATCAATTTATTGCTCAAATAACAACCCAAACATTCCAGAAGAAAACTTCAATGGAGCAAGCATAACACTAATATTTTCTTGGTGATTTACAGTTTACTGAGCATTCTCATAGCCAGTTTCTGTTCTCAGTGCTAAAATCCATCAGACTGTGAACTTCCAAAGAGCAAGAAGCAAGAACCTTGTCTGTCTGCTGAATGTTGCAGCCCCAGTCCTAGAGCAAGGCTTCCCACACACATACCCCTTCAACAAGTAAATGAGTGAGGCCCAGAGGCTATCAGGGAATTACTGTTTTTCATTTTCCACGTAATTAAACTGAGGATCAGAAAACTAATCTTTCTAAATCTCTTGACTGGCAAGTAGCAAAAGCAGATGAAACAAAATCATGGTCTAGTAACTTTTAGATCTATGCTTTTATCAATTACTTCACTGAATCTTCTTGCACACAAAATACAAAAGAATATGGCAGATCCTCAAAGAATTAAACATAGAATACCAGTATGATCCAGCAATTTCAGTTCTGGGTACATGTCCAAAACAGGTGAAAACAGGGACTTGAGAAATACTTGTACACTTAGGTTCATTGAAGTGTCAGTCACAACAAACAAGAGGTGGAAGCAACCCATATGACCATCAACAGGTGAAAGTATAAACAAATGAAATATTCAGCATTCAAAAGGTAGAAATTCTGACACATGATACAACATGGATGAGCCTTGATAACAAGGTAAATAGTCACAAAAAGATAAATACTGTGATTTTACTGAGATGAATTACTTAGAGAAGTTAAATTCTTACAAACAGAAAGTAGAATGGTACTTGCTAGGGGTTGGGGAAAGAAGGGAATGAGAGTTGTTTAATGGGAACAGAGTTCAGTTCTTCCACAAGATAAAAAAATTCTCAAGATCTACTGCACAATTTGAACATTCCCACAGTATTGAATTGTACACCTAAAAATGATTAAGATGGTAAATTTTGAGTTATGCATATTTTATCACTATTAAAAATGAAAATTTGGGCTGGGGTTGTGGCTCAGTGGTAGGGCACTTGCCTAGTATGTGTGAGGCCGTGGGTTTGATTCTCAGCACTGTGTATAAATAAATAAAATAAAGGTCCATTGACAACTAAAAAAATTTTTTAGATGAAAAATTTAAAAGTTTCAGAAGAAAATCATAAAAATTAAGGATTCCACACTGAAACAAACCTCTCTTCCCCTCTTTACTCTGAACTGTTAACAGCCTCTTTCTCTGTTTCTTCTGCAGTAAAGATTCCAAATAACAACCCAAACATTATATTTTTTATTTCTTTTTTTTTTAATGTGGTTCTGAGGATCAAAGACAATGCCTCTCACATGCTAGGCAAGCACTTCACCAATGAGCTACAACCCCAGCTCTTGTATATTTAGTTTGATAGTAGGGTATAAGGTGGTGAGAGAGATTCCAGTTATTTTTAAGATGACTAAAATCACAGCAGATTTGTACAAAAAGAAAAAGCAGGTAAAGTGCTTAGATTTTGGGCTGCCACTGTGTGCATTGTAATGCTAGTGATTAGTTTAAGAAAGAGAGTGAAGGTAGTTGACAAGGGGGCTTGCACAAAAGGCACAGATATGGTGGGAGGAAGCAAATGGGTTTAGGGACTGCAAGAACAATGTTGTATTGATAGAACAAATATCAAGCAGAAATTTGGTCATAGAACTTGCCAGATGATACTGAGTGGCTTATGTTCTATCCAAGTCCGTTTCCCCATTCTTCCTGGCATTTTTTCCCTACTACTCTATGAAACAGTTCTCCTGCCTCAGAAGACCACTTCCTTTTTAAGTCAAGGGCCAACTCTGGGCCTTATCTAGTCCATGGTTGCCATGTCCCCCTTTGCCAAGTCTGCTCACTTGCCTGCCTCACACCTAAATCCTATCTGTTGGCTCCTCTTCAGCTTCCTCCCCTGCCCAGACTAGAAACTTCTTCATATAAACCAATGGCTCAGGGTCTTGGGGGTTTACTTTTATTTAATAGAAATTCTTTTTGCTATTTGGCAAAAGAAAAAAAAGTTATTTGTGCTTAAACCTAGTGTTTCAATATTTCCAAGAACTTTGCTCTTAAAAACTACTGACAGGGGCTGGGGCTATAGCTCAGTGGTAGAGCACTTGACTAGCATGCATGAGGCACTAGGTTTGATCCTCAGCACCACATAAAAATAAACAAATAAAATAAAGGCATTATGTTCATCTACAACTACCAAAAAATTTGGAAAAAAAACTACTGACAAAAATAGATCTCCATGTCAAATATTTCAATCTCCTCCCTTTCCTGTCAACATTCGCTTGGGCATCTAATCCAGTCTAATGGCTTCAAATACTCTCTCAGTGCTTATAACTCCTCACTTCTATTTCAGGGTGCCCTCCACCTGAAAGGCCCACTCATATATTACACTTCTATTGAACAACATCACCAGGGTGTCTAATGAACAATCCAAATTCATGTTCCAGAACAGAATTCCTCATTTTCCTTCCCAAGCCTGCTCCTTTCATCATCTTCTATGCTTGAAAAGAATCAATTATAAAAAAAATGTGATATTAGAATGTAAGTACTATAGAAATATAAAAACAACTTATTCTAAGTGAGGTGATCTTAACTGATGTCTAGGAGAGGGTGATTCTTGAATGAGTATAGAAATGAATGCTGATTGTTTTAGTCAGCTTTTCCATCACTGTGACCAGAAGACCTGACAAAAATTATTTTAAAGGAGAAAACATTTGTTTAGTGGCTTATGTTTTCACAGATGTCAGTCCACAGATGGCAGGCTTCATTGCTCTGAGCCTGAGGTGAGGCAGAACATTATGTCAGAAGGGTGTGATAAAGGAAAGCAACCCAGAACAATACACCAGGAAGCAATGGGAGACACTCTGCTCACCAATGACCAAATATTTAGTCCAAAAACCTACTCCCAGTCACCCCTTGTTTCAGTCATACCCTGATGGCCTACAGTTTCCAACCAGTTAATACCTATCAGAGAATTAATTAGGTTAAGGATCTCATAATCAAATCCTTTATCATATGAGCTCTTTCTTGCATTGTCTTATACATTATCTGTTTGAGGATGCCTAGTACCTAAACCATAACACTAATAATTTATTAGTCTTTTCTGTGGGACAGCTGTTGTTTTAAATGCTTCGAATATATAACTTTTGAAATCAACACAACTACCCTCTGAAATAGAGTCATCGATTTCAATTTGCTATTAAAGAAGTAAAGATCCACATAGGTCTTTAAAAAAAATCAAAGATTTTTAGGAAAGAATTCTAAATTTTAGTTAAAATTACACTTTTTATTAATAGTATATTTTATCTAATCTGATTGCTATGAATAACTATAGTTTACATGTAACTAACTTAAAATAAGTTTTAATAAATAGTAAAGTATTATTTAATAAGTATTATATATTTTCATGATCATTATAATTATTTTTATGTTCTTGATGTTTTGACTGGATTTAAACCGAGGATATTCATTTGTCAATGAGAAAAGTAATTGAATGAAAATGCATGGGGTGAAGAAAAGAGTCGTATAAGGGAGCACAGAATCAGTGATATGAAATGCAGGTGAGTGAAAATATTTGAAGTGTTATGAAAATGTTTCAATTATTCCAATAGGATTTAGGGAACCAATTATGAGATTTAAATAAAATTGACATAATTACTGACTGCTTATAAACATAATTTCAATAATATTTTGGATAGTAACAATAATGGTATAGAAATTAAATGAGGATAAATTATTTCACAAATAATCAAAATAATTCACTTGCAAACCAAGTGTTTGAATTAGAAAGATATCATGAGCATATAACAATAAAAAAGTAGTAACAACAAAAAAGTAAACAATAACTCTGAAGTTTCTAGCTTGAGTCATGTTAATATCTTTAAATTTTAGAAGAAATAAAATAATGGAAACCCATTCTCAAGGGAGGAAAGGTTTGATTTAGATATACTGAGGTAACACCATAAAATTATCATGTGAAGGTTCTAAACAAGACTAGCAGAAGTAGAATGTAGTTGAAGTTACTGTAGTAAATATAAGTGAATAAAAGCAGAAGAAAAACATAACATGAAAAACAAGAGACTGATGAGGGGGAAGAGAAGTTAGAGATGAAAGACATTTATGTACACATGATAGAAACTTAAGTAAAATAGTTTCTGGTGATTTGGAAAATATTTCCTGGAGGATTGCAGATGCCCATTACATTTTCTGTTTCTTTTTATTTAAAATTTTAATTAGGTGTATATAACAACAGAATGCATTTTGATTCATTGTGCACAATTGCAACACAACATTTCTATGGTTGTATACAATGGAGCATCACACCATCTGTGCAGTCATACATGTACCTAGGGTAATGATGTGCATCTCATTCCATCATCTTTCCTACCTCATTCTTCCTTCCCACCCCTACCTCACCTTTGCACTATCAAAGTTTCTCCATTTTTCTCATGTCTCCCCCATTATGAAACAGCATGTTCTCACTTATCAGAGAGAATATTTGTGTTTTCGGGAGATTGGCTTACTGTATTTAGCATGATATTCTCCAATTCCATCAATTTACCTGAAAATGCCAAAATTTTATTATCTTTTAATGCTGAGTAATATTCCATTGTGTATATATACCAATTTCTTTATCCATTTATCTAATGAATGGCATCTAGTTGCTTCCACAGTTTAGCTACTGTGAATTGAGCTGCTGTGAAGATTGATATGGCTTCATTACTATAGTATGCTGATTTTATGTCCTTTAGGTATAAACCAAGGAGTGGGATAGCAGGGTCAAATAGTGGTTCCATTCCAAGTTTTCTAAGGAATCTCTATACTGCTTTCCATATTGGCTGCACCAATGTACAATCCCACCAGCAATGAATGTGTGTGCCTTTTCTTTCACATTCTCACAAACATTTATTGTTGTCTGTATTCTTGATAACAATCATTCTGACTGGAGTGAGATGAAGTCTTAAAGCAATTTTGATTTACATTTCTCTAATTACTAGAGGTGTTGAACATCTTTTCATATATTTGTTGATTGGATTATCTTCTGGTAAGTGTCTATTCAGCTCCTTAGCCCATTTATTGATTGGATTGTTTGTTTTTTGATGTTAAGTTTTCTGAGTTCTTTATATATCCTGAAGATTAGTGCTCTATCTGATGTGCATATGGCAAAAATTTGCTCCCAAAATGTAGGGTCTCTTTTCACTTCATTTATTATGTCTTTTGCTGAGAAGAAGCTTTTTAGTTTTAGTCCATCCCATTTATTAATTCTTGATTTTATTTCTGACACTTGTTAAGGAAGTCAGGGCCTAATCTAACATGATGAAGATTTGGGCCTACTTTTTCCTCTTTTAGGTATAGGGTCTCTGGTCTAACTGCTAAAACAAAAAAGAATCAGGTGATGAGGCTATGTTGAATTCATCTGTTCAAAAATAATGTCTTTGATCCAAAAAGAGATGACTGTCTGGTAGTCAGTTTTATGAACAGAACCATTGCCTGGGTGCTTGTGCAAACAAAATGTAATATTATACCAGGCAATGTATTCAATAGAATTTTATAAAAAATATCAGTGATGACTATTCCTCACACAGACACGTAACAAAAGAAAAACTGTTCAGTCTACAACAAAATGAACATGTTCTAAGTTCAATAATATTTTTAGAGAGAGACCCTTGAAACAAAAGAGCAAAAACAAGAGCTGGAATCAAGGGAAATATGGGAAATATGAAATAGGTAGATATACCAAAGAATGCAGCCATGGGAACTTTTAGTAGGATTAGGAAAGTGATATTTGAAAAAACAAATCAGCAAAAATTTCCACAACTTACAGGCATTTATGTTTCAATAACAACTCTACCATAAGCAGTTTTTCTTTTTCATTATTTTTTCCCCTTGATGTCATTCTTCTTATAATCTGAGTGGTTTAGATTTTTTGAATAATTGCTATTATCCTTGGAAATTCTGCAAAACAAAATCTAGGATATATGTATTTTCCATGGACCTCTCTAAACCTAATGTAGTTAAAATATTGGGAACTAGTGACACACAAATTAATTTTTCCTTCTTATTCTCCTTTTTTTCCCCTTTTTTCTCATGATGTTAGAGATGGAACCCATGTCAGGCATGTGCTAATCAAATTATTTTAATCTTTAAATATTCCCCTTTCAAATTATTCATTTTAATAAATATTGAGGTGAGATTATACTATCAAATAATACTATGCCTGATAAAAATCTTAAAAAGTTCTATTTGGTAAATTTTGGAGATTATGAGTTTTGTTTTTGTTTTTTGGTTAATTTATATAAAATGGGAACTGTGACAGAATTCTCAAACACTATATTGACTGCTAAAAGGTGAACTTCGGAGAATTTTTTTCTATGAAAAGACTTTTTAAACATTATCTAAAAATGTGAAGAAAGATAGCAATAGACTGAAGTTGTAGATTTTGCAAGCCTCTCTGATTTCAGACTACACTATTTAGGCATTGCACTATTCTGTAAAAGATTCACTTTTACTTATTCATTTTACTTTAATATCTGTAAAATCATATGAGATCATTATAACTAATGAGACTGTCAATATGTTATCATCATAACATTTTGGAAATTCTCAAATAAGGACTCAAATTCGTGACACACCACAGTATAATCATGTTTCCTTCTTATGTGTGACTAATAGATTTTGACATTTTATTAAAGGATGGTGGGCCAGGATCCCTTCAATATTTTGTGAAAGATGAGCTCCAAGTACTGTCAGAAATGAGAAAAAATTATCTAACAAATCACTTGGTAAAAATCCTGTTCAGTTTAGATATAATTTTGTATTGTATTCTTTTTTTATTTTTTATTTTTTTTATTGTTGGTCATTCAAAACATTACATAGTTCTTAATACATCATATTTCACAGTTTGATTCAAGCGGGTTATGAACTCCCAACTTTATTGTATTCTTAATTTTTAATTTTCATACGTATGTCGTGGTGAACTTTGTTGTTTTTTTAATTAAAGTAAAGCAAAAAGGAGCTTTAATTTAAATTCCAAGGCCTATTATTTTATATTTTTCAAGTAGGCCACAAGTTTTAAATGCAGCTCTTCAACAATGTTTATTTAACTGGATGGTATATTTTGATATTGTTTGATTTCAAAACTTAAATGTTATACAAATGATCCCTGACTTAAAATGCTTTGATTTATGATATTTTGGCTTTGCATTAATGTGAAAGCATCATGCACTCATTAGAAATTCTATGTACTTTATTTTATGCACACAGTATGAAACATTTGTCACAACAACTCTCTTTTATTTTCTTGCATTCCTGCCCCCTCCTTCCCCCCAAGAATGGAAACTGGTGGAGCTCAGCCTAAGTTCTAATTACTAAAGGAATGTATTAAGATATTAAGACTGGAACCCAAGACACCTTATATGACTGACGTCATTCACTCTGAGGGGCACATGTTGAATATTGTTTGCTAATTGCATTTGATAGGTAATGAATGATTTATCCCTGTGTCCTGTGGTACTCATAATCAAGAAAGTTCTGAGTTAGAACCCTTCTCTAAAGGGTTCAGTAAACCCCAAGTCACAAGTATGAAAGAAAAATTACCAATTTCCTTCCAACACCTCTCCATTTCATTCTCTGAACTAGTCAATGGGGTAGTTATATTATTAGCCAAGACTTTTTTCTATGCATTTTTCCAAAATAATAAAATGCATGCATATATGAATATTATAAATATTATATATAAATACTTTGTTATATTTTAACAAAAGGACGATAATATAAATATTATGTTGTAATTTGCATTTTTATCAATAACCTTAATTTAGAATAGTTTTAGATGCACAGAACAATTGCAAAGAAAATACAGTCATCTCAAATATATCACAACTTATTCCCCTATATTTAATATATTAGCATAGTACATTTCTCACAACTAAAGAAACAGAATTAAGACATTATTAATAACTAAATCCACACTTTCTTGAATTTTTTTCAATTTCCTCCTGTGGCTCATTTCTATTAAATGACACCATCTAGAATACTGCAATACATTTTCTTCTCATGCCTCCTCAACATCCTCCATTTGTGAAATCTTCCTACATATCATCATTTTTTTTAATAGTTGAGTTTCTTTTTTTTTTCTTTTTTTTGTTATCAATGGACCTTTATTATGTTTATTGATACACGGTGCTGAGAATTGAACCCAGTGCTCACACATGTTAGGCAAGCACTCTGCCACTGAGCCACAACCCAAGCTCCATGTCATCATTCTTAATGACTGTCCGTTTTGAGGGTTACAGTCAGTCACTTTGTGAAATGTTCCTCAATTGGAATTGTATTATTTTTTCTTATGATTATGCTGAGATTATTAGACATTTGTTGTAAGCTAGATCTAAGACCAGATATCCTGAATTCTATATCTGCCACCAAATAATTATCAATCATAAACAAATTACTAACCTCTCTATACCTCAATTTCTGTACTAGAGTGATGAAAGCTCATACTTTCTAGATTCTCTTTAAGAATTAAATGAGTTAGTATTATATATAAATTTGCTAAGTAAATGATATTTAAAGATAGAATTGAAGAATGTAAAGTTGCCTAAAGAGTTGTCAAGATATATTTTTATTATCTGTAGAGAAAACAGTTCAGAGATGTGATAGTTTCCTTTAAATATTAAAAGCACAATTTATCTAACAACAAAAAATTTGTTGTTATAGGGCTTATGGATTTCACAATAAAATGTGGCATTAAACACTAGAATATATGGAAGTATGAAGGCATGAAATGAAATATTAAGTAAAAAACTCCAACATTGAATATACACAATATGTATCTATGTATATTCCCTTTGCATGATAATTTCTTTTTTTTATTTAAAAGATGTTTTATTTTATTGGTAGCTCAGGAGCTGGTCAATAACTGGTTAGACATCAAACTTAAGCAAGAATTAGCAAGTGATGGAGAAGGTGATGCTGAAAACACTGTTGCAAGTAGCACTGCTATGCCAGAAGCCAGTGGCCATTTGAAATATGACAAGTTTGATGGTAAGACTTTATCTAATTATTCTAAGATTTAATGTTGTTAATCAATTGTCTAAGAAGTCTTTTAAACTATTTTGAATAATAAACAAAGTCATTCCTCTTACCTGTTTTGCTTGGTTTTATTATTGACTTTAATTTTTCTTGATTGAATGTAAAGTCCTTATGCAATATCCTAAGTAAACTCATGGTAATTTTAAAATTTAAAATATTCTGTTATTTGCTGGGCATGGTGGTATATTCCTATAATCCCAACTACTTAGGAGCTGAGTTAAGAGGATTGCAATTTCAAGTCCAGCCTAGATAACTGTCTCAAAATAAAAAAGCAAAAAGGGCTGGGTCTATAACTCAGTGATAGAGTTCCCCACATTCTATCCTCTGTTCTGTAAAACAAAACAAAATATTCCATTATTTATAATTTTGCTTATGATTATAATAATAATTAAAAGTATCTCTTACTCCTATGTCATGACTATTTATTTACTTAAGTGAAGACTACATTTAAGCACTCATATATTATTATTAATATTATTATTATTATTTATATATAACAATGGAATGCATTACAATTCTTTTTATATAGAGAGAGCACAATTTTTCATATCTCTGGTTGTATACATAGTATACTCACACCAATTTGTGTCTTCATGCATATACTTTGCATAATAATGATCATCACATTCAACCATCATTAATAACCCCATGCTCCATCCCTTCCCCTCTCACCCCTCTGCTCTATCTGGATTTCAAGGAGAGTTTTTTTCCCATCATAGACACACATGCACATATTACCGAAAAAAAAAAAAGTAAAAATTATACTCACTTGAGAGGGTAGAGAGAAATTCCATACGTTATTGGTAGGCATTCAAATGTAAATGATTTACTTCCTCTGGAAAACAGTTTACCAATTTCTAAAAAAGATTAATCCTATTTACCATACATTGGCAACCATTGTCAGAGCTGCCCCCTACAAAAAATTATCCACTAATAGTCATAACTGTTTTATTTGTAATAACCCAAACTGAAAATAAAAACATACTTTTGTGGGTAAATTATTAAACCAACTATGGTATATTCATTCCATGAAATACTACTCAAGATGACCTATGAATACACAACAATTTAGATAAATACCAAAGGTATTATACTGGGTAGAGGGAAAAACAGTCTCAAAGAGGTGGAAAGAGTAGTTGTTCATTTACAGGGACTTCAAAAAAACAAACAAACAAAAAAAAAAACATTGCAAAGATGGAAAACAGATTAGTGATTGCCAAATGTAAATATTTTCCAACAGCAGCAATTTACAATTATCCATGGATTAGGATCCATGTTAATAAATGAGTAAGGATTCACAGTTGAATTTTAAAGTCACCTCAAATCTAAAAAAAAATTTATAGTAAGTAAAGTAAATGCTAAAAACACATACACCTAAAGTTCTGTGTGGCTTAATTATGGGAATACTTTTTTGAAAAAAAAAAGTGTAACTGGGTTCTTTCATAAATGTTATTAAAAATATCTATAATATGATCTTTAGTGTATATTGGAGAACCTTAAGAGTTTATGTATTGACATAATTGCAGGTACCAAATATAAAAAATGTTCATGATTTGGGGAGGAAATTATGATAGACAAACTAAATGGAGGCTTGGATTCAAAGAACTAAGTTATCAATGATTCTGATCTAACACATTATTTTCAGAGATTATATTTCCCATAAATCATAAACTAGTAAAAGCTATTTTAATCAGTTTTATTCAATTCAGACAATATACAGGCAATATTTATGATGTGCTTATTAGCTTCCTAAGAACCTAGAAGAATACTATTTTAGTTTACTTTTCATCACTGTAATGAAAAGACTTGACAAGAAGAAGATAGAGGAAGAGAGTTTATCTGGGCTCATGCTTTTAGAGGTTCAATCCATGCTCATCCATCTCCATGGCTTTGGGCCCAAGGTGAGGCAGAACATCGTAGAGGAAAGGCCTGGTGGAGGAAAGTAGCTCAGAACATGACAACCAGGAAGCACAGAGAAGCTCTGCTCACCAGGAATAAAGTATAAAAACTCAAAGTCAGACCCCCATTGACTAAATTCCCATAGTCACACCCTACATGGCTACAGTTTATATCCAGTTAATCCATACAAGTGGATTAATCCACTGAATAGGTTATAGCCCTCATAATCTAACCCTTCCACCTCTGAACATTTTTACACTGTCTCAAACATGAGTTTTGGGGGAGGGATGTATATCCAAAATATAATGGATACAATGAACAAAGAAAGATAAAAAATTATTCTTTAAATTCATTTGAAAGGTAAAAAAGACATATTAAATATATAATGATATAAAAATATTGTAAAACCATAGTTCTAATAAGTAGCATAAAAATATAGAGTTTCTCTATCAGAATGGTACCTTAAAGCTGCTATTGTTCTTAAACTGAGTCATAAGAGGATCAGCCTTCCCAATTACTCATCTAATGAGCATGGGCTCAATGGAAATTCTAAGATGTTCCAAATGTTGAAAATTTGAACTTTATAGAATATTTAATAAATTATGGTTATTTACATGTTTTATGTTCTACTTTACATGTTTCTTTTTTTAAAAATAAAAAGGAAAATCAAATCAATGTATTTTGGCCTTGTTTTATTATTATATTTTCTAAAAAAAGTTACATAGTCATTTGTTTTCTATTCTCAAATATATAGTTGAAAAGTTGCCCCTATTCTCATAAGAACTGAAGCATAATAAATAAATAAATATAATTGAAAACAAATAAATTTAAATGGTGACACATGATATTCTAATTCTAACTTTTATCTAAAATATATAAAATGATGGCTGTTTTTCATATATTGGTACTGCCATTTATTAAAAAGTTATTCAAATTATGTTTACTCTGATGTGTCTGTGTTTGACATTTATTTTTTTCTGAATTATGATTAAAAATGAGAAGTGGTTCACCATCAATTAAAGGAAATCATTAAGCAAAAATTTAAGGTTCATATATCTACATTTAAGCATTTCCTTTGAACTTGTAATTAAGGAGATAAATTTAACTACACAAAAGTTTGAAAAGCATTTTCACACAAATACAGACTTCAATTGCATTACCAAGGCGTGATTCATTATGTTGCTTTGTAAGGAATTTACACTAACCTCCCAACTACAGCATTTATAAGCAGCATGTCAGCCCCTCACCAGCAGCGAGTGTCGCTAAGGTAGTGCTTTTGTTGTCATGGCAGTGATGGATCATCAGTGTTCAATGGAAGACCTGTAATTTGCAAATTGAATGACAGGCAGCATTGAAAATGCACTGCAGTGGCCTTTTCTAGGTAAGTTGGAAGCTTGTGGTGTGACCATTTTCTCTCTTTAAGTCGTGTTTTATTTTAGTCTTCACACCAGGTTTGACATTTAGATTCGGAGGGTATAAATAAGATCTTCAGGTTTTGAACTTAAAATAAATTCTTGGTGTAATAGAGCAATAAATATTTTACTGTTTTCAAAGACTCATTTAATCAGGATATGATTTTGTCCTCATCTTTTTCTAGTGTAAGCTGTGGTCTTTTTTAATTAAAATCTGTATCATTATCATTTCCTATTTGATATATCTATATAACTGAACAAAAGATGAAGAAGAAAAACACAACATCTCTTAAGGAGCAGTATCTATTTTTTGTCATTACTTTTCTTGCACAAAGTCGATTATTCTCTAGCCCGGAATTGAGCTTCCCTCTATTTTGTGACTATTCAGTTTTCAAGACTCAGCATTGAAAGTTCAGTATCCTCGTGAATCTTCTATGGATCAAAAAGCAACCAAGTCTCTTAATAGTGTTTCTACTATTAAGTTGCAACTTGACAGAGCATAGAATCCTGTTTCATCCAGTGGGGTAATTCCATTACTAACACATAGTAGACATTCATTAAATATGTGTTCAATTATTAGATTAATTTAAAAACAAATACTTTCTTTGTTACATTATAAAACTATTGGCTAATCCTATATCAATTTAGTTATTTAATTCTCCCATGAATGTATGTTCTTAAATATAGGGTGAACTCCCAAAGGTGGTGAGAAATTATCTATACATATATGCATTATGAATAGCAAATTAAATATACTTAGTGCTTCCCATAGAGTCTACACACTATCATACACACATAGCACAACACTTACTACATAACTAATACATGATATTTACTAATAGAAATAGTTCCATCCAGAATTATTAAAAAATAACAAATGAAGAAACCACATAAAAAAGAAAACATCAATTCCACATTGCTACATTAATTTGCATTAGCAAAACATGATATACCCCCTAGCAGCTCTTCTCATTTGACAGATGTGTCCCTGATTTGAGTGGAACATTTCTGTAAAGTACAATGTGTGCGTCCTATTTTAAATCACTTTGTCATGGACCCTGAAGCAATCATAATTTTTAGTTACTCCAGTTTTCCCAGCTCTAAATGTAAGTAGCAATTCCTGTTATCTGTACAACTTGTAGCCATGTAATAATTGTAATATACTGAATCTAGTTATTAAGACATTAGGTGTGGCTAAAAGTCATTTAGCACGTTCAGGACAACACTCTTGTGTCATTTTCTGTTAGGGTCCTTGACTAAGAAGTTAATACAAGCTTACCTACCACTCATTTATTCATTCAACTAATAAATATTGGATACAATTTCCTGACCTGCTGCACAAACAAATGACTCTAATACAATTCGAATAGATATTGTACTGTAGGTACATAATAAGTTCAATAAAAGCAGAAAGGAAGGAACCACACAATTTTACTGGGGGAAGTTAACTGGACTCATTACACCTATGGTGTATTTTTGTTTCATAAAAGCATTATGAATGCATTTATGACTGCTTGACCATAAATTTTGGAACATATATTGGATGATATCAGAGAAAAAGAAATTAACATCTGATTTAATATCCTCATGTAAATAATTAGAAAATGGTCATCATCTCTGGCAATTAGCTAATTGCCACAAGAATATATGCTTGGCTACAGTTTATTATATTTATTTCTCAATTATATGAATTATATGGTCTGCTTACTAAATTTATAGGTGACTCAAAATTGGATAATGTTACAAATAAATTTTTTTGGTACCAGGGATTTAACTCAGGGACACTCAACCACTGAGCCACATCCCCAGCCCTATTTTGTATTTTATTTAGAGACAGTGTCTCACTGAGTTGCTTAGTACCATAACATTGCTGGGGGTGGCTTTGGTCTTGTGATCCTCATGCCTCCGCCTCCTGAAACTGCTGGGATCATGGGCATACACCACTACGTCTGGAAACAAATAATATTTGGACAGAATTAATTGTAGGTAACATCTTAAAGGGCTAAAACAACAGACTGAAATTAAGAAAATTAAAATCAACAGGGTTGAATATATTGGCCTGCAGTGCTAAAAATAAAAATAAGGAAAGAAATACAAGGTAGAAAATATTTAAAAGAAACATTTTTGGCTGAATGACTGTGAGTGAGTTGAGTGAGAGGAAGCTTAATTAGGCCCACACTCTTATGTGTCTCTTTAATGCACACATTTTTTTTTCTATACACACATACACATATAAATACTGTCCTGGACAAGACATATAATATGTATTTTCTTTTCTAAATCTACATATTTTATACAAATCAAAATTTTGTTTTTGGTAAGCTACATTTTAACTCATCACTGAAAAATTATAGGAGGGCACAAAGGAGGCATGGAAAGAATAAACAGGGAGTAATTCAGAAATCCTGACATCTCAGATAAAGTTGATGGTTGGAAATGGGTTTCAAAACTATTTCAAACAAAACACAATAAAAGGACTTGGTTATTTCTAATTGGAAGAAAACGAATTAAAGGGAAACATCAAAACACTTTAAAATATTTGAATAGCTATTGTGTTTAAGAGGCAATTGTTAAATACTAGTGTAAAAGGAAAAGTGAACAGAAGATATAAAGAAAATTAGTTAAGACATTGACTCAGTATAAGAAATGCATAAGGAGTGAGATTTTTATCTGTTTTTTTCAACAATCATCCCTGACTGCTATAATAAAGGTTAATCTATCAAAAGAACCCTACAAATATTTTCATTAGATGAATGTATGAGGAGGGAATTTATAAAATTCTAATGTGATGAAATACAGAAGGAGGTTTCCCAGTAAGTTATTATTGTTATCAAAGCATAACTAGTGTTAGAAAAAAACAATTGCAATGCCTCTATTACAAAATTGAACATTTCATTGTAAAGTGAGAAAATTATTTTATTAAGATTTTTTTACAACTAAAATTATCAAAGTGGAAATTTTACCTGATAGTTAACCAATTTTAAATTGTATAAATTATGAACTCATTTAAAAGTAGTGAAGTTTTAATATATATGGAACATTTTAAACCAAGTTTTACAATAGTATAAGATGATATTTTTTAATTCATGTTGGACCTTGACAATGTGAGTGTGAAGAAGATTATTGTTGAGACAGCAGTATATTCCAGCATTATTAAGGTTTCACTTTTAATTTTTTGATATTGAAATTGTTCATTTTGGAACTGTTTAGCACCCCATAGTTCATTTTCTAAATGTCTTTCTTCAAAAATTGGTTTGTTTAAATGCCCGATATTCATTTATAAAGGCTTTGTCTGCAACACAACCATGACCCATCACCCCTTAATCATTTTTTTAGAATGAAATCCTATATTTTAAAAATATTTGAATTTGGCAAAAAATGGAAATTAAATTTCCATTTCATTTTAATTTATGATTAACATATATAATATTTAACAATTTATGAGAAAATTTTTAGAATATAGAAAGTCACTATAAGGTTGGAAATAGTTGCTATTCTGAATGCAGACAATTTTATAAATGACCTTCTAAGTACAATATAAATTTACATATGTTATTTATAGAAGTAGTCTTATAATTGTCATATATACAATGCATTTTATAATCCTATGATCATTTTCATGTCCCTATAGAACTTTATATTGAAATTTCTATGTAGAAGAAAACCCCAACCACTGTACTAAGTCATAAAATTAATGTTCTTAAAAAATTTCTTAGATAATTGGGAGATTTGACTTGATGATATATAATATTGTTTCAATTTTTAGGTATGTCCTTGCCACATACACACACTTGCTATTTTCAAGTCAGTCTTACCACTTGGTAATAATATAGTTTGTTTTATGATACTACATCTAAGCATTTAGAGATATCCAACTACTAGCATGTTAGATTTTATACGCTGTTTGGTTATTTTTATATTCTGATACAGAATTTCTTAGAGCTTTCAAATTTATGTCATTCAAACTTTTGAACAAATTGAACTGAAGGCAAAAATTTACTAATCCCATTTAGCAATGTTCCCATTCTTACTCTGTTTAAAAACACCTAGTTACACAATCAATCCTTGAACTATCTAATTCTTTTCAAAGATTTTGGCATAAGACTTGATAAAATTCAGATACATTTTGTTTGACACACTGTTGAATTTAGGATTTTAGAAGCTGAAGGGTGAATTGGTTTTTCTTTTGTATAAACATATATTGATTACTAAGGGTCAATGTTTATTAGTAGAGATTTTTAATCCATCTATTGAAACATCTATGCCAGAAAATTTACTTGCTTGCAAGAAGGAACACTCATTGATCTTTAATTTTCCAGTGAGCATTTCATTATCTCCAGTTCCTCAAATATTGGCAACACTGCTTTTATGGTACTTCTGCAAGTTCTGCCAACTCCTTGCTGTGTACTTCTGGGCTCAGTGATATGAATTCATATAGAGCAACTAAATTGCTCTTACAGTTCATTTATATTATATTTCCATTCTCTTTTAACAACCTCCTCTATGCTTCCACATTATTTTTTTGACAGAGATGACTGAAATAAAATATAAGTCAGAAGCTTTGATTTAGCTCATAAATTTCAGTTGAACCCTCTATCTCAAGTGAAAGGTAGATGATAAGTTTAGTTTTGTGAACACAGAGAAAAATATTTTTTCTGTTTTCTTTACTCTTCCATAAAAGCCTTAAGGTTTCTGAGAAAATCACGGCTTTTTTCCCCTCTTCTTTTTTACATACTGACTGGCTTTTTAAGAACAAATTCCAAATCGATATCGTATAGCATCTGGCACATATATTTAACTTTGTATATGTCAGTTGAAGAAAGATAAATGAATGAATTTTACATAGTGATTTGTTAACAATAAAAGTATAGGTAGGCAGTTATCTTTGTCCTAGCCTAAAATTAGGACTGGAAGAGTGGTTGCCATTCTAGTCTGTTATTATGTACATTCTCCTCTGTGGTTATATAGTAGATATTGATGAGCAATTATATCAAAGAAATGCAAATTAGAAAGAGTTGAGAAAAATAATAGACTTCTTACAAAGTGTTTATTCATATCCTACTTGGATTGAGTTTCTCAGAAACAGAAGATAGAAAATGCCTCTTCAGTTTTTATCTTGAAGGAAACTTCTAGTGAATGCCTATGATCTATTTCACTTGCATGGTGTATACTTCAGTGTCTATATCTTTTGCTATTATCTTGCTTGTATTTTATATATAGCAGGAATAAAATAATAATAGAATTAGTTATTACTTGTCATACACCTATTTTTTTAGATATAATGACTTTTCCTGATAGTTTATTTATATATATATATATATATATATATATATATATACACACACACACACACACACACACACACACACACACACAAACATACATGAGATTGTTAATATTATCTAAAAGTTTCATTTATCAAATTTACAAAACTAAAGATTAAAGAGATTAACCTGAAAACATTTCCCAACTATAAAACCAATATTCTAATCCAGTGCTATTAGGTTGGAAATGGTATTTTTTCCACCAAAAGACATTATTACTCTTAGCTTTCAATGTGAAGATTAAATTAGATGTGAACTAAACTTGACCAAATTTGGAAGCAAAGACAGTTCTTCTCTTACACTATGTCTTTCCACATATTTTCTAGCACCTCATATCTAATGACTGAGTTCAATGGCTCACATCTAAGAGGAGACTAACTGCCATTGCACATGGACTCATGTTATGTTGAAATTAATATGTCTCTTTTTGTGGAATGTTAAGACATTGCATTTGAAAGAGCCATACCTTTAAACATTTTATTTATTACTTTTGGCAGTCAGATCTGTAGGCAAATGCCTGTGCTGTCTTTTTGTTACATTTATAATATAACAGAAAGGACAATGGGGCACCTGGATAGGATCCCACAATTTGGGATTCGGTTCTATGCAGTTTTATGCTGCCATTTTGGATTTTAAAAAAAGGACCTATGACAATAGTTGCAACAGCAGATGTGATTTTTATGTGCTGCCAGTATTTTTCCTTCTGTAAAGGTAAGTAATAGCTAAAGATGGTACTAAAAATTTAAAGACCAGCATGCCAATACAGAATGTGCCATCCCTAAATTCCCTTCTGTTTTATTGTAAGGGAAGGTTTTTAGAATTTGAATGAAAACACATTTCATTTCAAAAGCAATACTTGCATCTAGAAAAAAATTAAATGAAATTTCCATACCCAAATAAATAGGGAATATAGTAAACAGAGTCACCCCCTATGATCTCATTCTTAATGCATGCTTTGCACATTCATGGAAATGGAAAAGTGTACCCTTTTGGTTTTAGTTCATGTCAATTTAACAATTATTTATTAGATATACTATGCAAAAGTCACCATGCTGGAAGAAAGGCCACAGTTTACATTGTACAACAGAACTTAGATAACCATTATTATATGAGAGGATATACAAGGAGTTGTAATGCAAGTGCCCATACCACAGAAGGGTGTTGGCTTAGGAATTGAGAGAATTCTGTGTTTTCTTGATATTTTTTCTTATATTTTCTTTGAAGTATAGATAGAATATGATGGGTAAAATAAAACAGAGCTCATAAAATTGGAAATATATTCAGATATAGGCGGTGAAATTATTAGTTCATTATTTAGCAGTTAAGAAAAAATGTAAATGAGAGAGGTGAAGAGGAAACTGAAAGAGTAAGTAGGCAAATTTGAATGCCAGACTACACTGTTACTTATTTCATTAAAAAATATGTAACTAAAAAATGATTTTAAAGCAGGAGAAATAAGTAGTGCTAGATTTGAAAACATAGCAGTAACAACTAACTAGGCATTATAGTAATTTAATTAAGAAAATGAGCCCTAAGGTCACTGTACTTTATTTCATGACCTCCCAGTTTAGAGCTATGTGGTATAGGAAACTTTCTATTTATTTCTTTTCTCCCTTGTGTTTGGAAAACCAAGGGAATAGTAGTTGTATAAGAACCTCACAGTATTGTTTCGAGAATTAGATGTGATGGTATATAAACATAATTAACACAGGATAAGGCACAGAGGAATCACTCCAAGAAGGTTGGCTGCAATTAGAATCTTTTGTGTAATAGTTTATTAGAGTTTCTAGGTATTTAGGAAAGAGATAAAGTATGGGAGTTAACTGCAAAGGTGTCTATGGTTTCTGAAAAGTGTAGACAATGGAAATAGGTGAGAGTGGTCATGGTCAAGGTAGCTCAGACTGACTAGGATGACCCCCAGTTGAGAAATGATAAAGCTCTCAAGACTAAATCTAGTGGGGTTGTTGTCTATTATAAAAAAGACCAGTAGATATAACATTTTGAGTGTGAGATACTGAATTAATTTTAACTCTTAGTGACAAATTTACAATTTTCACATTGCACTGTATCCATTGGCTTCAGGTTTTCATTCAGCAAATTGTTTGTATGTTCTTCTAGAAAACAATTTCAAATTTAAATTATATCTATCTCTATAGCATTGCCAGATTTTCTTTTGGAAAAAAAATTAAATGAATAAAAAATGTTTCAATGAATGAAAGAATAAAACTTAAATGCAGAATCAAGAGTCTTTAAACTGGATAATGCCAATTAAAAGCAACAACTAATACAGAAGGAAAAGGAAAAAAATGGCAAAGTAAATAGTATTGATTTTGGATACTTATGCAGTGCTTTGAAATTTTCAATGTCAATTCATATACTTATTGAATATGGTCTTTATGAGAATACTATGATATAGACTATGTACATTTTGTAATTTGAGGGTATGCAGTAAGTTCTATCCCTAATCTCTGCCAATATTTGGAACAAAAAGGAGAAATGGACTCCAAAACCAGAAATAATCATTGGTTTATGCAACAAATATTTACTTAGCTTTGACTCATATGAGGTGCTCTTTAAAAACAATAGTATTAAAGCAGAGAATAAAATTTAAAAAACAACCTTTCTCCATGAAACTATATTCCAGAGGGTACATTGGTGTCAAAGCTGTGCAGATGTGTAAATGTACCATTCAGAACCTACCTCATGTCAAGACATGAAGCATGATGCACAGCCATGAGAAATATGGCTAGATGACAGTCCCGGGTGTTAGCTCAGTCACCATGTTCACACTCTGAAGAGCAGACCCCAGCCATGCCTAAACATGGATCCAGTTATTTCTGCCTAGCATGTGACTTTTGTAATGGAGTCTCTTTGTGTTTCAGAGGTGGTGTGAGGTCTGCATCATGGTGAGACTGCTCCACCTGTCTAACGATGCTTCCTTAAATCCTTCCTTAGTATTACCTGCCCCCAGAAAAATAAACAACAGGATAATGTTGTACAACTAATTCTGTAACAGCATGCTTTTTCTGGAGAGTTACCTCAGATGTTCACAGAGAAATGAGAAAAAGATCTGACTGTTTTAAGAGAAAAAGCCTGTTGGTGAATGTGGTTTCAGATTTGGTGTCAAAGGGATTAGCTTAGTCTTTACCTTTGAAGCATATACTATGCCTACAAAGTCATGGGCAATATGGACAATTGTAGTGAGGTCTCTTTCTACAATGTAAAGAAAATTTACTGTGCAGTAGTGAATTCACCCAAATGATAGGGGTAGATATCACAAAGATGTGGTGACAGAATACAGAAGTATTGGTACATATTGGCTCTTATTCAGACAATGAAGAATCTACTGGCGAACACAATGTTGTGTGCTGAGGGTAAATGAGCAATGAATAAGGTAAATGGCATTTAGGTCCTCAAATTACACCATGAAATAATTGTTGGACTGAACAAAGGTGTGTTGTGTTAGGAGTGCAGGAGGCAACACCTACTTTGATCAGGGTCAGGTGTACTAATGTGAACAGTTTCCCAGTAGAAGAAACATCCCACCTGAGCCACAAAGTATAGTAGGCTTTAACCAGAAGGGCAGAGAATTAAATTCCAAAAAGAGGAAACAGAATGAACAAAAGACAAAGGCCAAAAAGAGTGGATCAAGTGGGTTGACATATTGCCTTTCTAGTGTCTGATGTATTCTGCTGTCTGTCCTATTCTCTACTATCCCCCCTCCCCTCCCCTCCCCTCCCCTCCCCTTTTCTCATCCCTGTTTAATGTAAATCTTCTTCTCAAGCTCTTCGACCTTACCCTGTCCTTGTTTACTCCCACTTGAATCAAACTGTGAAAGATGATGTATTAAGAACTGTGTAATGATTTGAACGACCAACAATAAAGTAAAAAAAAAAAAAAAAAAGAGTGGATCATAATTTATGACCTGAAAAAGAGCACTGCAGAGTACATTGAGAAGCAGGGACATTTAGTCAGCCAAAATTTATTGATGTTCTAAGAAATAAAATCTGTTTACACTAGTTCATCATTACTCCAATAATTATTAATTCTGTACCTTCACTTCTAAAACCCATGATTATTTGGGAATTTTTCTTCTTAATGCTTTAGATCAAAAAACACAAGGTCAATTACATGACTGTATATATAGTTGTTGGGAGGCTGCTAAAGCACCACAAATTTAATGGTGATCATATAGACTCCTCAAATGACATGACTGCATTTTTATTTCATTAACTATAGCCTTTTCTGTTAGTTGTCAAAATGCAAATCCCTCTAGGGCCCTTAACATTTGAAAGGTGCTGGTGTGGATAGTTGGTCTACATGGTAAGTATAAGCTATTCATATTTGAAAATGGACCAGAACACATAAAAATTAAGGTGGAGCACCTGTTTAATTTGTCAGAGTTAATTTTATTCCAATTAAAAATAGGACAAATAATAGAGTTTACAAATGAGGGTTTTACAAATCACAAGATAAGAAAGAGCACCTCAATACTAATCTCTTAAGATATAGGCTTTCTCATGTGTTTTAAATATTGTTTCTTTTAGGTTTATATGAAAAACTTATTTCAGCATTAAAGCTAAATCATATATTTTTAATATCTCAGAATCTATTTACAAGTTTGATACAAATATTATGTATTTAAATATTTTAATATTTTAACACACATATAATTTTTAATAGATATTATAAAGAGAAAACTCAGAGTTTATATGTTGTAATGCTTAAAGGGGATCCAAAATCTCTCAAATAAAATGTGCTATGAGTACAAGCAAAAATTTAACAATAAGACAAAGGAAATAATATATGTTTATGAAAAATATACTAACACTTTAACCAAAGTTTTTCAAAACAACTTCATTTCTTAGAGAAAAACTGTTGCAAAGAATGGTGTTGTCAGCATTAAATATTTGCTTTAAATCAGCAATACTTAATTTTTAATGATGCTAACGATAGCAGCCACCTAGTCTTTTGTTTTGCTTTGTTTACATGATTCTGTTATTTCACCATTATTTTGAAAAGTGGAGTTCAGAGGGAGTTGTCAGAGATGCCACATCTTTTGGAAAATGCAAGGCTGGCATTGGGAGCCACCTTGATTCTGCTTCACAGTCTAGATTCAAACATGCTTAGAACAATTTGGAATTTCCTATTTCATCTCCAGCTCATAGCTATACTATTTGTTGGAATCTGTGATCAGATTTCAGAAAGATTATACTTTAACCTACATTTAATCTAAACTAAATAGATATCAGAAGCCATGTTAAGAAATTCAATTTTGTTGCTTTCAAGAGCCAGGTAAAGGGTGGAGTTTTATTTTGGTATATTAAATGTTGCTGAGCAACATAAATTGTTTTCAATATAGTTTATATCAGTGAAGAGCAAGTATAAGATGTTCTTTCGTTTCAAGGGGATACTTTCTATGAAATTTCCTCTACAGAACCCAGCATTTCAATGGACAAGAGGTCAGGAAGAATTATAACAAAATGTATGTTGGAGGATATCTTCAGGGAGAAGATATGACTCCTAAATGGCATTTCAAAGTGTTACGTGTTACAGTGCCATCCTTTGGTAGACAGTGGTTACTTTTTATTATCATTATTATTTTTTGGGAGGGGGTAATAGTAAAGTGCATCTTGTCATTCTATCTTTTTCAATTATTGCTCTTTTTATTGCTATTTGAAGCCAGTAACTTTACAGTCCATTCTAAGCTAATCTTTAATAAGCATTTACAGTTGAATGGACCTGGGTTATACTCTGTTTATTGCTTCTAGGCTTCATAAGGGTCTAGGCAGTTTCTTATGACTTCCCTTATGCACGTAAAGATGAAGCAACACATAAGAGATTTTGTGATGCTTTTTTTAATTATGTGCATGACTCACTTTTGTTGTACAGGTGACAATGCCACCTTTATTTTGACTTATATAGCATTTAGGAATTACTTCACACATCATGACTTTTATTAAAAACAGCAGAATATTTTGAAGCATCCTACAAATTCACTTTTTTTTATTAATCATGCCATGTTTCAGGTTAAACCTGAAAGACCAAAAAGGTTAAAGGTTTTGTTTTGCTTTCTTTTTCTTTCAAATGCATGTTACCAGTAAGAACAAAGATAGCATAGAATTAGAAAAATAACATAATTGCACAAAAAACTACCACAACTTAAGATAATTTCCCCTTTAAACTGATGGCACAGCTTGATTTTATTTCTTTAAGAAAGTAAGAAGATAAATGTTAATAAAATGTAATCAACTATATAATGTGCTGCGTTTACTGATTATTCTTGAATAATTTTTTTAATATGATATGTTTTTCCCTCATTTCAAACAAGGGAGAATAATTAATCTTTCCTTTTCACACAGTTATACAGGAGCTTTGAAGAAATTCATGTATAAGTTGGAAGAATTGATAACTTTTCTTTCTCCTTTTTCTTCAGTTTCTTTCTTTTTTTTTTTCTTTTTTTGTTTTGTTTTGGTTTGGTTTTGGTTAAGGGTTCTGACTATTCTAAACTGATGCTTGCAAGATGCTCCTATTTGGGCTGTTGAAGTCAATTCATGGCTGCATTTCTTGAGAGTCTATGAAACTAACATTGTTATGTAGTTTCTCTGACAGAGCGTACTCATGCAAAGCAAGACGGATGGGATGTCGGTTTCCTCTATCATGGGATCTCCATTTAGTGACCCAGATGAGGACTGAGGGAACTCGTCACACAAGAATGACAGGGCCAGATATAACTTTAAATGGCGCTCCAAATCTCATACAGATTTGAAGTTGCTGCTAGAACACAAAATTTGTCATAAAAGACTTGTCAGTACAGAGTTCATTAAAGTAAAAGATGATAGCACTTTATCCGGACACCACGGGGCTCTCCTCTGGCGGCCTGGTCTTCAGTTACAAAAGAGTTGTGTCTTTTATTCTTCTCTTAATGACATTTTAAAATGATTTCATTAAGCTTTTTCTTATTCTTTAATCTTGAAATTTCTTGTACCATTTTCCCCCAGTCTTACTTTCTTATTTTTCCTTTGTAAAATTTGGAGGGGTGTTTTTAGTGTCAATTCACAGTTACATGGTACTTGTCTGAGATTTAAGGTGAGCAGTTAAACTCCCAGGGCAGAATTGTGATGCTTAAGGTGAAAGACGAGGCTTTTCATCACTGGCCACCACCATGGAGAAATTCTACGACTGCCACAAAATTGTTTTTTATTCAGGGCCCAAAGATAAATAAAAGTACTCACAGTCACTACGCTGTCTGGGGTTTAACTGAAATACCATTGTTACAATGTCATGAAGGCTGCAGCTATCAATTGCAAAGAGGTTTCTAAGAAACAGATCTGATTTTTAAAATATGTAAACTAAATATGAACATATTACTGTTAATTTCAGTATAATTTGCACATATATCTTCCTAAAAAGGATGGTTAAAGGTATTCTGATTTGTTTATGTTCTATCTCTCACTTTGTCTCTCTATATCCAGGGAATATATCTAAGGTTAGTAAAAGTACAACTCTGATTATCCACATTTTACAGATAAGAAAAAAGAAAAAACAGAAGTAAAATCATAGTATTTTTGTTTTAGAAGGTAAAATAATGGTGACTGATTTTCTTTGTACTTCTAATTCCTACATTAATGTATTTAGCCTAATTTCAATATAATATTAAATTATATATTAGTGTTATAGTTTGGATCTGGAATGTTCCACAAAGTCTCATGTGTTCAAGGCTTGGTTCCCAGTGCAGCAATGTTCAGAGGTGGGGCTTTTAAGAAATGCTGAATCATTAGAGCTCTAATCTCATCAGTGGATTAATCCATTAAATGGCTCAATAATTTGAATGGTGTGGTGGGAACTATAGGCAGATGGGGCACAGGCTAGATGAAGTAGGTCTGTAGGGGTGTGTCCCTGGGACAAACATTTGCCCCTGGCCCCTTCCTCCCTCTCTGCTTCCTGACTGCCTTGGGCTGAGCAGCTTTCCTTTGCCACACCCTTTCACTATGGTGTTTTTACCTTTGGAGCAGGAGACTATAGACTGACACCTCTGAAACAATGAGACAAAATAAATGGTGTTATCCCTAAATTGTTTTTCTGAGGCATTTGTCACAGCAATTAAAAGCTGAGTATCAGGATCAAGTATATGGTAATGCTCCCTCCAGCCACCTTTGAGACTAGAGGACTTCTTAGCTGTTAGAGCTGTTGCCAGATGTTAGGCCTCAGCTGATAGACTTTCCCACAAACTGTGCTCAGCTCAAGAGCATCTTTGCTCTTCTTCCCTGCATAGTCAGCATCTAATAAATCTAACAAAAGTCCTATGTAAGGTAATGAAAACTAGGACCCTTGCCCCCAGGTCAGGACATCTCTTAAGAGCAACCCCAGCTTTACAGCTTCTCTGAGGACTGGCTTAAGTGGTGGTTGGGAATGTATTGGAGACTGACTTCTTGCTTTGCCCCATTAATTCTAACTTCTTCCCTTTTACAGGTTTTGGTCCCCAAAACACTCTAGAATAATGTTCCTGCACACATTTTGTTTCCTCCCTTTGGAGTCTACTTCACAGGAAATTTAACCAGTGAAGAAATATTTAAACAATATTGGGTGGGAACACCAATCTTTAACACTTCAACTTTTTCTTCTCAATATTTCTGATATATATTAAAATATGTTTCTTCTGTTGCATTACATTCACATAGCTTTTGAAATAAAATTCAGAAGAACCCTTTTATTAAATATACTAATCAAAATAATAAAATCAATTTGCATGAAAGCAGATGACAATGTTTGGCTTATATTGTTTTGATTGTTAACTAGTAATAATTTTTGTAAAGTAATCATATATACAGCATATTTGTAAATATCAATACCATCCAGTCCCTGCACTAAAATCATTCATTTGAATTTCCCTTTCTGAGTGTGAATACACATGGAATAGTTTCTTCTGTGAGGTCTGTTCCTAAATGTCTATTGAAGAGTAATATTATCCATACTGCTTTATTTTAGTGAAATGAATATGTTTTCCTTTTCTATGCAAGAAACTATCAAAAACCTAGAGGTTTAAAGCAAGACATATACTTTTTTACTCACAGTTTCCATGAATCAGGAGCTTGGCTTAGCTAGGTTCTCTTCTCAGACTCTTGGCAATGCTGAATTTGAGGTTTCAGAAAGACTATATTTTCATCTGAGGCTCAGCTAAAGAAGGATCTGTCTCCAAGCTTTCTCACACTGTCAGCAAAATTCATTTCCATGTAGCTATAGATTGTCATGTTCGGTTGGTTATAACCAAATTACAGGTTCCATTACACTAAATTGGAAATAATTACACATGGTTGTGGGTCATTAAGAGTCATATCAGAGGGCTGGGGTTGTGACTCAGCGGTAGAGCACTCACCTAGTACGTGAGAGGCCCTATGTTCAATCCTTAACACCACACTTAAATAAGTAAAATAAAGGTATTGTGTCCACATACAAGTAAAAAATATTTTAAAAAGAGTCATATCAGAATTTGCTAAGCATATGCAATAAAGTTATATATATATATATATAAAATTACATTTTTATTAATTATATATATATATATACAAAAGGCAGCAGAAATATTTTTGAGTTTACAAATTCTGTCCAGAAAAGTATAATTTGCACAGAAGGATGCATATTTCAGTTAAAAAAACCCCAAGATTTAGATGTTCCTACTCTGACTCTAATTAGAGTCCAAGTAATTATTAATACAAAGTTTTTTTGCTTGACTCTTTTTTTCAGTTCTCATGTATTTCTCCTCCCATTCAAGATAGTGCCCAAATTTCCTTCCTTGTGTAATACATTTAGTTTACTTCTAGGCCTCAAAGATATCTAATTCCTCTATTCTCTTGTATTCTGATGATGATTAACTGCTTTACTTAATTGCTTGCACAGAGTTAATCATCATTTTCTCAGAGAGTCTGACAAAGTGTATTTCTTCAAAATGATCACTTGTATTCACTTACAGTTGGTAGGACCCCACTGGAGGAATCTTGTATGGTGTACCTCTTAATGCTGAATTGTAGTTAAGGTAGGCCATATGACTTCTTTTAACAAATGCTATTGGATATAATAGAAACAGACTCTTTGAATGATTCTCTTCATTTCATTCTTCATGAGAAAAAAATTGCCTTGGGTAGCTAGTAGTCTAAGGTGGATTAAAGAAAGGAGCAGGCCTAACATCACCACACCATGGAGCCATTCCTGGTTGATTTACACCTTGAGGTAGAACCTAGCCTAGCCAAGATTGATTTAACTGTAACTGGTCTATAATCAGGTGAGCTTGAAAACTACTGCATTTTGCAGTGGTTTGTTAGATAGTATTATTATATATAAATGCTTAAGTAAAACATTGCCAACTGTATACAAGTTTACCTATATCTACATTACGTTCATGTAATATACTAAATAGATCATAAAAGGAAAATAGTATTTTTAATAATTACTATTTACTATTCTAATCCTAAAACTGGTGTTTACATATTTATCTATACAAGGCTTAATTAATGGTTTTTCTGTGTGTGCCTTGAGAAACTCTATTATGAGACCCTGGATTCAATCCTATGCACTGAAAATAATCAAATGAAATAAGTAAATTTTACTAACCTATAAAATCTAAGCTCAGTCTTAACCCACTAATTTTCTTGTTTCTATTCCCTAGGAACTTCTTAAGACATGTATAAGATTTAGGACTTTACTATTATTGACTTAACTATATTGTCATTGTTCACTTGGGCTGAGTTTCCTCCTATATTTGTGGTTAACCATGACATTAGGGTTAGTATTGCCATTTCCTGTGTTCGTTCTCTAGCAGGGAAATATTGCAATGAGTGCTATTCATTCATTCATCAAATATTTACTGAGTGCCTACTATGGGCAAGGCACCAGGCCAAATTCATTATTACCTCCCATTTACTCTTCAATGATAGATTGTCAGAATGCTGTATGCAAAAATTAGAGTTTGTGACCCCAGATCTATATTACCTGTAAAGTATGATTTCAGTTACTTAGAAAAAAATTTTAATTTTAACACATAGTCTACAGATATAAATACATATATATATATAATCATACACATATATAATAAATTTATAAAAATTTTTAAATGTTGCTATTGGCATAGTAATAATGAAATATTAAAATTGCAAAGTAATTGAGTAGTAACTAATATTTTAGCAAAACAAAAACCATGATATATTGACTTTTTAAAAATATTTTTAAAAGTAATATATATTATTTTCTCATTTAATCCTGGTGAATCCTGTGATATTGTTAATATTATTATCCCTATAGAGGTTAATAAAATTCACTCAAGAACACAACGCAAATTGTGAAGTCAGATTCAAACTCTGTTTTAGAACAAGAAACAAGCATAAACCAATATAATATATGTTTGCTATGAAGTAGAGAGTCAGCTACCATTTTGATAAAGGATTTGTATTTTAGAATCAGGGTGCTTATGTTCTAATTTCAGTTTTTCTACTTGTTCGCTGTGTGACCAGTAGCTAGTCATCTAAATTAACCCCAGTTCCCTCATCTGCCAAATGAAAAGAATTGCTGTACCTATTTGAGGGTTTATATAAAAATTAAGATATAGAGCTTTTAGAACAGTGCAGGGGGGAGGAGTTGTAAATAAATACCACTAGTTGCAATGTCTCCATGGCCTTCACAATATTGATTAGGGGAAATCAATAAAATGTGTAAATGAAACATGGACAGAATAAATAGACATGTCTATGTAAGAAAGTAACCAATCACAGACTAATGCTTGCCATTATGACTGCTCAATCCAACAACTGCTCCATGTAACCTGTGAAACCAGGATGTTTTTTTGGACTACAGAATTCCACATCTGAAGCACATTTCCTTCCAATAGTAATGCCATTCTCTTGCTCTACTGCAGTTACATTTGCTGTCAGGAGTGATGATCATACAGAAAATAATGTACTTACTGTGTGCCAGGCACAGTTGTTGACATAGTCCAAGGCATCTTTTTGAAATGCTCTGTTTTTACCATCTTATACATAGAAAATAGGGACAAAAACAATGAAATGATTCACCCAAGGGCACACATCAAAAGTAGGTAGCATAAATGGATATAGATAGAATCTGTTGTGCTTATCTCCTTAAAAGGTTCATCTCTAAATAATGTTCTTCAAAGTGAATTCTTCAACTTCATTGACTTTGTTTTTATCTTTATAGAAAAATTAAGCACAAAATACAAAGAATATGAGTAGATGTAAAGGAGTGAGATCTGAGGTAGCTCCCTGACTGTTCTTTGTTGGGGCCTAGTTCTTGGTTTGGAATTTTTGTCTCCCCAGTTTTACATAGTGAAATATTGTTGAGGTTCAGGTGTGGTGAGATTTCTTTGCTTGGTTGAGTTTGTGAGCATGAACTTGAAATGTCCTAATAGTTTCCATTTATTTTTAGAGGAAGGGAGGAAGCAAACTTAGCACTAATGTTAGCAACAGATATACAACCTTAAGATAATTGTCCAGTGTCTATTTTGACATCTGTAATACTAATCAACACCTATATAGTAATGGTGGGGTCAAATGTAACATGAGCAAAACTAAAAATAAAAACTGAACTAGATGAGTGATTAAATAACAGGTGTCTACTACATCATTAACTCTATTGGTAATCACAACATGATTGGGGCAGGAATTATTGAAACTGTAAAGTTAGATATAAGGATTATAATTCCTTAAGCAAAGACAAAAATAGGGTTGGAGGCAAGAGAAAGTTTGAAATATTTTAAGAAATAAAAAGAGGAGAGGCAGGAGATGGGCAGCAGAGGTAAGCTGTAAAGGAGAAATAAAAGTTAACTAAAAGTAATTTTAAAAAGAAAAGGACAAAGAGGAAACAGGAACATTTGTTATAAGTGGAAGAAGACAGTGAAAGAGAGGTAATAAGAAGGTCAAAACTGAGGTAAGAACAAATAAGCAAATGCAGGATCAAAACAGTTCAACTTCATGTATAATTATACCCAACCTAAGTCAAACCATGGCTAAATAATAAACGAGTAAAGAAAAAAAGCAAGTAAAATGAAAGCAAAATTATACTATATGTATATATTTCTTATATATACATATACATTTTTCAAACCTATTGGCAAAGTGAGCATACCCCCCCACACACAAACAGACATACCACACGTACACAAAATCCTATAGAACAGGAAAAAACAAAAAAGAATAAAATATAACGATATTTTTTAAAATTTTAAATAGGAAAAAATATGGGATTACCTAGTAAAAAGAGATAAGAAAAAAGAAAAAAAATTGTTTTAGCAGCTTTTTTTTTTTTTTTTTTTTTTTTTTTTTTTTTTTTGCTGCTATGACCAAAAGACCTAACAAGAACAATTTTAGAGGAGGAAATGTTTATTTGGAGACACATGGTTTCAGAGATTTCAGTCCATAGGTAGCCATCTCCATTCCTGGGTTTATAAGGAGAGGGATGTAAGGCAGGACATCATGAGGGGAGAGTGTGGCCAAGGAAAGTGGCTCAGAACATCACACCAGGAAGCAGAGAGCTGCACTCTTCAGGCAAAAAATATATGCCACAAAATATATACACCCTCAGGGGACCCATCTCCTACAGCCACCCCTACTTGTCTCCAGTTACCACTCTATTAATCCTTATGAGGGCAAGAATGCACTGATTGTTAAAGCTCTCATAACTCAATCATTTCACCTTCAAACTCTCTTGCATTGTTTCACACAAGAACTTTTTGGGGACATCACTTTTGTAAAGGCTAACAAAATCATAATGAGAAATAAAGGGCATGTTTCTGGTGAAGTGGTCAAAATTGTTGGCAAAGATGGGTTTTCATTTCATATAAAGGGCTGGGGAGTTTCAAGTCCAATGTCTTTGTGTTCCTCACTTAGCTGCTATCTTGGCTAGGAGTCAAAACTGATTATAGTAGCTCTCAACTTCCTGTCTCTCACATTAGGGTGGGTTAGATGTGGAGTGTTAACGAACTGTATTCAGGTGGCAGAGTGGAGCACAGTTCTAAATTGGAAGTTCCCTTTGGAACTCTGTGGGTTATAGATTTGATTATAGATTTGATCCACAACTCCTATTGTTGAAGAGGCGCCAGTCTCTGCAGGACATCTGGATCTCTATATAGCCTTTGGTAAAACCCACTTTTAGGGTATAGGGACTAAACCTCCACAGATTTCACCTTACCCTTCATAAGCCCTGGAACACAGATACTTCTGTGAAGCCTCTGTTGGTGTCTTCCCAATAGCTTTTAGGGGGTGACTGTAACATTGGGAGCTTACTCTCCTTGGGATGTGGAGCCTGTATGGTCCAAATACAATTTTCTTGGTCCTTTTTCAGTTATTCTGATTTCTGGTACACTCTGGGAATTATGATAGGTGACTATTGGCAATATCCTTTGAGTTTCCTATCTCCAATCTCTGCTAGATGCTGCACAGAACTTACAGATGATTCCTCCACTCTGTAGTGACCAGGAGGAGTGTTTTCCATACCCACCAAACACTTTCCCACCAGTGATTCCAGAATCTGCCAAATGCTATTTTGGGATGATTTTTCCTGAACCACTTTCCCCACTAATGCTGTCTGTTAAAAACCAGCTCCACAGACTTTCCCCAAGCCAATTTTTATTTGTTTATTAATTTCTTAAAAAATACACAGACCAGAGTCTTCTTTGCATGCCTCTGTTCTGCCTCACTGTTCAGCAGCTTCTGCTTGATCCTACTGGTGGTCAAGCTAGCACATCTCTAATGTATTACCTCTTGCATTACAAGATTTCTTACTTTGCTCTATGGTTTCTTTTAAAGTCCAGTATAAAGTTTTAGTCAGGTCCCTTAATTACTCACCTCACTAAAGAGCAGTCTTCCTGCTTTGTAAGTCTGGTGCTGTGGAGCTTCTGCAAAGCACATCCTTCCTTTAATCTGCCATCTTCACTCTCTTGTTTTCTATTATTGTCTCTTACCAAGATTTTTTTATAAGGTTTCTTAATGCTATCATCCAATACTATATAGAATTGATTATGTCTGCATTCATATATCCCCCCTGGTTTCTAGCAATTATAGATAAGACCTTTGGGGATCATTCTGAGGGAACTAATTGGACCATTGGACAGTTCTCTCCTAGGCCATGAATACTTGTTTCTTTAAGAATTACAGGTAATGTTTGTTGAGCTTTTATTTTATATTACTGTCACAACTCTCAACACTAGAATGAGTAATAAAATTAACCAATATGCCCATTTGCCAGTTTGAACGTTTTGACATTTTTATTCTATCTTTTATTCTACTACATTTTTGTTGTTGTTATTGAGATTTTGGGGATCTTTCTAAATCTGTACTTGGATAAATTTTTCATTTTACCAAAAATTTCCCTTTATTAGTATATTTAACGAATAAAGACATAAATAAAGAAAAAATATAATCATACACCACATGATCAATAGCATTTTTTGTCTTTTTAATAAGCAGCACATGTTGACTTTACACAGTCTCCTTCAAAAATATCTATTTTTCTTTTGCTGAAGTAGGTTCAAAAGAAGATACACTTAATTTGATATATGTGTCATGAAATTTTTATGATGTATAATTTTTTCCTCCTTCTAGTTTAACTCTTGACATTTACTCATTAAAAAAACTGGGTCACTTCCACATGTTTGGTGAAATCTTTCATATTTTGAAATTTGATAATTGTATCCTCAAGTTGCAGTCTACCAAAATGTCCTATAAATTGAGAGTTAACTCTAAAGTTGTTTGACTCTAAAGGTTCAACTTTTGCATTGATTTTGACAAAATGCATTTTCCTGCATAGCATTGTATATTTATTATTGCATTATAACTGAACATCCATATGTTTACCTATTTTTTGATACTAAAGTTAATCAGTGATTTCAGATTTTGTCAGCATGATTTATTTCCTGCAATATCTGTGTTCAAGTCAACACTTCCTCATTCACTTATTTTAAAGTTCCACTTAAAACATTCAGCCAAAGGCTATAACAGCCATGAATGCACATGGTCTTATTATTTCCATATGATGAGTTAGTAACTTTCAAATTCTGTTAGGCTTTCTGCATGTAATAGCTGTGATATATTATTGATGGCCTGGAAAAAGAAATTTCTCAAACCAACTACTTGGATATATTGAATAGAGTCTATAAAAAAAGAACACGAATACAGATTCTTCCTCTTAATCTATCTGTTTTAAAAGTAAAAAAGTTGAGAACACATAGAATGTAGCCTTTGTATCACCTCTTTAAAAGACCCTATTCTGGTTGATGGGCAGAATCACAGCCTTTAGTACAGAAGTCCCCTGTCTTTCTCCTTTGCTCCAAAGCAATAAACCTTCTTTTCCCCTTTTCTCAATAAATAAATGAATGTAAAAAAAATAAAAAGTTGATTCCTTAATCAATAAAGAGAGATACCATTATAAACTTACTGATGCTTTTTATATTTGATGCACTTAAATCATTGCCCTTAATAATCTTTTTCATGCTGAAATGATTTCATCTTTGGGTCCTTTAGCCTGGCTCATGGGTCCTTTAAAAATAACTCCAGAGTCCTACTTTCTTTACTCTTAGGTATGGCAAAATATCTTAATTTTACTTTGCATCTTCCCTGACACAGATCTAGGATTAAACATTTCTTTAAAAGAACTGAGTTTATATAATGGCAAACAATAATTGGAAACCACAATCTGTAAACTAGAGGTGTTCACTGCTGTGAAAGCTTTGTTACTTCTGTCCATCAGTGAAAAGCACTAGAGAATGTATTTTTTTGATAAAGGGAAATAATAAAGTATGAGTTCAGAGTGATGGTTCTAAATCAAGTTAAAAATCATGATTTTTAACTTAATATCTTTTTTATATTTAATTTTTTCCTATGTTGAAAATATTAGCTTTCAATGACTTTAACATAATTGTTTCCTTTTCATATAATAAAAGCATCATTTAAAATTTCTTTGTTTCTTTTTCTGCCCTTAGAATGTCTCTATCTCTAGAAATACATTATTTAAATTCTGTGTTTAAAAATCATGGGATTAATTCTTCTCTGTGTGAATATGACATCAACTGGTAAGTTTATTTTTAAATATTACTCTTATAAATAGATTATTTTATTTTTAACAAGGCAAAAATTTACTTGGTTCCAAAGTCAAAGTTATAAAAGTTTGGATCCTGATATTTTTTTGGTATGCCCCCAAATCAATGTGGTCCTCTTTCTTTCTTGTTGTTTATTTTTTGTTTGTTTATTTTATTTATTTGTTCGTTCGTTCATTTGTTTGTTTGTTTCTTTTGGCATTTTCTTGGTTTCTGGCCCTACAAATTGCTCCAGGCTCCTGTAGCTTTCTTTTTCCAATCTAGAATCAATTATTTCTCCAAGAATCGCAGGTTCCTTTTGATGGAGAATGTATTGGAAGTCAATATCTTGTTGTGCTCTTGGCTACTGGATTGTCGTCCCCTCTAAGACTTCTGAGCTAACAGAGCACATAAATACATATCATACATTATTTTTTTATTTAATTGTTTAATATTTAACTGTAAGAGAAGCATTTATATATAATGAATATATATCTGTTATAAACAGGTATTTCAATTATAATGGCTACTAATATATTAACAACTCCTGAGATTCTTCTTTGGTATGAGACAGTGAAAAAAAGTTGGTCTAATGATTTTTTTTCTGCATACATGCATGGGTTACATATTTACATATTTAGACTTGCTCTAACTTCATAATTTACTATGAAGAGCTTTATATATGATTATTCTTTTATAAATCCTTCCATTTGCTCTAAAAAGGAAAATATGACTTTATTATAGAGGTTGTCAACCACAAAAAGCAACAAAGTTCATTGAAAAATAGAAGTGAAATTGAATTGCAACTCAGAAGTCAAGATTTGTATTATTTCTTTTGAATTGAGTTGTCACTTGATTAAGTTCTATGTACTAGGAAAAAAGCTATCACAATCAGGGTCATGAAATTTACTAGATAAAAATTATGATCCTGATGGTATGTATTGACAATATAATCTAAAATAGACAAAATTAATTGCCCAAAACTAAATGTATTGTGTAATCCTTTTGCAGCAATAATATACTGATACCTAAAATAATTTCCTTCCTGATAATGTTATATTTAACTAATGTTATCTTTTAGTTTCAAGGACCCAGCTTGTTGCATAATTTAAATGACAAATGCAATTATTAGATTTTAAATAAAGAGTATTGTTTGTATCAGAAATTGTGCATTTCAACTTTCTGAACTACTTTAACTATATGTCTTTTAAAATAAAAATATATTTCTTTTCAAAATATACTTATTACAAGATAAATAAATACACAATGGAAGTGAAAAATGATAAAACAATTCTTAAACTGGACTTTTGTTAAGTGAGAAGACAGGATCATCTGGAGTAATTGCTTATGAGTTTACAACAGCCCTGAAATCATTTTCATCCAATATCTTTAAAGTGTCTCCCTCGTCTTGTTGTGTGTGTGTAGTACACAGCCATTTAGCACTCCTGTGATAGACACATAATGATCGTGATCATCCATTTCAGATCATTCTTTGTAAGTTGTCAAATCTTGCTGAAAAGGCAGACCCTGGAGAAGTGACTTTTTTGCTTGCCTTGCACTTCACTGACTTAGACAGGGATTTACTAGAAGTTGTAATTGGCTCCTCTGATCGACAATGAAGAGCACATTTCTTACTGCTGTGACTCTTTTTGTGGATTGATAAATGCTGTGAATTATGGTAGCATGCTGAAGTGAAGTCTGCTAATGTGAAAGGAATTGTGAGCTAATGACTTACAAGCACTACAGGGTGGCTGTCAACACAATTTTTGGTACCAGTTTTTTAATGCTTCGTTTTATCCTCATTTAGAAAGGTTTTTAATCTTTCTAGCTCAATCAACAAATTAAGAACGAAATTTACCTGACATATGACACATGACTTGTATGTAAAAGTCCATTTTTGATATGAAGAGGCAATAACCATTTGTTAAATGATCCCCTTGGCTCCTCAAAAAGTTAATAAAGTTTCCCCAAAGCACTTAACCTTCTTCAAATGAATCATTTAAACACTAGGAAAAACTATCTCCATGATTACCTACTCGAGGCCTAATACTTTGCAAAATAGATGAAGGATACCTAAGCATCTGATTAACTATCTAAAACCTCTAGTAGAAAATGAGTACAGATTTATCTTAAATTATTTTAATTATTTTAAATAATTGGACTCTGGATATAATATTGACTCTTGTTTAAGAGCATTTGCTTATTTATTTCTAAAAGGAGCGTTTTTTCTGCATAGTGAGTATTTTTATAAGACTTGAACTCTGCAAACTAGCTTAAATTTGTAAATGATTATAAGCCATAATTACCAATTAACCTTCACTCTCCACTTGTTTACTATAAGTGAATTCTTTCGCCCCATTTTTTTTAGTAGGAATCTAAAATGCCAAAATCATTTTTTTCTTAAACATTTACATTTATCAATAATAAAATACAGATGAAGTTCACAAACACAAAGAGTAACTTCCTTACTCATTTTTGTACATAATTTTATAGATAGGTGCACCCAGTCTGTATTTATGTGTATAAAATATGTACATGCACAAGAGTTTATTTTCTTACCTTCCTTTCTCTATCTCCTTCTTTCTCCATGCCTTCTTCTCTCTTTACCTTTTCTTTCCCTTTCTTCCAACTCTTCCTTCCTTCCTTCCGTTTCTCCTTCTCCCCCTTTTCATTATTTGCTTTTCTTTCTTTCATCTCTATATTTACTGTATGTATTGTACTGGGATACTGTATACTCAAATGTGTAATGATTACTAGCATTTTCTTTTGAAATAAAACATGATTTTTTTAGGTATCAAAGTTCGGATAGCATTTGCAATAAAACAGAGTGATGTTTGCTTGGTAATAACAGGAGAGAAGGTGACACACTGGAGATCAAAGCTCTGCCATTCAACAAAGTCAAACACCGAAGAGAATATCACAGGTTGGAGTCTGGCTTTGTTAGAAATTATTTAAATTCCAAAATATAAAGTAATTATTGTGGTAATTGTTTACATTTCTGAATTTCATTTACCCCTTTTCACAATAAAGGGAAAAGTGTGTATTTCAGATTAGTATAATTGCATTTAGATAATATTTCATAATTAATTTTAAGACTTAATTTAAATGCTGCAATTGTAAAGGAAATTCTCCATTCTGGATGTAGTATTAAAAGGTTTGTGAACTAGCAAACAGTGTCTTCATTTTTAAAAATTTGTGAAAATGTGTTTCCTCCAGTTTTTTTTAAGTAGTCAATCCTAAGTAAGTTTCATAACCCCGTCTGGAGAATGCTATTTTCTTCCTAGTGTGGCAAAAGAAAAATCGGTTCTCTTAAGTATCAGAATCTTTGTATAGTCACTTTTTAAATTTATACATATTTTTCAAATTAAAAGTATTATATATTTTTTATTTCTATGCATTTTTCTCACATACTTTTGCAATTCTCATTAAGTAAAAACACACCAAACTTGTGACAACTAGATATTTGTACCTAAGTAGGTGATAAAGTATTCTAAATTTTAAAATAATATTTTTAACAAAAATTATTTTAGAATACATTTAGATTTATAATTTTAAAAATAGTATAGAAATTTGTTATGTACTCTACTCCTAAATTCCCTATTACTTATATTTTGCATTAATGTATCACATTTGTCACAATTTACAAATTGATATTGTTACATGATTAATTAAACTACATATTTTCTTCAAATTATCTTGTGTTTTTTTGTGTCCTTTTTCTGTTCCAGTATCCTATAAAGTATACCACAGTGAACTTCTTGCTCTTGTCAAACATGATTTCATTAAAGCTATAGATTGCTTTGACTTGTATGGACATTTAAAAAATATTAATTTTTCCAATTCATGAATATCAAGTATCTTTCCATTTGTCTTAAATTTTTTCATCATTTGTTGTAATTTTCTGTTTATAGATCTTTCACTTCTGTTTGAAAAATTATTTCTAAATATTTTCGTGATTCTATTGTAAATGCAGTTGTTTTCTTAATTTATTTTTCAGGTTGTTGTTAGCTTTTAAAAATGCAATGACTTTTCGATGTTGATTTTGTTCCTTCATTTAGTCCATGTCTGCTCTATGACAATTTTTACTCCTTTGTACAAACACGCTAACTCTAAATTTCACTTCAAAATCACATACAGATTACTAGCACAGCATTTATTTGTCCAAATAATTGCATAGCATCTAAGAAGCTAATTTCCAGGAATAATTTATGTAACTCTATCCTTTCATCCTGACACTATTTCAATCTCTTCTTATTGTGATAGTGATAAATGAATAATGTCTATCACTACCATAAAGCACTTGAATTATTTTCACTAGAAATAAAGCATTATACATGTCTGAATGTATCTTGGGTATCAATCAGCATGGGGTAATTAATTATGTGAGTAATTATGTATTTTATATATGTAAACTAAGTAGATTGTTTTAGAAGCTAAATACAAATTATATGAGGAGATTTTTGAATTATAAATTAATATTAGTTTATTAAAATAAAAGGTTAATTTTCAATTAGCTAGATTAATCTTGAACAATTTTTCAGACTATTGTGTTCTGAAGGAATAACTTCCCTCCAATAATTAAGTTTTTTAAATATAATGATTTGATTTTGTCTGAGATTAATTTTCTTCTGCTGAAGACATTAAGACAGAATACTTTCAATGAACTGTATTGTTTATTTTTTTGTTACCTTGTATTCTTTATTTCTAATTGTTTCATTGATATGAATTCACCCAAAACTCAATATCCCAGAGATGATGAAAATTCCCATTCAAACATTTTCTAAAAGAGAATTGAGAAAATTGCCTGTTTGGTCCTTAGAAGTCTTTCTATTATGTATGTGACTTTGAGATATTTTAAAATCTCTGAGTCTCAATGTCTTCTGTAAAATGAGAATGATGCTTACATTTGAATGATGTCAACAATTAGAAGTCATAAAGTGCCTTAGATGATTTCTGAGATGTAATAGACTTTCAAAAATAAGTATGATTGTTCCATAATCCTAGAATATATAAGTTATGCTGACAATAGAATGGTACTGTGACTATTAAGAACCCTCTAAGATCTAGCTATGTTATTCAACAAACACTAGCACCTCTTAGATGCCAGACACTAAGCTCCACAGATCAACAAGGGAACAAAACTGTCTCTCTCATAGAGCTCATCACCTGGCAGGAGTGATGGATATACAAAATATATGTATATAAAGTGAATGGTATAAATAGATTTATAATAACAATATATAAAACATATAGCTTGTCAGATGAAAATGAGTTTCCTGAGAAGAAATAAATCAGCAAAGAGAATATGAATACTTGGTGTGATTTGTGGAAGAAATTTAAAGTGCAAAAGAAAGTCTCAATGAAAAGGAGATATTTTCTAACATTACAATATAGTCATTTATTCATTTTTTCCTTAATATTTTCCTATTTTTATTCCAAAAATTAAAAACTTAGAAATAGTCAAGAAAATATTACAATGAACATTCTCACAATCTTTATTTATAATGCACATTTTTAATATTTTGCCACATTTTATTTATTCTTTTCTCTGAATATAATAATATATGTACTTTATTGGTTGAACTATTTAGAAATGAACCACAGACAGTAAGACTCTTTAATCTTTAATCTTCAAGCAAATACTTCCTAAGAACAAGGATATTCTTCTAGATATCTATAATACAAATGATATGTCCCCCAAATTTTAAATTTTAATATTTCCTCATGTTCAACCAATATCAAAATCAACCTAATGTCACAATATTATCATTCATAGATGTTTTTAATTTGTTGGTAGGTTTAAGGTATTATGAGATATTTCATCATCTCTTGCAACATTAAAACAAAACAATGTCAAGCCTAAACCAATTGGTACATTTATTGCAACTAGTACAGGTTGGGGTCACTCACATGTCTAAAGGCAACTCACAGATTGACTTCAGCTGGAACATCCACATGGTCACTATTCATCCAGAAGTGAGGCCTGAACTTTCTTATGACAACTGGAATCCAAGAGCTAATGCAGAAGTTCCTGCCTCTTATAGCTCTGACTAAGAACTGATGTTTATTTACTTTTGCTGTAGTCTGTTTTGCAGGGGAATTTAGAAGTCCAACCTAGGTTCAGTGGAAAGGAGGGACAAAGAATTTATGGTCATTTAAATCCAATTATATCAAAGATCATAGAGGAAGTTGCAACATCTCTTTATCCTACTTTAATGTATGGAAGCAATACATATGTAGTTATTCATACCAGTAATATTTTTGAAGTCTGTGTCCAAAAGTCACAGTAGTGTTAATTGATTCAGATGTTTTCTCATTTTTTTAATTAATCATTTTGGTTATAAAGGACATGAGGAATGTTTCATCTTCATTTCAACAAAATTACTGTCATCTCCTTGTACAACTTCACCCTCCCAAATGCTCCACAGAAAATAAAAACATTCAGGCAGACTCGTCTTGGAAGAATAGCCACTACAAGAAAGATGAGCCTATTGTTATCTATAGCCTAATATGTATTTTCTGGTAGTGACTATTATATTGCCACTAACTGTATTTAATTGTTGAACAAACAAATTTCTGTGATAGGTTTGATATAGAGAAAAATAAGAGATAACCGGAAGATTTTTGTTCTTAATAACTGGAAGAATGAGGAACGTGTTTGAGATAAATATTAACATCAGTTTTAGACTAGCATTATGTTGGAATTGGTTATTACTAGACTAAGATGTAGATACATGAAGTTTGAAGGGAAAAATTGAATTAATCTAAGAGAAGAAATAACTCATAACTAGAGCAACTTGATGTTTTCCCATGGATTTTCAAGAATTTTAAGTAGTTAACTTTGAACTCTTGTTTGGGGGTTTCCAGAAAAATTTCTCTCTTGTGTCATTCCATAAAATCTGTTGTGTGGTGATACATAATTGCTTGCGTGATGATGAGGTGAAATCCCTACATCTTCTCAGGACACAACAGTGATGAATAGTAGACAAACAGAATTTGAGTTGGTTTTCCCTTTGATATCTACAGAGAGTACACAATAATGAAGCTTCTCAGTTTTGCTTAACTAAGAATGTCTTAAATACTTCTTCATTATGAAGATTCTTTTTATCAGATGTAGAATTCTTGGTTGACTTTTCCCCCATAATATTTTATAACATTATCTCACAGTCTTCTTGGCTTTCATGCTATCTTTTGAAAAAAATTACTTTAATCTTAAATTACTTTAATGCATTTGATGAGTCTCCTCTCTTGATTCTTTCAAGATTTCTCTTTGTTGTTGGCTTTTTTTTTTTTCCAGGAGGGGTGTGTACCAGGGACTGAATGCAGAGTCACTCAACCACTGAGCCACATCCCCAGCCCTATTTTGTATTTTGCTTAGAGACAGGATCTCACTGAGTTGCTTAGCACTTCACTTTTGCTGAGGCTGGCTTTGAAATCTGCATCCTCCTGCCTCAGCCTCAGGAGCTGCTGGGGTTATAGGTGTGTGCCCTGGAGCCTGCTGTGTTGACTTTTAACAATCAGATTAGAACTTCTCCATGTGAATCTTTATGTTTATCCTTCTTAGAACTCATTTAACTTCTTGAACATATAAATCCATATTTTTATTCAAATCTAAGAACTTTTCACTCATCATTCCTTCAAGTAAAGTCTTTGAACCCTTCTCTCCATCTTCTCTTCTGAGATTTTTCTTAATTGTGCTTATGTTAAGCACAATTATGTACTTATACTTGGTAGAGCCCCATAGGTCTCTTAATGTCTCTTTACTTTTGCTCATTCTTTTTTCTTTATGATCCTCAGACTCAGTAATCTTAATGGTGTAGTTGTCTAATTATTTTTTCAGAGGACTTGGTTCTGCCACCGAAACCCTCTAGTGTATTTTTCATTTCAGTTATTAAAATGGTAATCACTAAAATTTTTGTTTGGTTCCTTTTTTTCTTTTTCTTCTTTGTTTGTTTGTTTTGCAATATCTCCTTATTGATATTCTCGATTTCATCATACATTGTTTTTCTGGTCTTTTTTAACTCTTTGTTCATAGTTTCCTTTAGCTCTTTGAGCATAATAAACCTACATGGTTGATTTAATATCTTTGTCTACTAAGTACAACAAGTTCGTGCTTCCTCAGAACCAGTTTTAGTTCATTCCTTTTGAGAATGGGCAACATTTGATTCTTCATTTGCTTTGTTTTTATTTGCTTGCTTGTTTTTGTTTGTGTATTAGCTGGACAGTTTGAATATTATAATCTGATATTGTGGAAATCAGATTCTTTCCCTTCTCAGGGTTCTCTGTTGTTTGTTTCTACAAAAAAAAAAGATGTTTACTTATTTAGCATGTTTACTTATTTAGTGACTTTGTAAAAGTATATACATACAAAGTCACTAAACATGTATTAAATTAAAGATTGTACTTTTGGTCATGTGTGGGCTTTGATGTCTCTGTTGTTTTAGTTTGTATTCAAGTAGTGTTTTTAAAACTTTTTTCATTATTTATTTTTATTTATTTTTTGTACTAGGGATTAAACTTAGGGGCATTTGACCACTGAAAAACATCCCCAGCCCTACTTTGTGTTTTTATTTAGAGACAGAGTCTCACTGAGTTGCTTAGTACCTCACTTCTGTGGAGGCTGACTTTGAACTCAAAATCCTCCTGCCTTAGCATCCTGAGCCTCTGCAATTACAGGTATGTGCCACTGCACCTGGCTCAAGTAGTGTTTTTAACAGAACACCTTGAGTGAAATAAAATAAAATATAACCTGAAAGAGGGATAGAGGGAGAGAGAACAGAAAACGAAGAAAATGATAACAAAAACAAAATCATAGACATTTGATCTTTCTCCCTGTCTCTACTTACAATAGCTGTGTTGGAGCTGTCTTCAACACTTTGCAATGGTGTTCAAAACTCTGGCAAAACCTACACTACCTGGTTTTGCTGATAATAGAGATCAGCCACACTTGAAAGCAGAGTGTCTTCTCAGGACTTTTATTTGCATGCATCATGCCTTAAGCATGCAGATAGCTTTCTATATTCTTCCATATGAACAGGTTATTTCTGAACGCCCTAATTTTCCAAACAAACTCTCCCTAGATTTTTTGTCCAAGGCTTTTGATGTTCTATTTCATGCTTGGACTGTACTGTAGTCCTGGGTGGCAGCAGGTTGTTCATTTGACTTTAAATGCTTTTGAGGAAAATCCTCTGCTGATTTTATGCCCAGTGTGAGATCCAAGTTAGGAAAAACAAAGACAAGTGTTTTGTTTCAGTTCTTCATCTAACTTCCAAAAAGGTTAGAACAGACAAACACAATTCATTGGGAATAAGATCTTGTCTTCTTGCTCTGGCACCAGGGACCAAGGTCCCACACTGAGAATGAAATTACATAAACAGCAAAAACTTAAATTTTATACATAGTTTTTAAAAATGTTTGTTTGAAATCAGTTTGCTCAAATGAGTATTCTAAGATGATGCACATATTGGTTTGTTTTGATGTCCTGAATTTGCTGCAGAAATCAGGCCAGTCATCCTATAAAATATTTCACATCCTGTACACATTTGTTTTGTTTCATCCAGGAGTCATCTAGCTTCATATAAATTAAAGTTCTCTTTAAAGATTGGGTGAGATTCAGCTTTATTTGTTTAGGATAAATTCTTTTATATGTTCTATATGCTTCATATTACACAGCATTCAGAGGAACAAAATACTCAATTGTCCTCTTTTTAGGGACAGAAGGACTGTAATAGCATTTTGATAGCTCCATTGTGAGATATTCTTTTAATCTTTTATTTAATGGTTTCATAGGCCATTGTTCTTCACTTGATTCAATGATTTCATTATAGTTGATAATAATGACTTTCTAGTTCTATTTTTTAATCCCATATTTTATTAGTTAGAATCCTTTAGTAGAGAACTTTCTTTCATTAACTGGGGCTATTGAAATAAGCTAGAAAAATTATAAATATTGTTTTCAATGTTTTATATTTTTTCTTTCATAATTTTTAGTTAACATGACTATTTAATATAGTCATGTGTTTAATAAATTATATTCATTATGATGCTCAAAATATCTGTCATTGGAATAGGCATTCCCTTATGTTGGTTTGTGAATCTCTTAAGTATGTGTAATTTCCAAATACTAAAAAAATATATTCTATAAACTCCCTGCTATGTTTTTCTTTTTTGCTTTCTAAAGCATAAAAGCTTGTGCACACACACACACACACACACACACACACTCACCAAACTTTTTACAATATGTGAACCTTCGTTTGCTTTTATTTTAGGCAAGATAAAGCAAACCAATAGCATAGCTATTTAGTATAATTAATTTTACCTCTTCTTGTTATTTCTATTTCGATGATTAATTTTATTCCATAGAATAGTATGACAATCATTTTGTTTCTACAAATGCTTATGTTTTAAAGACAGAAAACATTCAGAGGGTAACATTTATTCTATGTTTAATTATTGTTTTCTGAATCCTTTCTTCAAATATGCTATGTGGGAAGAAAAAGGCCTGCCCCTTTCATTTAGTTAAACATCTCAGTGTGAACCAGAAAAGCTATCATATTCCTCATTTTTTTAATGTAATACTTAAAATATTCAAAAATATTTTGTAGAGATTTATAGTAACATGACTTCTCAGCAATTTTATTTCTCAGAAACTTAAAAATAAATTCTGCATTTCAATTATTTATGTAGTTTTACTGACCTTTATGATAAAAAATATAAGTGGTTGATAGAGTGGAGATGTTTTGCTACATCTGCTAACAATTGGAGTGGTAGACAAGGCCAGAAATGCTAGTGCAGAAAGAAAAGCAAGTGAAAAAGCTTGAAAACCAAGCTCATAAAATCATTTTATCCAGTTAGATCTGCCACATTTGCAACAGCCTTCTGTAATGCAATGCAAATCTTTTTTCTCTGTGTGATCCAGAGGATTTTATTCTAATATATCTACAACTAATTTAAAGCACTTAATCTCAGAAGGAGAAGGTAATGTTGCTCAAGCACAAATGGTATACTGCCAAGTTTTTCAATAAATATTAACAAAACACCAAAATGAACAATCTGTTTGCATACATATAAAGAATGAATGGAGAAAATAATTCTTAAACTGTCCAGATAATTTCCATAATTAGACAACTACCTGAATACCTAAACATTTCATTTTCACCAAAGAAAACATTAAAGTGAAAATAAAGAAATTTAGTTTTTTCCTTTTTATTCTTATGGAATACATTTTTAAGGTGAGCATTGTTGTAGGGAAAAAAATAGTCTTTGCATGCTTGCAGCTGCTTATAGCAGGAAGATTGTAAAAAAAAAAGTTTCCATTAATATAGGTCTTCCAAATATCTGTTGTTAGATCCCAAATTAGCCCAAATGCAGTAGTCAAAAGTCACTTCTGTATACATCAAGATAAATTTCAAGAGAATTGTGTACCAAATATTAAAAGAAAGAAAAAGAGAGGAAGGAAAGAAGGAGGTAGGAATAGGCCCAGAACACCTTAATATTTTCTTCTGCTTGACTAAACTTCTTCAAGAGTCTGGCCCCCACTCTCCCTTGTCTTAGAGCATTTATTTTAGAAAATTTTAGGAAACTCTGCAAAATTTTTCTGTGCTTCCTTCTGATAAAAATCTTTTAGAAAACCTTTGCCAGCTTTACCACCCAGAACTCTTTCTCAAAGACTTGGCAGCCCTCTCTTTGAAATGTAACCATTAAAGACAATTTTGTCAATTTTGTTGCTATATCCCAAGTTCCAAAGGAGAGTAGGAGCCTAATCTCTGTGATCCTCTAGCTCCATGCTAGAAAACTGCCTCCTGTCATGAAGACATGAGAAAGTTTGTCTCTTCCTTTGGGGGAGACCAATTAGCAAACTCAGATAGCCTGTGATTTCCTCACCTCAGTGCCCCTACTTCAGCTCTGAAATACTCTCCAATCATTTTGTTCTCTCTCTGCACCACCCTGAATAAAGACTTCCTTACCTTTGTAATTTGAAATGGTACATTTCTTGCTTTGGCAATCTGAAGGAAGGAGAAAGGAGAGAGTGATAACATAGACAAAGAGACGACCCACATTAATTGCTTTAAACCTGGCCTTTGAAAAAAGCCTCCTACGTAGAATTCAAAATTCTGAAGTTATATCAGCTTCATCTCTTCAACAGGACAGAATGGCATTGCAGGTAAACATGTAAGCAAAGTTACAAATTTAATCAAGAGGTGAAAACATCATTATCCTTTATATTAGACAGCAGTCTAATATTGCTAATGCAAAAAAGAACTCCCCCAAATGAAGACCATCATATAATATAAAGATGAGGAAAAAAGAACAAATAATCACCTCAGATTAAGATAACTTAAGAAACTCCTGTGCTTATGAGAAGAAACTTACAAGATGCTCATGATACCAAATGAAATTAAAACTCCATTAATATATTTTTCTTACATACAAGTTTTTAAAAAGCCAGAGTTTGGCAGTAAACTGTTTTCATTTTCTGTCTTTTTATGTGTCTCATTCTATTTCTTTTGATAAAATACTGGTTTTTGAATAATATAATCTTGTATAAGTTATCACCATCAATATTATATAATAATTACTAGGAGGGTTTTTAATATTTTTAATTGGTGAATTTATTGGTATAATATTATGCATGTGATCTTATGTTATTTAGTTTTAGTTATTGATTAACTAAACATATTATACATATTCACGTGGCTCACTGTGGTATTTGAACACTTGCATGCAGCATACATTGGTCAATTTGGGATAATTAGCATGTCCCTCTCAATTATTTTTTAGTTCTGAAAAATTCAATCTCATTTCTTAGAGAAGTTTTTCAATATTTCTGTACTATAACTCTTTTTGAGCATGCACATAAACTTTCTTCCTCTTCTTTCTCACAGAAAAAATAGCATGCAATCTTTATTGTTCTGCACATTATCCTTTTCAATTTACATTCCACCCTAGAGAACATAAATGTCAGCACATACGCATTCTTCCTTTACATTTGAAGATTACAGAACATTCTTGTGAGTGGCTGAACCATGAGTTTTTTGGTTAGTCTTGTACTCATAGGCATTTCTATTGTTGCCAAACTTTTTTTTTTGGGGGGGGGGTTGGGTTTTTTTTATTGTTGGTCGTTCAAAACCTTACACAATTCTTTTTTTTTAATTGTTGGTCGTTCAAAACATTACACAGTTCTTAATACATCATATTTCACAGTTTGATTCAAGCGGGTTATGAACTCCCAACTTTACCCCGTATACAGATTGCTGTATCACATCAGTTACCATTCCATTGATTGAAATATTGCCATTTTAGTGTTGCCAAACTTTTATAAATACAAATTGTATCTCAATAAATCACCTTATGCCTCAGCCTATTCATATTTTAACAATGTTCCATACAAGTGTGCAAAAGCTAAATATATTTTTATAGACACTGTTAAATTCTTCTCTTCTGGAAATCTAAAATTTTTTTTATTCACATTGGCAATGTAAGGATGTCCCCCCAGGGAGTACATTGTAGAAGTTTTAAGTGTGGATCTATCTATGTGGTGGAAAGTGGCATCTCTGAGTAGTATTAGTTTGTATTCCCTCTATTATGAGTGAAGCTGACCCTATGTACAACCCAAGTTTCACAGCAGCTGTCCTCTGGAATATTCTCTCACACTCATTCCTCTTTCTGTATCTTCACACTTTGGCCTAATCTCAGCTAACCAGTTTTCCTTATTTATAGAGATAAAAGACAAAATGGAATGACAATATGATAATTTCATTCACTTTCAACATCTATTTTCATCTCTGCTTTCATACTGTACCTTATGAGGGTCCAGAAACAACCACTTATGTTTATAATTTCAGAATCAATTAGATAAAAAGTATCTTTCTTAATACTACTATCTCTTTTACCTCTCTATTTTTCTGCTTAATAAAATAATTCTTCAAAAAATTGGCTGTATTATCTATCTTTAGTTTCTCTCCCTGAAGTTCACTCTTGTTCTTTCAGTAGATATGATCTTGTCAAGGTTCCCAATATCTTCCTTGATGCTAAATACAAAAATCAATTAAGGGCCATTCTTATTTGGCCTATCAGCATCTCTTGACATAATTGATCACACCCTTCTTGAAATACTATCTTTGCTTCCAAGACAACATAACTTACTTATTTTCTCTCTTTTGAGATGTTCTTTGTTCACCCCTGGGGCTGATTTTTTTCCTCTCAATTCCCTTAACTCCTAAGTCTAGTATACCATAGGGTTCAGACCTTGGATGTCTGTATTCTAACTTGGCTCCCTTGATGATCTCATCCAATATTATGACATTAAATACTATCTGTGTAATTATTAGTCAGCAACAGAGACAGTGAACAGGGATAATAGAAATCAGACATTTGGTTTGTCAGTTACAGGCTCCATATCCATGGAACAAATATTTTACTTTTGTGGATCTCAGTTCCACATTATAGAATGTTGATAAAACTAGCTCATGGGAATTTTGTATAAATTAAATAACTTAAACATGTAGTAGACAGAACAGTTCCTAATATATAATAGTATAATATACATATTAATTCATCCTATTATTTTAGTTTCAGAACACTTTCTCCTAAAACTGCAGACTCACGAGCAGAATATTGTGTTTTTGTTTGTCTGCTCTTTTTTAAAAAATAATTTGGTTATTTTTTGAGGATTCCAAACAGCCTATACAGAATACTTCTTGATTTTATGCTACAAACCTATCCTCAAAGTCTTCCTTTTCTAGTGAAAAGGAATTCCATTCTTATAGGCAAAGAGGTCCTTCTCTCACATTTTGTATTAGATCTGTCAGCAAATCTTTTTAATTTTGCCTTCAAAATGGATCGATAATTGACCTTTTCTTACCACCTTCATTGCTACCACTCTGGCTGGAGTGAATGTCTCTTATGTTGATTGTTGCTCCTAAGTGACCCTCCCCCTGACTTTTCTCTTGAGGCTCTTTAGCATATATTTCCAAACAGCAGAGCAACTCTGTAGAATACATATTTCATCTTTCTCTGCTTTAAATATTCCCACAACTTTCCACCTTGAAAAGCCAAATTCATGGCAGTTAGAAAATCTCAGAGAATATACTACTGCAGGCCTGACCCTGTCTGACCTCCATTTCCATGACTGTCCCCTGCCATTTTCCTTTATGAACTCACTGGCTTCATTCCTATTCCTGGAACATTCACTGTGTTCTCTTTCAGGATGTTTTTGTCTTATTGGTTTCTCTGTCTGGAATGGGTTCCCCAGAGGTATCTGTATTGCTGACATCTTCATAGTCTTAAAAATTGTTTATTTAGAAATCAATTTATTGGAGAGGCCCTCCCTCATCAGATCATTTAACATTGAATTCCTTCCTTATACCACACCTGAACTTATATGTGTTACAGGATTTACTTCTTCCATTAGCACTTTTAGCATACTACATATTTTACTTTTTTTTTTTAAATCTATCTTGGGTCTTTCTCCCACCAGAATGTAAGTTCCACAGTAACTCCTAATAGGTACTCCCCCACCCATGTTAAATCTTCAATATTGAAACAGTTTCTAGCAAAAAAAAATCTTATGCATAAACATTAGCTGACAAATTAATAAACTGGGGAAGCCATTAATTACAAAAATTGACCATCATGTGTTGGAAAAGGCAGTTTACCATAATATAACAAAGACAGATATGCAGGGTTTTGATCATATCCACTTAATAAATTGAATGGAAAGAAAATTCTGTGTGCTTTCTCTCTCTCTCTCTCTCTCTCTCTCTCTGTATTATATATATATATATATATATATACACACACACACACACACACACACACACACACACAGACACACACACTGCAAAAATAACTCAAGAGAGATGAAAGAGAACAAAAACAATTCCTCTATTCAGAAAGTAGTGACAATATCCTGGTAGATAATTCCGATATTTTATGTATGTGTGAGATTATATATATATATATATAAATAAATATATATATATTTGAGAAAATTCAAACTTTTATAAATGTGCAAACCCAGATTACAATTAAATAACATGTCCCCATTCTGTTAGAAATTGTGCTGGACACTTACCATAAACTATTTCATATTTTTCATCTTTTACATATCTACATTCTGATCTCTTAAATTTAGAGTAGTCCAAGTGATTATCTCAGGCCAATGGAATGTGAAGATATAAACAAGGTATTTCATTTCTTTGAAGAAGAAAGGAAATGCCCTTCTTATTCAGGTGATTTGTGGAGGTCAGGCAGCCAAAGCGGAAACATCTTGGATCTCTGAGTTAGCACGTGAAGATTAGATAGATGCCCAGGAGTTGCCCAACTGTTGTAGATTCTATGTGAGTAGTAAAGTTTTGTGAGTTTGTTAAGAGTTGCTACTTATTCCAGCAAACTGTATTCCACCCAGGCTAATATACCATAATGATATTTTCCCCAATCATTAATTATTTTTTATATAACTGTCTTCATCCTTACATAACATTCTCATAGATATTTTCAAATGTAAATGTTAAAAAGGTAATGAAAGCCAATGAAGAAACTAAATGTCCTGGAGTTCTCATTTCTAGTTTGCTTTGCATTTTGTTCTCCCTCTAGAGAAGCTATTTGCTTTCCTATTCCCAATTCTGATTCATTATGAAGAGTACTTTGCACTCTCAAGGTAGAATTTGAAATAGTCCACTCTTCTTTATAACAATATTGAGAGATCACTGTGGTTATGAAATATCAATTTCACTTTCTCTATTAATTAAAGATTCATATTCTGAATTATTACTTTTACTGGTCTCTGTCATCCCCTTGCAAAGAGGATTATGACTGGCCCAAATGCTTTCTTCCTCTACGTTAACTCTGTTGCATACCCTAAGCGTTCAAGTTATGTGAGCATTTTGGTAGAGAATAAGAGAAATGGGAATAAAAATGCTGAAGAGATGTGTTAAAGTTTGAGGTTATTAATTTTGGGGATGTGAGGTTGTGATAGAGGTGGCAAAGTTGCTGTTCTGTATAAAGGAAATGACTGGGAAAGAAGAACAAAAACATGTTTGTGTTTTCATCTTTTGCTTAACGCATGGATTATGACAAATAAGCCAACAATTTTTTCACTCATGGAATTGATGTCAAATAAATATTTATTTTTAAAATTAATTTGAATTCTGTTCTTTAATCTTTTAATCAAAACACAGACAGGAGAGCTGGATGTACTTTATATTACATAAGCATCTTTTTTGTTTTTTCTTCTATCTATGGTTCAAATCAAGTGTTTGAGGTATTTGTTTTAAGATGTGGTCTCTCTACACGGCCTAGGGTGGCAGGCTGGTGTCTAACTCCTGGCTCTAGAGATGTTTTTGTGTAGTTGAGACAATAGGGGCAGGCCAGCAATCCTAGCTTCACAAGTTTTTCATTTACATATCTTGCTTTAATATATCTTTTTCAAAATAGTTTTGCAAATACATTTGCAATTCCTCAAATGTATCTCAATTTTCATTTAATTTTCTTTCAAATTCACACATCGTGTTTTAAATTACATCCATAAATAAAATTCAGATTGCTGAGAGCCATAGCTGAGTCCGAATTACCGCATGGCATTTTTGCCAATATGGAGTGGTTGAGAGGTGGCCAGCAAGTCATTGAGATGATAATGGTTATGTTAAGCTGTGTATATCAGACCCCTGCTTTCTGCCTCAGCCTGCTACTTTGGAGTTCTTGAGGAGATTCCCGGAGAGTTCCCATTGATTGGGGAAGTACCAGAGGCGGGATTTCCAGTTTGTGTGGGGTGTGTCCAGAGAGGAGCCTCGTTGGTGGCTTTTGGGAGAATTCCCAGGGAGCATACGTGGAGTGTGCTGGTGGAGTTCAGAAATAAAGTATGTTCCTGCTTCAGTGGCTCGTGATTTGTGCCCAGCCAGACTGTGGCATCAGATGATTACCACCAAGAATTGTAAAAATTTTTGTCAAAAATTTGTTATTATTACTAGTGTAGCGAAAATAAGTTGCTTTATAGTTTACTAAATGGCACTGTCAGAGTTGCCATTGCATTCTCTACAGAGAAAATAGTCAATATTACTAAAGTCCATTTATAAAAATTTAAATCAAATTTATCATGAAGAGCAAAGTCTGTTTTGATCAATTCAATGCTAGTTTTGATCAAATAATGATATGACACTATTTTACTATCATAAAAATGTAAAGCACTTTGGTCTTCAGAAAAATCTCTGGAAGACGTTTTAAAGATACTTCAGTAATGACACAATTTATATCGCACCTTAATTTTATAGCCTAAAGGGAGAAGTTGACCATCTATATTATAATAAAATACAAACTTATATGATTCAATATGTTCACTTCCAGAAAAGCTCAATATTTTCTTTCTCAAAACATAAAAGTTTTGCACTTATTGGCTCATAGCAGGAAAATTATTATACACACTTTGATACTTGCCAAAATAAAATACACACATCTATAATTGTGCTACACACAGCAGTGTCTCAGTGAAAGAGAAATAAAGATGTAACAAAGCATATACTAACTCAGTTATTAAACCAATGCAAATAAATTTAACAACCCAAAACTGTTCAGAAAATTGGTGAATAATTAAATGAAACTAATTCCTGTTTTTAGTAAGAGTGTAGGAAAATCTAAAATGTCATAGAGTTATTGATAATATACATTGTTAATTATCAAAACTGAGTTCATGTTTTTTACGTATAAGAAGGCACAACTTTGCTTCATGTAAAATATATTTTTTCACGTGGTTCTGTTCCCATTTGTAACAGAAAGACTGCACTGTGAACAGTATTTATGATTTCCACACTTTAGGATTAAAAGAGAGAAGAGAAAGGAAGACAAGCGATCAACCATTTCTATTGAAGAGAGATACTTTATCAGTAAAGGCTTTTGTTTCTTTTGTGGTAAGTCAAGTTCTTTCCCTAAACTTTGTTTTTTTAATTAGCTAATTGATTACCAAGACATCCAGCACTATCTTGCATGCAGATTCACCTATGAGGCAAAAACTTATTGAAATAAAACCAAAAGAAAGCTGCTGAATTATTTATTCTCTGAAGAATAGCAGAAAATAAATAATTCTAGCTCCACTAGTCCATGTTTGTAAATTTTGGCTTAATTTCTTTTATTCTCTTTTGATGCTGTCCCATAATTCTTGTATGTTCTGTTCATGGTTTCTTACTATCTTCACTGTGTGATCAACTTTATTTTCCAGATTGTATACTTGGTCTTCATTATCTGACTTTCTTTCTTCCAAGTAATCTAGTCTGTTGGTTATGCTTTCTATGGAGTTTTTTATTCGATTTATTGTATCCTTCTTTTTGAGGATTTCTGACTTTTTTTCAGAGTCTCTACCTCTCTCTTTAAGTAATCTTTTGCTACCTCTATTTGCTCTCTTATCTCTATGTTGGAGTGATCAATTTTTGCCTGTATTTGCTCACTTAGGACCTTCTTTATTCACAGATCATTTTAATTATAAATCTTCTGAACTCATTCTCTGACATTTTATCAACTTTGATATCCATGGGTTCTGTTATTATAGTATCTTGATTTGTTAGGGGCACTTTCCTCCCTTGTTTTGTCATGTTATCTATGTGTTTTCCTTTCTTGCAGTTTGGATCTGAGATATTAGTTTCTTCCCTATATTCTTGAAGTACGCATGCAGATTATCTGTACCTCACCTTGATGTTGGACTTCCAGACTCTGCTGGTGTCCCTCAATGTATGCCACTGCTTTTAAAGTTAGTGGCAGCAATAGCTGAGGTAACTTGAGATAATAGTTAAGTTGCCCCAAGATGAAAGCTATGTCTTACAGAGATGGGGCTGAAAGAGTGGGCCTCACACTCCTTTTGGGATGCCTGCTCTGAGATGCAGCTGTTTCTAGGCCCTGTCTGTTGGCAAAGAGTTAGGGGCTACTGTGTGGAGAAGACTATGGCGATGACTGAAGTGCCCCAAGATGGAAGTGAGTTATGTTTACTTTCCCAGGTGGGGGTTGGTGATGGCAAACTCAATCTACCCTGGACCTGGGTCCTGCTCAAGTCTGTGTGAACAGATTTGTGTCAGGTCTGGACTCCCACAGTAGTCTTCTGGTCAGAAGAGACAGTCCTGCGCTCTGGGCTCCGGCAGGTGCCTGCCAGTGGAAGGGTGGACCCAGGCCTACTGTGATCCAGCTCCCCGCCCCCACAGGCCTGTGTGGGTGGATCTGGGCTGCTGGGCTTGATCTCCCGCGGTAGTCTGCTGGTCAGAAAGGACAGTCCTGTGCCAGAGGCTAGGCTCTGGTGGGTGTTTGACCTTCCAGTGGAGGGTTGCACTGGGGCCTTTATTTTATTTTCATATTCTTATGATTATCCACATTGTTGTGGCTTACATTAAAATTATGTAACCTGTAGTTAGTGGATATTAAGAACTTTAAAGATGAAAATGCTAAATGTTTCTCTGCCTGCCAACCACCTTTGATATGTGGCTACTTTGATTTAAAGAAAGAGAAAGCATATAAATAAAGGGTTTTCTTGATGAGAATTATCTTCCTTGTGGAACTTCACAGAAGCTAGCTGTTTCCTACCCCCCAAAAATAGATCATTGTGTGGGCTGGATAAATAAGTTCTTCTACAGTACAGAGGTGAAGAGAATGCACTTCAGAAAGACATGAGGAATCAGAATACACCACAAAGAGAGTTCATCCCAAACAAAGAAACTGGTAATGCCAATGTTCATGATACAGGATCCAAACAGCTGAGAGGAAAGTGAAAGGTCAACATCAGGAACAGAACGCAAGGTGGTCAAGAGTGTACAGTGCATTGAGAGCAAAGCATTGGAAATTCTTTTTTGGTATTGAAAATAAAGAAAAGCAGTTTAAAGGGAAAAATGAAAAACAACATGATAACAATGGTTTTGCAAACTTGACCAAGCCCTGAAACCCAGTAGTAATAGTAATAAATACCCAATCAGTCACTTTCCCAGGGAAAGTATAAAATGGCTAAATGCATCCTACCGAGTAGAGAATTAATACAGCATATTTAATTGATAAAAAATAGAACTTTATAACGAAAACAAAAGAAATAAATTTAGGTATCAAACTGGACCATAGGAAAGAGAAACAAATACAATTCACAATTGAGATTTTATTTGTGTCTATAAATATTATTTTTTTATATATTTTTGATTGCTTATACATATGATAATATCATAGTGGGTTTGTGAGTTAATCTGATGTGCTCTCTGTCTTTGAAAGTCCAGTCCTTAACATGTTTCTAAGACAAAAATCAATGAACTTGGATGAAATTATCTCTATACTCTCCTCTGTACCTATAGCTCTCCCATTCACTAGTAAAAGAAGAATCAGAATTAAGTGCAAATAGAAGCATTTTTGACTGACCTAATATGAAATTTATTCCCATAAAGAAGAGATGAATAAGAAATATAGCTAACTTGATTTCCCTTTGGAACCAGATTATTTCTGGGGCTTATTATTTGCCTCCTGGAAAGGCTATAGGCAGCTTTGAATTCCACGTGGCTCCCACAGGGAAAACTTTATTAGGGACAAGGACACAAGATGATAATGACATGCAGGCTTCAGTACTAGAAGAGTGATGTTACAAATGCATGGCCTAATACTTTTGTCTGTAAAAATATAAAGATTTTCATATAGAAAGAAAATTGAAAATGTTAGACTATCTGATGTCCCTAAGAAGAATCACAGGCTAGTATTGAGTAATATGGTGATTAGGACTAATGTTATAAGGAAAAACATTGTCATCACAAACAAAAGGGCCATTCCAAATTCTCCACTAGCAAAGACAATTCTTCCAATCAGGAACTTGAGGACTCTATTCACACAATGAAAACACATAAAACATGTGAGTAAAACTATTAATTCTGATATATTTTGGCTTTCCAGAGAATTTAGCAGAAATGAAGACACAAGGAAAATGTTAAATTCAAATTAAGGTAATTAAGAGTTTCAAATAATTACTTATATTTTCATTTTTTGGAAAGTTAGAGTCTTCTAGTGTAATAGATTTCTTCTTGGAATAAAGCTTTATTTTTAGCTATCCTCTTAACTTTTTAGTTATGAGTACCAATACATCATAACAAACATCAGCTTCCTAATAACTGCCATGTAGAAGCTTAAAACAACAGAAAGATATTTTCTAAGAGTTGACTTTTGACTGAAAGCCATTATAGTTATCTCTTTTAGAGAAAAGATGCAGTCTTCAATGTCAAAATATTTTACTAGTCTTGGGAAAATGCACAAACTGTCAATGATGAATCTAAATGTTGTTGACTGTTAAGTGTTAAGTGATAGGATGTCCAAATGAATGATTCTTTTTTTTTTTTTAACCACCTGTCTAATAAACTCTGCCTAATGTTTCTGAGTTGCTTGGATCATTAGTTATGGGTGTTTTGGGGTCAACTTGATGTCATTATTGTAATAAAACATCCAATTCCCCTGTAAAGGTTGCCTTTTCTGGTGAAAGGGTACATGATGGTGATCCTCAAAAGGGATGCCACTAAGCAATGTTTTCAGAAAGACATTAGCCAACTCAGAGACTAAATATCATGCTTTGAGAAAGTACTACCATCAACCATCCACAAGAGATCACTACAAAAGTTTTGTTTTCAATATCATAGAGTTAGAATTCAGAACATATTAGTCACATACAATAGAATAAACCTTGATAAAGAGACAAGGAGGCCCAACTTTCTTCTTTCCTGAGAAGTTTGTATATCTCTCTCTTATTTTTTCCCCTTTCCCCTCACTTCCTCTTATATGTCATTTTGTATAACAATGAGGGTCTCCTTCCTTTACCATGCAATTTCCCTTCTCTCTCTCTTTCCCTCCCCCCTCTGGTCCCTGTTTAATGGTGATCTTCTTCTCATGCTTTTCCTCCCTATTCTGTTCTTAGTTGCTCTCCTTATATCAAAGATGACATTTGGCATTTGTTTTTTAGGGATTGGCTAGCTTCACTTAGCATAATCTGCTCTAGTGCCATCCATTTCCCTGAAAATTCCACGATTTTGTCATTTTTTAGTTCAGAGTAATACTCCATTGTGTATAAATGCCACATTTTTTTATCCATTCATCTATTGAAGGGCATCTGGGTTGGTTCCACAGTCTAGCTATTGTGAATTGTGCTGCTATGAACATAGTTGTAGCAGTATCCCTATAGTACACTCTTTTAAGGTCTTCAAGGGAATAGTCCGAGAAGGGCAATAGCTGGGTCAAATGGTGGTTCCATTCCCAGCTTTCCCAGGAATCTCCATACTGCTTTCCGTATTGGCCACACCAATTTGCAGTCCCATCAGCAATGTACAAGTGTACCCTTTTCCCACATCCTCGCCAGCACTTGTTGTTGTTTGACTTCATAATGGCTGCCAATCTTAGTGGAGTGAGATGGCATCTTAGGGTGGTTTTATTTTGCATTCTCTGACTGCTAGAGATGATGAGCATTTTTTTCATGTACTTGTTGATTGATTATATGTCCTCCTCTGAGAAGTGTCTGTTAGGGTCCATGACCCATTTGTTGATTGGGTTATTTGTTATCTTATTGTTTAATTTTTTGAGTTCTTTGTATACTCTGGATATTAGGGCTCTATCTGAAGTGTGAGGAGTAAAAATTTATTCCCATGATGTAGGCTCTCTATTTACCTCTCTTATTGTTTCTCTTGCTGAGAAAAAACTTTTTAGTTTAAGTAAGTCCCATTTGTTGATTCTTGTTATTAACTTTTGTGCTATGGGTTTCCTATTAAGGAATTTGGAGCCTGACCCCACAATATGTAGATCGTAGCCAACTTTTTCTTCTATCAGACACAGAGTCTCTGATTTGATATCAAGCTCCTTGATCCCCTGGAGGTCATTCCTCAAAAAAAAGAAAAAAACAACAAATAAATGAGCTCACACTTCATCTTAAAGCCCTAGAAAAGGAAGAGCAAAACAATAGCAAATGTAGCAGAAGGCAAGAAATAATTAAAATCAGAGCGGAAATCAATGAAATTGAAACAAAAGAAACTATTGAAAAAATTGACAAAACTAAAAGTTGGTTCTTCAAAAAAATAAATAAGTTCGACAGACCCTTAGCCATACTAACGAAGAGAAGAAGAGAGAGAACTCAAATTACTAACAAACGGGATGAAAAAGGCAATATCACAACAGATGCTACAGAAATACAGAAGACAATTGGAAATTATTTTGAAAACCTATATTTCAATAAAATAGAAGATAGTGAATACATCGATAAATTTCTTAAGTCATATGATTTGCCCAGACTGAGTCAGGAGGATACACACAATTTGAACAGACCAATATCAATGGATGAAATAGAAGAAGAAATAAAAAGACTACCAACCAAGAAAAGCCCAGGACTGGATGGGTATACAGCGGAGTTTTACAAAACCTTTAAAGAAGAATTAATACCAATACTTTTCAAGTTATTTCAGGAAATTGAAAAAGAGGGAGCTCTTCCAAATTCATTCAATGAGAAGTTTGTATATCTCCTTTTCTTCTCCTTGGCCTATTGACAATAATTCTTCAGATAGCCTTCAATCAAAAATCTCCCAGGGAAGACTCTGTGACTGCTGGTAAAGAATAGGTCCCTCTGTTAACATGCACATATGCATTCTCTCTTTTACTTTCTAGGGTCTTATTTATGACAATCATAAAGATAAGAGTTAGGCAAGCAAAGATAAATAGGCTTTTTCCTTTTCCTTTATTTTTTCTGTTGCCCCATTTAGTTTATTCCAGTGTTTCTTGGAACTTGTAAGTAAGCTGATGGAATTTCAAGAATCTTAGCTGAGGATGAGAGAGAGACATCAAGCTCGGTATCACATGCAGACCTGGCTTCAGCTCAGTAGAGCCCAAACTGATGGGACAAATGGCATAAGCAGTGATTGAAACTCAGAGGATGAGAGTGAATCTTATGTAAGATTTTCCCCTAAGGAAAAGAAAAAGTGGTATCAAACACTTTTAATAAATTTCAGAAAAATAACATGTTTATAATTAAATTTACCCAAATGTGAACAGTTTATTTTTCTGCATTGGAAACAATGGAAAAATAAATTAGAGAAAAATAAAGAAAATTGTTACTCTGTTGATGATTTTGTAAATTTATAGGTCTTAAATATATGTTTGATTTCCAATCAAAATCTGCTTTCCTCACTAGCTTATAAAATTTTATGAAGAAATAGTTCTATTTTCTTCCTTTACATTTTATTGCCTCTCACTTACCTTTTTAACAGAGCACCTTCCATAGAAGCTAAACAAATATAAAAGTATGCCATAAATACAAAGCAAAATATTATAAGCATCTATATCATTTATGCATCATAAATATATTTTCCATAGTGAAAGTACGTTTTTGGAGTTTTATTGATTATTAAAAATTCAAGGAGAATTGGCATGTCTAGAATTTATTTTTGTATAAGTTTGTATTAGAGATGTATCCTTACATTTTCTCACGGCCAATTGTCATAATACTATTTAGAAATATCCATACTTACTATGTTAGTGCATCACGGAAAAATAGCTGAATGGACATTCAATAAATTTGAGGAGTACTTTTTATGTGAATTATCTGAAATCAGAGTATTTATATATGATAAAAACTTAATTTGAAGGGAGTAAAGAAGAATCAATTGAAAAAGGATAATAATCTCCAACGGTGTTAGAATCAAAGAACATCCACAAGTAAAACAAACAAAAACTACCAGCCTAATCACAGACTTTATATAAAATTAACAAAGTGGACCTTAGATCTAAATATAAAATGCAAAATTATAATACTCCTATGAGTTGACATAAAAGAAAATCTAGGTGATCTTGTGTTTGGTTCTGATGATATCAGTACACTGAAAGCATTATCAGTGAAAAAAAAAAGAATGACAATTTTGACTTCATCAAAATTAAACATTCCTTTTTGGCAAAAACCCTGTTGAGGAAATGAAAAGACAAACCACAAACAGAAAAAAGTTTTGCAGAAGTTATAAAGGACTTTTATCCAAAATATATAAGGAACTCTTCAAACTTGACAGTAAGAAAAAAAAATGTTTTAAAATATCAAAAGATCTGAACAATTTACTGAAGTAGATACATAGACCACAGATAAGCATATGAAAAGGAGTTCATCATGTTATGCTACTAAAGAATTCTAAATTAAAGCAATGAGGTAACCACACATGTTATATATGATACAACCCAAATCAATAGCAATGCCAAGTGCTGGTGAAGATATGGAAAAACAGGAACTCTCATTCACTGCTGGTGGAGACAAAACATGGTATAGCTCTTTTATAAGGTTTTGGCATTTTTAAATATTCTATACATACTCTTGCAAAACAGTACCATAATCATGTTCCAGAGTTGGAAATTTATGTATCCTCAAAAACTTGCATGCAAATAACTAAGATGACTTCAAGGTGTACAGATGTCTCCTTTTTTTCTCCATTTTTTTGTTTGTTTTGTTTTGGGCATTGAGGTTTGAATTCAAGGGTACTCTACCACTGAGACACATCCCCAGCCCTTTTTTTATTTTTATTTTAATTTTGAGACAGCATCTCACTAAATTGCTGAAGGTCTGTCTGAATTATTGAGACTGTCCACAAAATTGCAATTCTCCTGTTTCAGGTCCCTGAGTTTCTGGGATTACAGGTGTGCACCTACACTTCAAGATGTCTTTTGATAGGTGAGTAGATCAAAAAACTGGAGACAGAGAAGATGTCTAATTAGAGAAATGATGTACTTTCTAGCATTTTCTTAGCACCTGACTTAAAAGCAGGTAGACTGTTCCTCAGTGAGATGGACAACTAAAAGAACTCACAGAAACTTAATACAGGAGAGCAAAAGAAACAATAGAGATACTGAAATCAGAAACTTTGAACATAATACAAGAAAAATACGTTCGAGACCTGTTAGCCTTTCAGACAGCTGTGGTGGCTGTGGCTACTAAGGGGTGTGTACAATGTAAGCAGAAAAGAAAGGAAACTGCAGTGGATTAAAAAACAAATTGGGGGATACCTAGGAATAGATAAGTAAACTGATCTCAATGGACCTGGAATTGGTGGAATAAGTGGGTGACTGAAAATCAACCAAAATTCCTTGGCCCACTGGCAAGTAGTTTGGCAGAAACTAGAAACATTGGTGAAAGAAGCTGTGTGGTATTGAATAGAGACAGGACACTGGGAACTCATTAAGAAAATTGCCAGTAAACCCAGAAGTCACATATTATGATCCCCAGAGTGTGCCTGAACCAGAGTGACTGAAATAGGTGAAAAGAAAATTGTGCTTGGACATACAGATTCTGAATACCAAGGAGAGAAAGCTCCCTCTGCAGCAGGTGCACCATAAAAACTACTGGAAAGACACCTATGGGAGCCACACAGGTGCATCTACACTCCAGGGCAAATATTCGATAATTAACATTCAAGGAAATTAATGTAAAATTGTGGAGACTTAGTGCCTACACCCTAAAAGCTGAATTTTACCCAAGGCCCCAGAGATCCAGATGTCTAGCAGAGACCTGCCTCTCCCCAGCAACAGGGGACATGGATCAAATCTCTAATACACACTGACACAGGTGAGAAAACACCAACTACTGGAACTTCCAGTTTGGAACTCTTCTCCACCCCTACTACAGGAATACACAATTTGTCAGTACCCCTAGTCCATCCCAACCTAAACTGAGAGAAGGAGGACTGAGAGTATGAAAACCAGCTTGGCCTTTTAGCCATACCAGGCAGCTATGTGACAACCAAAAAGACATTGAATTTAACAATCCAGCCCTTGATACAAGAGATACAGGGTGAAAAATTAAACTTAAAGAACAAAAATCCATACCTGCCAATAGTTTTGACCATCTCAGCAGAAACTAATCCTTTATTTCTCATTAAGACTTTGGACTCTTTTCCTTTTATCTTCTTTTTCCCTCTGTATTCCCCAAGTTCTTTTTAAAATTTAACTTATTCAAGGTACCATTTAATTATATTTTATTATTATTTACTTTTTTCCACTCTGTGAGATATTGTATGTTTGTGTGTGTGTGTGTGTGTGTGTGTGTGTGTTTTCAGTGCACAAATAAATTTGGATACACACACACACATATACATATATACTCATGTAATTTTACTGTCATTTTAACTGCTTTCTTCTTTACCCATTTTTTTATTTAGTCTTGGTTTGGCTTAGTTTGGTTATAATTATACATGAATTTGAACTTACATTTCCTTGTTTGCTCATACCTCAGTTTGTTCTTTTTATTTCCCCCGTCTCACTTTCTTACCATGCTAATACCAAATTTTCCTGTTCTCTCTACCTACTTCGATTTTATAATTACTTTTAATTAATTTTTATACTTCTTTCTTTTTTGTGTTTTTTTAATTGGTTGTTCAAAACATTACAAAGCTCATGACATATCATCTTCCATACATTTGATTCAAGTGGGTTATGAACTCCCATTTTTTACCCCAAATACAAGTTGCAGAATCACATCGGTTACACATCCACATTTTTACATAGTACCATATTAATGACTGTTGTATTCTGCTACCTTTCCTATCCCCTACTATCCTATACTTCTTTCTTTACAGCCAACATGTGCTACCTATTTCCTGATTCTCCTCTGTTCACTTGGTTAAATATTTCAAATTATCTAGTGGAATCATACATTTTAAGTAATTCTTCCCCCAACTGTGTTGTAATCACTAATAGAATAGATAATGTAGTAGACACCTACTACTTAATGACTGATCTAGTTCAGATTTTTACTGTTTGTGCTGATGTTAATTAATATTATATTAATTAATTATATTCCCTAAAGACCTAATAAGAGCATGTTACAGAGACACTGCTACAACGATGTTCACAGCAGCACAATTCACTATAGCAAGATTATGGAATCAGCCTAGATGCCCTTCAATAGATGAATGGATAAAAAAAATGTGGCATTTATACACAATGGAGTATTACTCTGCATTAAGGAACGACAAAATCATAGAATTTGGAGGGAAATGGATGGCATTAGAGCAGATTATGCTAAGTGAAGCTAGTCAATCGTTAAAAAACAAATACCAAATGACCCCTTTGCTATAAGGGGAGTAAACAAGGACAGGATAAGGATGAAGAGCTTGAGAAGAAGATTTACATTAAACAGGGATGAGAAAAGGGGAGGGGAGGGGAGGGGAGGGGGGATAGTAGAGAATAGGACAGACAGCAGAATACATCAGACACTAGAAAGGCAATATGTCAATCAATGGAAGGGTAACTGATGTGATACAGCAATTTGTATATGGGGTAAAGTTGGGAGTTCATAACCCACTTGAATCAAACTGTGAAAGATGATGTATTAAGAACTGTGTAATGTTTTGAACGACCAACAATAAAAAAAAAAAAATGACTGATCTAGTTCAGATTTTTACTGTTTGTGCTGATGTTAATTAATATTATATTAATTAATTATATGTGACAGCAGAATGCATTATTATAATTCATATTACAAATATACAGTACAATTTTTCATATCTCTGGTTGTACACAAAGTAGAGTCACACCATTAATGTCATTGTACATGTACTTTGGGTAGTGATGTCCATCTCATTCCACCATCTTTCCTACCCCTAAGTGCCCTCCCCTCCACTCCCTCCCTGTTGCCCCATCTAGAGTTCATCTAATCCTCCCATGCTTCCCCCAACCACATTATGAATCAGCATTTTTAAATCAGAGAAAACATTCAACATTTGTTTTTTGGGGGGATTGACTAACTTCATTTAGCATTATATTCTCCAATTCCATTCATTTACCTGCAAATACCATGATTTTATTCCTTTTTAATGCTGAATAGTATTCCATTGTGTATATATACCACATTTTCTTTATCCATTCATCTATTGAAGCACATCTAGGATGGTTCCACAGTTTAACTATTGTGAATTTTTGCTGGTATAAACATTGATGTGGCTGTGTTCCTGTAGTATGCTGTTTTTAACTCCTTTGGGTATAGAGTGAGGAGTGGGATAGCTGGGTCAAATGCTGGTTCTATTTCCAGTTTTTCAAGGATTCTTCATGCTGGTTTCCATATTGGCTACAACAATTTGCAGTCCTACCAATAAGATATGAGTGTGTTTTTTTCTTCACATCTTTGTCAACACTTATTGTTGTTTGTTTTCTTAATAGCTGCTATTCTGAATGGAATGAGATGAAATCTTAAGAGTAGTTTTGATTTGCATTTCTCTAATTGCTAAAGATGTTGAACATTTTTTCATGTATTTGTTGATTGATCATATATAATCTTCTAAGACATGTCTGTTCAGTTCCTTGGCCCATTTATTGAAAAAGTAGGCCTAAATCTCCATTATGTCAGATTAGGCCCTGACTTCCTTAATAAGACTTTTATAACACAAGAATTGAAATCAATAATAAATAAGTGGGATGGATTAACACTAAAAATATTCTTCTCAGCAAAAGAAACAATCAGTGATGTGAATGGAGAGCCTACATTTTGGGAACAAATTTTTGCCACACACACACATAGATAGAGCACTGCTCTCTAGGATATATAAAGAACTCAAAAATCTTAACATCAAAAAAAAAAAACTGAATAACCCTGATGTTAAATTTTGACTCCCACCATTTCTACATAGGTGACAATTAGTGTTAAAGATGTCAAAATAGACACCAGACATTTACCTTAAGTTTGTAAATCTTTGTTGAGTCTGTGTTTTCCTTGGCTCCATCCCTACCTCTAAAAGGGATTAGAAAGTGTTTGAGGGCACTTCAAGTTCACAGAGTAAGATCCTGCTGCTAAATGATGCTCACAACTCAGCTCACTAACAGCAAATCTTACCCCATACATGATCTGTCTCCACCAGAGCCTCAACTATATTTTGACACAGAGAATTGGGGAAATAAACTGAAAGAGGTGGGGCTGGTTTGTAATCCCAGTGACTCGGGAGGTTGAGATGGGAGGATCACATGTTTGAGTCCAGTCTCAGAAATTTAGTGAGACTCCAAGCAACTTAGCAAGACTATGTCTCAAAATAAAAGTATCAAAGATCTGGAGATGTAGGGACATTTCTCAGTGGGCTCAATCCCTGGAATGAAAAAAGAAGGAGGAGTACTAGGAATGGAGGAGGAAGAAGAGGGATGGAGAGGAGGAGGAAGAGGAGGAATGGAGGAGGAGGAGGGGTGGAGGAGGAGGAGGAGAAATGGAGGAGGGGGAGGAGGAGGAATGGAGAGAAGGAGGAGGAGGAATGAAAAGGAGGAGGAGAAATGGAGAAGGAGGAGGAATGGAGGAGGAGGAGGAATAAAGGAGAAGGAGAAGAAGGAGGAGGAATGGAGGAGGAGGAGGAGGAGGAATGGAAGAGGAGGAGGAGAAAGGGAGGAGGAGGAGAAAGGGAGGAGGAGGAATAGAGGAAGAGGAGGAGGAATGAAGGAGGTGGAGGAGGAGGAGGAGTGGAGGAGGAGGAGGAGGAATCAAGGAGGAGGAATGGAGGAGGAGGAGGAGAAAAGAAAAGAAAAGAAAAAAATGAAGAGGAAAAAAAGTCCAAAGTAAAAACTAGGCTCCAAAAAGGAAAAGCCAAAGGGGAACCTAAGGTCTCACTCTGGGACATCTACTCATACAAATGTAGCTGGAAGTCCTAAAATGAAAATGATAACTACACACAAAAAAAAGTGTGTAAAAGAGAAAAGGAAATCCATTAAAACTGATGTGCAAATCCAAGACTCCTGAAAACATGACAAAACAGGCAAACAAACTTCCCCCCTAAATTCACAATCCTCCACAAATTATCCTAGAGTTTTGGAAATATATAAAATTCCCAAGACTTATTATAAAAACTGATTATTAAAATGTTCAGTGAAGTAAAAGAAGATGTAGGGAACAAATTAAGGAAGCAAATACAGAAGATGAAAGACCATTTCAATAAGGAAATATAGATTAAAACAACCAATCAGAACTCCTGGAAATGAAAGACAAAGTGAATCAAGTTAAAAATTCACATGGGGTTGTGGCTCATCAGTAGAGTGCTGGCTGAGTCTGTGCTTGTTGAGCATAGCTGAGAATCTATCTGGTCTTGGGCTTTCCTTGTGAAGTACTGGATTCAATACTAACTACCACATAAAAAATAAATAAAATTTTAGAAAAAATCACTTGAAAACATCACCAACATTTTAGATTTCATAGAAAATAGAACTCTAGATCTTGAAGATACAACTTCAGGACTTGAAGACTAAGTGTATAAACTTGAATAGTCAGTATGCAATAAAGTAAAAAGAAATAAAAGACTATTATCAAAATATACAAGAACTGTGCTACAGCATCAAAATAACAAACCTGAGTTATTTAAATAGAAGACAATGTTGAGATATAGGCTAATGGCATTAGGAACATTTTCATTGCAGAAAATTCTCCACATATCAGAAATGAGATAGACATTGTCATTCAGGAGGCACATAGGATCCTCCCTAGACAAACTCAGAACAGAATCTCTCCAAGACACATCATAACCAAAATGCCTAACATAGAAAATAAAGAGAGAATACTAAAAACTGAGTGAGAAAACACTAGGTCATATTAAGAGGCAAGCCAATAAGATTCACTTATAACATGGCAACTGAGATCCTCAAAGCAAAGAGGGCCTAGAAAGAGATATTCCAAGCTCTAAAATAAAATAATTGCAGGTCAGCATTGGCTTATACAGTGAAGCTTTCCTTCTGTATACCTAGTTATAAAAAAAAGAAAATACTTCTTGGCATTAAATTTCAGATAAACCGCAATACAATAATACTGAATGATTTTAACAAAATTTTGGCATTTTCAGGTAAATTGATGGAGTTGGAGAATATCATGCTAAACACAGTAAGCCAATCCCCCCAAAACACAAATGTTCTCTCTGATAAGTGAGAACATGTTGTTCCATAATGGGGGAGACATGAGAAAAATGGAGAAACTTTGATGGTGCAAAGGAGAGGTAGGGGTGGGAAGGAAGAATGAGGTAGGAAAATGATGGAATGAGATGCACATCATTACCCTAGGTACATGTATGACTGCACAGATGGTGTGATGCTCCATTGTATACAACCATAGAAATGTTGTGTTGCAATTGTGCACAATGAATCAAAATGCATTCTGTTGTTATATACACCTAATTAAAATTTTAAATAAAAAGAAACAGAAAATGTAATGGGCATCTGCAATCCTCCAGGAAATATTTTCCAAATCACCAGAAACTATTTTACTTAAGTTTCTATCATGTGTACATAAATGTCTTTCATCTCTAACTTCTCTTCCCCCTCATCAGTCTCTTGATTTTCATGTTATGTTTTTCTTCTGCTTTTATTCACTTATATTTACTACAGTAACTTCAACTACATCCTACTTCTGCTAGTATTGTTTAGAACCTTCACATGATAATTTTATGGTGTTACCTCAGTATATCTAAATCAAACCTTTCCTCCCTTGAGAATGGGTTTCCATTATTTTATTTCTTCTAAAATTTAAAGATGTTAACATGACTCAAGCTAGAAACTTCAGAGTTATTGTTTACTTTTTTGTTGTTACTACTTTTTTATTGTTATATGCTCATGATATCTTTCTAGTTCAAACACTTGGTTTGCAAGAGAATTATTTTGATTATTTGTGAAATAATTTATCCTCATTTAATTTCTATACCATTATTGTTACTATCCAAAATATTATTGAAATTATGTTTATAAGCAGTCAGTAATTATGTCAATTTTATTTAAATCTCATAATTGGTTCCCTAAATCCTATTGGAATAATTGAAACATTTTCATAACACTTCAAATATTTTCACTCACCTGCATTTCATATCACTGATTCTGTGCTCCCTTATACGACTCTTTTCTTCACCCCATGCATTTTCATTCAATTACTTTTCTCATTGACAAATGAATATCCTCGGTTTAAATCCAGTCAAAACATCAAGAACATAAAAATAATTATAATGATCATGAAAATATATAATACTTATTAAATAATACTTTACTATTTATTAAAACTTATTTTAAGTTAGTTACATGTAAACTATAGTTATTCATAGCAATCAGATTAGATAAAATATACTATTAATAAAAAGTGTAATTTTAACTAAAATTTAGAATTCCTTCCTAAAAATCTTTGATTTTTTTTAAAGACCTATGTGGATCTTTACTTCTTTAATAGCAAATTGAAAACGATGATTCTATTTCATAGGGTAGTTATGTTGATTTCAAAAGTTATATATTCGAAGCATTTAAAACAACAGCTGTCTCACAGAAAAGACTAATAAATTATTAGTGTTATGGTTTAGGTACGAGGCATCCTCAAACAGATAATGTATAAGACAATGCAAGAAAGAGCTCATATGATAAAGGATTTGATTATGAGGCCCTTAACCTAATTAATCCTCTGATAGGTATTAACTGGGTGGAAACTGTAGGCCATCAGGGTATGACTGAAACAAGGGGTGACTGGGAGTAGGTTTTTAGACTAAATATTTGATTATTGGTAAGCAGAGTGTCTCCCATTGCTTCCTGGTGTATTGTTCTGGGTTGCTTTCCTTTATCACACCCTTCTGACATGATGTTCTGCCTCACCTCAGGCTCAGAGCAATGAAGCCTGCCATCTGTGGACTGACATCTGTGAAAACATAAGCCACTAAACAAATGTTTCCTCCTTTAAAATAATTTCTGTCAGGTCTTTTGGTCACAGTGATGGAAAAGCTGACTAAAACAATCAGCATTCATTTCTATACTCATTCAAGAATCACCCTCTCCTAGACATCAGTTAAGATCACCTCACTTAGAATAAGTTGTTTTTATATTTCTCTAGTACTTACATTCTAATATCACATGTTTTATAATTGATTGTTGTATGTATCTCTAGTTTCCCAAACTTGAGAATTATATTTTATTTTTTTTAAATGTATTTATTTTAAAAAAATTTATAGGCTTCCAGTGTCACAAGGTCTGTGTCTAATAAATAGGTTTAGATATAACTCTGGATTACTTATCTCTTAGAGGTTTGAAGAAGTGTAATGAAGTACAAAAATTTAAAAATGACAGAAATGTAGTTTTTTTACTGAGTCTCTATCCAAAGGAGACAGTTCTTTTCTAGGTTCCCTCAATCCTTTCCTCATCAGCCAGACTCTTATGTGAGGGACATCTTCCTGGTAGCTATGTTAGCTTTTTGTCAGTGTAATCCAAATAGCTGACAACAACCACCTAGAGGAAGGAGAGTTTATATCAGCTCATGGTTTCAGAGGTTCAAGCCACGCTGTCTGCTGCCTCCATTGCTCTGGGCCCTGGGTGAGGCAGAACATCATGGTGGAAAAGCTGCTCACTTCCTAGAAGCCAGGAAGCCTAACAGGCGGAAGGGAGGAAGAGGTGGGTGGGGGAAGGGAGGAAGAGGTGGGTGGGGGAAGGGAAGAAGAGGTGGGTGGGGGAAGGGAGGAAGAGGTGGGTGAGTAGGGAATAGGCCTCAATGCCACAACCTCAGTGGCCTACTTTCTTTAGCCACACCCCACTTGACTCCATATACTACCCAGCATTTCATTCAAATTGTTAATTCATCAAATGGATTCATCTACTGGTGGGATTACAGCCCTCATAAACTAATCATTTCACCTCTTAACATTCCTACATGGCCTAATATATGAGCTTTTCAGGGGATATCAGTGATCCAAACTATAACAGAAGCAATTTATGAATTATTGCTTTGTCATCAGGGCTGCTTTCTGAATTTCTACCAAACAGCATTACTCAGCTGTTCTTATAGAATTTACATTGGTCATTGGTGTAGGTATTTTTTTAGAAATTTGGTGACTGCAAATTGGAGACATTAATTATGCCTTTAGATTAACAAAAAAACTATTTGCACAAGTTTCAATGCAATGGCTCATTTAGTGGCACATTAAGTTTCTGACCACATTCAAATAGTGTTTTTTTTTAAATAACTATGCAGGGATATTATATCTGCATTTTATCCTCACATAAAAGTGAGATCCGCTTCGGGGTAAAGCATATACCAAGTTCTCTGATGAGTGTAAATGACTCATTCTCTTATTTCCATTCACTACATTCCTTAGTAATAAATAGTAGTAAGCATTGAGATATAAATGCTTATTTTTATCTTTCAGAAGTTATTGCTGAAAAAATTTGGGGGCTGTATCTTTGAAATTACCTAAGTTTAGTGGACAGATGAAATACAAAGGATAAAAGTGAGCATTTATTTTTTGAAATAGTTGGGAAAGTAGAGCAAACATACAAAGAAATACATAATAATGCAGAATAAACATAACGAATTAAATTCAAACTGTACAACTTCTATTAGTAATTTCATAAGTCTTTGGGTATCTGGAGGGTTTCCATAAAAGGTAGTTTTAAAAAAAGTGGTTGATTAGAAAAATACATGTAATCTAAGACAACTTGTGATTAATATAACATGTGAAAGAAAATCAGGATCACTTTACAATGTTTTATATGAATAAGATAGAGGAGAAGGTACTTCCTATTACATATTTCCTTAATAGAATAATAATAAATTTTCTATATATTTATTAGAAATATCTTAAATTCTTTATAATGTAATATAAATGTTATTGTATCAATACAATTTATCAAAAGTAGTGTGCATTTAGAAACATCGGAAATGTGTAATTTCTACAATTTAATATTTGATATGCAAAAATGTATTATACAATTTAAATCTTATGAGTTTCATTATAACATTAATTAAGTGGTTAATATTTTGGAAATATATGTATTTGTATCTAGGAACATATAATGAATAATGTTATTTAATATGGGATATATATTATGTTTATTATATATTATAAATAGGTTGAAAATAATGGTGCTCTGAATCAAAAAATATGTAGTTGATAATCAGTAATGAAAGATAACACAACAAAAATCAGTCTAAGATAATAACTTACTTAACTCCTGATTATGGTTTGAATATAAATAGCAGCTGGCTCACAGAGAATCTTTAAAAGATAGGAAAAAACTTTAAAATTGGTACACCTTTTCATCGATGCTCTACAATCAGTTGAAGAGGAGTCTGATATAACACGACTTGAGAAAGAAAAAAACTGAAAACTTTTATAACTCTATTTCACCATTTATCTTTTTTGAAATCTAGAAAGTAGGAGTCTCAGCTATTTTTCCCCTATAAAAAAAGGTTAAATCAGTTCCCTCTTCAATTGATTACATTGGGTGATAGAGAAATCTAAAATCTGATTTGTAGACATTTTTCACACACTTGCAAAACTGACATTAAGTGACAGCTGATTTCACAAAGTTTTCTTTAAAAATTTCTACCTAGTGAAAGAGTAAAGAGAAAAATAAGAATTTATTTTTAATTTAGGAAAACTGGTGATGTGCTTGTAAAAATCATGATTGGATCAAATAAATATGAAATGTTTATAGAGATGAAAACATTTATGTGCTCATCTACTCACCTACCTGCATATTTTCTATAAATTAATGTCCTTCAAAATAGAAACAATATAAAAATAGAGGGAAAAGATAAGAAGAGGATAGATATAAAGTATAACCTATCTTCAATTTAGCTTCTATGTGGCTATTCTGGAACAGGAGTAGTAAAAAAAAGAATACACAACAACAACAAAAAAACTTCTATGATATAGAGTCAATTTAAGTCTTTAAGATTCATCCTAGAAATGCCTAATGTGATTCCCTTCACAACACAAGCAAAACTTAACAATTTTATTTCTGGGGGGCTACCGGGGATTGGGATTGAACTCAGGGGCATTCAAACACTGAGCTACATCCACATACCTATTTTGTATTTATTTAGATACAGGGTCTCACTGAGTTGCTTAGCACCTTGCCATTGCTAAGGCTGGATTTAAACTCGTGATTCTCCTATCTCAGCCTCCCAAATTGCTGGGATTATAGGCATGTGCCACCGAGCCTGGCTACAATTTTCTTTTATCTCTTTTCTTCCTTGTAACATCTCATAATCATAACAGATACTCCAAGGTTTAATGTCAACCCAAACTTTACAAAACTTCCTTTACATGCTAATTCAGTGCTGACACTTTCTTGTCTTTCCCTTTTTGACTTTAGAATCTTTTCCACCAATAACTCTTTGCTTCAGTAAAGATCAAAGTGGCCTGGTTTCTCTCATTCTTTCTGCTTAGTTTAATTACCCTTATTCTAAACTACAAACACTGGGGAACTTGAGCAGTAAAACCCATACTTTATATAATGGACAGAGGAAGAGCTTTTGTGAGCATTCCTTTGTAAATATTTTCCTATTCACACATTCACACACTCAGAAACATATGCATTTATGTAAGATATTACCAAATAACAAAATGAGTGAACAAATAACATGGGGTGATTCATGTCAACTTTAAAGGTGGTCAAAATAAATGCCTCACTCACTATCATTATCATTTCATTGATCTACATTAGACTTATCCTTAGCAGAGTTTATCGCAGTAACATCTAGACATTGTTTTTAGTTTGTAAAATCATGTTTTCTATAAAAAATTATATTCTACTGTTAGTACATTGTGTTTAATACATTATTATATGTGGATGATACTATTGTATAAAATATATGTGCAACTCTATGGAACATCAGCAATAATGTAATATGCACATATGTATGTTTCCCTACCTGTGTAAGAACAAGATGTTGATGTAACTGAGAACATTCAGTGACACTTTCATTTCCCAAAGCAATGCCCAAGATCACTTCTGCAGGATTTACACAGTCATAAGCTGAATAGTAGACTGCCAGTAATAGTTCTTCACCTACCTCCTGGCTCAGAGAGAGTTGCTTATATGCTGGGAATTCTGCATCTCCCACCACAAGGCTACCTGTTTTTTCTGGTACATGAGGAGGGCTTGAAAATGGATACTCAAGACCATGTCTTCAATCTTCTATTTTGGGGAGTTTCACAAACCAGACTGATTCCTGTTCAAAGAGTCTAAATTTGAGACAATGTGACAGGTCAGTTTGGACAATGGGGTGGGAAGTGACTGCTTCCAAAATGACAGGTTAAGTGCAGTTTGGTGACCAAAGGATCTGTGAGGCACTCTTGGCCAGTTTTAAGCATTGAAGAAGGGCGTTGGATGACATTGCCTTGAGAGGGGCAATGTGTAGGAGGCTTTTCTGAGAGCTTGGGTTACCTCAACAGAAAAACCAACATCAGAAACAGGGACTAAGGAGAGATATCTTTAAATCCTAGGGATTTTCTCCTGTTTTTGAAGGTTCTCAAAGAATAAGGAAATCCTAAAAGCCTACAGAAGCCCCCATAAGAAAATGAATAACATTATGTGCACAGTGGACATAATCACTAAGTTAAATTTATATTAAATGAGCTAAATGTTACTTTTATTTACCTCTCTAGATTCTCGCTGCTTCAAATATGTGGGTACCTAAAACACTATCTAGAGTGTCACAGGAGTAACTGAATGAAAATGAGAGAAGAAAGTAACCATGTTACTTCCCCAGTATAGGTTTCTTAGCTGAATCTGAGGGAGGGGGAAAATGAACTGTATGAAACTTTGGAACTTTGATATATTATACTAGCTTGGAATACTTTATATGTGAAAAGTAACTTACTCATTTGTTACCTGAAAGTGATTAAATCAGTTATAAAAATTGCCTGAGATTTTATTGCCTAGTGGTGAAAGTAGGTCAACAGAATATATTTAATTATTAATGCAAAACAATTTTTAGCTTTGTTTCCATCCTTCTGTAAAATTCATTCGATCAAGTGCTTAAATACAATTAAAATTGTAGGAAAAAATTAGATATAAATACTTGGTTTTATATTTTCTAGGGAAATAACTGTAATATAAACATCTTATTATATAATGTGAATTTTAAAATGAAAACATTATTTGAAATGAAATAAAAGGACATTAATTAGATCAGGAGACTGAAATGATGTGCTATTTTCCATGGAATATGCTTATTTGGTAGTGTTTGAAAGAGTTTAGTTATACTAATTAATGATAGCCAAATAATTTAGATAAGAAATCAAATTTATTCATTTAAATCACATTTTATTTAAATGTTTTATCATGAATATAGTTCTACAATGAAAAACTCCCAAGTAAACAAAATTTTATTATCTTTTATGTGTGTTCAAAAGTATATCAATATATTGGACTTTTTATATGTTTGATAAATATTTTAAAAGCCTTGAGGATTTCAATTCTGTTTTCAGAAAGGTGACACTACTATAGAGACTAACAATTGTTTTATGAGTATTTAACTGGTACTTCCAGAAATATTAATTTACTTTTTAAAAAAATTATGAACATCTGAATTAATAATGTATTTAAAATTAGATTTCAGTGATGAAACTATATGCATAAACTATTAAGCTATGAATATTTTTTAAATTTTGCCCTTCAATGGGGTTTTAAAAATAATCATGTGCAGCCCGCACAAACATAGCATGGATTTATGCCCCATCTCCTTAAGAATAATGTGCCTTCATAATTCCCTCAGAATTATTCTCTGTAGCATATTTGCCTATTATCCTGCTTTTAATTTACTTATTCAATCATTTATATCAGCATGTACTCACCAATACTTGTTTTTTATTTTGTTATAATCCAATATTAACTTATTTATTTACTTTTCTTTTTTTAAGTTATTCTAGATTTGGCCAGTAAGGGTTTCTGCAAATGAGTCCTATTCTTTTTGACATTTCCCCATTGTTTTGTTTGTACTTTTGTTTTTAGTTTATTTAAATGCCTTCCAAAGGGTATAGTATAGAAAATGGACTGGATGAAACAGTGACTTTAAAATGGAGAAAGTTGGTAACTACCTCAGTCAGAAAGCAAGGTGTTATGTGAGGTATCCCTCAAAAGCTCATGTGTGAAACAATGCAAGAAGGCTTAGAGGTGAAATGAGTGAGTTATGAGAGCTATAACACACTCAGCCTGTTAATCCCCTGCTTAGGGGGATTAACTGAGTGGTGACTATAGGCAGGTAGTGTGTGACTTGGTAAAGTGGGTCTATTGGATTTGGATTTTGTCCTGGTGAGGAGAGCTCTTCCTCTGCTTCCTGATGTGATGTCTTGAGCCATTTTCCTCTACCACACTCTCTTGCCATGATGTTCTGCCTCACAGCAACCCCCAAGGAACAAAGCTGGCTATCTATGGACTGAGACTTCTGAAACTGTGAGCCTCAAAATACACTTTTCCCCTTCTAACATTGTTATTGTTAGGTCTTTTGGTTACAGCAGTGAAAACCTTGACTAAAACACAAAGTTAATATCAACAGTTCAGGTTTATACTATATACCTTTGGTATGATATGATAAGAGTGGCACTTTATCTCTGTTTTTTCTCAAAAAAATCCATAACATAAATTGAATTGTAAGAAAGAAAGAAAGAAAGAAAGAAAGAAAACATATCAGACATATCTCTATAAGAAACATTTTGTGAGATAACTGACCAGTGGTTTGAAAACACATGGAAAATCTGACAAACATCACTGCCAACGGGAAATTAGAGAGCCACGAAAACTAGATGTAGTGTGGGATACTAATTGGAACCCTGAAACAGAAAATAGATTATTGAGTAAAAATTAGGTAAGACTAAATAATGTGTTGACTTCAGTTAATAATTATTGATTTTTTTCTAATTGTGACCAATATAGAAATTAATATAAGATGTTAATTATAGGAATGTTCTGGAGTATATGATAACTCTACTCTTGCTACCTTTGTGAATATAAAGATATTTAAAATAAAAGGTTATTTAAAAGAAAAATAAAGAGAGTTAATGATAATATAGGAAATGAGTATCTAAAAACTTCAAAGAAAAAATCACATGGAAACTTTATATTCAAGTTAAATTTTACTGCATCTTAATACTTATTTTAAATAAGGATTTTTGAACTTTTCCAATCCATAAGTAAAATGATGAAACTAAAGACAGAATAACTAGATAAATATAAATAATATATGCAAATATCATATAAATTACAATAAAGCTAGTTATCCAGAAATCTGTCATTGAAAAAAAAAATTGGAAGAGGGAAATACCCTGCATACATTTAAATATTTTAATAGATGTCTTCTTAAAAATGTATCCAAGAATTCTACATTTTCCATTTTAGCTTATCATAACATGCTGTTGTGGTGATTGTAGAGACATATTTAAATCTATAGTAGATAAGATGAAATGGTTTAGCCCACTTGTTTTTACTCTAACTGTATTGAAAACCTCAGGGAACGACCAGTCTGATTAAATCAGAATCTCTGAAATTGGAATACATAAGTTTTAAAGGATTTTCAGGTGATTCTAAACTTTAGACAAATGCACATCAATTTTATCCTGTGGATATCCATGTGTGAACATCAGGATTCACCTGTCCACAGAGCAGAACTCTCTGTGGTCTTCTGTTCTGAGCAACACTTAACTCAGGTCATGAATTAAGGAGTAATTGTTATCTTTTTGTCCCCATGTAGACTATAAATTTTTCTTTCTTCAGTTTCTTTTCGTTGGCTACTTTTTTATCTGCTTACCAAAGTATGTTTGTTTTCATTTGTAATTCCCATTTATCACTGATATCTATTTAGTTTCAAAGATGCTACTTCAATCTGTTCTGATAAATGTTCCCGCACTGTCTCCTCAAGGCTTCCACCATTGGAAGGCCTTGTGAGTTTTGTTCACAAGGCTTTTTCCACTTTCTATTTTTTGTTTTTTGCCTCTTTTCACTTTACTCAAACAACACTGAGTGGGTTGAGAATGCCTATCTTATTATAGGCATCATCAACCAAATAGATCATCCATTTCCTTGTACTGATTGACCTGTTCCAACCTAGTACATCAAATTGCCCCTGAGTTCTTACATATTTCTGCTGAATTTATATGGTCATTCCAATTCCACTCATTGCTTGGACATCAGGGTTTTTTGACCTGTCATTGTTGCTGCTTCTGTTTTTGTTATGTTTAGTACGGGACTTAGTCAAGTCACTGCTAGAAAGTTCCTTAAAAATTGGGATTTTTTGGTCTCTGCTATAAGGCAAGAGACAGATCTGCCTAACAGAATCCTACATTACTCCAGCATTATGGAAGCTTCTGATCTTTGCTCAAGGCTACACATCTTAAACAGGAGGTTGCCATCTATTGAAAGTATAACAAAATCATAAGCTAATTCTGTGGCAAAATCAGTAATTTTAAGGAGGAATGAGAAGAGTGGTAGCCATCCTTAGTCAGCCTGGGAGATCATAATTTCTTGACTTTGATTTATAACCAGAGTACTGAAAGAATCTAGATGAATGCTGATTTTACTTGATATCTTGGTGGACATTCATCAGTTCATCACAGTAATATTAATTATTATTATCTTATATTAATTAAGGGAAAGTAAGTATAAATATAAAGATGAATGTATTACAATCATTTCTTTTTTAACAATTACAGAAATATAAAATGGTAGAAGCATATAAACACCTCTACTGCTGTGAAACAGGGGCAAAATACAAAATAAAATTGATTAAAATGAGACCCTTACATCTTTTTTGATGAATTAAAAAATAAATATTTCTCTCAGTTTTGTTTATGATTCAAAATGATGATAATTACAAAGAAATACTTATTTTAAAAATTTTCCTGAATATATGTGTGCCCATACTTATGGTACATATTATGTCTTTATATGTATAATTTCATTTCCAAATATTTTAAAGATGCCTAATTAAAAAGATGTAATGGTCCACCCACCTATGTATAATTCTGCAGAGCAAAGTGTACATTTTTCATCTAAGAAGTATAAAATTAAAGTATACTTCCTAGATTATGAAATATGAAATAGGGATGAACTGGACTGCCAAGCCCTTTGGATCTCACATGTCACTACCATATTCCTCAGATGCTGGATGTGGAATTACAGGGCATAATGTTTGCCTGGCTGAGTTTTGGTCTTGTTTTCCTCTATGGCTCTATTTCTCCTTTTCAGAATAGAAATGTATTGTACCATTGTATATTGGATGTATGTAAATTGATTTTGATCCTTTACATGGGCATGTAACCAAGATTTTGCCTTAAAGGAGCCTTTGGACTTGAACATTGGGCAATGATGAAACTGTTAAGACTATGGTGACTTTTTCAGGTGAACTGAATGTATCTTACATTTTGATACAAAGCCTTTGGGGACTGGGGCAGAAATGTCCCCTAAAATCTCATTTGTTAATGCAGAAATTATGAGCACTGTAACCTCATCAGTAGATTAGTCTATGTAGTGGGTTAACAATGTAAATGGACTATGGGTGGCAGTTTGGGGTAGGTGGTTTGTGTTTGGAAGATGTAAGTCACTGGGGGTGTGGCCATTTACTATATCTTGTCTCTGGCACCTCTTTCTCTCTCTTTTTCTCACTGTTTCCCAGTTGTCATAAGCTGAGTTGCTTTTCTCCACTATGTATTTCCTCCATTATGTTTCCTTGACTCAGGCCTAGAGCAAAGGAGTCACATCATCATGGACTGAGACTTCTGAAACTGTGAGCCCAAATAAAATTTTCTTCCTCTATGTTGTTTTGGTCAGGTATTTTGGTCACAGGGATGAAAGGCTGACTAACACACAGTTTTTACTAAATTGCTTTTGAGCAAGTACTCTTTACATTTATTCTGTTCTGATAATATTGTTACTACTGTATATTTTTGCACATACCTGACCACTTAACATTTATCCAAGTAGTAGTTTTAGATTTATTTTGTACATCTTTGTAAGAAAACTGTCATAAGGAATCTATGGGTCAATTGCAATACTTTCATTTAGGGATAAGTAATTCTAATCTCACTGACATTCTTTTTCTTCTTTTTTGAGATGATATTTCTGGTTCTTCAAAGATTGTCAATGTTTCCTCCTTCAGATAATTTTCTCTTAATATCCTCTTTCTATCCTACACTGTTCTCATCACAGAAATATATCAAGTTATTTAATAAAAGCTTTTAAACAAATTAAAATATCAAACTAAAAATGCTAAATCACTTATGTATCACCTTGATATTTTCAGGTTTTTAAATAATCACCTAGCTATCTTCAGCTAATATACGGAACACTTAATTGCCAATAAAGATATTATTAATAATTCATTCATCTTTTTAATCTAGAATCTATGTAAGCTAGATTCTTTTCTTATGCAGTTGCCAGAAAACCCTATAGAATGAAAAATTGGCACATAATTTCTGTATAGTTCCTTTATATTAGTGTACTACTCCAGATAATTTTTTTAATCAAGTGAGGCACGAGGCATTCTTTAAATTTGTTTTCTTCTTTAATATTATTTCCATTGGCCTTTCACTTATTCCTCAATGACAAGTTCCTAATGACAAGTAGTACATTAAGTTGTAAAACACTTTAAACCATAAAATTGGACTGAAAATAGTCTAAATGCAAAATGCAAAACTAATCAAGTTAAATATGGGGATCTAAAGTGTAGAAGTATGTTTTTACTTTTGTTTTTTGCTATGAAATATAACAGTTAGTTATAATAATATATATGGAATTTATCCACATTTACTTCAAGCCCGCTTTATTTTTGATAGACTTAGGATAAATCCTTTTAAAGGTAATATTATCACTTAGCATTATATAAAAGAGAACTAACCCTAACACCACAAATCTGGAGGTGTTCCTGTTTATGAATCTCTATTTATACTGGTGCTGGGGCTGGGGATGTGGCTCAAGCAGTAGCGCGCTCGCCTGGCATGCGTGCGGCCCCGGGTTCGATCCTCAGCACCACATATAAAACAAAGATGTTATGTCCGCCGATAACTAAAAAATATACTGGTGCTTACTTGATCATATTTTTTTCAACATACACTTTTCACACACATATCTACATTGATTACTCGGAAGAAATTAAATGTGCAGTCACAATGTAATAATGAAGCTAGGTTGAAGTCAAGAGATTGCTACTAAAACCTTCTGTGATAAAGTCTGTAAATGTCAGTTTTTCTTCTACTATGCCAAAACTTTAGAATTTCAATCTCTTAGCAGTACTAAGCTTCCATTTAAATTATTATGGAAGTTTTTTTTCCTCCCTGGTCTTCCACAACCTTTGATGTGATCATGTGTCCTTGTCTCTTTTCTTTAATCTTTTCATTTTCTCTTTTTTTCTGAAGATTTCACCTGTACAAAAAAGTGGTGCCATTTCTGCCATTTCCATCCAAGATATTTTTATGTTAACCTTAAAAATATATGATGGGAAAGCTGTGAAAATATATCAGATGAAGCCAAAGTCATAGTATATCTTCACAACATTGGCTTAGCCATCAATATTCTCTCAGGAATTCTGTCCTAGACCATTGTATTACAAGGAGCTGAAAGTAGAAAGAGAAGTAATGTATCACTAAAGAAAGAGGATGTAAAGTGGTATTACTGATTTAATGAATGAACTACTTAAATTATAGCCATGTAATTGAGGAAACAACAAATACTTAAAAGAGACACCAAGAGATTGTTAAGATTTTTTGTTCTCTCCTTAAATAACTATTTTTATGGTATTTAAAAGGTTTCTTCCAAGCAATTTTCGAAGGGAAAAATACTCTTCCTTACTGAAATGTTAACTGCACATGTGCACCTGCCCATTGAGTATTAAGAGTATGAATATAAAGTGTTTTGTATGTTTATAAGTGTGTGCATGTTTGAGGAGGCATATTTCTCTATGGATCTGTTTAATTCAAAATCATAAGTAAAATAATTCTGATTTCTAGCAAGAAATCAAATAATTGGGTTTTGGCTACTTGTTGGTGGTTGACATGCAGGATTTTACCCTCCTACTATGAGAAACAGGGGAAAAAATTGGCTCCATATTTCATAAAACAGTTTTGACAAGGTTTCATAATTTATTATAAAATTTGAGTTTACCATATTTGAAATACTAAGTAGGGACTGTCAAACATTTTTAAAGCATGTGAACAAATAGTGTAAGATTAATATATAAATAGAACCTTCTCTAGGGAGACAGTCCAATATATGGTGAGAAAGACCCAGTTTGATGGGATTTCACACCTAAATAAACATGGAAATATTTGAATATAGAAAAAATACTCAAAACAAATTAATCAAAAGTTCTTTATAATTAGAATGTAAAAAGGACTTAACAACTTTCATTATCCCCACTGATGATACACTACAAAGAAACATATTTTACAGTGATTTTATAATCATTTCTCAATTCATATATTTGAAATATTTGTTTTTACAATTGAGAAATAAAGGACAATCTCATATACAAATATATATATTTTTGGCCACACAAATTATATCTATTACTATTTTGCAAAGACTGATAGCAGTGAATTCACATGGTATATTTGGATAAGTAACTTGTACTCAAACACACTAGAATGCAAGTACCCTGGAGTAGCTTTGGTTTGGTATTGTTCTGTGGACCATTTTTATCTGTAACTAGAGTCTGGACAATATAGAATATAAGAAAAATAGAAAGTGCTTTGCAAATTTTAAAATTTTACAAAAGAGAGAGTGGTGTAGGTGATGTTATATGATAGCACATGTGTCACACATGTGTTATCTCATGAACACACACATCTGTCTGTTTAGAATACAGTATACTGATACTGACATTAGCAAATATAAAAAAGACATGGAAATATTAGTTGATTAAATGTCAATAAAACATTAAAAAGACCTGAGGGGGTGAATAGAGCTTTGGGGGTAAAAAGAGCTTTAGTGTGAAAGTAGAACACTGTATCACACTTCTGGGTAGCATTTGTATGGGGAAATACTTTGGCTCATTAGTAGTAACCAAGTTCAAGAAGAGGGTTTTTCCAGTAATGAATGAGATTACTTCTTGTTGTCTTTACCTATGGAAAAGCAATAAAAAAGTTGGAAGACTCAAAAGGCATCAATGAGTTTTGAATAAAGAAATCTGGGGTCTAGAGGACTACAAAGTTTTGTTGCTATTCAAAAATTCTACTAAGATTTTATCTACAAATTTCTTACTAGAATTTGAAACTTTTCCTGTGTTATTTTGAATTGTTACATAAAATATGGATCTTTTGTAATTAATAATATAATGTGGCTTTAAAATACCATTTTTATATAATTAGGTTTATTTCAATACTTATATTTGAACACTTATTTTTTTTATCAGAACCTTGTTTAATACTAGAAATGCAAAGGTAAATGAGAAGCTTTGACTTACTGGGAGCTTATAATATAAGTGGGACATAGTTATTATATAACCCTACTCTTATGTTTACTATATGATATAATAAGATGTCATATAAAAACAAAGAAAGGTTATTTAGTATTGAATTTATTCTTAAGAATAAATCTCCTATTTTTTTATTCTTGGAAAAATCTTCAAGAACAAAAATAGTCCAATTGTGAAATTAAAATACACAGAAAATCTGACTACATTTGCCAGGATAGTTTTATTTACTCTGGAAAATTTAGTTGACTATAAAAATGGAGTGAAAAGTAATCTTTTTGTTGTTTGGTTTTAAAGCACTTGAGAGGATAATACCCTGTTGTCCTTCTGGAAATTTGTGTGTGTGAGTGTGTGTGTGTGTGTGTGTGTGTGTGTGTGTGTATGTTTGTGTGTGAGAGAGATTACAAATTTGTATGAAGTATTAAATAAATATGTCTATTTTTAAAATGTGGATACTGTTAAAGAACATTCTGAATCTATTATGAAATTTTAATATTCAGTATATTTATTATACCTTCAAAATGTGTTTATAGTTACCATGATTAACTAACAGTGGCCACTTTATATTAATAATGTTTCTGAGACCAGAAATCTGAGCATTACTTTTGAATTTTCTCTCACCTTCATACTCTGCATCCAATCCATCACAGGCTCATTCCAAGTCTACCTGCGTAATAGGATTCAAATCCATTCATTTTTCCTATCCTTCATTGTCTTTTTCCTCAGACTACCATCATTTATCTCTCTCCTAAAATACTGAAATTACCAATATGCAAATGCTTTGGTTTTTCTCTCATCCAATTAATTTTTCCACAGCATAAGGAATTATCTTTCAAAAACAACAAATCTCATCAGGTTACTCCACTGCCTAAAGAACTTTAACGGTATTAATAATATTTGTAGCTTGAAAATTGCTTACAAAATGAACATAAACTCTCTTACCACAAAAAACGATACTGAGGTAATGCATATGTTAATTAACTAAATTTAATTATTCCACTATGTATATATACTTTTAAACATATGTGAATATGGTAAATATGTAAAATTTTATCTGTCATTTAAAACAAAAACCTTAGCAGATCTACAAAGTTTTAGAAAAATGTCTCAACTTTGTACCAGAGGTTACAAGATCTGCAATGATCAAATCTCTACTTATCTTCCTAGCTCACCCACTTCTCTGTGCCTTTTCTATTAAGAATTTGTTTAGTTAGGAATTTTCCATGTTTCTAGTTGCTCATTTCGCATTATCTGTCTTCTAACAAAAAAGCTAAAATCATTGTCATGTTTTCTATTCATCTCTAGGGTTGGAGCTTATATGTTACCTTATTTGTCTATCCATGATCCTCTAGATATGTACTGCTTTTATTACAGTACCTGCCACACTGTGTGTTGATCTCTTCTTCACTTTCACTCATTACAGTGTAACCTCACTGATGGGAGAAATTCCAAGATCAAGGCCCAGCACAGGTTTTTTATATAATCTAGCTAAAGAGATATGGACTTTTAATACATGTTTCCTAAAAACAAAATAAAAATATCAAGATTAAATTGACCAAGGAAGTCTCAGCTTAAAAACAGATCTTCTCTACAATATGAGACATATTCTTTTCATTCTTGACTTAGGTTTATTTAAAACAGCTTTCAAGAAGACAAGTGAGCTGAGAACTTTGAGAAGCCAGCATGGACTGGAAATGAAAATGTGACTTCTACGTCCATTAGCTCTTCTGCTAGATTTGCTTTACAGAAAATAAAGACAAATTGAATGTCTAGATATGCTTCTTAAGTCTGCACTCTTCCTTCATTCCATCATCTTAAGGTGGAATTTAATCCTTAGATTACTAGATAGTAATCCAATGATTCAGTTAAATTTGGACTTCTGATTCATAAAAAAAGAAAAAAAGACTTGTACTGAGTCTTCCTATTGATAGACTTTCTGAGCCATGTAAATTATCTTATGACATAGTGACATATTACTACAATGTCTGATCCCCCTGGTAAGTTGGGATTTGAACATTTAAGAGGACTGTGATTCTAATTTTGGTTTGCATATTTCTGTACCATAAGATAATAATATGTTTTCCCATTAGAAAAAAAAATTACCGCTGGCTAGGGGAGGAGGTATGGGAGACAGTGGAGGCTGTGGATGTTCTGTAGCTCTGCATTTCCAGAGCCCTTAGTGCCAGCCCCACAAGCCCATGGAGATTAGGAAGTGGCTGCCTGAATAATTTTCCAAAGGGTAAATATTATAAATAATTACATCTAGAAACTAACCAAGAAGATCCTTTTGGTGTGTGTGTGTGGGGGGGGGGACACAACTTCCATCAATTACCTGGAATGCTGCTGCTCAGATGCCACCTGAAATAAACTCCTCCTCCTCAGGCTTCCTGTAGGTTTTGTGCCATGAAGGGGGGAAATGCAGAGCAAACTCAAACCCAGAACTTATAAAAACAGATAGTCATGGTCTTTAATTGAAAAACTGGAAAAGTGGTGGAAAGGTTCAAAGGACGTGAACGTGAAATCACCAAGGTACCCTGTATTCCCCAGTCACATCAGTTCTTCAGTGCCTTTCAAGATGGTCCTGTTGTAGGACTTACATGATTCCTCACAGGTAAGGCAGCAGCTATCCTACCTTACAATTTTGGTGGCTGGGTTTCCTATAAACCTAGACATGCCAAAGCCTTACACTGGCTCTTGGGACACCACCTTGCTCCTGTGGGATGTGGAAAGTGGCCAGTGTATGGAAAAAGCATCTACTTCCAGGAACCTGTCACTAACCTGTGCTGGCTGGATCCTTACATACATTCCCGTCCTCTGAAAATAAACCCATCTGACTATGGAATGGTTAGGGGTTTGTGGTTGGCTCACAGGTTTCCCACAAAAAAAGCACATTCACAACCACTGTGAAGTCAGCATGGATGGACACATGTATATCTCCTGCAGCAATGGCTTTGGAGGTGAAGGCTATGAAGCCACACTGTGGGACGTGAGGCAAATAGTATAATATGTGAGTATAAGCGACTCTCCAGACAGTTGCATCCAGTGTCTTTCTTCTAAGAGCATTGGCCTTAGTGCCTGTGAATAATATCTCATCGCATGACTCTAAGGTGAATATTGGAACCGAGATACTGGAGCTTGCCTTTTCACCTTGTCTGTGGATGGGTCTGGATCCTTGACTCCCCCAGCTGTTGGTGATCCTGTCTCATTATGTGCAAGGTTTAACAGAGGAATTGACTTTCTCAGAGTGGATCATAGCCAAGGGCTGGAACTAAAGGAAGTGGAAGCATTCTGAAGCTGAGAGATATTCACTGGACAACATCAAACTATGACTGCTCCTTTCTCTGTGTGGCTTTGTGTTTTTTTGTTATATTGGGTTAAGGGGATGCAAAGTAGCACTGGTGTTCTTTGCTTACATTCACTTAGAAGGTATGTCAGTGCTTGATATCAATTTAAGTTCAGTGGTTCGGAAACAGTTATATATTTTAGAAACATGGACTAAACATAAAGTTTGTAATTAAGTTAAATCCAAATGCAAAGTTTTAGTGAGATTTTGGGTCTTCTCTTTTAAAAAAGATATTTTACTCAAAATGATGATCTGGAGGTGTAGGAATGATGAGCCTGTGTCTGTGAAAGAAGAAACAGAGGGCTTGATTCCATCCAACTGATATTTTCCATGAATCTCAAAAAAAAAAAAATAGAAAAGAAAAGAAAGAGAAAGGAAAGGAGAAAGAAAAAAAGGAAAAGTAGCAGGTCAGAGTCTGCTTTGGTTGCCTCAAAAATAATCAAGATGGGAAAGAACAGCTTGGCTCCATAGAGAAAATGAATCATCCACTATCGATTAAGCTCTGGGCACTGTTCCTCAGCAATGCAAAGAATCAAAGCTATAGCAAGAAAGCAAAATCCTTGAAATCTACCCAGAGCAGTAGAGGGGAGGTAGTAAATCCCAGCCTGTGCATGTTCCTTCCTAGAATAGTGCTGATGAGGTGGCATAAAAACAGCCCCTGAGATGGCTTCAAGTGGCTGACCAGAATGAGGATATTGCCCAGATTATAAGAGTCATCATATTTTTTCCTGGGTAAGAAAATGGAAAGGTTCACAGATTAAGGCTGAAAAAAATTCATTTACAATTTGAATATTTGAATTTAGTTTACATTAATAAAATTTTATATACATGTATGTACATATACAAAAAAGAAATGATTATTACTTTGACTTCCTTAATTTTATTTTCTCAAGTTAAATCTGAAATATTAGAGAGAAAAACTTCAATGTTTTATTTTCCATGCCTTCAACATAAATATTTGCTTTGATAAATTTTTGAGGGTAACCCAGATTTTGGACTTAAATTGGTAAGCAAGAAATGGACCCAATATATTAATTCAAGGATCAAAACCACCTTTTCCCCAAAAAAATCATAATAAATGTTATCCAACATTAGAAATCTCTATAGAGGTATAGCCCCTAAGCTTGACCTGAAAGCTGAACAGAAATGGATGCCTGTGATTTTAAAGTCACCAACACCTCATTTGTTCATCTTATACCACTGCACTCAGCCTTTTAAAATGTTTAAATTTTTCTCTCTTTTGTCTTGGATCATCTGAATTTTTTTCTACTTCACAACATAATAAAATTTACTGATATTAGAGACAATAAATGTAGTTTTTGCTCAACTTCCTATAATTTGCTGAATGTAGTACTTCTTTGTGATAGCACAAATTATATGGTGTGTATGAGAGGGACTAAGTGCTCATTGTCAAGGAAGTCTGTGAAGGCATAGTCGGGAAAATGAAGCTATGTTTCTTGGCTAAATTACTGAAGCTAAGAATTAACCATTAATGGCAAATTGACAGACAAGAAAATATCTTGAAAATGCAAGAATTTCAAGTGCTTCTGTCACTTTGAAAATGGATCAGCTCTTAGAATTCAGTAGATCTAATGATAATGTAATTCATAGCCTTGTGTAATTTTGACTTGAATTTATAACACTTCCAAGACTTTTTGCAATGTAAGAAGTTGTAGTACCCAAATCATGTTTTCTCCCAAGGATTGCTTTTAGCATGTGATTAACCTCCCAAATGATAACTTATTTCCAAAAGTGCTCTTAGGAGGTCACACTTTGGGAACAGTAAATAGAATATAATTGCTGACATTAGTCACCAGCTACCATCACTGCTATTTGTTTGTCACATAATGGTTCGTTATTTTATAATTTATATAACTGGTGATCATTAGCATACAGGTTTACAGTACTTGATGTAAAAATGGAAGGAGAAAGAGCAAGTGAGTAAAACTAATTTACTTACAGAATGGCAACTTAAGGAAATGTATTTTGAAGGAATGACATTTCCTTGAACTCATCTTTTTATATAAGTTCCATTTTTAAGGTCCTTTGTAAAGGGACCTCAGTGTTCCAGTAAAATTGCTAGAGTGGTAAATTTTCCATCAGATGTGTTTTATTCAGTCTTCTACTCAAGGACTTCAGAATACGTATGATAATCACATTAATAAAATGTTGCTATCAAAATTTTACCACAGTTTCTCCTAAGAGCTCATACTATACTGTGTAACCACAGTATGTTGTTAAAAAAATATCCTTTTGAAACACTGCATGTGTATCAGAATGTACTGTGGTTTTATGATTCTTGAAGAGAATGGGAATCTAAGCTTTTTTATTGGCTTTTCTATTAGTTAATTACAAAGTTTCCTGGGCTCAAGTATAGATGACCTGTAAACTTTAATAACTACAACTTTGATAAAAATGTTTTGCAAACTGTCACAATTCATACAATTTTGCGAGACTCATGCTTTCCTCTCCAAAAGTAGTTTTGCCCAAATTACAAAAAGAAACAGTGACATAACAAGAACACCATATCTATAGCTGTGAACCACAGCTTGTCTACCAGATGTGTCAGAGCTGGTAGAAGAATAAGGGCTGTAGTAATTGATATTATCTAAGATAAGCCACCTGCTATATTAGAGCATATATAAATATGTGTTCTTATGAGTGACTTAATTGATTCTAAGGAGTTCTGACCTCCTCTGAAAGAAAGTTACATAAACACAAGACACTCGTCACCATCACTGGGAAATTATATATGAGTCAAGTCAAGGAATCATTAGATGAGCTAAGTTGAGGTCACTTGAATGATGATTTGGCATGATTTTTAAGTATGCTGGTTTTGATTATGCTGTTATCCTTTCTCTAACCTTATAGCAATTGAGTTGTTATATTTTATTTAACATTTTCATATCATATGGTGATTCAATCTTTTGTATCCATATTACAGAAAACAAATAAGGCTTTTGAACTAGCAAAATTTGCCAAATTTTGCAATATAATCACTAATTAATTTGAATCTTGAAATAAGTAGATACAATGTAGTGCTATTTCTCTTATTACTTATGTTATAGTTCACTCAATGAAGAGTATACGATATAATAGAATGAGCACAGAAATTTCTCCTAGTCTCCATTGTTCAACTTATTATCTCTGAGACTTTAGTGACTTACCCTGATATTTGTCATACCTATCATCAAACTGCAAAAGAAATATTTCCCCTTGTTTTTTATAATTAGTCATAGACTCACATATCAAGATGCATATTGAAATGGATTTGTGAGAAAATAAGACTGCTAAAAAAACATATTGCAATGTTCCCATTATATCCAAATCAAATACTTGACTTAAAGGCTCAGTAATTTGGCAGCATTCGATTCTTAACAGGTTTTGTAGAAAATTGAAATCTTTTCAATGAGAATATACTGATTATTGGTTTTGAGTTTAGGGAAAGTTGTAGAAATGAAAGAGAGGAAATTTGTAAACTGATCAGCCTTATAGTTAAAGGATCAGAGGCTTTCAGAGCTTCATCCAGTAAAATAACAAAAATAGTCTTTATTGGATTTCAGATTTTTCTCATTATTTCAAACTATCAAAAATGAAAGATCAGAGAAATGGCATGGTGGAGAAAAGCCACTTGATTTTTATTTTTTATTATATTTTTAGTAATTTTGATTAATAGTATGTCATTTGGTTTCCATCTAGGGGATATTAATATTTTTTCTTCATTTAATGACAGTTTAGTGCATCAATTAACACTAAATCAGAATTGCTTTTTCATTTCCTTGATTAATAATCTGAGTGCTCTTACTCCTGTCAGCTAGTTGCTCAATTAAAATTATAGTATATTGCAATCAAATTCTTACAGATATTCTAATGCAATTTTAATATACTTTATATTGAAAAGGTGATCAGAAGATACAACATTTGTGCCAAGGATGACACAAATTATTTTTATACCTCATAAGTTGGTTTTTATTACTTTTTTTTGTTCTTGAGATAATAGCTATCTTCCCCTTTCTCCTCTTAATATGATTTCACAAAGAAAGCAGTAAGAGCCACACACACCTGTAAATCCCAGCGGCTCCTCCCTCCTGCTCCTCTGAGGCAGGAGTATCAAATGTTCAAAGCCAGCTTCAGCAATTCAGCAAGGCCCTAAGCAAGTTAGTGAGGTCCTGTCTCAAAATAAAATATATAAGAAAGGGCTGGGCTATGGCTCAGTGGTAAAGTACCTACCCTCTGCTCACTCCTCTCTGCCCTATCCAGAGTTCCTCCATTCTTCCCTACCTGCTCCATCCCCATTATGGTTCAGTATCCACTTATCAGAGAAAACATTCAGCCTTTGTTTAGGGGGGGGGAGTTGGCTTATTTTGCTTAGCATGATATTTTCCAGCTCCATACATTTACCTGCAAATGCCATAATTTCAGTCATCTTTAAGGCTGAGTAATATTCCATTGTGTATATATACCACAGTTGCTTTATCCATTCATCTATTGAAGGGCATCTAGGTTCCATAGTTTAGCTATTATGAATTGAGCTGCTATGAACATTGATGAGGCCACATCACTGTAGTATGCTGATTTTAAGTCATTTGTGTAAAGACCAAAGGCTGGGATAGCTTGGTCAAATGGTGGTTGCATTCTAAGTTTTCTAAGGAATTTCTGTAATGTTTTCCAGAGTGGTTGTACCAATTTGAAGTCCCAACATCAATGTATGAGTGTACCTTTTCCCCCATATCCTCACCAACACTTATTATTGCTTGCATTCTTGATAATTGCCATTCTGACAGGAATGAGATGAAATCTTTGAGTAGTTTTGATTTTCATTTTCTGATTGCTAGATAAATTGAACATTTTTTCATATATTTGTTGATCAATTGTATATTTTTTTTTGAGAAGTATGTGTTCAGTTCTTTAGCCCATTTATTGATTGAGTTATTTACTTTTGGGTGTTAAATTTTTTGAGTTCTTTATATATTCTGTAAATTAGTGCTCTATCTGATGTGCATGTAGTAAATATTTTCTCCCACTCTGTGGGCTGTCTCTTCACATTATTCATTGTTTCTTTTGCTAATTCATTAATGCTTGATTTTATTTCTTGTGCTTTAGGAGTCTGGTTAAGGAAATCAGGACTCAATCCAACATTATGAAGATTTGGGCCTACTTTTTCTTGTATTACTTGTAGGGGTCTCTGGTCTTATTCCTAGGACCTTGATCCACTTTGAGTTGAGTGTTGTGCAGGGTAAGAGATAATGATTTAATTTAATTTTGCTGAGTATGGGTTTCCAGTTTTCCCAGCACCATTTGTGGCAGAGGTGATCTTTTTGCCAAGGTATGTTTTCGGCATCTTTGTCTAGTAGGAGATAATGGTATTTATGTGGGCTTGTCTCTGTGTCATCTATTCTGTACCATTGGTCTATACGTCTATTTTGGTGCCAATACCATGTCATTTTTATTACTATATCTCTGTAGTTTAGTTTAAGGTCTGGTATTCTGATGCCTCCTGCTTCACTCTTCTTGCCAGGGATTACTTTGGCTATGCTGGGTCTCTTATTTTTTCAAATTAATTTCATGATTGCTTTTTCTATTTCTATGAGGAAAGTTATTGGGATTTTAATTGTAATTGCAGTAAATCTGTATAATGTTTGTGGTAGTATAGCCATTTTGACAATATTAATTCTTCCTATTCAAGAACATGGGAGATCTTTCTATCTTCTAAAGTCTTCTTCAATTTCTTTCTTTAGTGTTTTGTAGTTTTCATTTTAAAGGTCTTTCACCTCTTGCTACATTTCTTCCCAAGTATTTTTTAAGGCTATTGTGAGTAGGGTAGTTTCCCAAATTTCTCTTTTAGTGATGAAACCACTGATGTATAGAAATGCACTTTGGGCATTGATTTTATATTCTGATACTTTGCTGAATTCATTTATTTGTTTTAGAAGTTTTCTGGTGGAATTTTTTGGATCTTCTAAATATAGAATTGTCATTGGCAAATAGTGATAGTTTGAATTGTTCTTTTCCTATTTGTATCCCTTCTAATTTTTTTCATCTGTCTAATTGCACTGGCTAGAATTTAAAGGATTATATTGATTAAAAATGGTGAAAGTGGGCATCCCTATCTTGTTCCAGTTTTTAGAGGGAATGCTTTCAGTTTTTCTCCACGTGGAATGATGTTGACTTTGAGCTTAGTATAGATAGCTTTTACAATGTTGAGATGTGTTCCTACTATCCTAGTCTTTCTAGTGTTTTGAACATGAAGGGGTGCTGTATTTTGTCAAATGCTTTCTCTGAAACTATTGAGATATAATTCTTTTCTGTAAGTCTATAGATGTGATAAATTATGTTAATGATTTTCATATGTTGAACCAAGCTTTCATCCCTGGGATGAACCCCACTTGATTGTGGTACACTCTTTTTAGAATGTTTTTGAATACAATTTTCCAGAATTTTATTGAGAATTTGTGCATTTATATACATCAGGGACATTGGTCTGAAGTTTTATTTCCTTGATACTGTTTGTCTGGTTTTGATATCAGGGTGATACTAGCCTAATGGTATGAGTTTGAAAGAGTTCCCTACTTTTCTATTTCATGGAATGATTTGAGGAGCATTGGTGTTAATTCTTTTTTGAAGGTCTTATAGAACTCGGCTGTGAATCCATCTGGTCCTGGGCTTTTCTTTGTTGATAGGTTTTTGATGGTATCTTCAATCTCATTGCTTGAAATTGATCTGTTTAATTTGTATATGCCCTCCTCAAATCTTTTATGAGCACCAAGTGGCTAGGTTGTAAAAGTTTTGTAATGATTTGCAACTAAAATACATGATACATTTTAATCCATTACAGACTAGTGGGAATGTATCAGCCAGAGTAGCAAGTAATTTTTGTTTTATGAAGCAGAGTATCTGTCATCTTGCAGTATTACCAATGCTGTTGTAAATTGAATTTAAAGTGGTATTAAAAAGATCCTGTCAAACAATTTTTATCTGTTTGTATATCTTACTATAGATTATGTACAAGTAACATCTAAATAAAATTACATTTTTAACCCTACAAGGTTCTGTTGTATGTTTGACTCTTAGGAGATAGTTGGAAGTTGTATAAGATATTTATGTAGCATGTTCATTATCAGATAACAGAAGATTCTACAATGATTCCACTTAAATTTCTGCATAGTTTTTGTGTGACTGTAAGTCCAGATTGAATTTTGTGAGTGCCACAAGGAAGCACTAGTATAGTTAGGAGAAGCCATTCTGGGAACAGAAACAACATGTTCAGAAGTTAAAGGCTGGGGTAACAAGGGTCTTGGCCACATTTGGTCTGATAATAATAATGACTAGTACTCTGTAGTATCCATTGCTTGTGAATATTCATTGCTTACCCCTTAAAATCTTTTAAGCTGGGCATTCTATTTCACATATGAAAAAACTAGGGGACCATGCATGATATGAAACTCAACCTGGGGAAGGCATTTCATGCTGGGAGTAATGAGAATCCAGATTGGGTAGGTATGTTTGGTCTTGTTAGGAAAGACAGACTGGAACTTAATTCTTTAAAACAACTGCCTTGGACTGATGATGTTTGCCCTAACACACGTCACATGATATTGTTAGTTCTTTGTGTAACCTCCCACCAGACTGTGTGCTTTGTGTCATTCTTATTTGTCTTGCATCTGAGAGGCCCAGCACAGTGCTCAGTTAACTAGGCAATGAGCAACTCCTTGTTAAGTGATAAGATAATGAATGGATTTCCAAGTTACTTTTTAAACAAAAGGTAAATTGTGTGCAAATTTTAAGAACATGGAGTATTTTACCACATACCTCGAATATTCTCTTTGTATTGGGACTTGTTATTTGACATGACTTTCTCTTTATTTGGGTGTATGGCCCATCAGACTGAGCTCGGTGAAGAAGACAGAGAACTCTGATTTACTCTGTTCTGTTTATTGCATGCAGTGCCTGGCATTCAATATTAACAAGTATTTTTTGAGTAATTGTTATTTCTAGAACAAAATCAAAGGCTTCAACAAATATTTGAGAGCCTAATAGGAGTTGAAATGCATGAATCTGTAAAAGCACTCAGAAGAGTGCCTGACATCTAGCACACTCAGTGAATGTGAGCTGTTACTATCATCTGCAGGTCACTTGCTGGGGAAGAGTGAGCAGGCCAGTCCCTGCCTTTGTGGAGCTTCTTGTCTCATGAGAAGCATAGTCACAAAATTGTGAATGCTCCCTGACTTACAGTGAGGTTATATGCCAATAAACCCATCATAAATTGAAAATGTCTTAACTTGAAAATGCATTAATTCATCCAAACTACTGCACGACCCAGTTTAGCAACACAGCATATTATAGGCTATCAGTTCTTGCCTGCTGTGATTGCAAGGCAGTCCAGAAGCTGCAGTCACTACCAATGGCCAGCATAAAGAGAGAGAATTGGAGTACATATTACTAGCCTGAAAAAAGATCCAAATACAAATTTTGAATGATGATTTCTACTTAATGAGTATTGTTTTTTCACCAACATAAGGTTAAATAAAAAAAATCTTAAGTTGAAGTATATCATAAGGACATTCCATATTGTCAAATAAATAATGTTGATCACTTTACATGTACTCTAATTGGGAGTGAGGTAGAAAGTGGACAAAGTCTAGTCTGTGGACCAATGGAAGCTAAGACTTAAGAATGAGCAGAAGTTAGGGCAAAGAGAAGGGAAACGAGTTTCTCAATAGAGGGATGGCATTTACTTTCCTTAAGGAGGAAAGGACAATGTATGGTGATCATGCAAAAATATAAAAATATGAGTGAGATGGAAGGACCCAGACTAAGAAGGTACCACAAGAGGGACAGAAATGACATGGTGGGAACCTCTCCTGCCCCTTAGTTAAGCCAATGAATGCTGCCACAGTAATATGTCTACCATAACTGAAATGTACAGAGAATCTATTTATAGCCTGTTGACTTTTCATTAATGTCAATATCTTGATGCTTTAGACAATACTCATTTATAGAAAGGATCTTAGGTATATTGTGTTCATATATTTAGAAGACATCTTAGTGCTAGTCCAGCTGCCTCATATTAAAGATGGGAAAAGGCCATTGCTTGCGTTGCTAGTTGCTCAAAGCTCTTCGGTCTCTTAACTCTTATATTTTCAAACTGGTCCTCCTGTTTCACAGTGGGCCTTCAAGAATTACTTAACATTCTTCTTCTTTTTTTTTTTTTTAAAGAGAGAGTGAGAGAGAGGGGGACAGAGAGAGAGAGAATTTTAACATTCATTTATTTTTTTCTTAGTTCTCGGCGGACACATCTTCCTTTGTATGTGGTGCTGAGGATCGAACCCAGGCCGCACGCACGCTAGGCGAGCGTGCTACCGCTTAAGCCATATCCCCAGCCCTTAACATTCTTCTTTACCCAACATTTTATTGTGCAAAAATTGAAACCTACTAGAAAGATGTTCAATAAACTTCCAGCTGTTCATATCTATTAATCTCATATTTTTTTAGGAGGGTGCTTGGGATTGAACTCAGGACCTTGTGCATGTGAGGCAAGCACTCTACCAACTGAGCTATATCCCCAGCCCCATTCATCTCATTTTTTATGCATTTCAAGGTAACTTACAGTTTGCTCCTGAACACTTCAGTGTACATATCATTATATTAGGGTTTAATGTTTTTATTTAATATGTTTTAGTAAAACATACTTCAGAGTAAAATGAACACATCTTCATATATACCATTCAGTGAATGTTAGCAGTGCATAGTTACATAATGCAAATTGAGATGCACAGTATTACTGTGGCCTCAGCAAACTCCTTCATACCCTTTTGAAGCTGATTCTCCATTTCCAGTGTCAGGACAACCGACTGAATTTTTTTACTATAGATTAATTTAGCCTGCTTTAGATTTTCATATAGAGGAAAAAGTGGCATGTACTCTTTTGCATTTGGATGCTTTGAATGATAATGTTTTTGATATTCATGTTTTACTTGTATAAATAGTTATAATTTTTATCACTTAGTCATGTTCTAGTGTAGGAACACAATGGGTTTATCTGTTCTCTTGGGTAAGATTTATATAAGTCTTTTCTGGACCTCCCCATCATATATCTTGGATAAATATATTATACCATGTAATTGTCACATTTTTTTTCAAAAAAGTGAAATGTGACCATTATGTGAAGCTTTCAAAAAAATTGTGCTAGAATTACTTTAAAATGATTTATTACTTCACAATTTTTGGCGCAAGATTAGGATACAAAGAATACTTATAAATACATGTTAATGCAGTGGTAATGATTATGATGTGAAATACAGTATTAACAGTGAAATTGCTTGTTGTGTTGGGTGTTATGTTGAATTTTATAACAACTAGATTTTTTTCCCCTATTGTATACTATCAGTGTTGCTCCACATCTATAAATGTGGTTTGTGTGTTTGGGGGGAGGGGGGAGGGTCTGCTTGAGGTTCACTGAACTGTAATCTGTAAATCAGTGTGTCTTACATAAAATTTAGGAAATATTTAGACTTTTTAAATTCAAATTTGTGTCCCATTCTTTCTGTCCTCTCCTTATATTCCTGTTTTATGTTTGTTAAACCTTTTGATATTGGCTCAAGTACTTGAGGCACTTTCAATTTAACTGTTTTCTCTCTTTTCTGCAGATTGGGTAATTTTTATTAATATTTCTTTAGGCTCACTGACTATTATCTACAATTTAGTCCTTTTTTTAATGGTGCTGGGGATTGAACCCAGGGCCTTGTGCATGCAGGGCAAGCTCTCCACCAACTGAACTATATCTCTAGCCCTACAATTTGATTTTAAGCACATCTAGTAAATTTGTTATTTCAAACATTGTTCTTTTTCTACTCTAGGATTTCTTATTGGTTCTTCTTTTTTTTAATAGTTCTCTGCTGAGATTTCCTACTTGTTCATTTATTATAAACTTATTTTCCTTTACATCTTTCAGCACAGGCTAGCTCTTTTAAAATTATTGCCTGATAATTCCAACATTTGGTCATTTTTAGGTTCAATATGTTTATTGGTTCTTCTCTTGAGTGCATACCTAGTAGTTTGGGGCTATATTTAGAATTTAGATGAATTTTACAGCCTCTTGATTCTGTTATATTCCTTTGAAACATGCTCATTTTACTTTAAGGAAGTCAGTTAACATGGCCAGAATTAAGCACTGACCACTTTGTCCTTATACACTCTGCTAGGGATAGCAGCAGAAAGTTTTCAACTACTTTTAGTTTTAAACTGCTAGGATTTGGCCTTGGAAGAGTGGTACACAGAACTTTTGGATCCCCCCTAATGGTTCTCTTTTCTGAGGTCCTCTATCACTTTATATCTGCTCTAGTCCCTCCAAACTTGGTCCTGTTTATTTTTGGATGTTTGTTTTGTTGTTAGTTTTTAAGCCAGCAAAATGTGGGTTAAGCCAGAAAGACTGAAGATTTTCTATTCAAGCTTAGCCATCTTGCTTGGCAGAATGAGATTTGCCTTCAGTCAAAAAGCAACCTAAATCTGGAAACACACCCAAAGATTTTCCTTCTTCCAAGCATCAACTCCCCTCCAGTGTCTATTTTTACTTCTATTTAATAATACCACTAATAGTTATGAAGTATATTTTGTTCAGTTTATAACTGTAGAGAGTTGGTTTGGAATAGATTAGACCTCAGTCCCAGAAAGCTCATTTCATATATAGTGTATGCAAAGTTTACTTTTAATTGTAAATTTTAAAATGCAGGCTGGTGTTGAATACAAATCATAAAAGATAACTAGCAGTTTAATTTTTCTACCAGGTGATCTTGTTTCTGCAAGGACCCCAAATAAAGCTTATAAGATCTTTATTAAGTGGTATCCAAGGGTAGCATGGTGAACTGTGAAACACTTGCTGTTTGTATCTCCTTATTTCTGTGAATCAGAATGTTTTCTGAGACATGCAAGTAAAACCATGTATGTTAATAATTAGAGAGTTGACACATTTTTTAAAAGTGTCAGCTTTAACTCCAGTCTCAATTTTTATGTTCACTGAATAATCATTAATATTTTCACTGAGTGCTATAAATTTAGATTCAGGAACATAAGTTATACAAATAAAATACTTCCCTTTTTTTCTTTTTCTTTTCTTTTGAAACTGTTAGGGCATGGAACTCAGAACCATGCATGTTAGGTAGGTGCTCTAACACTGAGCTACACTATCCTCACCCCTAAAATACTTAAATTTTCTTATTAGAGTTAATTTGCAAAAAGGGTTCCACTACCTAAAAGCTTGAAATGCACTATGTGATGTCCTTGCTACATGATTCTTTTAGCTTTAGAGTAGAAAAAATTCACATGGTTACAGAACCTCATACTATATAAATTTGTATTCTGAAAAGAGTGCTAACAGATGTGTCAAAGCTTGAGATGCTATGTTTAATTTGGAGTGTATGGGTAACTTGTAAAGGGATCCCAATAGGGAATTCAGGGCTAAAGAGATTTTCCTTCAAAGCATTCTCTTCCCCTCCTCCCCCTTCCTCACAGCTGACAACATATTTGCCAAACACAATAGGGCTGTCCTGTGAATATTTGCATACGTAGCCTTTTAAGTTCCCCACTGTATTTTCCTGGTGCACCTGGGATTTGAATAATTAGCTTCAAATACAGCACTATGATTAGCTAGGGATGGTAGGTTGATAGATGATTTACCATGAGGAAAAATGAAGAAACTATTCCAGTTGAGAGTGGTACTTACCACAAAGTGGACATTTAAAGTATTTAATATTCTAAGATGTGCTTCAGCTGTGCTGGCCTAAAACCAATTCAAATAGAAGCCAAATAGTTTAAGCATATGTTACATACATGTCCTAAAAGTGTGAATGCCTTTGTCATTACAAGAAGTGCCATTTGTGATGTATGTGACAGTGGCTCAGAATGCACCTTTAACCCTTTGAAAATCCAGATATGAGGATCTTGATCATTCACCCTCAGCTCATTTCAAAGACTTGGGCATTGATTTGGTGCAATTTAGTTTTAGTGAGATGTGTGCCGAGGTCTAGGTCAGAAAGTAGCACAGTGAATCACCCTAGACAATTTGCCATCAAGGGCTCCTGGATTGTTCCCCATCTGGGGGCACCCATGTTGTTGGCAACCATTCTGTATCAATGCAGTTCACTGTGTTGCATTTGAATGAGGTCACAGCTCTAGCAACCCTGTGTCCCTCTTTTCCCCATTTCTGAGTGGCTCACCATGTCACTCTATAAGCCCCCCTCCACCTGCACATCACTCATTATACAGGCTCCATCCTCACTCTGGCCAGTGGTCCTTATGGTCTCTGCACATCACCATGGCTCATGCCATCCTTCAACTCTCCTGAGTTATCAGTGTGTGGCACCATATTCTCTCCTCCCAAGCCTTCCATTTCTATTCTGGTGCAACTTTGGGGGTACAGAAACCCTAGAAAATAACTAAAGGACCAAACCTTCCCTGAAGTGATTATAATGTTGTGTTTGAGCTGAGATGCTGCTGAATACCAGGGAAGGAGCCAGGTCCTCTTTGATGCTAAGCTGAAACTTGAGTTTTCTCCAAGGCTGGTTTCCACAATCCCTACATTAAAATTACCTGGGATATGGGTTAAAATGCAGAATTCTGAGCCCCATCTCAAAATTATTAGTCAAAACCTTGCACATGGGACCTGGGCAGTCACAGTGTATCCACTACCCCAGAGTGATACTTATTAGGTGCTCTGAAGTTCAAGAGACTCTGCTGTTCAATAATAGGAGCCCAAGGGTGCCACCAGTGGTGACCTGAGATGTGGGTCAGATGACTGATGGTGGCACATGGACTTGGGGCTGGTCCAGCATCCCCACTCCCCCTGGGTCCATCAGACTGTCCAGAGCTCTGCTTCCTGCTTGGTGGAAGACAGGGCCTTCCCCACATGGTTGAGCTAATGACTTGTTCATTTTCACCTTCAGACCTCAGGTGCAGGGGTGCAGAACTGCCATTCTAATGCCACATCTGGTTTTCCAATTTAATACTTTTCAAAACAACTCATGCTTATCATGTGTTTTGGGGTTTTTTGTTTTGTTTTGTTTTGGGGTTTTTTTGTTGTTTGTTTTGTTTTTGATGAGTCTTGGCTTCACAAAACACATGGGAGAATTCATGGTCCTTTTCTTAATTAATTTTGTGCAGCTATTACGAGATACCCGAGATGGGGTATTTATCAAGAACAGAAAACGTACTGGCTTACAGTTTTAGGGGCCACAAAGTCCAAAATTAGAGTGCAGACATTTGGCGAACACCTACTTGCTGCATCATCCCATGGTGGAAGGCAGAAGGACAAAGGGATGATGAGAGATTTAAAAAGGGCCTGAACTTTTTGTTTATTATCTTTTGTAATAAACCAGCTCCTACAATAATGAGATCACTGCCATTATGGATAACATGGATAACAGCAATAATCCGTTCATTCTGCCCTCATAGCTTACTCACCTCTCAACACTATTCTATTGGAGATTACATTTCCAACACAAGCTCTTTGGGGAATACATTTCAAACCATAGCATAACTGTTGCTTAACCTTGCACCCCCAAAGGGAATAACAATGGATCTGATGGTACCTATGACTATTGTTTTCATGGCTGTGGGGTGAAGTGGGAGTGGAGGTGGAGAAGTGACCAGGACATCTCGCTCCATCCTTCACTTTAACTCCATATTTGAATGTTATATCCCCCATACTGATGTACTGGTCAGTACTTAGTGGTAAACAACAGAATCCACTCTCACTTCCTACCAGTCAGTGGTACCCTTCAGAGCTAAGATAAGGGCCCACTCTGGCAGGGATCCCAACACGTCCTCAGGCTGCATAACCACCTAAAGTCCATGTGTGTCCAGAGGGTCTTGCCTAGGGTGGGTCTAACACTAACATCTTGTTGATCCTTGACCAGGAGAGTATCTATGTGTCTTTCCCAGTCTCTCCACTCCTGAGGAACATTTTACACAAAGAGCTTTGATGCATCTTCTGAAATCTGTCATTGGCTACTCCCATCATGAGTATCAGATGGGTCTGTGAGTGTCAAGGTGCCAGCTGTAGATGAAGACTGAGACTGTGCTCCACCTACTACATCCAGTCAAACACATTCCACAATCCAGGGCTGTAGAGGAAAATGATGCAGGAAACAAATCACAGCAGGAATAAGGAGGCAACCCCATTAGTATCAGACTTAGTATCTAGAATGTTGTAATCACTAGACAATTGTATTGAAATTAGATAATACAAAAAATCTACAATGAAGAATTTCATTAGTTATATGGACCTGTTGTTCTAAATAACACAAAGTTTTTTTTTTTTTTTAGGCCAGACAAAAACACATCATGGCTATATGGATTTCAGAAGAGACACATTAAAATAGGTAAGAAACAGAAAATTTTATATAAAGAAATTCAAAAGATGTAGCATGAAAACACCAAAAGCAAACTAATGTTGCTGTATTAATATTAGAAATATTATTCTTTAAGATGAAATGCATAATCAATACTATCATCAAGAGCAACACTTTATAAAATAAAGGGTTTAACTTTCCAGGAAGACATAAGAATGCTTAAATTAGGTACAGAAAACAACATAGCTTAAAAATAGGTAAAGGAAAATTTTAGAGACTGAAATGACGAAAAGAACAAGATCACGGTTGTTCTGGGAGATTTTAACATTCTTTTCTCACATATTGGTAAAAGAAAGAGATTTTAAAATTAATAAGAATATAGAAAGTGTGAACAACAATTAGCCAAATTATCCTAAAAATCATGTAGAGCATTGCACACTCAATAACTGTGAAACATACCATCTTATTGAGGACTCAGTGACACATTGATGATATGCTGAAGTATCCAAAATTTCAAAGTATTAAAATCAAACAGGGGAAATTTTTCACCTCAATATAATTGTGCTAAAATTACCAATAAACAGATAAACAGAAACGTTCATTTATTTGAAAATTAAGTAGTATTTTTCAGGGCAACAGAGAAATCATAATGGAAATTAGTAAATACTTAAAAATTAATTATGATGAAATATTTTGTGCCAAACCTTTAGATCTCAGCTAGTCATGCTTGGAAAAAAATTTGATAACCTTGAAAGCTTAAATCAGAAAAGAATAAAGACTGTAAATCAATGAGCTGAGTCTCTCTAAAGAGATTTAAAAATGAACAGGAAAAGAAAGCCAAAGAAAGCAGAAGATGAAACCCAGAATAAAAGCTAAAACTAATGACTTAGAAAAGTAAACATACCAAAGAAGATCAAGAATCCAAAGACCAACTATCTGAGAAGACTAATAAAACACACAATTACCTGGAAAGACTGCTAAAGAAAAAAGAGAAAAAAAGGAAGGAAGGAACACAAATGTAAGGAATTATGGGGGAGAATTTTTGCTAAACATCTTACCATCATTAAAAAACTAATATTCAAACCATGCCAATGCATTTGAAAATTTAGGTGCAATGAATAAAGTGGGATTCACAGTGTGGGTTCTGCATTTTGTGTAGACTGAGATCATAACTTGTTATGTACCATATTGTTCATTTCATAGTATACTCTGGAACTGGATCTTGGCAATGCCAAAGTGATGGGTTTTACATAGAGAACGATCTTGGTGCAAACTTCAAATTATAAGATGGACATAGTCACTGACTGACAAAATTCTCAGGAAGTTTAGAGGAATCTTTTCTGCCATTTAAGGCCTTATTGGCAACATCTGCCTTTTCCTGACATGGGGCGCTGGGAAGGTGGACCTATCTAAACTCAGTTTATAGAAGGAGGGAAATTGCCTAGAATGAGGCAAATTCAACCTGGGCATTGAAATTGAAATTGAAATTGCCTAAAATGAGGCAAATTCAACATGAGGCACATATTCCTAGAGACAAGGGCTTTAGCTTTTTTTTTTTTTTTTTTTTTTTTTTTTTTTTAGAGAGAGAGAGAGAGAGAGAGAGAGAGAGAGAGAGAATTTTTAATATTTATTTTTTAGTTCTCGGCGGACACAACATCTTTGTTGGTATGTGGTGCTGAGGATCGAACCTGGGCCGCACGCAAGCGCGCTACTGCTTGAGCCACACAAGGGCTTTAGCTTTACCTTCAGACTATTTAGCAGCACAGTCCCCCTCATGGTGGTGGCTTCAGATTTTTCCAGAAGGTAGCCTCCTATGCAATGCCAGCTTGCAGAGTACTTGACTTAAAGACTGGGTAGTGTTTCTCCAAAGGGCAGGTCATGCTGGGGCAATGAACTCTTTCAGTTCTGCAAAAATCAAATATTCAAAACAGTCGCTGAGATTTCATCCTGACAGTCATGAGCATCCTTTTTGTCCTGGACTCATCTCCAACAGACCAGGTGCTTTGGTGGGAGTGGAGGAGGCACTTGCTTGGTAGGGCTGCTGGTTGGAGCCCCAGATAGTTTCAAATTGCTCTTTCCTTATCTGATGTTTTCAGAAATGCAGCAGACCATGTCCTAGCAGTCTTAGTCCATGTGGGCTGCCACTGGCAAGGCTGTAGGAACAGAGCTGCTGAAGCATTTTGAGGTGCATATATTATTACCACATGCCACAGATGCCTGACCTGAGCTACCATATGTAATGTTTGGCCTGCTGGGTTTCTGTTTTGCTTTGTTCCCATCCCTTCTTTTTATACCATAGTCCCCTCTTTTATTTCCCTCTAGTTATGCTCCACCTGACTATATTTAACAACTAGTCGGTCCATGCAGACCAGAATAGACTGATTAAGTTAGGGCTCTCACAATCAAATCATTTTAGCTCCAAATATTCGTACATCAACAGGAGTTTGTGTGGGGGGGGGGGGGGTGGGGGGGGTGGGTGGGTGTGCGTGTGCGTGTGTGGCGGGGAGGAATCCTCATATCCAAACCATAATAGATTGTTCTCTGATTGTCCAATTCCTGGTTCTGAATAGTTTATAAAAGGAAGGCAATATTCCAGACTGCAGAAATCTGATAAAAAGGGGCAGACAGGAATATTTATTTAGGACTGATTGGTTTTCATATCAAAGGCATGATCACAGGTAAATTATTTCTTTTTCTAGGAATTCATAAACCATGTGAAGGGCAATTTTGCTTCCTAAGAACACAATATTCCAATGTCAAAGTATCATCAAATATTGACGTAAAATATGACAACCACTATTAAGATGATATTTGTAAGACATTCTGATTTTATTCTTTATTCCTCAAATGACCAATGATTTGAACATTTCATGTATTTTTTGCATTTGTATATGTTATTAAGTGAAGTCTATTCAAACACTTCACCCTCTTTAAGTTTGCTTGCCTTGTTATTTCATTGAATGCATTCTTTATGTGCTATAGGCTAAAGTTCTTTATGAGCTATGGGTTTTTTAAAAATTATTTTTAGTTATAGTTGGGAATAATATCTTTATTTTATTTGTTTATTTGTATGTAGTGCTGAAGATCAAACCTAGCAATTCACACGTGCTAGGTGAGTGCTCTACCTCTGAGCCACAAACCCAGCCCAGAGCTCTATGTTTTAAAAATTCATATATAACATGCTTTTCTAATTTGAACAGCAGTTTACTTTTCTTTTTCGTTTTTATAAATTACAATTTATTATTTTTCTCTGATTAATGCTCTTTATGTTGTGTTTCAGAAATCATTGCCAACCCACACACTTTCTATCTTGTTCTAAAAGTTTATGTGGTTTTCCTTTGTGTCATGTTCTAAAAGTTATATAATTTATGACATTACATGAAGTCTCCCATTGAAATTGTCTAACATTTTTACATTGTGTACAATGTGGACGAGGTCCCCCTGCCCCATGTATATTCCTGTATTCTTTTCTCCGTAAAAGTACTTTAACTTTTTTTTTTTTTTTTTGGTAATCAATTGGCCATATAAATGTGGGTCTACTCTGTACTCTCAATGTTTTCCACTACATTGATTTATGTGTCTTTATGGAAATAGGGTTGTTTTGATCAGTATAAACTAACAACATATTGGGAAGCATAAGTCCTTTTTTCTTCATATTTTTTCACACTTGTCCCCCAAATTCCTTGCATTTGCACACAGACTTTAGAATTTGTAGATTTCTACATAAAATCCTCAGGATATTATGCAGAAAAAAGGGATATCTGAAGTCTATTGCAGAATGAGGAAGGTATGACTCACAGCAATAAAAGAAGTGTCTGCTAGTTCCAGCAGCCAAGTGGCAAAGACTGCAGTGCTGCCTGCTCCGTGGGCCACCTGGGGTGCTCCTCTCTGCTGGGAGGGAGAGTTGGGGGTGGGGATAGGTCTTGTGGACACCCATCATCTGGCAGCTTTTGCCCACTGGCCGCCAGGCGAGGCCCTCCCGCTGGAGGACCCCATGGCAGCGGCCTGTGGGGACCCAGACTCTGCGTGCGGCTTGGTCTCCAGACCCTATCTGTCCCCTCAGGAAGGACTTCGTGTGGTGAGGAAGGTGGCAGGGGCTGCCCAGGAGCCCTTGGAGCCCGTGGAGCCCGCACATCCGGGCCCTGCGCGACCTTGCTGGGCCCACAACCGCGAGTAAAGGCCTTCAGGGTCCCGGAAGGTGAGGAAGCCCTGGTCCAGGGCACTGGGTCTCGGTTCTACCCAAAGAGAAAAGGTGGAGGGACTCGCCATATGTGCCACCTGCAAGGGTCCCCTGCCCTGTGGAAGGCTTCCTGCCCACTTGTTGAAGGCCCTGCCTCTAAACATCAGCAAAACAAAAGAAAAGAAACCCACCTCTGCCCTCAACTCCCCGCCTTCTAGGAGAAGAGGACAAAGGGAACATGGAGCCTGAGAGGAAGGTCTTGTCCAGACCGCGGGTGGGTGAGTCCTCTGACAACGCTGGGCACGCAGGGGCACATTGGAGTCCTTACCGAGAATATCCAGTGTTCTAGACGCTCAGAAGTGTACAGAGTATGTTAATAGTAGAGCATTTTATAGATAAAAAAAGACATTTGATCATGAATATGGCATTTATTCAACATATTTAGGCATTTGTTTTATCTGAGGAACATTTTATGGTTTTTCTTACATAAATCATTCATGTTTTATAAATGCATTCCCCGTATATTATTATAAAAGGTGTTTCTTATTTTAGTTTGTGAATTTCATTGCTACTCAAGAAGAATAAAATTATTTTATGTATATGGATCACACATCTTTCGATATTATGAATTGCACGTAGATTTTATAACTTTTTGTAGGATGCTAAAAATTTTATACTGAGTCAATTATGTTTTGTCTGTTTTAAAACTTATTTGCCTTTATTATTGTGTTTTTGGCTAATCCCTACAGCAGAGATGTTGGATAGAAGTAGGGTAGATAGCTTTGCTTTGTTTCTGAGCTTAAGGGGAAATTGTCTATTCCTTCACCACAAAATGTTGTGTTATGTTCTCTTGAGGCACAATATGGTTCAAAAGTTTCCAAGTTTTGTATGCCAAGAGTTTTAAATATGACTTGACATGAGATTTTTGTCATTATATTGCCTTCATGGAGATTATTTCTTGGTTTCTTTTCATAAACATCTTAATATTGTGAAGTACTTTGACAGATTTTCAAATGTTAAATCAACTTTCCATTCCAGGCTAAATTCCCAGCTGTTCTGGTGCATTATTTGTACACATTGTTACGATAGGCTTTCCAAAATTATATGAAGAATTTTGCATTCATTTTCATTTGGGTGTTGATCTGCATATTTCTTACATTGTTTTATAGACATTATGATAAACATGATAATTATGATTTCAGATTTGAGAGTTTTTCAGATCTCTATAATTTTCTGGAAATGTTTGCATGGAATTCTGATATATTTTTCTTTAAGTGTGATTTTTACCAATGAAACTATCTCAGCTTCCTAAAAAAATGCCTTTGAAGTACCATTACATATTGCAATGTAATTCCAAACTTTTATGTTCCAGATCATAATCCTGTATCAGATTAATCCCTTGCCATGTTATTTCTGTTGCATCTTAATAGACTGTGATATTTATTTCACAAAATAACTCCATTTACTCTCACCTTGGTCATCAAATGCAACTTTGATATTTGTTTCCATTGTGCGTGTGTGTGTGTGTGTGTGTGTGTGTGTGTATTTTTCCCACATTTGTTATTGGTGCATTATAGTGATGGGATTTGTTATGTAATTGTGCATGCATACAGTATAATTTGAACATTAGCATTCCCCAGTATTTCTCTTTTCCCTCCTCACCTTCCTTCCCTGCTCCCTTTCTTTTGACTCTATTGATCTTCCTTTGATTCTCACCATATTCCTGCACAACACCCCACCCTTGCTTTTCTTTTTCTTTTGCTTCAATAGCTTCCACATTTGAAAGAAAACTTGAAGTACTGAGTTTGGCTTATTTCTTTTAACATAATAGTCTCAACCTACCCATTTTCTTGCAAATAACATACATTTTGTTTTTCTTTATGGCTGAATGAATCTCCATTTTGTGTGTGTGTGTGTGTATCACTTTTTTTTCTTAGTAGGATCATTGTTTTCTTTTTTCTTATTGATTTTATTTTTTTAAATACACGACAGCGGAATGTATTACAATTTTATTACACAGATAAAACACAATTTTTTCATATATTTGTATATAAATTATGTTCACGCTAACTCATGTTTTTATAATATACTTTTTTGCATTACAATTCTTATTACACATATATACCACAATTTTTGGTATTTCTGTATATAAAGTAGGTTGACACCCAATTTGTGTCTTTATACATGAACTTTGGATAATGATGTCCATCACATTCCACCATCCTTGCTAATTCCCTGCCTCCTCCCTTTCCCTCCCACCCCTTTTCCTCATCTAGAATTCATCTATTCCTCCCATGTTCCCTCTCCCTACCCCCACCATGAGTCAGCCTCCTTATATCAGAGAAAACATTCAACATTTGTTTTTTGGGGGGGTTGGCTAACTTCACTTAGCATTATCTTCTCCAATGCCATCCATTTACCTGCAAATGATTTTTTTATTGCTGAGTAATATTCCATTGTGTATATATGCAACATTTTTTTTATCCATTCATCTACTGAAGGGCATCTAGGTTGGATCCACATTTTAGCTATTGTGAATTGTGCTGCTATAAACATTGATGTGGTTGTGTCCCTGTAGTATGCTGTTTTTAAATCCTTTGGTAAAGTCAAAGGAGAGGGATAGTTGGGTCAAATGGTGGTTCCATTCCCATATTTCCAAGGAATATCCATACTACTTTCCAATTGGCTGCACCAATTTGCAGCAATGTATGAGTGTACTTTTCCCCCCACATCCTTGCCAACATTTACTGTTGTTTGTCTTCATAATAGCTGCCATTCTGACTGGAGTGAGATAATATCTTGGAGTGATTTTGATTTGCATTTCTCTGATTGCTAAAGATGGTGAGCCTTTTTCATATATTTGTTGATCGATTGTATATCCTTTTCTGTGAAGTGTCTGTTCAAGTCCTTGGCCTATTTGTTGATTGGGTTATTTATTTATTATTATTATTTTTGGTGCTTAGCTTTTTGTATTCAATATATACCCTAGAGATTTGTGCTCTATCTGATGTGTGAGGGGTAAAGATTTGCTCCCAGGAAGTTTCTTTTCCTGAGAAGAAACTTTTTAGTTTGATTCCATCCCATTTATTGATTCTTGGTTTTAATTCTTGCACTATAGGAGTCTTATTAAGGAAGTTGGGGCCTAATCTCACATGATGAAGATTAAGGCCTACTTTTTCTTATTTAGACGCAGAGTCTCTGGTTTAATTCCTATATCCTTGATCCATTTTGAGTTAAGTTTTGTGCATGGGGAGAGATATGGGTTTAATTTCATTTTGTTGCATATGGACTTCCAGTTTTCATAGCACCATTTGTTGAAGATGCTTTCTTTTTTCCAATGCATGTTTTTGGCATCTTTGTCTAATGTAAGATAATTGTAATTTTGTGGGTTAGTCTCTGTGTCCTCTATTCTGTACCTGGTCTACCAGTCTGTCTTGCTGCCAATACAATGCTGTTTTTGTTACTATTGCTCTGTAGTATAGTTTAAAGTCTACTATAGTGATCCCACTTAGAGCAGGATAAACAAGAGGGCAGAAAGGAAGTGAGGGTCAAAGATTTTCCCTGGTGTTCTTATTTGCGAAGCTGGAGAAGTAAAACTTAACAATTGTGGAAATGGAGAAAAGGAAAAAGAGATTGAGAATTTAGGGCCAAATAATTAGGAAGCCATATGGAAAGAAAGGAGCATGAAGTCTACGTTAAAAGTACATCAAGTGAAGTCAGCCAATCCCAAAGGAACAAATACCAAAGGAACAAATGACCAATGTGATTCTACAATATGCATACTGAGAAAAATGAGAAATTATATCCCATCTATGTATGATATAGTAAAGTATATAAGTGCATTCTATTGTCATGTATAACTAATTAAAACAAATTTTTTTTAAAAAAATGTACATCAAGAGGGTAGAGAGTTTAAGGAAGTCAGAATAGTTCCAAATTCTTTTATCTGTCAAGTAAGTTAAGAACCAAAATTACCCCTGTGATTTACTGACCAAGAAGACAGTCTCTGGGTGAAGGCAGTTTCAGTGGGGTGGTACAGATGGAAACCAGACTGCTGTGGGAGGAAGATGAAGAGCGGAATATAATATACACATACAAATATATGTGTATGACCTGTCATCCATCATCAAAACATATGCTAATCTCTATTTGCCTATAGGTTTAAATTGAATGATTCAATATATAATGTGAACTAATTTAAATTATACAATTAGAAGATGAATAGGATTATCATCATTTAATATTTTAGTGAACACTTTTAAATAAAGCTGGATCATGAAAATAATAATATTCAATGTCAAAGAATCATTGTATTACTGTTTTACATTTTAAAAATATTTTAGGTAAATATTATTTTGTCAATTAAAACATTATAGAATACAATACTGCTTAAAAGAGGAAGTCTTTCCCCACTGCTTACATTTTCCATGTTATGTATTTTTTATAAATAGGATAATTATTTCCAGGTTCCCATTTAACTCTCAAGGTGTCTGGAATGTGTCTTGTCTTGGCTTTTGTCTTATTGTTGTGGTGCTAAGTATTTTTTTAGAATAGGATTTGTATAATGAGGGTTAACATTAATGGAACAGCAGAGCTCTCTCATCATGTGCAATAACTTCTGGCCTTATAAAACAAAAAAGCTTTCACTATTTAAAAATATCATCTATGATAGAATGAATGATGTCCTTGTATGATTATGCTCTCAACCATCTTTCAGGTGATTTATTTATTCATTAATTCATTTATCACATAACACTTAGCATCATCTGAGTCTTTTAGGTGCCAGGCACTGTTTAGATGCTAGGAGAGGCATCAAAACAACATATAAAATCCCTTACTTTTGTAGTCTCCAGATTTCTAAATCACAAATAAGATCCCTAACTCTAGATTCTGCAAGGATGCCTTGAATATTCAACTTGAATATTCTGTATTACTCTGATTTCTCTCCTTTGTGTTGTTAAACTATGCCTGCTAACTTGGATTCAGCTGGGAAGGAATTCCGACATCTGAGCTCCAGTGAGGACACTACTCTGCTGTGGCGGGCCCCAGGCTCCTTGCTGGGGTGTCTTAATGGGGGGGTGTGACTGGACTAAGTCTGTTTGGTTTCAGTTCCCTGTCGCGGTAGGCGCGTGGTCTCCAGCCGCCCAGTATCACAGGCCGCTGGCGGGTGATCGGTCGCCTGTGGGCAGCGTTCTCCTACCGCCCAGTTATGCAGGCAGTGGGTGAACTGTCGCCAGCGGGCCTGCGGTTTCCAGCCGCCCACTCGCCAGGATGTTGCCTCTAGTCTCCTGGTTTCTCCTGCTAGTCTTGGTTTCTCCTGTTTTGTTGTTGCAATATGTCGGAGAGTGGTGGTGGATACTTCAGCTTTCCAAGATGGTGGCCGCTGATTGCCTTGGTGGAGTGTCAGCTGTTTTGATGTTGTAATCTGTTTTGATGTTGCAATCTGTCAGAGATTGGCGGTGTATACTTCAGCTTTCCCAGATGGTGGCCGCTGACTGCCTCCGTGGAGTGTCCTCTGTGGGGGATGGGACTGTACCGCTTCCTTCCCCTTCTGAAATCCCCTACTCAGTCCAAGGGTCAGTGTGGGCTTGGCTGGCAGGATTCCACCTAATGGCAGTCACTAATCTCCCTGCTTGCTAATTAATCGCTTCTCTGCGGCGCCACGCCTTCTGTAGCCGCTGGGCAGGCCGCGCGAATCAGTCGGCCTGGATCTCCGGGGTCCTGCTGTTGGCTGTTGGGATCCCCCGCACTCTATCACTTTGATTTTTTCTGCTTGCCCCTCCCCCAGCGCTGGCTAGCCAGGTTTCCTTTTGGCTGCTGCTGGGAGGAGGGGTTGGAAGTCAGGTGTCTCTAGTTTCCCCCTAGCCTTTATGCAGGCTCACTCTGATACTCCCTCCCCCGGAAAGCCTAGGAGAGATTTTATGCGAATTCCCCGACGTCTGGGGGGTGAGCTGAGTGACACACACCTGTTTTGATGTTGCAATCTGTCGGAGAGTGGCGGTGGTTACTTCAGCTTTCCCAGACGGTGGCTGCTGACTGCCTCCATAGAGTGTCCGCTGTGGGGGATGGGATTGTACTGCTTCCTTCCCCTTCTGAAATCCCCTACTCAGCCCAAGGGTCAATATGGGCTTGGCTGGCGGGATTCCACCTAATGGCTATAATGTAGATTTTTAAGAAAAATTCCATCACATCAGAAGGTAGCTTTATTTATATGTATTTTTTAACAATTTTTACCTTATTCCTTCCTGTGTGTGTGTGTGTGTGTGTGTGTATTGTGTGTGAGAGAGAGAGAGAGAGAGAGAGAGAGAGAGAGAGAGAGATATGCTGGCTGTTCTGATTATTTGTATAATAATCAAATTATTATATAATTTGATAATTATTTGTATAATAATCAAATTATTATATAATTTGATATATATTATACGTTATATAATAATTTGATACATATTGTATCATATATTATATATATATATATACACATTTGTCTTGTGTTCTCTCATATTTAGAACACACACACACATACATTTGTCTTGTGTTCTCTCATATTTAGCATTTTTAATGTAATTCTCTTTTGCTAGCATTGCCTTGTGAAGGTACAGATTTATTAGATTGTTTGATATTCTATTATTTTCATGTGTATATTTTACTTATTTCTCTCCCAATATTATCTTCTACTCTTGGCCAAATTCTAATATTCTCTCTCCCTCTCTCCAACACCATGATTTTTCTATTTTTCTCATTCCTCTGAATAAACATTGCCTGCTACTGCTCTTCTGCATTCTCTTTTTTCACTTTATAAAATTGTGGTCTATTCTAACTTCCCATCAAATTTACTTTTTCCCTAATTAATTGCATTTTTACCATTGTTCAAAACTAAATGGTTTAGATAGCATCTGCTCATACTACTATCTGCTTTTTTAACGAACTGAAAACAAGAGTTTATCATCAATATATTTCTTTTTTTATTTGTTCTTATTAGTTATACATGACAGTAGAATGTATTTTCATATATTATACATACATGGAGCATAACCTCTCATTCTTCTGGTTGTACATTATGTAGATTTACATTGGTCATGTAATCATATATGCACATAAGAATGTAATGAATGTCTGATTCATTCTACTATCTTTCTGTTCCCATCCCTCCTCCCTTTACTTCATTCCCATTTGTCTAATCCAAAGTACTTCAATTCTTCCCTACCCACCCACCCACCCTTATTGTGAGTTAGCATCTGCATATCAGAGAGAACATTTGGCCTTTGGTTTTGGGGGATTAGCTTATTTCCCTTAGAATGATAGTCTTCTGTTCCATCCATTATCAGCAGATGCCACAATTTTACTTCTCTTATTGCTGATTAGTATTCTATTATGTGTGTGTGTGTGTGTGTGTGTGTGTGTGTGTATTTTTCTTTATCCATTCATCTGTTGAATGGCACCTAGGCTGCTTCCATAGATTAGCTATTGTGAATTGAGCTGCAATAAATATTAATGTGTCTACATCACTGTAGTATGATGAGTTTAAATTTGGGGGTATCTACTGAGGAATGAGATAACTATAACAAATGATGATTCCATTTCAGGTTTGTTGAGGAATCTCCCTACTGCTTTCCAGAGGTTGTACCAATTTTCAGTCCCACCAGGAATGTATGTGAGTACTTTTCCCCTCACATTCTCACCAATCTTTATTGTTATTTGTATTCTTGACAATTGCCATTCTGACTGGAGTGAGATGAAATCTCAGTGTAGTTTTAATTTGAGTTTCATTAACTGATAGAAATATTGAATAGTTTTTATATATCTATTGATCAATCATATTTCTTCTTATTTAAGTGCCTGTTCAGTACATTTGGCCATTTATTAATTAGATTCTTTGTTTATTTTGTGTTAATATTATTTGAGAATTTAGTATATCTTGGAGATTAATGCTCTATCTGAGATTCAGGTGGCAAAGACTTTCTCCAATTCTGTAGGCTATCTCTTCAAATTCTTGTTTCCTTTGCTATGAAGAAGCATTTTAATTTGATTCTAATCAATTTGTTAATTCTTGATTTTAATTCTTGCAGTTTAGGAGTCTTGTTAAGGAAGTCAGTTCCTAAGCCGACATGATGTATATTTGGGCCTACATTTTCTTCTATTAGGCTCAGAGTTTCTGGTCTAATGCTCAAGTTCTTGATCCACTTACAGGTGAGTTTTATGCAGAGTGAGAGATAGAAATTTAATTTCATTTTGTTACACATGGATTTCCAGTTTTCCCAGCACCATTTGTTGAAAAGACTATTTTTTCTCCACTGCATGCCTTTCTCTAAAATAAGATAATTGTATTTATGTGGAATTGTCTATGTGTATTTTATTCTGTACCAGAGGTCTGCATGTCTATTTTGGTGCTAACACCATACCATTTTTATTACTATACACCTGTAGTATAATTCAAGGTCTGATATTGTGATGTCTCCTGTTTCACTTTTATTGCTAAAGATTGCTTTATCTATTCTGAGTTTATTATTTTTCTAAATAAATTTCATGACTTCTTTTTTTTCTATTTCTATGAAGAATGTCCTTAGGATTTAAATAAGAATTACATTAAATCCATATAGTCCTTTTGTTATTAGGACCATTTTACAATGTTAATTCTACCTATCCAAAAACAGCAGATCTTTCCATCATCTAAGGTCTTTTTAAATTTCTTTATTTAGTGTTCTTTAGTTTTCATTGTAGAAACCTTTCACTTCATTCGATTGATTCATAACAAAACTTTACAGAGAAGACAAAACTTTACAGAGAAGAAATATCAGTCTCAAGAAATTGAAAGAAAGGGGACACTCCCTTTATATTGGGGAGTTATACTAGCTTCAATTTTTATGAAGCTAGTATAACCTTGATACCAAAATCAGACAAAGATGATCAAGAGAAGAAAACTACAGAATATTATCCCTGATGAACATACGTGAAGAAGTTCTAAATAACATTGTCAAACTACATTCAAAAACACATCAAGAAGATACTACACCATGATCAACTGAGTTTCATTCCAGGGAAGCAAGGCTGGGTAAACATACATGAATCAATAAATGTGATGTATCACGTAAGCAAAATTGAGAACAAAAATCATGTGATTATCTCAACAGATGCAAAAAAGACCTTCAATAAAATTCAACACCCATTCATATTACAAAAAGTGGGAGAAGCTACAGATCAAAGGAAGTTACCTCATCACCATAAAGGCCATTATGACAAACCCAAAGCCAACATCATACCAAAAGGTGAAAAGCAAAAAAGACTTCCACTAAACTTAGGAACAAGAAAAAACTATCCACTCCCACCATTATTATTCATTATACTCCTTTAAAAATGAACCAAAGCAATCAGGCTGGAAAATGAAATCAAGGGATATGAATAGGAAAAGAAGTCAAATTATCTCTGTTTACTGACAATATGATCCTATTCTCTCATTATGATCCTATACCTAGAGGGTCCAAAATATTCCACCAAAAGACTTCTAGAGCTTAAAAATGAATTTAGCAAAGTAGCAGGATACAAGTTAAATATCCATGAATGAATAGCTTTCCTATACCTCAAAAATAATTCATTTCAGAGAAAAGAAATCAGAAAGACAATCCCATTTGCAATCCCAATATCAAATCAAATAAAAACATACTTGGAAATTAATCTAAATAAGTAGGATTATAGCTCTACAATAAAAATGATATAACACTGAAAAAAACTGAAGACCTTAAAGATGAAAATTCAGCCCATGTTTGTGGATAGGCAGAATTAATATTGCCAAAATGGCCATATTACCAAAACAATATACAGATTTAATGCAATCTCCATCAATGATAACAATGATATTCTTCAAAGAGTTAAAAAAATTATTAAATTTATTTGTAAGAATAGGAGACTCAGAATAACCAAAGCAATACTAAGCAACGAAAGTGAAGCAAGAGGTATCATTACACACAATATAAACTTATACTACAAAGTTGTAGTAATAAAAACAGCATGGTATTGGCACCAAAAGAGGCATGAAGAACAATGCAATAACAGGGTCACAGAAAAACCCAGAAACCTCCACCATGTGACATTTGACCAAGATGACGAAAATATATCTTGGAACAAAGACACCCTTTTAACAAATGATGCTAGAAAATGGGACAGTTGTATATAATAAAAGTAAAATTAGAACTCTGTATTTCACTCTGTACAAAACTCAAATTGAAATGTATCAAAGACCTAGTATTTAGACAAGAAACTATTGTAATGGCTAGATGAAAACAGGAGTATCACTCAATCACAGAGGAGCTGACACCAAAATCCTTTACATGAGCCATAGAGCACAAGAAATAAAACAAAAATCAATAAGTGGTATGGTATTAAACTAAAAAGTTTCTGCACTGCTTTGTAAACAATTAAGAGCATGAAGACAGAACTAAAAATGGGATTAAATCTTGGAAAACTACTTTTTCCAATAGGATATTAATATCTACAATATACAAATCTACAAATAATGAAAAATCAACAGCACACACACATACACACAAAAAATCAAAATTAATAAATGGGTAAAATAACTAAACAGTAACTTCTCAATAGAAAAAAAACACAAAAGACCAATATATTATGAAGAAATATTTGACATCTCTAGCAATCAAGAAAATGCAAATCAAAATTATGCTAAGATTTCATCTGACTCCAAACAGTCAAGAATAAAACATCTATAAATGCTGGTGAGGTTGTGCCAAGAAAGGAACATGTGGACATTTTTGGTATGGCTGCAGACTAATACACTCTCAAAAGCAGTTTGAAGATTCCTCAACAAACTAGGGATGAACACACCATAAGACACAGCTAAAAGATCTAAAATCTGCATATAACAGTGATACAGCCACATCTATGTTGATAGCAGCACAATTTACAATACCTGAATTATGCAATCAACCAAGATGCCCATCAATAGATAAATGGATTAAGAAACTGTGACACACACACACACACACACACACACACACACACACACACACTGGAGCTCTACTTAGCCATTTAAAAGGATGAAATTATGGTATTTATTGACAAATACATAGAAATGGAGACTATTATATGAAGTGAATTTAGCCAATATCAGAAACTCAAATGTTTTCATTCATATGGAAAGCTAGAGTAAATTAATGGAAAGAAATAGGTAAAGGAATGATCACACAAAGGACCAACCACATAAAAATTCATGGGCAAGTGCAAAAAAGTCTAGTAGAATAGAGGAAGGACAATGGGAGAGAGAAGGGAGATTGGGAAGAAAAAAAGGGCATCATGAACTGAAATCAATTTCCAGAAAAGGGGGAGCATATTGGAATGAACTCAACTACTATGTAAAAGTATAAACCTCTAATAAAAAAAATGACCAAATTGAATGCTCGGGCCATGAGAAAAGAGTGTAGCTAGAGATGAATAATATAAAACTCTTACTCAATATTATTATTCAATGAAATTTTAACAGAAAATCTCTTTTGCCATGAAAACATGGTGAACATCAAGACACAAGAGGCATTTAGAATCCCCAATGGACATAATCAAATAAGGAACTCTCCATTCTGTGTTTCAGATGAAATTCCAAAACTCAGAGCAAAGAGAGATTTTAAAATTCAAGGGAGAAGGACCAACTGGCTTATAAATGATAAGGCATCAGTGTAACTCTAAAGGATTGGAGCACCTGCAATGATATATTTCAAGCCCTAAAAGTGAAATATTGCCAGCCTACATGGCTATATGCATTGAAGTTATCCTTCAGATTCAAAGATCAAATAAAGGCCTTCCAAGACAAAAATGAACTAAAACATTTTGACAATCAAGCCAGTGTTCACAAGATGCTCAAAGGAAAATTCCATACATTAGATTAAAATCCACGAGAAGAGCAAGGGAAAGCATACAGTAGATAAGCAAATTTAAATTAAAAGCAAATCCTATATTAGAAATTAAATGAAAGAATTCAGTAAATTCTTCAATTATAAGACATATGAAATATAAGAAATGTTGAATTAATAAAAATAATCCAACTATTCTGCAAGAAGTATGCCTGATTGGTAAAGACATTCATAGAATAAAAGTGAAAGGATAGAAAATGAAATTACATCCAAGTGGAAGCCAAAGGAAATAAGAGTAGCTATTCTCATATTTCAAATTTTATTCTTTAAGAAGTAATTGTCTGGAGGTCAAAAAAATGAATATTGATAAAGGGAACAATCCAATAAGAAGATAAATGACAGTATATATTCATGCCTGAATGACAGTACACAAAATGTCATTTAAAAAAGAAAACAAAAAACTTATTCTACCTAATGTAACAGGTCCTAAGTGGGCTTGACTTCAATACAGGACTTTCACCTATGTCTACATCATATGGACAAATATCACCAAAGTTCCGCAAATTCTGTTTTTCCTCAAAATGAAGAGATTTAACAGATGTGTACAGAATATTTTATCTGACAATAGCAGATACACATTGTACTCAGCAGCACATAGAACCATCAGTTCAGTAAATCATATATCTAGGACACAAAACAAGTCATAGCAAATTCAAAAAATTAAGATAATGCCCTCCATCTCCTAATATCATAATGAAATGAAATTAGATATCAAAATAATAGAAAACTCCAGAAACATGTGGAGAATAAAAAATATACTTTTGCATGATGCCCAGAGATTTAAAAGCACAAGGAAACAATATGGCATCCCAGAATCATTGGAATAAAGGAAAAACAGCTCTTCTTATCTCATTTTTTCCTTTTAATTTCTTGGTTTTTCTCTCCATATCACTTTTTGTTCTCATTTTAATGCCATTATCTTATTTTTATTAATTTTCCCCTCATTTCTTCCTTTCTGCTCCATCTTACCACTTTTTTCACCTATTTTTCTGAGTTTAGTTAATTTAACTGTCACTGTTGCCTTATTTTTCATCCATGCAGTCTGTGGTTTCCCATTTCTTCTCTTTAGTTATTGGAGTCTTAGAGATGCTTTTAACTAAGCATGCAATTATTAGTTGAAGTTTATTTTCCTTCTAGTTTGTTGCTCTTGCTGGTTATTATTCTTTCCTCTGAAAGAGATGATGATGGGTAAACCTACCTCTTTGGTCATGCCCATTTAGGGTTTGACACTGAGATATAGCCTTTGCCCAGGGTCAGTGCACAGAGAAAGCAGTTCTCCAAAAAGACCCACATATAACAATGAAGAAGAAATACATCCAAATGCATGCATAAACCTTCGGATAGTAATACTGAGTATAAGGGAAAACAGGACAATAACACCCCTCCCAAATGTTATAATTCCCCAATAACTGCACCCACACTTTTACATTCTAATATCCACAAAAGAGGTTGGATAAAGCATGGTTCATAATTTTTAGTGATTTCTGATATAGTACAGAAATAAACTGGGAAGTTATCTTTAGTGCTCTAACAGCAAATGTCCCATCCTGGGAGGCAATCCCCTTAAAAGGGACTGGCTATTCTTCTTTCTTTCTTTTTGTCTTTCTTCCACATTTTTCTGGTGCATTATAGTCACATATACTGATGGAATATGTTCTTACATATTCATACAATGCACACAATGTACTAATATAATTTGCCCAATATCACTCCCTAGGAATTGCCCCATTCATCCCCACCCCTCCATTCCTTGGTCCTTTTCCTCTAGTAATCTCCCTTTGATTTTCATGACATCAGCCTTCACCTTTCTTTTCCTTTTTCTCTCTAGCTACTTCATGTAAATAAAAAAATGCCCCTCAGCCCTCTGAGATTGACTTATTTTGCTAATATAATGGTCTCCATTGCATCCATTTTACTGTAAATGAAATAATTTCAGTTTTCTTGATGACTGAATAAAACTACATTTTGTGTATATCCATCACATTTACTTTAACAATTCATCCATTGGCAGACACCTAGGCTGCTACTATGGTGTAACTATTGTGAACTGTGCTGATATAAATATGGGTATCCATGTATTATCATAATATGATAACTTTTTTAATTTAGAAGAAAAACCAAGGAGTGGTACAGCTGTATATTGGTGATTCTAAGCCTAATCTTTGGAAGAGCCTCCATACTGATTTCCATAATTGTTGTAGTGATTTATAATTTATAATTTATAATCCCATCAAAAGTGTGAAGTATTCCATTTCCTCAACATCCTCTGCAGCATTGTTTATTATTTTTTATTCATGATAGATGCCATTCTGACTGGTGTAAAATAAAATTTCAGTTCTTTGATTTGCATTTCCCTAATTGCTAATGATGTACATTTTTTTTCAAATGTTTGTTGGCCATTTTTATTTCTTCTCTTGAGAAGTGCCTGTTCATTTGCCAATATATGAATTGGGTTATTATATTTTTTGGTGTATCTATTCTAGATAATGCTCTGTCAGAAGTATACCTAGCCAAGATTTTCTCCCATTCTGTAGTTTCTCTCTTCACATTCCCTTGGTTTCCTTTTCTGTGCAGAAATTGGATGCCATCCCATTGATAAACTCTTGGATCATTTCCTGAGCTTTAGTGGTCTTAGTTGCCTGTGCCTTTATGTTGGAGTGTTGGCCCAATGTTTTCTTCTAGGAGTTGCATAGGTTCTGTTCTAATTCCTAAGTCTTTGATCAACTTTGAAATTATTTTTGTGCAAGGTAAGACAAGGATTTAATTTTACTCTTCTATATATGGATAACCAGTTGTCTCAGCACCATTTGTGAAAAAGGCTTTCTTTTCTCCAGTGTATGTTTTTGGCATCTTTGTCAAAGAACAGGTGACAAAGAATAGATGTCTTCTATTCTGTACCATAGATCTAGGTGTCTATTTCATGCCTGTATCATGCAGCTTTGTTACTATAGCTCTGTAGTATAATTTGAAATCAGGTTTTATAATCCCTCCAGCGTCACTGTTTTGTCTTTGAATTACTTTGGCTCTTCTGGGTTTATTATTCTTCCAAATCAATTTTAGAACTATTGTTTCCTAGTTCTGTGAAAAATATCACTGGCATTTTTGATGGAGATTGCATTGAATCTGTATATTTCTATTGGTAGTATGGGCCTTTTAATAATATTAATTCTACTTATCCATACAAATGGAAGGTCTTTCCACCTTTTGAGGTCTTCTTCAATTACTTGATTCAATGTGTTCCACAATTTTCATGTGGAAGTCATTCACTTCCTTGTTTAGAAATATCCCTAAGGGACTGGGGCTGTGGGTCAGTGGTAGGGCCCTTGCCTAGCATATGTGAGGCAGTGGGTTCAATTCTCAGTACCACATATAAATAAATAAATTAAATTAAATCCATCAACAACTAAAATAAAAATACTTTAAAAAAAGAAACAACCCTAGGTATCTTTTAAAGATATTGTGAAAAAATGTTTTTTCTAATTGCTTTCTCAGAAGATTCATTTTTGGTATATGGGAAAGCGGACTGATTTTTTTCATGTGCATTATGGAACCTGCTACTTTGCCAAATTTGTTCATTATCTCTAGAAGTTTTTCATGGAGTTTGTTGGATCTTCTAGGTCAAGTACCATATCTTCTACAAACAGTGATATTTTGATTTCTTCCTTTCCTATTTATTTGCTCTCTTACCTAATTGCTCAGGCAGCTATTTTCCTCTAATGAGTCAGTTTCCTACTTTGAAAAAAAATCACTGAAGACAAGGCACAATGAAATCTTTGACCACGATATTACAGGCTGGTAATACTAAAATTTTCAGCCAGAAAAAATGACCACCTTTTAACATGAATGCATTCAGTGGCCCTTGCTGTTAAATTTGTTCCTAATTTCAACCAGTTATTAGTTGATCATTTAAGGAGATTATCAAAATAGAAGCACAAACAATCAAAATATTTTTTGCCTCAATCCCAAGCATAAAATTGATCTATAGGCACCATGAATTCTTAAATTATTTGTAGATTCACAACCAGTTTGAATGCTTTTGGCTTATGAAATAATAAATGATCTTTCCATTCTAACATTCATTTGAAAGGTAATTTCATTTAGCCTATTCTTCATTATCAAAGCAAGGAAAAATACAGGAAGTCAGGTATGTAAACTTAAATGTTTACATACCTTTGGCTGCTGGATTTGGGTACCAAGAATTTTTCTCCCATCCTCTGGAGTCACTTGTAAATATGGTTTTCCTGACAAATATATAGATATACTTAAATGACTTAGAGAGTTATAAAGAGGGATCCTCTAGCAAAATAAAAATAAATATCTCTAACAATAATCTATTTATATTCTCCCAAATATGCATTTAAATTAATTTTGACTTTTAGGTGACTATCTTATAATTTTTGTTCTGATTGTGAGGGGTTGGGTGAGGCCCTGAAAATGAACCCAAAGCTTGGCAAATATTCTGCAATTGACTTTCATCCCTAGGTCTTTTATATTATTTGGAGACACCATCTCTGGAAAATGCTCAGGCTGGCTTGAAATATGCCATCCTCCTATAGATAGGATAGATTAAAGATATGCTTCAGTATGCCCAGCTAATATTGACTCCTCTAAAAAAATATCTATACTAACCCAAAATTTCAGAAACCTCTTGGGCTAGATGTTACCAGGTTCAATGCACACAAGTATCTCAAAGATTCACCACTCAAGATAAATGCAAAGTCCTCAGAAACAAAATTTATAGTTCCACAGAAACATGATAATTCATACTGTTCACTATGTTCTACCTTAGAATAAGTAGCTTTCAAACAACCCCTCTTTCACTACTGGTGATTTCCAAAATGACTGATATTATTACACCTTTGTTAATAATGCCCTGTCCCTTATCTATGAAATGTTTTTTCTTTTATTCTAACAAATTTCTTTTCTGCATTTGGGACTCACTGTCCTATATGAAGTCTTCCTTAACTCTCACTAATGACATAGGCTGGTGTTTTCTCTTTATTTTATATCTATTACACTTAATGAAGCTGTTCTAAAAAATAAAATATTTAAGATTTAAATATAAGATTTAATGGTTTCATTTCACTTTACTCAAAAGTACCATGACTAATATTATAGGATAGTGCTCTAACTTGGTGCCTATGAAGATACTTTGCCCAAGTCTGTAATCCTGAGTTGCTAGGAGATTCTTTTCTTATAAATAGATTGATATTTTTTACTTGTTCTTTTGAGTTATTCTTGTATTGACCTAAGCAGAATAAGCCAATCCCCAAAACCCAAAAGTCAAATGTTCTCTCTGATATGTGGATGTTAACACACAACAAGGGATTGAAGTAAACTAGAAGTTCAGTAGATTCGAAAAGAGGGAGCAGGAATAGTAGAATTAATCTACATTACTTTCCTATGTATGTAGGCTGATGTTTCCTTCCTCGGTCTTTTTTAGTACTTGACCAATTTTTCTACTGATTCTTTGCAACTCATACTGTAAATTCTTCATTTACAGGTATTACCCCATTGCTCCTAGATTGGAAGGAACAATTTTATCTCCAATCTTATTTACTTGACCAGATATTTGATTGAGATCCTGGTATATGCTAGTATGGACAAAAGGCTTCACATGTGATAGCTTTTCTGTAGGTAGGGCCTAAGCTCTGTATTAAGCCAGGACAGGAAATGGAGAGGGCAGGAAAGACAGTTGCAAGAGAGAAAGTAAAATATTCAATGGCATCTTTATTTGTCAAAAAAATATGGGGTTTGGGGACAGGGGTTGTGGCTCAGTTGTAAAGCACTTGCCTGGCATGTGGGAAACACTGGTTTTAATCCTCAGTACCACATAAAAATAAATAAATAAATAAATAAAGTATACAATTTGATTCTTTTTTAAAAAAAAAATTATGGGGATTGATGAGGAGTAATGACAGATGACTAAAAAGACAGAGGAAAGAGTTAAATATATGCAGGCAGAATTTATATCATGAAAAATTTCTAGTTAACTTTAAAATACTTGGACCCCATGTTGTATGAAGTGATTCTTGTTCATATTTGCACTGTAACTAGATGACCTACAAATGTCACCAGCGGGATGTATGTGAGGTGCACATGCATAAATGGTGATGAATAATTAGAAGGCAACAACACAAAATAAAGATGATGAAGACTTGAATTGAGGGAATATTTCCAGACACATAGAAGATACAAAATATTCAGCCAGTATACAATGAAGTTTTTAAATGAATTAAAATATACAGACTGCTGGCATGTCAAATGTTTTTGTATACATCTTTACAGAGAAATTGTATTGCAAAATTTACCTGATTTGAGTGTCTTTGCTTCTTTCATTGGTACTGATTGATTTGTAGGAGTATTAATTATTTTCTTGAAAGCCTAAATGAGTTTGGAAAAATATATTAAGTAAATACTTATTGTATTTCATGCATTATTTGGCAATATTTCAAGTTGAGTTTTAGTGTATAGAATATTCCACAGTCTCCATGTTTTGGGGGCAGCTCTTACACTATATCCAGGTTCACAAAGCCAATATTGAATGTGATTTACCTCTGCTTCTGAAAATGGTCCTGTAACACATCCTGGTAGGCATACAGGAGGGTACTTCACAGTAAAGACTCCAGGCTTTTCAGACTAGAATTGAGAAGAAATAAGTAGAACTGTAGTTGCTAGCCAGAAAACCCAAAAGACTGATCAATTCTAAAGACAGAAGTTGTGGAAACAAATTTCTACATTTTAATTATATCAGAATTCTACATTTAATTACATCAATATTTCCTGTGTAAGAAATGTTGTTGGTTTTGGATTTTTGTAGTTTTTTTAAAACTCAGTTGGTTAGAGCTTGGTGCTGATAATGCCAAGATCGCGGGTTCGTTCTTCATACGGGCCACCAAAATGCCAAGGTCTCGGCTTGGCACCAGAATCACGAGCCACCACACACCTTTGTAGGTTCAAACAGCAATTCTTTATTCCCGCTCTCACACCGCCTCCACACAGGTCCAGGGGCAATCGCTTTCTGCTGTCTGCCGGCACAATTCACCTACTCCACAAGGCTATCTCCAAATCCCATTTTTATCTCAGGAGAACTCAAGGGGAACAAGCAGCAGGAACACCCTAATCCCAGCAATAATCTTCAACCTCCAACTTCCCTAAAACCCATTATCTTAAACTGGCAATGCCTTAAACTCAAGGAGCCTGTTACTTCCTCAAACCTGATCAGCTCTAAACCCGGATCTGCCTTGGTCCTTGAGCAAGGTCACCTTATTAAAGCATGCATGCAATGTCCCATTGAATGTCCTCTAACCAGCATGGGGTACACTTGGCAAGGAAATTTTGATGCGTCATTCCTACTTGGTAATGGCCCTCAGCAACTGTAGTTGCTAGCCAGAAAACCCAAAAACCTGATCAATTCTAAAGACAGAAGTTGTGGAAACAAATTTCTACATTTTAATCACATCAGAATTCTACATTTAATTACATCAATATTTCCTGTGTAAGAAATGTTGTTGGTTTTGGATTTTTGTAGTTTTTTTAAAAAGTTTTTTCTCATATTTATGCTTTAATATGTATAATTTATATAATCTTTATATTGTTTTAATGGGGTTTTCTATGTACTTGTTTTTGTATCTCTCATTTTTATTTGCATCATTTCTCATTTTCACTTTTCACCCTCATTTTCCTTCTGTAGATTTTCCCTTCCACCACTTTTTGATTTATTTTTATATATTTTTTTGCTTTTTTTGTCTATTTCTGTATTAATTTTGGAATCACTAATACCTTTCTTTTGCATTTTACATTATTACTTCCCACTTCACGTTGCTTAGATAATTTAGAGACATCATCTCAAACATATTTTTGTTATAAATTTACATGTTCTTTGCTTCCAAGTTGTGGCTCTTACTGGTGTCAAACTTTCCTATGAAATTGTTTTGAATGAATGATCCTAGCACTTTTCTCTTGTTGAGTTGGAGCTTTGAAAATGAGACATATCCTCTGCTCAGAACATATCAACAAATGAAATCTCAATTAAATGACCCACATTGGATAGCAGAAGGGAAATCTAGCCAAATGCATGCATTATCCTCAACATACTAATATAAGTAATATGAGAGAGCCACATAATAAGTAACCATCAAAAGTTCCAAATTTCCCAATAACTCAATTCACATACCAAGATTGACAAGCATGCTGAAGAAATAATTTATTGTAAAAATATTTAAGTGAGAAAACTTAGAAATAAATTAATGAAGATGATAGAAATTTTGAAAGAACATTATAGTAATGAGATAACAGTTTCCTGGAAAAAAATTTTTGGAAATGATAAGTTCATTAAATCAAAGAAAAATCTGTGTAGACAGTACCACCAATGTACTACATCAGGAAGAAAAAAAGAATGTTAAGGCTTGAAGACATGATACATTAGTAAACTTTCAGATACTAATAAAAATAAGAAACTTGGCAATGTCAAAAGATCAACTTGAAATTACAAGATGTCAGAGTAGGAAAGTCTGCTTTCTACGCTACTCTGTTGCAATAAAACCAAAGCAGCTGATATACAGCTTCTCAGTGTGGTGGTTTAAAAGGGATTTCACTGGGATTTAATATCAGGCAACAGAGAAGCTTGGAGAATTGGAAGTTTGGATACAGGAAAAAAAAAAGAAGAAAGCTCACCACTGTTGATAGTAGCTTCTGATCACCTGAGCAGACCCACCACTTGTTTTGGTATAGAGAAATCAGAGATCAAAACATTGCCTGAACTTACTTAAACTAGGAGATTGCAAACCCTGCAGGTTTTTTTACAATTACAATTGGGTGTGAAATAAGTGAGTGCTCTATCCTGACTGGCCATGCAGTGCTCAGGCAGGAATCCTTTAGGGGCCAGCATGCATGCCATGACATCTGCAGAATTCCAGAGATCAGAAACACACACAAACACAGCCACAGTATTTGCAGGTGCCTAGGCAAAGTCTGACCTATGTGAGTGAAATGGGCATGGAGTGACTGTGCCTGGAGTTGGAAGGGTGAAGGGAAGCCTTGCTGTCCCGTGGCTCACATGAGCATCTGAAGTGGTCTGGAAGTGGCAGTTGGTGAAGGGAATATCCAAAGGAACTATACCTGGGATGGCTGAGTTCCTGGGCAAAAGTGAGTGCAGGAACAGCACCCTTTCCCCACAATTGGATGTCTTGGGAGGCACCTAAGAACCAAACCCACAGAAGCAATTGGATAAAGTCTAGTCCTAGGGGCAGGTCAACCTAGCCACTCCAAATAAGGTAACCCAATTAAAGCTGAGGGCTAAACACAACACAGCATCATAGGGCAGGTTTCCCCTTGCAGAATGTGCTGAAGAAGCAGTGCCCAGGGGGTGCATAGATTTTGTATGGAGGGTCAAAACACAAACCCATCGTACATAGTAACCCACCCCACCTTTTAGTGCTGAAAATGCAAACTGAGTCTCATATCAAAAAGATTCAATCTTTGACCACGGAACTCATAAATCAGAGAGCAACACAATAATAGGAAGGAATTAAAATCCCCCAATTCTTGTTCTCTTTATTAGTACTTTACTTAAAAATAATTGGTAATAAGAACTAATGAACACAGATATTGACTATCCATTCCAGGCAAGTATTTTAACTACTACTACTTCAGTGTCCCCTCCATCTAAAATAAGATATCGAGTTTTTTGAAATACCTATATATTTTCTAACATTTTTCTTATCCCTATTCTCTCTCTCTCTCTCTCTCTCTCTCTCTCTCTCTCTCTCTCTCTCTCTCTCTCTTTGTGTGTGTGTGTGTGTGTATGTGTGTGTGTGTGTGTGTGTGTGTGTGTGTGTGTGTGTGAGACAGAGAGAGAGAGAGAGAGAACAAGACAGAGAGAAAGAAAGAAATGTGGCTATCCTGATTATTTCAAGGTCATATATACATACACTATTTGTCTTGTTCTCTCTCATATTCAGCCTTTTTCAATGTAGTTATCTTTTTCAAACATTGTCTTGGGAAGGTTAAGGTTCATTGTATTTTATATTTTGGTTGGATTTTCCATTATTTTAATGTGCTTACTTTACTCATTTGTTTTTCAATATTATCTTCTCCTACCATTAGCTGAATTCAAACAATCTCCCCCTTTCTTAATACCATGCTTCTTCTAATTATTTCCCTCCCTCAATATAAGTATCACCTGCTACTGTTCTACATTCTCTTTGTTCACTTTGTGGATATTGTACTCTGTTCTAATTTCCCAACCACATTTCCTTCACTTCTAATTTACTGTATATTTACTATTGCTCAGAACTACATGGTTTATATAACTCTGCCTCCACTAATTGCTTTAAATCAAGTACTAATTCATGGTTAGTGTTTTTACTACTGCTCCCAATTGCTGAACACACCATTCCTGTTTATTAGTGACAGTTAGTGTTGGAAACATCATAGTAGGATCTATGTGTTTACTTCAATACTGTTTGTTGTTTCCAATAGTTGTTATTATAGTTTATTTTTTCCCATTCTATGAGGTATTGCAAACCTAGAACAAGACGAAACCCCACAGGTTAGAGATTCTGCTGCATTTAGAAATAAACATTTTATCCATTACTCCAATTCAAAGAAGAGAGGAAACAAAAAGCTCCAAATCACCAATAATGACCCAAGGAGGAAAAACTGGAGAGAAAACTCAGGTCACACCGCTTGGCATTTATTTACTCATACATCAAAAAATAGAGACAGGTCCTAGAATGGGTAGATAACTACACACAAATGGACATGCACAAAAAAAAATGGTATAAGAATCCACTTCAAAGGTGTTCAAGACCAAGAGCCCTGAAAACATGAGAAAGCAGGCAATCAAAGCCCACCCTAAAATCCACAATCCCCCAACTAAGGAAACCCACTTATATTGAGTTTGACAAAAACCCAGAGAGTGATTATAAAAACTGATTATCAAAATGTTCAATGAACTAGATATCTAAGTAAAAAAGTAAGAGAGTCATTATAGGAGATGAAAGACCATTGTAATAATGAAATAGAAGTACCAAAAAAAGGAGAAATCCTAGAAATAAAATACAATCCACAAATTACAAATTCACTTGAAGGTATTATTAACAAAACAGATGGTGTAGAAAATAGAACTTTAATTTGAAGTCAGAACTTCAGGCATTAAATACAGGCTATATAATCTTGAATACACAGAAGGTAGTAAAGGGAAAATAATTATACAGCATGACCAGAATATACAAGAAACATTAGGAAAGAATATAAGAACATGGAGATAGAAACTAAGGGCATAAAGAATATTTTGAATGAGATATTTACAAAAAATTTATCCCATACCAAGACTTAGATGGACAAACACATATAAGAGGTTTACAGGAACCCAAATAGGCTCAGCCACATGAGAAGCTCATTGAGACACATCATAATCAAAATGCCTAACCTAACATAAAGGAAAAAAAATACTAAAAGCCACAGGAGACAAACATTAGGTTACATTTAGAGGCAGACCAATAAGATTCACTTCTGTTTTCACTCTGAGGCACTAAAATTATGGAGGGCCTGAAGTGAGTCATTCCAAAGCCTAAAAGAAAACAACTGCCATACAAGGTTACTATACCAGGAAAGCTCAGTTTCAAATTTAAGGTGGAAATAAAAACATTACACAACAAAAATAAACTAAAAGAACTCATGTGTACCAAAACAACACTACAAAGAATACTCAAACATAAACTATATACACAGGAACTAAAGAAACACTTCCCGAAGCCTGCAAACCAAGGAAGTTCAACAGAAGAATAATTCACTAAGTGACAATCATGACAGCATAGAATAAAGAGGGAAAAAGGCAGGAAAACACAAACACATATTCATATTAACAATGAATCTTAAGGTTGTTTCAACTCCCCAATTAAAAGCACAGATTATTAGAATGGATCAAAAAACAAATCCAACTATATATGTTTATAAGAGACTCATAAGCAAACAGGCTGAAGGTAAAAGGAGAGCAAAAAAATTTCACTCACAAATATAATCTATTTAACAAAGTAGATTCGAAGCAAAAATTAATATAAGAGACAAAGAAGGCCATTATAGCCTGGTGAAGGAAACAATGTAACAGAAAAATATAACCACAGTAAACACTGATGCTCCAAATGTCAATTCACCCCATTATATGGAAAAAATACACCACAATGTTAAATTCCACATAGATCCCAACAGAAACATGTAGATTTCTATACATGTTTATAATAGACATGTCATCCAATTAAAAAAATCAACAAGGATATCTCCAACCTGACCAACACTATAAATCAAAAAGACTTACCAGACATCTAATAGTGCACCCCCAAACAGCTGAATTTAACGCCTTCTCAGCTGTGCATGAAACTTTCTATAAAATAGATCATATTCTATGCCACAAATAAAATTTTAGCAAATATTATTTTAAAATGACAATTCCAATGAATCCTATCAATTCCTAATGGAATGAAGCTACATATAAATATTAAGAACCATATAAACTCATCCCAAATGAACAATGCTCACTTAAATGAATAAGGGATAAAAGAAGAAATGACAACATAAATCAAGAAATTTTTAGAAACAAACAAATAGAGAGACACAACATATCAAAATCTCTGGAGAAGTATGGAAGCATTTCTAAGAGGCAAATTTATAGCACTGGAGCCTATATCCAAATTGGAGGGGATAGGGTTGTGGCTCAGTGGTAGAGTGCTTGCCTAGCATGTGAGGCACTGGGTTTGATTCTCAGCACTGCATACAAAAGTATAGGTTAATTGAAAACTAAATATATATTAAGACTATTAAAAATAGATTCTCAAATAAACAAAACAAAATCACCAAACCCATAGCAAAACTAATCAAAAGAAAGACTAAAAAGAAGCAAACTGACAAAAATCAGAGGTAAAGGGAAACATCACCACACAGAGTCTAAATCCAAAGGATATCAGAGATTATTTTGAAAATTTATACTCCAATCAAATAGTAAACCTGGAAAATATGCACAAGTTTCTAAACACATATAACTGGCCATATTGAACCAGATAAAGAAATCCTAAGCAGAACAATATCAAGTAATGAAATTGATACAGCAATTAAAAGCATTCCAAAAAAGAAAAGCCCTAGATGTGATGGATTCACAGCTGACCTCTATAAGAAGTTTACAGATGAAATAATATCAGTTTTTCTCAAGGTATTCCATGAAATCTTAAGAAAGGGGACAACCTAATACTTTTTATGAGGCTAGTATATGTAACTTTAAAGCAAAAACCAAAGATGATCAAGGGAAGAAAATTATAGACCAGTATCACTGATGAACATAGATGGAAAAATTCTAAATAATATATCAGCAAACCAAATTCAAAAACATATCAAGAACATACTACCACATGATCAACTGAGTTTCATTTCAGGAATGCAAGCCTGGTAAAACTACATGAACCAATAACTGATTCTTTACTTAAGCAGAACAACAAAAAAATCACATGATCATCTCAATAGCCACATAAGAGATCTTCAATAAAATCCAACACCCATAATATAAATGAGGGAGAAGCTGTAGATCGAAGAAACTTACCTCAACATCATAAAGGCCATTATGACAAACCCTAAACCAACATCATAGCAAATGATGTAAAACTAAAAGCACTTCCAATAAATTCAGGAACAAGACAAAGCTGTCCCCTCCCACCACTCCTATTCAATATACTCCTTGAAACATTATCAAAGCAATCAGGCAAGAAAAGGAACTCAAATGGTTATAAATAGGAAAAGAAGAAGTCAAACTATCTCTGTTACTGACAATATGATCCTATGCTCACATTATGATCCTATATCTATAGGTCCAAAATATTCCACCAGAAGAATTCTAGAGCATATATATGAATTTAGCAAAGTAGCCTGATACAAGATCAAATGAATAGCTTTCCTATACTCCTATGGGGATTCAATAAAGGAAGAAAATAGAAAAACTATCCCATTTGCAACAACCTCAAATAAAATTTAAAAAACCATACTTTTAAATTAACCTAAAGGAGTGTTATAGCTCTACAATGAAAATTATAGAACACTTAAGAAAAATTAAAGAGGACCTTAGAAGATGAAAAGACATCACATGTTCTTGGATAATCAGCATTAATATTGTCAATATGGTCATATTACCAAAAGCAATATATAGATTTAATACAATCTCCAACAAAACATCAATGACGTTCTTCACAGAATTAGAAGAAAAACAATTCTTGAATTCATTTGTAAGAAGAGTCCCAAAATAGCCAAAGTAATAATAAACAAGAATAGTGAAGCAGGAGGCATCACAATACCAAATATAAAATTATACTACAGAGTTGTAGTAGTAAAAGCAGCATGGTATTGGCACCGAAAGAGGTATGAAGACCAATGGAATAGAAGACACAAAGAAAAACTCACAAACCTATATGGTCTGATATATGGGAAAGATGACAAAAATATATCTTGATGCTGGGAAAATGGGATAGCTGTATGTAGAAAAAATGAAATTAGAACTCTATTATTCACCCTGCACAAAACTCAAATTGAAATGGATCAAAGATGTAGGAATTAGACTAGAAACCTTACAATGGCTGGAAGAAAACATAGGAGCATCACTCCATCATAGAGGTACTGACACCATCTTCATTTACAAGAGCCACAGAGCACAAAAAATGAAACCAAAATCAATAAGTGGCTTCAAATAAAAAGCTTCTGCACTGCTAAGTAAACAAAAGCATTAAGAGAGAACTACAAATGGGATTAAATCTTGGAAATCTGCTCCTCCAATAGGAGAATAACATCCACAATATAGAAATAATTCAAAAATCTTAACTCCACAAAAACAAATAGCAAAACCAATAAATAGGCAAAAGAACTAAACAGAAACTTCTCTATAGAAAAATATAAAAGGCCAATAAATTATGAATAGATGTTTAATATCTCTAGCAATCAAGGCAATGCAAACTACATTAAGATTTCATCTCACTCCACTCAGAATGGCAATAATCAAGAATCCAAAGAGCTATAAATTCTGGCAAGAATAGGGGGAGAAAGGAACACTTGTACTACAGACTAATAAACCACTCTGAAAAAAAAAAGATTGGAGATTCCTCAATAAAACTAGGGATGCATCCCATGATATGGCCCAGCTATCTCATTCCTGGGTATTTTCCCAAAAGATCTATAATCAGTATACTACAGAAACATAGCCACATCAATATTAATAGCAATACAATTCACAATACCTGAAATATGGAATCAACACAGATGCCCATCAATACATGAAGAGGTTAAGACATGGTAAGACACACACACACACACACACACACACACACACACACATATGTATGTATATATATATATATATATGTATATATATATATATATATATATACACACACACACACACACACACACTCACACAAAATGAAGTTCTATTCAGCCATTTTAAAGAATGAAATTATAGTATTTATTGAGAAATGGATGGAAATGGAGAATATAGTACTGAGTAAAATTAGCCAAACTCAAAAACTCAAATGTCAGATGTTGTCTTGCAAAATCAAGAGTAAATTAAAGGAAAGAGATGGGGAGGATAAGATTAAATAAAGGACCAATTAAATGCAAATTCGTAGGCCAGCACAAGGAAATCTAATAGAATAGAGGAAAGAGAATTGGAGAGAGAAGGGAGAATTAAAGGGAAAAGGGGACATTATGAATTGAAATTATTTTCCATACATATATGAGTTTATTGGGATGAACCTAACGACTATGTATAACCATAAAAGTCTAATAAAAAAATGATCAAGGGGCTTTGGTTGTGGCTCAGCAGTAGAGTGCTTGCCTAGCAGGTGCAAGGGCCTCTGTTTGATCCTCAACACTAAATAAAAATAAATACATAAAAAAACAAAGGTATGTGTACAACTAAAAGAAATAAATATTGAAAAAAATGACCAAAGTCAAGTCTCAGATTGTGCTTAAGTACTGCAGACAGAGATGAATAACAGAGAACACTTATTCAATGAACTTATATTATTATTCAGTGAACTTTTCAGAGAAAATTTCTTTCATCATGGAAACATGGTGAACATCAAAACACAGGAGACATTTAGAGTCTAAATAGATATAAACAAAAGAGGAATTCTGCATTTATATTTTACTTAAAATGCCAAAACTAAGAGCAAAGAGAGAAAAAACAAGACACCTATAAATGATAAGGCACCGGTATAAATCTAAAGGCTAGGAGCACCTGCAATGACATATTTTAAGTCCTGAAAGTGAAATATTGCCAGCCTAGATGGCGATATGCCTCAGAGTTATCCTTCAAATTCAAAGATGAAATAAAGACCTTCCAAGACAAAAATAAACTAAAACATCATGTCAATCAAGCCAGTTTTTCACAAGATGCTCAAAGAAAAATTCCACACATGAGATTAAAATCCACAAAGACAGCATAGGAAAGCATACAATAGTTAAGCAAATTTAAGTTAGAAGCAAAATCTATATTAGAAATAAAAAAAGAAAGCAGCACTCATCTGTATATTAACACTAATTCTCCAATTATAAGACCTATCCAAAATATAAGAAATGTTGAATTAATAAAAAAATGAATCCACTATTCTGTAGGAGTATGCTTGACTGGAAAATACATTCAGAGAATAAAAGTAAAAGGATAGAAAATGAAAACACATGGAAATGGAAGCCAAAAACAAAGAAGAGTACCTATTTCCAGATTTGAAATAAATGACTTTCAGCAGCAATTATCTGGACATCAAAAAGGATGAACAAAGTTAGCAGAGTAACAGTATACAAAGTCATTATACAAAAAAAAAAAAATAATAAGGTTTTCAATAGCAATAGCAAACCTGATGGGAATGTAATCAGTATAACAACTCATTTAAATAGCTTAATAAATACCTAGGAATAAATCTAACCAAGGAGGTGAAAGACCTCGTCAACAAAAATTTAAAAATATTGAAAAAAAATACTGAAGAAGAAACTAGAAGCTAACAAGTTATCACATATACATAGGAAGACAGAATTCATACTGTAAAAGTGATCACATTACCAAGAATAATCTACAGATTCCATGTAACTTATATAAAAACTTAAATAATAGCTTTGCACAACTGGAAAAAGTATTACTAATACACATGAAAGAAGAAAAGACCCATATTAGCTAAAGTGAATGAGGAATAAAACCAATGATTGAGACACCACAATGCCCAATTTCAAAACGTAATCCAGAGCCATAGTAAGGAAAACAGCATGGTACTGGCATAAAGACAGTCCTATACAAAATGAAATAGAATAAAAGACACAGAGACAAATCTACACAACTACAGTCATCTCATTTATGACAATAGTACCAAAAACATAAACTGAAGAATAGAAAGATTCTTTAGAAAATGGTTGTGGGTGAACAAGCAATAAGTATAAAACTAGATCCCTATCTCTAACATTGTACAAGAGACAATTTAAAAGGAATCAAAGACAGATATAAGACCAAAAGCTTTGCAACTAAAAAAGTACAGAAAAATAATAACAACATTTTAGGAAATAGGCATAGGCACTGACTTCTTGAATGGCTCAGGAAATAACAGCAACAATAGATGAGTGGGCCTGCATGAAATCAAAAAATCTTCTGCAAGGCTAGTCAAACAACTGCAGTATAAAGAGATGGTCTTCAGATGGGAGAAAGTCTTTGCCAGTTATTCTTCTAACAGAGGACTAATATCCTGAATAAAAAACTCAAAATTCTTAACACCTGACACACAAATTTCCCATTCAACAAGTGGGCAAATAAAAGGAAAAAATAGTTCTTAGAAAAAGAGGTACAAATCTCCAACACCATATGAAAAAAAAATGTTTAACATCTTTACCCATCAAAGAAAGGTAAATCAAAACAGCATTGAGATTTCATCTTACACCAGTCAGAAAGCAAATAATAAATACTGGGGAGGTTGTGGGGAGAAAAAACACTTATAAATTTTTGGTGGGAACGTAAAGTACTATATCCCCTAGGTAAATCATTATGGAGGTTACTCAAAAAACAAGTAAAACTAGAACTGCTGTATGAGGGTTGAGAGGTGGGAGGGAAAGGGAGAGAGAAGGGAAATAGCATGGAAATGGAACGAGACCCTCGGGTTTATACAAAATTACATACAAGAGGAAGTGAGGGGAAAGGGAAAAATAATACAAAGGGGAGGAATGAATTGCAGTAGTGGGGGTAGAGAGAGAAGAGGGGAGGGGAGGGGAGGGGAGGGGGGATAGTAGAGGATAGGAAAGGCAGCGGAAGGGCAAAATAATTTTTGTTTCTTGAACCGAAAAGGTCTCTAATAACCCAAGATAAAGTAGAAAAATACTTTCCTGTATCTTTTCTATCAAAGAGTAAGCTGGGTTCTTCAACATGGATTCTATCTACTAAAAAGAGCCCATTGCTTCCTTTTATCCACAAACAGCACAGGGAGTTCCCTGAAATATTTGAATTGTTTGAAAGTTGAATGTGCACAAGTCAAAGAATGTAAATATATTTGTTATTGGAAATACCTTTGCCATACAGAGTGAAATATAAAATATAATTCTTTTTCCTATATAGGTCTTGCCTCATTTAGATCCATGTAAACTATCAAGCACTTCAAAATCTTCATGGGCACTCAAATGATCAAGAGAAAAGATTGCCAGAAAAGTAGAGTACTCAAAGTCATACCTCTGTTCTCCTAAGTACAGCCTAAATATCTTCCTTCCTATGGGTATACACTCTCAGATCCCTCTTCTTTAGGACTTAGTGGTAGTATCCAACCTTTAAATCTACATCCTTTGAAGATGTAAATACCTGAGAGATGGCTGGGCACAATTGACACAATATTGGAGCTCATTTTCCATGTTCCTAAATGGTGTCTCAGTCACTGGTGTCAGCATAAGCATGTTAACAAGTACCCAACTGAAGCTCTATGATGGCTTTGCCAACCAGTCATTTCTGAGCCCTAACCTTCATGTGCATAGGAAGTCATCAATGAGTTGGGAAAAAAAGGTGAAAGGTGGACATCTGCTCTGTGCCATAGATCCATGTAGGTTAGCAACTTCAAGTCCCCTGGTGCTTGATTGTTTCTAAGCCACCCTCATATTCCAATGTGCTCTGGAGACTCTGCCCAGTGGCTCAAATTATTTTAACCTCTTTCATCAAAAACCTTGAAGTTTGTCAGTTCCTCCAATTAAACAAACAAGAAATTGATGACTTATTCAGGATGCTCTTTGATCTCCTATTTAATATGCCTTTTTAGATAGCTCCCAATATCCTGTGTCATTAATCTTTGTTTTGTCTTTATCAAATTGGTCATAAATTTCAATATTCTGATCACTTTTCCAAAATTCTCATTCCTACCCATCACAGTGCCATTGTTTTTCAAATTTGCCCTTCCTCTGTTAGTTCCATTATGATTCTCTACTACTTGATTCACTTCTTAATTCCATTTTTAACTTCTTCACTTAGGTTCCTAAATTTGCTCCCCCATTCAACTAAAGAATGATAATAGGGGCTTAGGATGTGGCTCAGGTGGTAGCTCGCTTGCGTGGCATGCATGAGGCACTTGGGTTGAATCCTCAGCACCAAATAAAAATACATTAAAGATTAAAAAATAATGATAATAAGGAAGAGGACTGGTTTAAAATTAGGGAACCTGAGTTCAAAGCTCATTGCTTCCATGTTCTGTATCAGAAAAGTCTTCTTAATATCTTTCAAGTTTCAGGTTCATCATCATAACCACCACTTGGCCAGTATTTTAAAAACATTTTGAAGGATTATAGAATACTTGGGTTAGTTGCTAGAATGTCTTAAATCTTTAACTTATTTCTGCTTTTTATTGGCTCTATAAGGGAAAAAATGAGTTTTTAGATGAAAAATGTTTTTGAAAAATATCAAACAACAAAAGAGTAGAAAAGAAAGGAAAAAATTCAAGAAAAGATTACAAGCATAGGAAAAAAAAGCTAAAAAAAGTCTTTATAGAACAAACAAATTGAAGAACCATCAAATTAGGAGAATTAAAAAAAACAATTAAAATAACCTCTAAATTGATACTCAAATTAATTTATATATACTATTCTACACATAGTTATTCTTCACATCTAGTAAAATAATTCCTCTCTGCCTTGCCTAATCTTTCTTATGAAAAACCCATTGTCTTATAACCACAACTATGTAAGATTTTCCCTAATATTTTTGATGTAAAAAAAAGGTACTGGTTAGCAGAAAAACTGTCTATCAGAAGAAACTCTTGGATAAGCAGGTTTCTCAGTTAAAATATAGTCAGAAATAACACATAAGTACCTATGACTTTCTGAATTGATCTGATACTGCATGGGCTCCCTTTTGTCCAGCAAGGAGGTCCAAAGAACATGGTAGAGGACAATGTGGCTATGGAGTAACTAATCAAGACCTCCAGATAAACCAGGAAACAGGTCTGATTTTATTGTGCAGTTACCATGTATATATACTCAGGTAGTAGCTTGGCAGATTATAGGCAGCCACCAATACAATTTCTTGCTAACTGTCCTTATAGCAACCAATTGAGGAGCAGTCCATGGAGCAAACGCTAGGACTGCAACACACAGCCTCACGCCCAGGGCTGTGCCTACAGGGTAAGTGGTTTTCCACTGGCACACCTAGCACCAGGTTTTCCACTCAGACACCCTTAATGTATACCATGTATGCAGTACTCCATGCACTTGTCCTTATATCATACATGTATCTTGAGTGTAGGCTGCATAGAAGCCTAGGCAGTGGGGCAGGAAAATGGCATTGTCAGCCAGACAGGCTGACTGTCAGTCTCAGACCAGCTATTGTTAATGAAAGGATCATGGGCTATTTAGGCAACAACTCTGAATGACAGTTGCTTAATTAGTAAATAATGTGTTATAATAACACAAATACTTTCAAATCTATTGTTATGACTATATTAAGTGATAAATATCTAATATGTTGTCTAGTCTAGACAAAAGCATTCAGAAATAGTAGTTTTTTTTTTAAAAATTTTTATTCCTGAATGTAGTTAACATATAAATTTTTAAAACCTATCTTACCCTGTTAGGGTGTCTTCTGTAGAACTTTCACTCCTATTAAATAAAGATAAAATACATATTTAATCAATTGTATAAAATATAAAATGTTAAAAGTATATGACTGATGCTTTGTGATGAAGTATTTCTTTGGGGCCATACATGGAGATGATTCTAGAATAAATATTCATGATACTGATGATAGATAATTAGTGCATTAAGAACTCTTATATCCCCTTCTCTGTATTTATCTAATGCAAGGACAAAGAATGAGATTCATCATAATTTGATATTAAAATGTAAAATACTATGTCCCATGATCATAATTCTAATGGGAAAGATGTAAAACTGACAGAAATTATCATTAGTTGAATTGGTAGTATTAAGCTGACAATATCAAACAAATCTCATGAGTTTTCTGGGCTAAAAGCAGTTAAGAACAATTATAAGAGAGTATGATTATTTTGTTATGACATGAAATTTATAATGAAATACTCTTTCATAAGGAAGCTAGATGTGTAGGAAGCATCCTTTGGGGCATGGCAAAAATTGGGCAACAGACCAGGGACTGGTATGCTTACAAAGATATTATAGCTTAAAGTTGAGAAGAGCTCAGTAGAAATCAATATACTTACCCTCACTAATGATGTTCTAATGAAGATACTAATCTCTTAGTTCCAGCTACTTTCTTGTGTGTAGTGCAAACAAGGCCTTACCACTAGAAAGATGATACCCTTGAGAGCTCAAACATGATTTGGACTAGACACCATGTCTGGGCTAGACACCATATCATATATTTATCACTTGATATAGTCATAACAACTATATCACTCTCATAGAGAAGTTTAAAAAGAAGCACCAGGGAGTTAGCAGCAAGTTGCCAAGGAGTAATAGCTGATATGAAAAAGTATTTAAATACAATTATTAAGTTACTTGAGCTTACAGAATGTGCCAACTCCTAGTAGGAGAAAAAAATCATTTTCCACTTCATGTAAGATAAGAAACAAAACAAAAGGCAATATGATTGTCTTCGTATTTACCATGGCAGAAAATCTACTGATAAAGAAGGTTGGGGATGGAGATCAGTGGTACTGTGCTTGCATAGCATGCATAAACCCTGGATTTAATTTTTTTTAAATTACTTCTTCACATCTTCATGAGTCTCTGATAAATGATTTCAAAGATACTGCAGTAGATGAAATGACAGAAAAATAATTTTTAAAAATGCCAAAAATAATGATTGAATTCAAAAAGAATACGAATAAATAATTGCATAAATTAAGAAATTTACTGCAGGATACAAAAGAGCAATTTAATGAACAGAGATTCTGTATAAATACAGAGAAGGGGATATAAGAGTTCTTAATGCACTAATTATCTATCATCAAGCAAAATATTGAAAATAAAAGCTAAATAGCTCAAATAAAAAATTCAGCTAATGTAACACCCATAGACTAGACCAAGTATAGGTTGATAAAATTTCAAGTTCAGGTAGTAGCAAACCTCAAGAAATAAAAAGGAGAATGAACAGAACATCCAAACCCCTCGGATATTTTTAAAGACTAAACTTTATGACTCATAAAGACCACGCAATGGAGGTACAGGCTATAGGCATTACAAAACTGTTCAGTGAAATAACACCAAAAATTTTTCCAAATTTGGGAAAAGGTATGAAAACCCAGGTACAGGAAGCATTTAGAACCCCAAGTGTACTTAACCAGAAAAGAATGACTGTTTTTTCTATAACATAAAATTGACAAATACAAATCAAGAATTAATATTGAAAGCTATGAGAGAGAAGAATCAAAGCACTTATAAAGTAAACCCATCAAATGAGCAGCAGGTTTCTCAACAGAAACATTGAAGGAAATCCCTGAAGAAATAAACAAAGAAAAAAATTTGTAAGTCGATGGAAATGGGAGTCATAATGTTAAGCAGGATATTAGGAATACAAAGCCAAGGATTTCATGTTCTCCCTCATATGTGGATTATGAAAAACAATAATATCCTGAAAAATAGAAAAGATATTACTAGAGAAGGGAAAGGGGAGTTGAGGAGGGGGAGTGAGGGAAAATAAAGTGGGAACTAGGGAGGATGGATAAGATTCAAGTAAGATGTGCATATATGGATGTCAGAGTGAAATCCAATAATTTGTGCAAATAAGCAGTCAATATCTGTAGTTAAAAAGAATATGTCTTTTTAGAACAAATCTAAAATGCTATAATGTTACTAAAGAAACACAACACACCAATTTAAAAATCTTTCTTTTATGTATAGGAAAAACTATAAATCCATAAAACATCTTATATAAAACATATATTATATTTACAGTCAAAACTACTAATGTAAATCCATAAAACATCTTACATAAAATATATATTTACAGAGTTAAAACTATTAATGTAAATTTTTGAGCTAACACTGTTTCAGATTATAAACTTCCAATAATTAATTTCTTAAATAAGGTATTCAAAAATATTTAAAACAAATTTTAAAAATATGAATGCAATTTACAATTTGACTTTTTCACTGCTCCTTTGTTACCCAAACATTTTTTATTCTTACTTATTTAGTAAGGTAGAAACAACAAGAGAGTTCACTATCAGAATTCTTACCTTCTTTGGTATTTTTCCTCATCTTATGTTTTCCTTATGTACAGTCAAACATTATTTTCCTGTTGCCATGTATAGAAAAGTAACACAATTAGTATTTTAATACTGAATGAAAAATGTTAAATAGATTAACTTGAGAGAATTTTAGACATCATAAGAACTAACAACAGAATTTTATCCCATGTATTTCAAATTTGTGAGCTCTGTAAACATCCAATAACCATACAATTATTTGTATGGTTTTATGTTTTCATTTTGTTTTGTATTGTTTTTGAGCTGAGGTTTCACCATGGTGGTGCGAAGGCTGGTCTTGAACTCCTGGGCTCAAGTGATCCTCCTGCCCCAGGCTCCCAAGTATCTGCAGTTAAGGTGCATGCCACTGCACTCAAAGGCTTGTAATGAAGAAGAAAAAAGAAAGGTGAAAAAATTATGCATTAAGGACAATACTGCTCAATACATTAACTAGAGTAGCTTGACATAAAGAAAAATGTCCTGAATTCAGATCCTCTCTGTGTAAACAATAGCTCTTTGATCTTGCACAAATCATTTCTCTTGGACTCAAGTCTCCTTCTAAAAAATAAGACCATACTTCATTAGTTTACCAGGTTGTTATGAAGATTTAAGGAGATAATATTAAAACATGCTAAGAAAAATAGTAATGAAGTAATTAGTTCTTTAATCCTGAATAATTCTGGAAAGCCAATTGAAACTCAAAGTATATGTTATCATAGGATTTAATATTAAGGTTATTGGAAAATACTATTAGGTTTTTATTTTGGATATTGACTGTATTCTTTTTTAGGCCTTATAATTCAGAGAAAATCAGCATTGGGATAATTTAAAAATCCAATTTATTTATGAATATTTTATATCCTTAAATTACATAATATAATTTTCCCTGTTACGAAACTAAGCAATTGCACCCAGGGCAGAAAATTAACAAATGCCAAAACTGACTTGGCCTGCTACTATTCCTTCTCTATCAAGTCAAATGGAACCAGCAGATCTCTGTGAGAATGATGCTTAGTCTCCATGTTCATCTTCAGCTGACTTGGATGACAAAATCCTATTTTATACACAGATATTGATGTGTCAGTATGGGGCTTAACTGTCAGATATCTCAATTCTCTTAGATCTTAGGATGCTGCTTTTAATGACTTCCCAGTGAGGCAGAACTTGAAAATATTCTGAAGCCTTCAGGAAAATGGGCAAGTAATTTGAGAAATTTTCATCAAAATTGAAGAAAAATCACTAGAGATGCCAATTAAAGTCATCACACTTCCCCCTCGGAAACAGTAATATGAGACCTCCCCCTGTCAAAGAAAGGTGCTTTTGGGTAATGAGGATAATGAGGCTTTTGGGTACTGATCTGTTAGCAAACATGAAAGGAAACTGATCCCTTCCTATGACATTATTTAAAGTATCTGATAGTTTTTAAATGATTCCAACTAATATTTGCAGAAAAGACAAAGAATGACTCACCCTGAAGGTTTTGGCTAACACATGTGCTCTATGTAAGAATTTAAGTGGAGGACATGGTGTGCTTGCTCACTATGTGTGTGACTAAAGCTAGATGGCTCACATGCCAAAGCAGAATGCAGCTGCTTTGAGAATCATAAGTGAGTGTAGCCGCACATGCATATGTGAACTTCAAAAACAACTGTAACTTTCAAAGCTACATTGTTCCATGAGGACTTAGAGACAGTGATCAGTCAGGACAACTGGGTAGTAAAAGTTAACCATTGCCACACTGCAAGACCATTTCTAATAGCAACACTGCAGCAATACAATTGACAGAAATGACAGAAATGAATAATGATTTTAAAGTCCCTTATTTTCCCTTTTAGCTGTGTAGTAAAAGAGAACTGTCTTCCTTGAACTTAAAGAATTCACAGACCCTGGGGATATTCAAGAAGGGTAGTGAAAAAGCTAGCTCCCAGAGGAAAGTAAGGAGTTTTTTTTTTTTTTTACTAAGCTGAGCATTTAAAAATGCAAATACCTAATAAGAAAAATCATAGTTGCCATAGTGGACATTATATTTGGAATGAAGTGGATAAGGCTGGGATCTATAAGGATAAACGTTTTAAAGTTCTAAGATATGGGCTGGAGGTGTATCTCAGTGGGAGAGGTCATGGTTGAGGACCTGGGTTCAATCCCCAACACCACAACACCAGCAGAAAAAGAAAAAGAAAGTCCTGTGAGATATCCTGCACTAATCACTACTGCTAATTAGCCTAGACTTCTAATGGCTGGTGAAGGGACTCAGTCACTGTCATTCCTAACATATTTGAACTATGAACACTCAAAGGATATATAAGATGATAGTTGTGCTTATTTTCAACCTCCACTTAATGTTGATTAGTACTTTAATTAAAACACATGTTGCAGCCACTAGCAACAGAATAACATAATGCAGTCCCTCCATCCACATCTTCCGCAAAGACATCAATACCTCCTTCAATAAGAAGCTTGATTATATCTGGTGATTCATACCTCACTGCAAGCGTGAGGGCTGTTCTAAAATAATGGAAAAATATTTGTTATTAGGTACTTTAAGAACTAATTTTATGTATCTAATCAATTTAATATCTTGCTTTACATATCTTAACAGACATGAGCATCTTGGGGGATCATCTGTGCAAATCATCTCTCAGTCTAAATAGAAAAAAAAGACAAAGAGGAAACTTCTTGTCCCAATAGGGAATTGCATGGTAGAAGTTATAAACATAAAATCACTTGATGGACAATAACTGTGATGAGGCTATTTATCTGAAGTACATAAAAGATTTCAAAAGAAGAATGCCCCATTTCTTCCTCAGTCTGATATAATATAACTCATAGTCAGCTTAAAAGTCAAGCAAACAAAGGCTGTGAGCAGGCTTAAAACAATTGCTATAATAATAATGGTGATAATCAGTCATTATTAATTCAGTTAATAACAATGAAAATAAGCATTTGGTAAGGACTAAAATCAATGTTTATGTTTCATCTTACAACCATTCTTCAAGCATGTTTTGAATGAAAAGAATTTTTTCATATCAGGAAATATATTTAGTGATAAGTAATGTTTCCAAACTGTCACACTTTGTAACTAGGAAAGCTGGAAATGCAACACAGTCATTTGTGAATTTAAAGCCTATCTCCTTTCTCATCACTACAAACCTATTTCTTCATTAAAGAAAATGTATATGCCATTAAAGTTGTTTTTCTTCCCTCAGCCCCAGCCAATTAGAATTAAAAGCATCAGGGCTGGGGTTGTAGCTCAATGGTAGAGAACTTGCCTAGCACACGTGAGACACTGAGTTCAATCCTCAGCACCACTGAAAAATAAATACATAAAATAAAGTTATTGTGTCCATCTACAACTAAACAATGTATTTTTAAAAGAAAGAAATCATGCAAATAAAAACTACTCTAAGATTTTATCTCACTCCAGTCAGAATGGCGGTTGTGAAGAAGACAAGCAACAATAAGTGTTGGCAAAAATGTGGGGAAAAATGTACACTCATACATTGATGGTGGGACTGAAAATTGGTGCAGCCAATCTGGAAAGCAGTATGGACACTCCTTAGAAAACTTGGAATGTGACCACATTTGGACCCAGCTATCCCATTCCTCAGTCTATACCCTAAAGACTTAAAATAGCAAACTATAGTGACACAGCCACTTCAATGTTTATAGCAGCACAATTCACAATTGCTAAACCGTGGAAGCAACTTAGATTCCCTTCAATAGATAAGTGGATGAAGAAACTGTGGTACATATATACAATGGAATATTACAATTGAAAGAGAATAAAATTATGGTATTTAGAGGTAAATGGATGGAGTTGGAGAATATCATGCTAAAGGAAATAAGCCAATCTCAAAAAAACAGGGACTAAATATTTTCCCTGATAAGTGGATGCTAATCCATATGGAGGGAGCAGGGGGTGAGTAGAGGAACCTTGGATTGGGAAAAGGGGGGAATGAGGAGATAAAGGCAGGAAATACAGTGGAATGAGGTGGGTATCATTACATGTACATTTGCACAAATGGTGTGACCCTACTTCATGAACAACCAGAGAAGTGAAAAATTCTGCTCCATTTGTATATAATGAATTGAAGAGATTTCTACTGCTATGCACAACTGTTTAGAACTAATATAAAGTCCTGAAAACGGGAAGAAAAACAACAAAATATATTAGAAAATGGACATCTAGCAACAGAAATTAATGCTGAATTAGGAATAAGTTAACATCAATATTCTTCAAAAAAAGCAATTTAGAGTCATCCAAAAGGAAAAAAAATCATCAAAGTGTATTTATGCTCAATACAACCTTTTAAAGGAAACGTATAAGAAATAGAAGTTAAAATTACAATAGAGAGGTTAAGAAATACATTATTCAATCAAAAAATGACAAAAATCCATATTTATTTAAAACTTTTGTTGTTTTAGTCAGCTTTTTAACAACTGTGACTAAAGGACAAATTGTGGATGTGTAACCGACGGGATTCTGCAATCTGCATTTGGGGTAAAATTGGGAGTTCATAACCCACTTCAATCTAATGTATGAAATATGGTATGTCAAGAGCTTTGTAATGTTGTGAACAACCAATAAAAAAAATTAAAAAAAATGGTAAAATAAAAAACAGCACAATTGTAGAAGAGAAAACATTTATTCAAGGGCTCATTGGAGTCAGAGGTCTTAGTCCATAGAATCCAGCTCCATATCCAGGGGCTCAAGGTGAGGCTGAATATCATGGTCTGAGAGTGTGGCAGAGGGAAGCAGCTCACATCCTGATCATGGTGATCAGGAAGCAGAGGGAGAGAGAGAGATCTGCACTTGCTAGACGCAAACATATATTCTAAAACCAAGGCCCCAATTCCCACCTCCTCCAGCCACACCCTTTGACACCTCAGACACTTCAGTTACCAGTCAGTTAATCAGTTAATCCCTGTCACGGGATTAATTCATTGATTGGGTTAAGACTCTCACAGCCCAATTATTTCTCCTCTGAACCTTCTTGCATTGTCACACAGGTAAGCTTTTGGGGGATACCTCATATCCAAACCATAACACATGTGAACAAAAAAATCAACTATCAACTAATCAACGTGCATGTGCATGCACCTGCACAGGAGTGCCACGGGATCTGTCTAACCATTAGCACTGACTTGCTCCTGCAAGACCCACCTCATGAGCTCCAGTCAGCGCGGGCTCTTTGGCCCACTTAGAAGGTGTAGGTGGAGTCCCAGAGTCAGCAATGCTGGAAGAGGAAGTACAGTCTGGCGCAACTGAGGGTTCCATAGATAACTAGAGAAGGAGAGCTGGCCAGGAGATCCCAAGCACAGCTTGCCGCTTGGCACAGAAGGGGGCGCTTGGCAGCCACAGCGCAGCGGGACGATGGAGCTAGGGGCAAAGCTCTGGTGGCAGCAGTGGGACAGTGGACCGGTGAGTGCGGGCTGCAGCCGGCTGGACTCCCTGGTCCGGGCTGCCCTTTGCTTCAAGGCTCCCGGCCAGGCAGCCTCTTGGGGAGGGGCGGGCGCGGGGTCGGGCCCGCATCGGCCCCAGAGCAGCGAAGTTGCAGTATCACGCCACGCGCGCTCCAGCGGGGCGGCGGGACGACCCAGCTAGGGGCACAGCTCTGGTGCCTGCAGTGGGACCCTGGACCGGTGAGTGTGGGCTGCAGCCGGCTGGACTCCCTGGTCCGGGATGCCCTTTGCTTCCAGGCTCCAGGCCAGGCAGCCTCTTGGGGAGGGGCGGGCGCGGGGTCGAGCCCCTAGCGGCCCTGGGTCCAGTGAAGTTGCTGCATCCTGCCGCCCGCACCAGCCAGGCAGCGGGACTTCGGAGCTAGGGGCACAGCTCAGGTGCCGGCGGTGGGACCCTGGACCGGTGAGTGAGGGCTGCGGCCGGCTGGACTCCCTGGTCCGGGCTGCCCTTTGCTTCCAGGCTCCGGGCCAGGCAGCCTCTTGGGGAGGGGCGGGCGCGGGGTCCGGCCCCAAGCGGCCCAGGGTGCAGTGAAGTTGCAGCATCCCGCTGCGCGCGCTCCAGCGGGGCGGAGGGACGACCTAGCTATGGGCGCAGCTCTGGTGCCTGCGGTGGGACCCTGGACCCCTGAGTGCGGGCTGCGGCCGGCTGGACTCCCTGGTCCGGGCTGCCCTTTGCTTCCAGGCTCCAGGCCAGGCAGCCTCTTGGGGAGGGGCTGGCGCGGGGTCAGACCCCAGCGGCCAGGGGTCTAGTGAAGTCGCTGCATCACGCCCCGCGCGCTTCAGCCGGGCGGCGGGACGACCTAGCTAGGGGCGCAGCTCTGGTGCCTGCGGTGGGACCCTGGACCCGTGAGTGCGGACTGCGGCCGGCTGGACTCCCTGGTCCGGGCTGCCCTTTGCTTCCAGGATCCAGGCCAGGCAGCCTCTTGGGGAGGGGCCGGCGCAGGGTCCGGCCCCAAGCTGCCTGCCTGCAGTGAAGTTGCAGCATTCCACCGCGCTTGCTCCAGCGGGGCAGCAGGACGACCCGAGATAGGGGCCCAGCTTTGGTGCCAGGGTGGGACCCTGGACCGGTGAGTGCGGGCTGCGGCCAGCTGGACTTCCTGGTCCAGGCTGCCCTTTGCTTACAGGCTCTGGGCCAGGCAGCCTATTGCGGAGGGGCGGGCGCGGGGTCGGGCCCCTGGCGGCCTGGGGTCCAGTTAAGTTGCTGCATCCCGCCACGTGCTCCAGCGGGTAGGCTGGACGACCCAGCTAGGGGCACAGCTCTGGTGCTGGCAGTGGGACTGTGGACCGGTGAGTGCGGGCTGTGGCCGGCTGGACTCCCTGGTCCGGCCTGCCCTTTGCTTCCAGGCTCCTGGCCAGGCAGCCTCTTGGGGAGGGGCGGGCGCGGCGTCAGGCCCATGGCCGCCCAGGGTCCAGTGAAGTTGCTGCATCCCATTGCAGGCTCCAGCCAGGAAGCGAGATGATGAGATAGGGGCGCAGCTCTGGTGCTGGCAGTGGGACCCTGGACCGGTGAGTGAGGGCTGCAGCCGGCTGGACTCCCTGGTCCGGGATGCCCTTTTCTTCCAGGCTTCAGACCAGGCAGCCTCTTGGGGAGGGGCGGGCGCGGGGTCGGGCCCCCAGCGGCCTGGGGTCCAGTAAAGTCGCTGTGTCCTGCCGCGCGCGCTCCAGCTGGGCGACGGGAAGTGGGAGCTAGGGGCCCAGCTCTGGTGCCGGCGGTGGGACCTTGGACCGGTGAGTGCGGGATGCGGCCGGCTGGACTCCCTGGTCCAGGCTGCCCTTTGCTTCCAGGGTCCAGGCCAGGCAGCCTGTTGGGGAGGGGCGGGCGCGGGGTCGGGCCCCTGGCGGCCTGGGGTCCAGTTAAGTTGCTGCATCATGCCACGTGCTGCAGCGGGTAGGCGGGACAACCCAGCTAGGGGCTCAGCTCTGGTGCTGGCGGTGGGACTGTGGACCGGTGAGTGTGGGCTGTGGCCGGCTGGACTCCCTGGTCCGGGCTGCCCTTTGCTTCCAGGCTCCTGGCCAGGCAGCCTCATGGGGAGGGGCGGGCGCGGTGTTGGGCTCATGGAGGGCCTGGGTCCAGTGAAGTTGCTGCATCCCTTTGCAGGCTCCAGCCAGGAAGAGGGATGACTGAGACAGGGGCGCAGCTCTGGTGCCGGTGGTGGGACCCTGGACCGGTGAGTGCGGGCTGTGGCTGGCTGGACTCCCTGGTCCAGGCTGCCCTTTTCTTCCAGGTTTCAGGCCAGGCAGCCTCTTGGGGAGGGGCGGACGCGGGGTCGGGCCCCCAGCGGCCCGGGGTCAGTAAAGTCGCTGTGTCCTGCCGTGCGCGCTCCAGCTGGGCGGCGGGAAGTGGGAGCTAGGGGCCCAGCTCTGGTGCCGGCGGTGGGACCCTGGACCGGTGAGTGCGGGATGCGGCCGGCTGGACTCCCTGGTCCAGGCTGCCCTTTGCTTCCAGGGTCCAGGCCAGGCAGCCTATTGGGGAGGGGCGGGCGCGGGGTCGGGCCCCTGGCTGCTTGGAGTCCAGTTAAGTTGCTGCATCATGCCACGTGCTGCAGCGGGTAGGCGGGACAACCCAGCTAGGGGCGCAGCTCTGGTGCTGGCAGTGGGACTGTGGACCGGTGAGTGTGGGCTGTGGCCGGCTGGACTCCCTGGTCCAGCCTGCCCTTTGCTTCCAGGCTCCTGGCCAGGCAGCCTCTTGGGGAGGGGCCGGCGCGGCGTCAGGCCCATGGCAACCCAGGTCCAGTGAAGTTGCTGCATCCCTTTGCAGGCTCCAGCCAGGAAGCGAGATGACTGAGATAGGGGCTCAGCTCTGGTGCTGGCAGTGGGACCCTGGACCGGTGAGTGAGGGCTGCAGCCGGCTGGACTCCCTGGTCCGGGATGCCCTTTTCTTCCAGGCTTCAGGCCAGGCAGCCTCTTGGGGAGGGGCGGGCGCGGGGTCAGGCCCCCGGCGGCCTGGGGTCCAGTTAAGTTGCTGCATCCCGCCACGTGCTCCAGCGGGTAGGCTGGACAACCCAGCTAGGGGCACAGCTCTGGTGCTGGCAGTGGGACTGTGGACCGGTGAGTGCGGGCTGTGGCCGGCTGGATTCCCTGGTCCGGCCTGCCCTTTGCTTCCAGGCTCCTGGCCAGGCAGCCTCTTGGGGAGGGGCCGGCGCGGCGTTGGGCCCATGGCCGCTGGGGGTCCAGTGAAGTTGCTGCATCCCATTGCAGGCTCCAGCCAGGAAGCGAGATGACTGAGATAGGGGCGCAGCTCTGGTGCTGGCAGTGGGACCCTGGACAGGTGAGTGAGGGCTGCAGCTGGCTGGACTCCCTGGTCCGGATGCCCTTTTCTTCCAGGCTTCAGACCAGGCAGCCTCTTGCGGAGGGGCGGGCGCGGGGTCGGGCCCCCAGCGGCCCAGGGTCCAGTGAAGTCTCAGCATCCTGCAGCTTGAGCTCCAGCCAGGCAGCAAGAAGTCGGAGCTAGGGGCCCAGCTCTGGTGCTGGTGCTGGGACCCTGGACCAGTAGTGCAGGCTGCGGCCAGCTGGACTCCCTGGTCTGGGATGCCCTTTGCTTCCAGGGTCCTGGCCAGGCAGCCTATTGTGGAGGGGGGGGGGGCGCAGGGTCGGGCCCCTGGCGGCCTGGGGTCCAGTTAAGTTGCTGCATCATGCCATGTGCTCCAGGGGGTAGGTGGGACGACCCAGCTAGGGGCTCAGCTCTGGTGCTGGCGGTGGGACTGTGGACCAGTGAGTATGGCTGTGGCCGGCTGGACTCCCTGGTCCGGGCTGCCCTTTGCTTCCAGGCTCCTGGCCAGGCAGCCTCTTGGGGAGGGGCGGGCGCGGTGTTGGGCTCATGGTGGACCTGGGTCCAGTGAAGTTGCTGCATCCCTTTGCAGGCTCCAGCCAGGAAGAGGGATGACTGAGTTAGGGGCGCAGCTCTGGTGCTGGTGGTGGGACCCTGGACTGGTGAGTGCGGGCTGTGGCTGGCTGGACTCCCTGGTCCAGGCTGCCCTTTGCTTCCAGGCTCTGGGCCAGGCATCCTATTGGGGAGGGGCGGGCGAGGGGTCTGGCCTGAGCGCCTGGGGTCCAGTTAAGTTGCTGAATCCCGCTGAGTGCCGCGTGCTCCATCTGGGGGGCAGGACATCAGAGCTAGGGGCAGAGCTGTGGTGCCAGCTGTGGGACCCTGGACCTGTGAGTGCGGGCTGTGGTTGGCTGGACTCCCTGGTCCGGTATGCCCTTTGCTTCCAGGCTCCAGGCCAGGCAGCCTATTGGGGAGGGGCGTGCGCGGGGTTGGGCCCCCAGCGGCCTGAGGTGCAGTGAAGTTGCCCCATCCTGCTGCATGTGCTCTAGCCAGGGGGCAGGAGGTTTGAGCTAGGGGCACAGCTCTGGTGCCAAGGGTGGGACCCTGGACCCATGAGTTTGGGCTGCAGCCTGCTGGACTCCCTGGTCGGGGCTGCCCTTTTCTTCCAGGCTCCAGGCCAGGCAGCCTCTTGGGGAGGGTTAATTTTTAATTTGGTTGTTTACTTTCAGCAATGAATCTGAGTTTTCAAATACTGAAAATTAGAAAGGCTTGTTTTTGCATTGGTGCTCTTAAAATCAAATACAGAATAGAAAGTGACAATTTTGACTGTCAAGGAGAGGCTAGCCATTTTATATATTTTGCTTTTAAACGTTAGGTTTATCTAAAACTGTTCAAAGGCCTGCGACTCTATCAAAAACTGAGTTCAAACTGTTAGAATTGACTTATTTTTCTGTCACTTCTAGGATAAATTCTATTGAATTCCTGTTGTTTCTTTTTGTATACCCTTTACCAAACTTTCCTTTTCTAGCACTTGAACAAAGCTGTGATTGTTAGAGGACAAAGCTGGTTTGACCTTTCCCAAAGGCACTTTTCTGTGTGTTGTCTTTGTTTTTTCTTCTCCCAGGATTCTAATGACTTCCTTATAGTATTCATTTGTCTTTACTTTTAAAGGATCATTGGAATTTATATTTTTGAAAGTTGTGTCTTTTCAAATGTTTAAAGCTCACTAGGTTGGAAAGTTTGGCTGACTTTTTTTTTTTTTTAATTTACGGCCTGAACCTGTATTTTGTGTTCACTTAAACAGTGAGAAGTTTGTTCTAGATCTCTATGTAAAAATTACTCTTAAGTTTCCAGTTGATTATGTGAAGTTGCTTGATAGCATTGTTTTATCTGTTTGCTTAAAATGTCTGACCTAATTGTTGATGTGCTACACTAACTGCAAAAATTCTGAAAATAAAGGTAGACACAGTTTGCTAAGTGGTCATGGGAACATAGTAGCCCCAGTTCATCATCAGTGTGTCTCTGTACACATTTTCCATAGAAACTTTCATGTGGCAAGTAATCTTTTGGCTCTTGGGATCCATATTTAAACTACTAAAAGAATTATTTGTACTCATGGGCCAGAATTTAGGGTTTACTTTATATTTCAGGAACTTTTATAACTTATGTTTTACCCCTGGGAGTAGCTCAGTATTGCTATATAGAACTTAAATTGGTCATCCTCTCTTCTCAGTTCCTTTTCTTTTTAATTCTTAAACTTTTTATTTATTTATTTATTTATTTTTGCTTTGTTTGGATGTTTGGAATCAAATGCTGCTTAGTCTGCATTTTTCAGGACTCGTCCTTTACCTATGACTTAATTTAATCTGGCAATTGAAACATATTTTACACAGTAATACATAAATAATGCAAATAAACTTAACATTGATAAAGAGAGATGTGGGGTGAACACATCAGTTTTCTTTCCCCTTCTTATTGTCACCCTAATCCTGTATGTTTTTTCAGCAGTAATTCTACTATGAGGTGTACCCTTCCAGATATTTTTCAAAAACTTTTTTTCTTTAAAAACCATGTAGTGAATGCCTAACTAAATACTGGGCACTATTTTAATCACTGATGTTCTACAAATAAGAGATGAGAGCATTCAAGATATTCATAACCTACCTCAGTTACTGAACAGTGTGATATGTACCACGATAGAGTCCATAATGAGTGAGGGACTGGTGAGCCTCATGTGAATGACCTAATCCATCCATTCACTTGTTTTAAGCCTTTGGTACACCTTAATAGTTTGTCATATGTGCTAGGGATACAGTGATGAATAGGACAAACATCTCTGTTGGTCCCTGATGGGCTTGCTGTTCCAGCTCTCAGACAGTCTAACCATTGTTAGCAGTGCTGGCTCTGAAATGGTCCAGCTATGTAAACTGTGAGGAGAACCACAGATCTGAGCTTAGGAATTGCTCAGAGATACAAGAAAGACCTCCCAGAGGAAGTGTATGAAAAGAAATTAGTGAAAGTCTGGATTCAGGAAAAAGTGTACAATGGACTGGTCAGGGAGGTGGCACCTTGGAGCAACTGAAAACAGCACAGATTTAGTGTGGTGGTTCAAGGGCCAAAAAGTGGCAAGAAGTGAGACAGGAGAAAACACTAGAATCAAACCATGGAGGTGATTCCTGTTATATAGAGTTTGGACTCATCTATGGGGAGTAGGGGATAGTTGAGGAATTCTGAGCCAAAAAAGGACAAGGTAGATTTGCCCTTTGGGCAATGAATTAGAAGGGGGAAGGCTAGAAGGAGGGATTTGAGAGGGTAGGGTGGTTGGGACTTGGTGCTTGTTTGAGTGTGTGTGTTGGGGGGCGGCAGGGGAGCTGGGAGAGGAAGGCTTTTAGGGCAATGCCTGGTTGTCATTGGGTATTTGGGTACTGAGATGGAGACAGCAGTATTTGAGGGGAGAAGGTAATTAAGTTGCAGGCCTATGGTACATAGAGTGCTGAGTTAACTACATTAGGGAATCTAGATATTTGCAGATCTTTGTGCAAGAGAATTCTGCAGAATCTAGATATCTGCAGATCTTAGTACAGAATTGAGAATTATTAGCACCATAGTTCCCAGACTGACTGAAGTGCTGTATTGAGCTCACAGGGGACAGAGATATATTTTAAATTGTTGAGAAAAATGCAGTGATACTTATATCCATCCAATTCTGTGAAAACTACTATCTGAAGTTAATTTCTCTCAACTAGATCATACTCCATTCCTTTTAATGGCCTTATTTCTGTAAAGAGGGGTTTGTGGTTTTTGAACCATGTACAAATCAGCAGGGAACAGGAAATGTAGGAGGGAGTATCCAACCTGACTCCAAAATTTTAAAAATTGGGATGGGATTGTGGCTCAGCTGTTGAGTGCTAGCCTGGCATGTGTGCGGCCCTGGGTTAGACCCTCAGCGCCACATTAAAAAAAATAAATAAAATAAAGGTATTGTGTCCAACTACAACTAAAATAAGTAAATGAATGAATGAATGAATGAATAAATATTTAAAAAAAGATTTGAGAAATTGTGCAGTGCTCAAGAGATGCACCTGTACCATTAATAAATACTTACCATTATTTAAGAATGAAATAAAAATTCATTTGTTCTCTCAGTTTAAGTGTACTTTTTCCAAATGGTCACTAAATTTTTATGACATAAATATTTTAAGTTGTTAATGCTTTTGTGATTCAATAGACATTCCTTTTGACTCCAAGACACCCAGGATGCAGTGCACAGAGAAAAAGTAGATAGGTTATTCAAGGAATATGTATAGAGTAAAAAAAGGAATGGGACAGAATGTTGTTTGAGGAACTCTTGTGTTTGAAAGACAGGCACACTGAGGAGGAGGAGGTACTCTAGGGAACCTAACCCAGGAGGGAGTGGTTGGCAGCCAGGAGGTCCTTGCTAATGTTGGAATGCCAAGGGCAACTTGGTAATGGGAACTGTAGCCAGAGGACTAGTTTGGTTTAATAGTGAGTGGGTTTGGGTCAGTAGTGAGTGCGAGTCAGTCAGGGTGTGGAGACAGCTTTGCTCAAGAAATTTGGTGGTGGTAGTTAATGGTGGTTACCGGAAGGGTGGGTAAAGGGGGAGCCTACTTTTTTGTTTTTACATGAAAGGCTTTGAGCATGTTTGAATGTCAGTAGTAAGGAACCAAGAGGTAAAAGGTGTTGGAAAGGGATTCCTCTAGACAGCAACTTAAAGGTTTCCATTGGATTTAGCCCTGAGATATAATTAGTGATCTTGGTGAGAGGTGTTGAGGAGCTTGTTCTATGAATTGAGAGAAGGAGGTTAAAGGAAGGAAGTCTGTCAGGGCAGGCAGTTTATTCTAAAACTTGATGATGAAGAAGAAGGGCATTAACTAGAGCGGGCATCTGGTGCAGGGTTATTTTTTTAAAAAAGCAGTGCCTTTATTAAAAACATTTTAAGAACAGTTTTTTATTTCTTTCTCAAGAAAGAAGAACTGTTGTCTTAGAACTGTTTGGTCCTTCTCAGGGTTCCTCTGGCCTGGCCTGACCTTTCCCTGAATGTGCATGCTCCTTTAGGTCATGTTGTCCTTGTGTGTTCCAGTTTCTTTTTGCTATTCTCTTCTTCTGAAGAATACTATTTGACATCAGCGTCAACACCTTTTCAATGCTGCCTTTATTTGTTTTGTATCAGGACCAGTCCTCCTGTGTTGGTAGATGGTTCTAGATGAGCATATTTTCCATACTCATATTTCACTTTTCCACTTTGAAGGTAGCCTTACTCTTCCTTCTCTTTCCATGGACTTTTGCAGGTTAGCGTTTTCTTTCTTTGGTGTGTCTGTCTCTCTCTCTCTCTCTGAAAATTTAGACATACCAAACATCCCAAAATGTTTTCTCCTCCTTTGGGTTGAACTTCTAGGCCTTGGCTTTGATCTAAGTATTTGGGATAATTTCTCAACTTAGTGCTTTTGGGAATTTCTCCTGGTGCCTGTTTTTAGGGTACCCCCCAGCCTCCTGGAGTGGTGGTCTTGAAATTGATCAAAAGATCTCTTGTGTTATGTATTCTTGATTTCATCTTTTATTTTACTTTATTTATTTTAGTTTTAAAAAAATCTTTATTTTTTTTGGTGTGTTATAATTATATATAATAGTGGGATTGGTTGTGCCTTTTATGTACATGCACAAAAGTTAATCAGTCTTATTCCCCAATAACTCCACATTCCCTCCTTTCTTTTCCTTATCGCCTAACTCTATTAATTTCCCTCATTATTTTTTAAAATTAGTTCCTTGTAATTATATATAAAAGCAGGATTAATTGTGGTCTATTTGTGGACATAGTATAATTTGGTAGATTTTGTTCCCCAATATTTCATCATGTCCTCTCTTCCCTCCTTCTCTTTTCTCTGTCTCCCTTCTATTTTCATAAGATCTCCCCAACCCTACCCTTTCCATCTTGCTTTCACATATGAGAGGAAACATTAGATCCTTGACAGATTTCTTTGTCTGCTTTATTTTTCTTAGTGCGATGTTCTCCATTTCCATCCATTTACCAGCAGATGACATAATTAACATTCTTCTTTATGGCTGTTCATGTACCACGTTTTCATTGTTCATTCATCTGTTGGTGGATACCTAGTTTGGTTGCACTCCTTGGCTATTGTGAATGTTTTCATTTAGTTTGTTAGTCATCTTTCTTTCCATTGCTGTGACAAATATCTCAGGTAATTAATTTATAAAGAGAAAAAGGTTATTTGGGCTGACAATGTTTGAGGTTTCAGTCCATGATCAATTGGGCCCATTGCTTTTGTGTCTCTGACAAGACAACACATCATAGCAGGAACACATGGTGGAGCAAAAGTGGTCCCCTCATGGCTGGGATGCAAAGGGGAGAAATAAAAAGAGATTAAGGACCCTTTGAAGGCATATCCTTAACGACCTAAAACCTTCCATTATGCTTTATTGCTCAGAAGGTTCCACTGTTTTCCAGTAGCAGCATTCTGGAAATGCATGGATTTTTTTGGGGGGGTGGTGGTACCCAGGATTGAATCCAGGTGCGCTTAACCACTGAGCCACATTGCTAGCTCCTTTTTTTGTATTTTATTTAGAGGGTCTCACTGAGTTGCTTAGGACCTCACTAAGTTGCTGGGCTGGCTTTGAACTTGTGATTCTCCCTGCTTCAGCTTCCCAAGCCACTGGGATTACAGGGGTGCACCATCGCACCTGGCTTCATGTGTAATTTTTGGGGAACATTCCAGAACTAAACTATATCAGTCAGTCCATAAATATATGAATGCCTACTGTGTCTCAGACACTGTTCTAGTTTCTGGTAATAAGAATGTTTCACACAATCAAGCTTCTGCTCTCAGAAAGCTTGACAGGTTGACTATCCCTTATCCAAAATGCTTGGGACCAGAAGTGTTTTGGATTTTGAAATATATATACATAAAGAGTTCTCTTGGGGATAAGACCCAAGTCTACACAGAAAATTCATTTGTTTTATATATATCTTATGTACATAGCCTTAAGGTAACATTATACAATATTTTAAATAAATTTGTGTGCAAATTTAGAATCCATATGGCCGTGTTTTATCAGCTAAGTTTCATGATGGAGAATTTTCTACTTGTGGCCTCATGTTGATGAGGGATGCTGGACCTGTATTCTGATGAACCAAAAAACGGGATAGGTGGTCTTGCTAATTAGTTTAGCCTCCTGGGGGCAGGAACCAGATAGCAGGATGCCTCCTACTTATCAGTGCTTTGTGTTTTTTTTTTTTTTTCCCTGTTTGTCTGATAACCTCTTCTACATTGTAATCGTGTAAAGAAAGACCTTTATTTAGGTCTTCACCTTGGTTCACAGTGATAATACTCAGTGCCTTTCCTTGGCCATCTTTCCACAATCTTTGCTATCTTTGGATCTTGAATACCTCAGTTTTCTAGCAGTTGAAACCCTGCTGGATTTATGCTGAAGATTTTATTGCCTTGCTGCAGCAGTTCCATTTTGGTTCATCTCACAGCGTCTTCATTGAGGGCTGTAATCCATTTTGTGTACACAAACAGCTCAGTGAAATTATGTTGCAGTGTGAAAGCATGGATGCCATTAACTGTGAACTAGAATCCAGGTGGCCATGTATTATCAGCCAAGGGGATGAAATGATCTTCTTTGCACACAGTAGACACCCAACAATTTTTTTATTGATTGAAAATATCATCTATTTTACTTATGATTATATATCAGGACATTATTATGACTGTTTAATTTACAAAATCTTGTCTTTGTTCCCTACTAATAATCACAGTTATCTTTCAGCCCCATCAAAAATATACACATGACAAGGTTTTTTTTTTTTTTTTTTTCCTGTTTTGTTATGTAATCCTGTGTTAGAATAATTCCTAAACAGGGTTTAGCTCTGAACTGGCCTTGTAACCCTTTGCTGGGCCACATTCTATCTGGAGTTTAAAGTTCATGTTCATGGAGAAGCTCATGGATTTAAGTTGATTCTTTTGATGTATGACATTAACATTGAGGGATGATGATACTCAGCAGAAAGGGGGTAAAGAGATGGCAGTTTATGCTTTATGTTTGTATCCTTCAAGATAGGCCGTTAAACAGCTTAGAATGAGGGGGAAGAGCCTGATTTCCTATCTCTTCAAAAGCAAGAGCTTACTTTTTGGAGGGAAGATTGTAATTTTTCAATATAGAATTCACATCCATTTTCAGTATAAATAGACAAATGCATTGTATGTTATTAAGAACCCAGTAGAAATTAACATCATATCTCCATTCTTGGTTTTCCATAGAATTTGTCTCCATTTTTGTACATCTTTTAGATTTAAGTACTTTGGTTTTTGATTTAAAAATCAGAAATACACAGAAATCCCCTAGTTCCCTAGTTACCTGTTCTCAGATTTTAATTACACAGTGCAAACAATGTTTTTTCACAAAGCTTCAATACAGTTGAATTGTTCTTTGAGATATCCCAGAGAGAAAGATTATTAAAATGTTACTCCTTTTTAAAAGTTGGCAGTGCAATTTATAGTAGTTGCAAGATTTATCAATGATAATGATGTTCATACCTGAGCTGTAATTAAAATTTTCATAGCTTTTCTGCTGTTTGCCCCTTATGTTACGTAAGCCTAATTAGTTGACATGTCCAGTTCCCTCTGTGCACCCGCCCGCTCCCAGCCAAAAATAAAAATGTGGAAACCACAGAACTTCAAGACCTTCAGGACATCATCTGAAACAATTGTATAGGGATTAGGTACTGAAGGGTTTAGGAAAGCTGTGTTACAGGAAGCTACAATTATGGTTACTTTCTCTTAAGACCGGAGTTTAAAAGTTTGTGGTTTTATTTCTTAGGCTGTATGTTTTCTAATGATTGTCAAACTTAAGTTTGACAAAATATATTGTCCTGCATTTTGATATTTACTCAGCATTCTTTCCCTGTTTTGGAAAGTGTAATGACTTAGGTCAGCATATGATAATTGAAAGTTACAAATAAAGTTTTGTTTAAATGTAATATATATGTATTTATCCAGATGTTTATTGTCTGAGATGATTATGATTTTATTGACCATAATCAGTGAAGCCTTGGCTCTCTTGTCTTTGATTAAGTGAAGACCTGATTTTGCTTATAGGAAGTACTCATGGTAATAAAAAGGCTAAATACAAATAGTGAGACTCAGAAGTATGTGAGGCAAGCATGTGGCCCCGGGTTCCATCCACAGTAGAACAAAACATTAAACAAAGTATATGAAAACCAGGAATAAAAACAGACCTCTAGTTCTAACAAGATTCAAGTCTTCATGCCATTGTCTAGATTCAAGGACTGTTTCTGCAACTGCAAGATTACAGTGACTTGGCAGAAGAAATCTTAGTTGCTCACTTCTGTGAGGTACACATCAGGATCCTCCTGGGATGGGCCTCTCTCTATATGGCTTCTGTAGTCAGCCTTTTTCCACCTTGTGACTCAGCCTTCTATAAGGACTGGGAACCTGCTGGTGGTTGGGGAAAGAGTAGAGTCTTGTGGGAGGTTTTTATAGGTTGGCACACATCATCTCTTTTCCCATCAGCTGTGCTAAGGTATTTCCTCATTTAATCTACTTTATACTAGAAATGTAGTATAGCTGTGAATCTCCTGAGAAGAGAGGTCATAAGTATGGTGGCAGTCTCTTCCCCAGGCTGACATGGAACTTGACTGAGTATCCTAGTGGACATAGTGAAAGGGAATCATCCTCAGCTTTATCCTACAGCTTTCACCATCCATAAAAAACACATTAGTTTCCTTTCCTAAATGTTCCCTGATTTTGCACTGTAGTTTGGTATCAGTTAAATTCAGAGATGTAGCATAGTAGATGATGTACTCAGTGACATTCTTAATAGCACATAGAGCAGTGGGTTTTTTTAAATTGATTTAAAAAAAATGACAGCGAAATGCATTATAATTCTTATCACATGTATATAGCACAATTTTTCATATCTCTGGTTGGATATAAAGTATGTTGACACCAATTCATGTCTTTATACATGTACTTTGAATGATGATATCTATCACATTCCACCATCCTTGCTAATCCCCTGCTCCATCCCTTCCCCTCGCACCCCTCTTCCCTATCTAGAATTCATCTATTCCTTCCATGTTCCCCCTCCCTACCCCACTATGAGTCAGCCTCCTTCTATCAGAGAAAACATTCGACATTTGTTTTTGGGGGATTGGCTAACTCCACTTAGCATTCTCTTATCCAACGCCATTCATTTATCTGCAAAAGCCATGATTTTATTCTGTTTTATTCCTGAGTAAAATTCCATTGTGTATATATGCCATCTTTTTTATCCATTCATCCACTGAAGGGCATCTAGGTTGGCTCCACAGTTTAGCTATTGTGAATTGTGCTGCTATAATCATTGATGTGGCTGTGTCCGTGCAGTATGTATGCTGTTTTTAAGTCTTTTGGGTAAAAAACCGATAGCTGGGTTAAATGGTGGTTCTATTCCCAGTTTTCCAAGTAATCTTCATACTAAGGCAGTGGTTTTTGTAAGGCTTATTATTGTAATGTTCTTAAATGAAGTAAAAAATGCAACTTAATTAAAGATGGTTATGCAGAGGGTTAAACAAACCTGGCTTATATACCTAATAGTGGAAAGAATGAATACATTGCATATCCTTCAGTCTTTCAGCAATTGACCTCAAATTGATTTTTGGTGGAAGATGTATGCAAGGGTGATGTTATTATTTCTGATGAGCTCAGAGTACTGGTGTTTTGTGTTGTTAATTAAAGGTAGCTTTAGAGACCAAAGAGGAGTGGTTGATTAACTTGAAGTCAGTATGCTGTGTATCAGGCCTGTTCTAGAGCAGAGGTTGGCAAACTAAAGCCTATGGGCCATACCTAATTTTTTGCTTGATTTTTGTACGAAAACTGTTCAAATACAGATATTCCTGTTTGTTTATGTACTGTGTGTGGCTGTTTCAAGGCTCCAGGGAAGAGGTGAGTAGTGGAGATGGAGACCTAATTCATCAAATATAAACTATTTACTATCGATTCCTTACAGTGAAAATTTCTGGCTGTTGATTTGGAGGCAGATTTGTTTTGTTTTGTTTTTTCCTTTTCTTATAGGACTCACATTCTCTAGTGGGGCATAAAGGTAGTAAACAACATCTAAGTATGTATAGTAGTAATAACTATAAGGAACTTAAAGCAAGTGAGGGCAGAGAATGTCATAGACTGCTAGTTTTGACAGAATGGTCAGTAAAGGCCTCTGTGAGATGAACTTTAAGCAAAGACATGAATGAAGGTGAAGGAATGAGCTACCAAACATTTTGGGAAAGAGCCTTGTGGGGGAGTATACCTTTCAGGTGCTTGAGTAGCAGCAGGGAGGGCAGTGTGAATATGAGGGTTGAATAATGTCAGGTAGTACTAGGGGCCAGATCATGTAGGGCCAGATAGACTATGATGACAATTTGGATTTTACTCAGAATCAGATGAAGGCCATTGCAGGGTTTTGATCAAGGAAAGGATATCATTTGATTTTGATTATAAAGCATCACCAGGACTGTTGTATAGAGGATGGATTGCAGGGGGGCAAGACTAGAAGGAGGATGTGTACCTGTGAGGCATGGCTAGATGCTGTGGCCATCTGGATGAATCACACATTCCTGTCTTCCAGGGGCTTGTTGGTGTAATAGCATAGTAAAGAGATTATTGTAATGTTCTGCCCTTTGTGGAGAAGCAAAAGTTATCTTGAAAGTGTGACTGATCTAAATTGGGAGACAATGCCTCATTGAGAACTTGGAGGGTGCCACTTAAGGCTGATTCTGTACCTGAGTTTTGAGATTCTTATTTGCATATAAGCATTTGCCCCAACTATTTGACTGTGAGAATAGGTACTCAGCCAGATCCTGGAAGATTCTGCTAGAGCAGAGATGGTAGTCTTTTAGGTCAGGTGTCAGTGCCTGTGGTGGCTCTGCGGAGCATGAGGAGAGTGATTCTGAAGCAGTGTCTCAGCTCAGTAGGATATAATTGCACAGATACTAATGGAAAGGATGAAATTTACACTACTTGCCAGAGAGCAGGACCAAGGTACCTTTTGATTTGGAAAAATCGGTATCACAGGGCTATAGAAAAGTCATGGTAATTTGTCTGTGGAATGTAGAACATTGCTGCTTTCCCCATGTACCCAGGTGGTAGGAATTAGTTGCAAAATGTACCTCAGTAATTAAACAAATTGATGTGGTATCTGGAGTTATGGATATGGCCCAATTAAACTCTGGAGAATGTTTATAAAAGTGATTTTATTTTTGAGATAGATGTTATTTAACCATTTTTGATAATAATAATTTGAAACAATTGCTGGCATTTTTATAAGTGTAGAGGAAGGAGGTCTATTACCTTTCTCATCTCTAATAGGAAGTCCAAACCACCTAGAAAGACTTTTCGAGATTATAATCTAGGTTTCAAAAAGAAGTGGGGAGAGAAAATAAAATCACAATTACTCAGGGAGATTTTTATTTTATTTTGTTTTACACTGTCTCTGATAGAACAAAATTTAGTAAAGACTTGAATGCCACAATTAAAAAGCTTGCCTGCACTGTCTAGATGCTTCACTTAACAACTGTGACTATACATTAACATGGACATTAACCTAAGCTATCAGCTTCTTGGGGCAAGCAAGTTTCAGTATATTAGAAACTATTGAAATAAAATAGTGTTCTCTAAATTAAACTAATTAAGCTAAAATCAATAGCAAAAGGTACCTAGAAAATATTTTCTAAATAACCCATGGTGCAAGAAGATATTACAGTGGGAATTAGAAAATTTGTTTGGTTAGAATTCATATGAAAACATTCTGTATCAGTGTTTGTGGGGTGGAGGTGAAGTCATGCTAGGAGGTAAGTTCATATCATTAAATGCAAATGTTAAGAAGGAGAAAATCATAAACATTTTTAGTGATCTAAGCATTAGTCATAAGAAGTTAGAAAAGAGCAGCAAATTAAATCCAGGGGAAGGAGATGGACATTAACAAAAGGAGAAATTAGTAAACTAGAAAACAGATGTGTAATAGAGAACAACTATGGGGCTATTCATTCTTTTGAAAAGACTGATGACTTTAATACATTTGGTGAGATTAAGGAATTTCAAAAAGACAGAAGGGCCAAATAACTAATACCAGTGGTGAAAAAAGGGAAAGTCACAAAAGATCTTTTAGGTAGTAAAAGGTTTTTAAGAAGGTGTATGAACATTTATACTGATAGATTTTAATTTTAGATTAAATGGATAATTCTTCCAAACTTAATTTTAAGTTAAATGTATAAATTCCTCCCTTGAATGTGTTTTAGTTATCTACTTACAATAAACCGGTTGTATTTAAGGGTCCCCTTCCAGTCCTTTGAGTTTTTAACATAATCAAATTTTAACATAATTTGAAGTAAAAAATGCACAACAATGTTATAGTTTCAGAGTAACTCTTTCTTTGGCTTTCCCCTTTCTCCCCCTTGTATGTAACCAACCATATTGTTTGCTGGTGTCTTTTGTAGGAAGTATTACATGTATGTTATTTCCTTTTCTTTCAATACCAGAAGATAACATAATAGTCACACTGAGCCACATCCCCAGCCCTTTTATATATGTATTCTGCTGCATTTTGCATTTTGCACTTCACAATAAACCCATAAAATTCCTTTGTACAGATCTTAAAGCTTTTCAGTTTACAATTGCCTAGTATATTTCCACATAATGGGACATGATGAAGTTTGTTCACTCATTTTTCTATGTTTGGGCATTTAGGTAGTTTCCAATATTGTGCAATTAAAAATTGTATTTTACTGAATAAACTTGTACATGTATATTTTTGTATTGCGGGTTTAAACTTGAGGGTAAAGTCCTCAAAGTTATATTTCTGTATTGAAGGATAAAAGCATAGGTAATTTTGTTAGAACTGACAAATTCGTCTTCCTAGAGACTGTCCTGTTTTGTCCCCCAGGTTCATTCATGTTGTCACAGATGATAGGTTAGTCTCTTTTGTCATTGTGACCAAAATACCTGACTGATAAGAACAACTTAGAGAAGGAAAAATTTATTTTGGCTTATGATTCCAGAGATTCATTCCGTGGTCTGCCAACTCCAGCTCTGGGCCTGAGGTGAACATCAAGGCTGAAGCGGGCGGAGGAGTGCTTCATCTATGGAAGCAGAGAGAGAGAGAAAAGGGAAGGAACAGCAGGGAAGATGAATCACCTCTTCTAGCCACACCCCATTTGCCTCTAGTTACTAAACAGTGCATTTAACTAGGTTACAACTCTGAGTCTAATCATTTCATCTTTAATATTCATGTATTAATAGGAGTCTTTTGGGACACATCATATCCAAACAGCACCAATAGGATTCCCTCACCTCCTTTTTTTTTTTTTTTTTGTACCAGGAATTAAACCCAGGGCACTTAACCACTGAGCCACATCCCCAGCCCTTTTATATTGTATTTGAGACCTGGTCTTGCTAAGTTGCCTAGAGCCTCACTAAGTTGCTGAGACTGGCTTTGAATTTGTGATCTTCCTGTCTCAGCCTCCCAAGTTACAGGCTTGTAACTTGCTAGGGTTACAGGCTTGCACCAATGTGCCCAGCCAGGATTTTCCCCTTTTTATGGGAATAGCATTCCATTGTGTATATCATGTTTTCTTTATCTATTCTTTTAATGATGTTTGCCTAGGCTGCTTCCATATCTTAGCTGTTGTGAATAATGTCATAATGAACATGGAACTCAGATCTCTCTTCTGTATACTACTTTCATTTTCCTTGGATATATAACCAGAAGTGAGGCTGCTGGATCCATATGTAATTCTCCTTTTAGTTTTCTGAGGATGCCCTTACAAACTACATTTTCATGATGTTGTATTAAGTTTTCATCAGTGCATATACGTTCTCTGTTATTCATACCTTTGCTAGTGTTTGTTATCCTTGTTTTTTTTTATTGATAATAGCCCTTTTAACACATGGGCTGTTAGTCTTAATATGATTTGAATATGCATTTCCCTGGTGGTTAGTGATGATGAGCATTTTTTACAATCTTTTGACTATTTGTATTCTTTTTGCTATGTAATACTCCATTGTGTCTTTTTTACCATAGTTTAGCCACTCTCCTTTTAATGAATTATTTGTATCATTTTTAGTATTTAATATTTGTGATTCCTTTTTTTCTTTTCTAATTTATATTGTGGTGGAAGGATACTGCTAGTGATACTTTTATTTTAAGACGATATTAATGATTTTGTGCACTATAGTGATAATTTTTGTGCAAATTTTCAAAATACTGAGTTTATATTTTTATCAGAGTGTAGTGATGCGTATATACCCCCCCCCAACTACCTTATTGGTTATATTGTTTAGATTATTTACATTTTTGTTTTATCCCTATGAGTCTTTTACGTAGATCATTTAATTTTTAATTACTTTTTTCTCTTGATCTGTTTTATACTGAGTAATGCATAGGTCTTTCATTTCTAATATTTTTCTGTTTATTTCCCTTGAATCCACTGTAGTTATATCATTTGGTTCATAGATATTAATAATTTATTTTTCATTATGAAATATAGTTTTTAATGCTTAAAAGTTTATTCATTATGTGTTTGCCTTGAGTTGCAAGTGGTAAGATTAGATATTCTTGATTTTAGGGGGAAGACATTCATCCTTTCACCATTAGGTGTGATACTAGTAGTAGGATATTTTTTTTTATGCCCTTTATCAGGTTAATAAGTTTTCCTCTATTCTTGCTCTATAAGCTTTTAAAATATATATTTTCGGTTTATAATTGACACATATCAATTGTTTGACACATAGTAATTGTACGTATTTATGGGGTTTAGTGTGACATTTCAGTAGATATGTACAATGAGTAATGATCAGGCAATTGCCATATCCATCACCCCAGACTCTAGCATTTTACACTACTGTCATAAGGTTAATATGGTTGCTGCTTCAGCATCCATTTTAGGCTTTATGTGAGGCTGTGTTTGTTGCTCACTCAAGTCCTGTCACATTTCTTCTACTTTAAACTTCCTTTCATTTAAACTTCCCCTCTTAGTATGTTGCTTGTAATACATAATACAGCTTTCTTGTGCTCAATGAGGATGAGCCCAAACCTAACACACCCTAAGGCCTGACTGTGATAAAACCTAACAGGCAAACCAGAGTCAGGGCATAAGTTCCCCTTTGTGCATGTGTTTTTTAAACTACCCAATGTAGAACTCCCGAGGAATGTGTAAAGGGTGCTGCTACATATGCTCCACCTGTTGGTTCAGCATCCACTGTCCCTGGACCTATTGGGAGCACCCCTAAGCTCTCTTGTACCTAGGAGTAACAATCTAAGGATAACCTTTTTCATTTCATGCATTTTGCCTTTATTATTTCCTCAATGTGTCTTACCTGATATTATGTACTGTAGTGTTCTCAACATTATTTAACTTCTTCAATGAACAATAATAATCATAAATGAATATTGAATTTTAAGAAATGTTTTTTCTGCATTTATTGAGATGGTCATGTGGTTTCATTCTTTATTGATATTATATGTTGTATTAATTGACTTTTTGGAGGTTAAACCAACCTTGTATTCCTAAAATGAATTCTACTTCTTTTATGGTGTATATTTTTTCTATATGTTGCTAGATTTTGTTGGTTAATATTTTGTTGAGTATTTTTACATTAGTATTCATGAGGGAAACTAAATTGTAGTTTTCTTGTGCTGCTTATAACTTTGGCATTGGTAAAACTGGCTTCCTGGAATGAATTAGGAAGTGTTTTATCTTTTATTTTCTGGAAAGTTTGTGAAGGATGTTTATTTTTTAAATACTCATCTGTGAAGCCATTTGAACCTAAACTTTTCTTTGTAGGAAGGTTTTTAATTACTTTCATTACTATAATCCAATCTCTTGTTACAGATTTATTCACCCTTTTCTTTCTTTTCTAGTCAGTTTTAAAAATTTATAATTTCCAGAAATTTTTCTTTTTAGTTTCCTAGTTTGGTGGCATAATTTAATTCATTATATTTTCTTACAACCCTTGTGAATATTTTTATTCTTGGTAGTGTAGGGATCAGTGTCTCCACCCCGGACCCCCATACCACCCCATTTTTGCCAATTTGTGTCTTTCTTCTCTCTTTGTCTAGCCAAAGGTTGGTTTGTCAGTTTATCTCAAACCATCTAAGTAGGATTTGACCTTAAAATTATGGAAAAAAATTATAATTTCTGTAAAAACAGCAAAAAGAGAGAAACTAGATTGAATAAAAAAGTAAAATATTCCAGCAAGAAAAGGGAAAAGAGGGCTTTGAGCAAATTAATTAATTATGGTAATTATATTTTTGTCTACCATTAATTAATTTTGGGATAGTAGACAAATACATTTAAACATTTTAATATTTCATGGCCTGTATAGGTGGGTAATCTTATTCCAGACAAATGTTCAACTGAAGTGCCAGTATAGGAAATAAGATTGAAAGTAATAGCATTCTTCTACTAAGAAGACCTTTTCTTTTTTCCCTCTCCTTTTTGGTGTTTTGCAAAATCTAACTTTGCCTAGTTTATTTATTTTTTTGTTGAACTTCATTTTTTGGTGTTGAGGGGAAGAACATGAGTTCAGCATTATGTAGACATGGTATAGACCCTTGCTATTACCCTTTTTCACCAGAAGGTAACATTCTTGGTAGTTAGTGTGAGCATGGATTATGCAAGGGAAACAAATGAATGAGCCCTTGGAGGCCAACAAAGCATGTGACCAGCTTTTGCTTCCCCTCTTGATCCATGTGGCACTATAGGTCACCCAGTGATCTGGTTGCTTAAGTAACTGAAGATGGTAGCCCAGGTCATTAGGTTAGAGAAAATGCAAATGTGTCTTCTTGTATGGGCATGCCTTCCTACATCCCCAGGGATCCAGTTACCTCACCTGTCTTTGTGTCCCTGCCCCCCTTGACTTTCATTGGATGGAAATTTCTAAAGAATCTAGAGTCCCCCCCAATAAAAGTCCACTCTGAAAGTGCTCACTCTATCTCACCAGCCTTTCATGAGATTCTTTACTCTCCCATTTGGGGAGCTTGAGGCCAAGGGCAGAGGAGCCATCCTGGGGCTTGATTTCAAGGTAAGTGTGTCTTCTGTGTTTTATTTTGATGCCTTAGGAATTTCACACCAGCCACCTATAGTTGAGCTGTCTGCGCGGGTTGTAGATGGCAGAGCCCAGAAAAAAAATGAAACTGAAACATAATAAAAAATAGATGATTTGCAGGTTGTGACTGTTTATGAGATTTTATGTTGAAAACTGGAAGCACCTGTATTTCTAGTAATTAGGCAGTTCTTACTGTGCAGTTTTGGCTTTCTAGTATATATTTTTAAAAATTAAAACACAAGTATGTTGGGCTGGGGATGTGGCTCAAGTGGTAGCGTGCTCGCCTGGTATGCATGCGGCCCAGGTTCCATCCTCAGTACCACATACAAACAAAGATGTTGTGTCCATCGAAAACTAGAAAATAAATACTAAAAAGTTCCCCCCCCCCCCGCCGCCTGCTCTCTCTCTCTCTCTCTCTCTCTCTCTTTAAAAAGAAAAAAAAAATACAAGTATGTCCAATGGTTGGTTTGTAGTTTTCTTTTCTCAGAAATGCTTTTTCTTTTCTCAGAAATGCTGTAGTATAACACAACTTAAAAACACATGTAGTTTTCTGTTTCTCTTAAGATATTTATTTAAAAAAAAACTTGAAATAAACATCTGATTCTAATTGATGATACTTTCCACGGGCTTTGTAGAAAACTAACCAAGCATTAAGTTCATATTTTCTTTCAGGCTTGATTAGCATTCAGTTATTACTTCTGAAGTGTTAGATTTCATGTTTTCTGTTTTGTTGCTTGTTGATTGATTTTGGTAAGTGCCTAATTCCAGTATTAACCTCAATTTATTTCTAGTGATTTTGGAATTTCTGTTTTTATTTATATTTTGGAGTATCATGGATTGAATCTAGGGGCATTCTACCACTGAGCCAAACCCCCAACCCTTTTTATTTTTTATTTTGAGGCAAGGTCTCACTAAGTTGCTGAGGATGGCCTCAAACTGTGATCCTCCTGGCTCACTCTCCATGTTGCTGGGATCATAGCTGTGTACCACTGCACCTAGCTCTGGGATTTCTAGTTTTAAAGATGGCTTGCTGTTATTGATTATTGATAAATTGAGGAATCTCAGTGGATAGAATATCTGAATAGATGGAATGGAATTTCTTTTCCTAAACTGAGTAGAATTTGATTAATATGAACAATCTCACGAAAGTACTCAAATAAATCAAAAGATTTACCAAATTTCATTTAAATTTATATTCACAGAATTTCTGAGTTAAAAGTTTAGTCATTTAAAATATTTAAAGAGATTGAAATCCAGCAATATTTGAGTTGACCAAAGCATTTTGATCTGTTGCCTTTTCCTCCTCCTTAAAGAAATTTATGGGAAAACATACCCATGTTCGATCCAGAACCACTCCCTTTTAGCTGGTGAGCATTTTCTTTAAAATTTTATTTTTAAAAAGAATTAGCTATTGATCCTTTTAAAAAATAAACCACTTCTTTTCCAGGGAAGGATTTCCAAGTATAAATATTATCAGTGAAGATAATCAGAATTTCTTTTCTTTTTTTAGTTTATTGATTTTATTTTTTTAAATACATGACAGCAGAATGCATAACAGTTCTTATTACACATATAGAGTACAGTTTTTCATATCTTTGTATATAGAGTATGTTCATGCCAATTCATGCCTTTATACACGTGTTTTGTTTTTCGTTACAATTCTTATTATACTTATATCAAAATTTTTCATATCTGTTTATATATAAAATATGTTGACACCCAATTCAGAATTTCTTGACTTAAAAAAATAGCATCTAATAAAGATTCTTTCCTTGACAGTTATTTGCTATAAATTGTTTTGGTATCATCAGAAGAGAAGATATCATTTTAAATATTGAGTACAGAGGAAAATATAGTGAGCCAATATGGACTTACCTCTGTTTGCTAAGATTACTTTCTGATCTTAGATTCAGGAATACAGGCCCTCACTCTGAGCAGTTGATACATTTGTGGTTTGTAGACACTGAATTCTGTATTAGCTTCCTGTGTAGAAGTTCTGGAACCAAATTTATGGTATATCTGAAGCCATGTGTAGACTAAAAGGGATTTTTTTTTTTTTTGCATGAATCTCATTTTGAGATTGTTTGATGCTTCTGTTTTCTCTTTTCTTTTTCACTTATTTCCAATAAATGTTTTCTTGCTTTCTCAACATAGCAAGTTGTATGTAAATGCAATCATATGTATATGGTTCCTGACTAGACCTATATCCTTGTCTAGGTTTAGACTCTAGATCTGATGGGACAGCCTCATCAGGAGCAGGGGTTTTGGTGCCAGACTGATTGGGGTTCTCACTTGGCTTTGCTGTTTATTAGCTGTGTGATTTAGGGGATCCTTCTTAACTTTTGTGAGCCTTGATTTCCTCATCTAAAAAAGAATGCCTACCCCACAGGCTTATTTTAAGAGTACAATTAAGAGAATGAAAATAATAAATAAAGGACCAACTACTGTATGGAAAAAATTGCCCAGCAATTGACAAAGTACAATAGCAATAGCAAGAAAATCCCTAAGAAATCTTCAGTCTGTGTGTGTGTGTGTGTGTGTGTGTGTGTGTGTGTGTGTGAGAGAGAGAGAGAGAGAGAGAGAGAGAGAGTGTGTGTGTGTGTGTGTGTGTGTGTGTGTGTTGAGGCCACACCTTAGAAAAGAAGGGACAACTAGAAACCTTTTTGTTTTTTTTTTTTCAGTTACTATGTATCTTCTGGTATGATTGATACCTTGAAAACATTATTAGTAACAAAAAAGATGACAGGTGCTCTGTTAATGCTAAAAATGGGGGTACAAGGAAATTAATACTAAGGTAGTAATTTGAAGCCTGGGTCTTTGTTAGTGAAAAGAGAATAATAGCTATGGCAAAGTGGCTTGGACAGAGTTAGCATGGATAATGTACATTGGTTCCATAGGAATGTGTTTTTGTAGAATGTTTATGGTGTTAAGTGTCTTTAATTATGTGATCACATTGATGATATTTACAGCATGCTGTAAGGTAACTTTGTCAGAGTTCACCTGGGAGCAAATTCCAAAGGGAGTTAGTAAAGATGAGAAAGAATGTTTTTATATTCCTTAATGGGTGAGAAATGGAAAGGTTTTCATGGTCACACGACAAGTGAACAGTACAACTAGTCTGAGAATTGCCAATTCTAGTGTAGGACTCTTTCTCTTTCAGTGTGCATGTTGTTATTTTGCTTTTGCTCAAAATAGCAGTACTTGCAGATGCAGAGTAGTTTTAGAGTTGGCAGGATGGGTGTGAAACTAGAGCCAGTACTTTTTTACTGCTACAGGTGGTGCTCTTCCATTGAAAATCCCTTATTTAATTGAAAGTTGGTTTGAAATTATCAATGTGTTAGTCAAAATAACAAAATACTGAGATAATTAACTTATAAGTAGCTTAGTATGATTTGCACTACAGAAGTAAAGGGTTCCCTGAGGACATTGATCCACTCTGAAAAGTGCTGCAGGCTAACTGTGGGAGTGTTTGGGTTCAGTGCACTGGATCTTAACAAAAACATTCCTTCCTGATGCCTCTTTTCTCATCATGGATTAGTCATTTAGTAGCATGGGACTAGTAAATTAACAGAATGGTGGCCCCTTTCCTCTTGCTTTTTCTTGGTGGCTAGTGGTTTCTGCTAAAACATCAATGAAAAATCACAGGGTTTTAAGATTTTGATAACTCTGGCAAATGAGGCTTTCTAAAATTCCTGGGAAACATTTAACAAGAAGACTTCTCTATAATGCCCGATTATAAAGTGAAAAGTGTGACTCTAATTTCTAGTACAATATAAGGAGCACAATGTAGTGAACACAGACCATAGGATTTGAATTAAAGAGCATATTGGTTAAAAAGTCATGTGAGTGGGGTGCTGTTAAGAATGGTGCTGAGTGAAATTTAATTCATAACCTAAGGCAAGAAAGGCTAAAAGTTGTTATCATTCGATTACATTGCTTGATTTTTGTGTTTTTTAAAAGCTTCTCTCCAAGTGATTTGAGATTGCTGAATTTGAATACTATAGAACCTGGATAGAATTATGAGGCCCTGATGGGGCCTCATTCAATACATAGTCTTGATTTTGTTTATGAACTTTTTATAATGAAGTGATAGTCATTTTTTTCAAATAGTTAATGTTGGCCTCTAATGTTTTTCAATCTTATTTTTTAAACTATTTTTACTAGTTGTTGATGGACCTTTATTTTATTTACTCATTCATATGCCATGCTGACATTCGAACCCAGTGCCTCATGCACGCTAGGCAAGCTTTCTACCACTGAGCCACAACCCCAGCCCTGGATCTTATTTTGAAAGACCTTTTCCATTACGCGATTGTTTTAAATTTTTATTCTTTGTAGGTCTTTAGTGGTTTCATTTCATGGATTCTTGGTGTATATGGAACTTCTTTTGGCTTAAAGGATGAGGTAAGAACTTATTTTTTTTCTCTCCTAATTGTTATTCAGTTGCAGTTATTTAAAATGCTACATGCATTTTTATCCTGAATTCTTATGTGTGTACAAATTGATTTCTACATTTTCTCATGTGTTCCAATATAGATTTATTTATACAGATCATGTTAACACACATGGTATTTTAGTTGTGATAGATTTATAATGTTTTAATATCTGATAGGGGATGCTCTTTACTCTTTATTCTTCTTTTTCAGATTTGTCTTTGTTTTTCTTTAAGAATTTTAAAGTCAGATTTTCTGGTTCGTAAGAAAAGTGTCAGAGATACTTATGAAGTCTTTCCTCTGGTGATGATTTCTTAGAGCCCCGTGTGTATTACAAATCTGGAGACCTAGTTTTAGATTTTGTTCTGACATTGGCTCTGAAATAAAACATAAGACTCATGTTTTATTTATTATTTGTACAGGTGTTTGCAGGTTCTTTAAAAAGAAGTACTGTATATTTGCAACTTTTTTTGTCTGTATTTTTATTAGTCAGTAGGTAGAGCTATTATAAAAATCCTCACAATTTTTTAGCACTGTAGAGGGGTACTTATACTTGCAAAAATTGGAAAGAGTTCCCTGAACTCATTTTTGTTTTAAAATTCAGTTGTGAATAAATAAAAGGTGATATATCATCAGTCCGATTTAAATTCAAGGATTGAATTTAAATCTTTGTAGTCACTGAAAGGGCTACTCTACCAAGAGAGACTACAGTAATGGTTCTTGGCAAGATCATTTGTCTGTTTCTTTGTTTTACTCTGAGACCAGTTGGTATTTTGAAAGGAAGCGTATTGTCTAGATTTTCAGAGTTCTCCAAAAACAGGATGAGAGAGTATTTTATTTTTGAAGCATGTAACATGATTGCATCTTTTTTAAAGAGAGGAGAGAGAGAGAGAGAGAGAGAGAGAGAGAGAGAGAGAGAGAGAGAGAGAGAGAGAGAGAAATTTTTAATATTTATTTTTTCAGTTTTCAGTGCATGCCAGGCGAGCACGTTACCACTTGATCCACATCCCCAGCCCATGATTGCATCTTCAGCAGAATAAAGTGGTTTGAAAGCTTGAATTCTTTGTGTTGTCATAGTTGGCTATTTTGATTGAAATAAGTATCTATGTATCTTCTTCCCTTTCTGAGTGTTCATTGTTAGGCAAGAGCCGCTTTACAGAATGGTTGATTTATAGAAGACAATCAAGGCTGTGATAATTCTCAAAAGACAAACTCTACATTTTGAAGGGAAAGTCAAATCTATAGTTTATATAATTCTGTAGCAGACTGGGAAATGATGGAACAAATGATGAGAGAAAATTGGCCTTCAGCTGTTGGTGAATGACAGTCATCATTAAATTGAGTTTTTAAAATGAAGAGACCAGAAGTTTTTTTGTACTTTAGGAAAATTGCTTTGGGGATTCACTGATTGCCACAGGAACTAAAAACAAAACAGAAAACTTCTAAGAAAAGCCTAATAGCAGTCATATAATTTCATCAGAATAATATCCTTAGGTAGAGGGTAAGATGTTAAAATGGTTGAGTCTGGTTACAATAGTCAGTCTGTTAAGGAACTGAGGAACTGTTAGTAATGTTCTTACGTGAAAATAAATATGATAATCAGATAAGTTGATATAAATTGTCATTATTGAAATTAGAAAGAGGAAAGAAGGGAGTTTAGGGAAAACGAGTATATAAATAGAAAACAGTTCTGGAGAATAAATTTTAAAAAATTGAAATGGAAATCAGTTTACTGAATCCTCAAGTTCTGTTTATTTTGTACAAAGTAGAAATGGACTATGCCAGGTTGTGGGGCTCCTTAAAGCATACCTCTTAGTGTACATTTTCACTGCCCCAGAGCATGTATGACCAGAGAAAATCAAAACCACAGGGTGGGATTAAACAGTCCTGGGTTTCTAAAGTTACATAGTAGTCCCAAATAGACTTCCTGTATTCCGTTGTCAACACTGATTATCTTTTGGGAAATGTTCTTTCCTCTAGAGCCTCATTTGGTCTTGTGGCCCCTTTGCATATTTAAAATGCTTAATTGACAGTCTGTGCTACTGAAGAAGGAGGCATCATTGAAGAGAGTCAGGAAGTTTGGGGTTACAATTTTATTGGAGTAGGGTCAGAGGTTGTAATGTTTGAGCAGAGATTTAAAGGAGGTGTGTCGCACAATCCATTTTGAGGTGGGGTGGGTGAAGAAGAACATTACAGGACAGATGGTAGGAGAAGCAAAGGACTTCTGGTGGTTTCTTACCTTGTAAAGAACAGAGAGGAGGGCTAAAATAGAATAAAGGAGGTGGGAGGGAGAGAGAGAGAGAGAGAGAGAGAGAGAGAGAGAGAGAGAGAGAGAGAGAGAGAGAGAATAAGAGGTAGAGGAGGGAAGAAGGTAGATCTGGTGGCTCTCCTAGGTCATTAGAAGGGTTTTGGCTTCCATGTAGAGTAGGAAAACATGATGTTGGAGAGTAAACAGTTGTTGACCAGTTGGAGAACAGGTGATGGGCTTGGATTAGGATGGAAGAAATAGAAGGGAATGATTTAATTTGGATCTCTTTAGAAAGTAGACTGCCAGTAGAATTTACTGGTGGATCTGATGTAAGCAGAATGAGGGAGAGAATATATAAATATTCCAGGTTTTTGACATGAGCAGTTGAGATATGTAGTTGCCATGAACTGAGATGGAAAAGCCTTTGAACACCAGATTGCAAGTCAGGAGTTGCAAGCTGGGCATGTGAAATTAGGGTGTATGTCAGATATCTGCATGAAGCTGTTGAGTTGGCTGTCGGTGTATAACTTCAGAATTCAAGGTAGTATTCTGGGCTAAATATTTGAATTTGAGGGTTGTCATTGAAAATATGGCATTTGAAAACTTGAGGCTGGATGAAATCAGGAAGAAAAGAGTGGAGAGAGAAGAGAAAGGTCCAGGGCCCAAATTGTGAGAATGTTAGGAACAACTGGTGTTGGTGGCTTAAATTCTTGAGGTGCTTCCTTGCATCTCAGTTGGCTTACTGTTGTGTGTTAATCTTAGTACACTCAGCTGTCACTTCAGAATGGACATCTTATTTACTGGAGAACATATTAGGTAGTAATTCAAAAGGACATCAGAGGAAAGGGGGAATTCTTTTTCTTATGCTTTCTATGTCAGAATAAGTCTAATTTTTCTGGGCTTTGTTTATTCTTTGTACCAATAAGGTTGCTGTATTGTAGGGGTTTTTTGTTTGTTTGTTTGTTTTGTTGTTTGTTTGTTTGTTTTTGGTACCAGTAATAGAATTCAGGGGCACTTTATTGCTGAGTCATATTCCCAGCCCTTTTTAATTTTATGTTTTAAATTTTGAGACGGAGTCTTGTTAAGTTGCTTAGGACCTCACCAAGTTGCTGAGGCTGGCTTTGAACTTGTAATCCTTCTGCCTCAGCCTCCGGAGCTACTGGAATTATAGTCATGTGCCACTGTACCTGGCTGCAGTTTTAATGAAGTTTATGATATTATCAACCTCTGTAAACTATTTTATTTAACTGATTAATTGCTAACAATAACATTATTCTGACAGTTGACTTTTTAAAATATATTTTTAGTTGTCAATGGATCTCTCTTTATTTTTTCAATTTTTAAAAAAATTTATTTATATGTGGTTCTGAGAATCAAACTTACTGCCTCACACATGCTAGGCAAGCAGAACTCTGCCTCTGAGCCCCAACTCCAGCCCCACAGTTGACTTTTTAAGAAGATAATTTACATTAATTTGAAACATTTTATTTTCAGGAAAGATTCCAGAATATTATATTAAAGGTGTGTGTGTGTGTGTGTGTGTGTGTGTGTGTGTGTGTGTGTGTGTATGTGTTTGAGTGAATTCCAGTAGGTTTTTTTTCCTTCTTGTAACTGGTATGAAAAAATACCAGAGACTATATGGCTTAAATAGTAGACATTGCTATGACAAAATACTGTAGGCTATGTGACCTAAATAACAGTTGTTTATTTTTGCATTTTCAAAGAGTGGGAGAAGTCTAAAGTCAAGGCTCTGGCAGGGTTTAGTTCCTGGCAAGGAATCTTCTCCTCACTTGCATATGAATATTTTGGCCTCATATGGCCCTTCCTCTGAGAAAGTGCAGAGAGTGAACTCTGATATCTCTTCTTCTTCTTATAAGGGCACCAATCCTCTTGGTTTTGACCATTTTAGCCTTAATAAAGACCCTTTCTCTAACCACAATTATATTATAGGTTGGAGCTTCAATATATGAATTGGTTTTAGGAGTGAGAGACATAATTCAGTATGTAATACAATAATTTCTTAATTTTTATACCTCTAACAGGATATTCTTATCAGTTTCTTGAGAATTGTATGTTCAGGATTTTATTTATTTATTTATTTATCCAGTTAGTTAGTTAGTTGTAGTTGGACATAATACCTTTATTTTGTGGTGCTGAGGATCGAACCCAGAGCTTTGCATGTGCTAGGCAAGCACGCTACCACTGAGCCACAACTCCAGCCCTCAGGAAATTTTTTCTAAAAGATAATTTTTTTTGTTTTGCCTTTGTGTATTAACTATCATTGGGTTATTTTTCAAGGGAGTTTCTGTAGTGTTACACAACTCGGTACAGCAGTTTTTTTGGTGCTTTCCTTCAGTATAGTCTTTTCACAAACATTTAAACAGTCTAACATTTTGCATTTTAGGAATTGATCTTTAAATTTCTGTCGCATATTGAGTACCATTTCTAGGTGATATTGTGATTTGTGGTTTGAAGGGAGTCCCTACCATGCAGTATATTGGTAGGTTCAACAAATGAATGAACAAATTTAAGAGAGAGAGAGAGAGAGAGAGGGGGGGGGGGGGGAGGGAGGGAGAGAGAATATATATATGTGTGTGTATGTGTACTGTAACAAAAATGGAAATGCAACAAACCCCCCAACTTCTCTAAAAAACAATCAATGAATCAATCAGCTTGTTATGGAAGGATCATTTATCTTGTGAATTTTTAACCTGTATGTAGTGTTACCGAGGAGTTGATTTTGGTCCATACCAGCTCTGTGGAAGCATGGGTCTCCCTAAGCATGTTGCTTTGCCTATTGAATGGTAATGGTTGGTTGGGAATGAGAAAGACTAGAGGTTATGAAAGTTCTGCCTCGTGACCATACTGAGGAAAAATTATAAAGGGCCCAAATACTTTTTGTTTCACAACTTTTCCTTTATTTTCTAGACTATTTACTAAGCCACCTGAAGTTTGCTTTGTTTTTAGTTTTTATTTATTTTTTACTACTAATCATATATTTTATTTCTTTGAAGCCAATTTTAGGTATTTTTATATAATTGATAATGTTCTCCTATTATATCCTGTTATGTGTGCCTTAGCATTTTCTTCATATAAGATTGTCTTACGGATTTATGTGTTTACTATTTTTTAGTCACTTTTCAGTAGAATCCTATCCTCCATAAAAACTAGTATTTGGTTTTGACTGTATTTTATCACCAATACCTAGGTACTAATACATAGTAGGTATTTGTTAAATATTCTTGCATAAGTAAGTATTGTAAACACTGCTTTGTATGCTTTTCCATTTAATATCGTAAGAATTTTTTCACATAAATGAAAAGTCATTTAAAATACTAGATAAGTGGTTACGTAACAACTTACTTTATAAAGCTAGCGTAATTTGCTTTAAGTGATTTTTTTGTTTGTCATATTTAATTCTGTGTTTTATTATAATAACACTGAAGGGAACATCTTTATATATAAATCTTTATTTCTTTAGAATATGTTATTAGAATTATTAGTTGTAATTATTTAAATAATGTATAGTCTTAACATATATTGAAAACAAAAGTGTAACAATTTGTATTTTTTAAAGTATAAATTTTAAAAGAGCCTGTTCTCCTAGAATTGGATCCCTAATGATATTTTCCTTTCATTTTGTATTCTCTGCCTTTGGCAATCCGTCTGTCGCTAGTCTCTTCTAGACCTTTGATTACAGCCTGATTTGTGATTTGTGCTTAAGGCTCTAACTCTGCATTTGTTAGATATCTGGGGGTTATTTCTGCATGTCAAGTTCATCATCTCCAAAAAATGTAGTTGTGATCTCTCCATCAAAACCTGCTTCCTACTGCTTTATTTCCTTTTGAGATAAATGAAGGTAAAATCTTTTCTGCACCCAAGTGGAATTTTGGGAATAGTTCTCATATCTTCGTCTTTTACCTTATGCCAAAGCCAATGTCTCGAGTTGGCACCAGAATCACGAGCCACCACACAGCTTCATAGGTTCAAACAGCAATTCTTTATTCCCGCTCTCACACCGCCTCCACACAGGTCCAGGGGCAATCGCCTTCTACCATCTCCCGCACAATTCACCTACTCCATGAGGCTATATCCAAATCCCATTTTAATCTCACGAGAACTCAACGGGAACAAGCAGCAGGAACACCCTAATCCCAGCAATAATCTTCAACTTCCAACTTCCCTAAAACCTATTATCTTAAACTAGCAACGCCTTAAACTCAAAGAGCTGGTTACTTCCTCAAACCTGATCAGCTCTAAACCCGGATCCGCCTTGGTCCTTGAGCAAGGTCACCTTATTAAAGCATGCATGCAATGTCCCATCGAATGTCCTCTAAGCAGCATGGGGTACGGTTGGCAAGGAAATTTCGATGCGTCATTCCTACTTGGTAATGGCCCTCAGCAACCTTAACTAGTTTTTAGTTCTCAGATCTTCCTCTTTTCCCTTAAATTTTTTCCTTAACTAGTTTTATGTCCTTTTATTTGTATGTTCCTTGATGCTGCCTTGGTTTAACTTTCTGACCATCTTTTTCCTGGACTATTTAATTATTGCTTTGTCATGCTTTCTGTGTCACTTTTCTCCAGTGCATCATTCATACTGCGAATTATCTCCCTAAAATTTCATAGTACTCCTTTTACTTTACTAAGTGAATTGTTTCTTCAAATCTTCCCACTTTCTTGTGGTGTGACATCTGAAATTCTTACTTAACAGAGGCTTTGTGTCTTGCCTTTTTACTCCCTACTCCTATTTGCTTTTGTCGTTTCCTATGGATTTTTTCCTCCACAGTCCTGGGTATCTTGAATCTTTGGCATTTTATTTATTTGTTATCTTTCTTTATACTTTGTGACTAAGCTCTGGTCACCCTTTGCATTGAATACTATCCATAATGCTTGACTTAACATTCATTTTCAGAAACACAATGACAATTTTCATTCTTGTACAACCACCAGTATAAGTATTTTGATGACAGTGTCTTTATTATTATTTTTTGGTAATAATTACATAGATTTATGTTAGATTGTATGATTTAGTGTTATTTATCTTTGATTCCATGGTGCTTACAATACTAGTTATTGTAGAATATATATATACACACACACACAATATGTATCTCTCACAAATATTAATTGAACTAATGAATATCTCAGTAGAAACATGTTGCACTTTGAGTCTGATATTCTTCCTTACTTCTTGCTTCTCTCAGGTACTGTTTCCATTCAGTTTGAAGAACTCCAGCATCTTTTGTCATATGGATCTGTTCAGCTTTGGCTTATTATAAAATGTCTTTATTATTCCTTTAAAAAGTAAAAATTTAAAAAAATTTAAAAAGTAAACATTGTATTTTAGAATAGTTATTGTCTCATAGGATGTTGAAAAACAAAACATAAAAAAAAAACCCTAGAATTTTAGGAACCTTTTGTCAGCTTCCCCAGTGGTGGCATCTTTTATGGCTTATAGTACAGTAAAAACTAGGAAGTTGATATCTATCAGTACATTATTGTTAACATCTTAAGGATCTTATTTAGTATTTCCTATATTTTAAGCTACATCCATGTATGTATGTTTGTATGAAGCTCTGTGCGATTGTATCATGTGTATATTTGAATGATTGCCTCAAGTGCTGTTTCATTACCACAAAGATCTCCTTCATGTCATTTCTTTGTATTCTTCTCCATCTTGTTCTCTATCCCTGTTCCCTGTTCTCCATTTGTTAGTCATGTCATTTTTCATATAGTATGTAACCTTTTCAGATTACTTATGTTAAGCAAATGCTGGTAGAATTCTTTCCAGGTTGGTGTATGTATCAGTAGTTCATTCCTTTTTATTGCTGAGACATGTATATCATTGTGTGGATATAGCAGTTTATCCACCCAAACAATATTTGCATTGTTTCCAGTATTCTGGTATTATAAATAGAGCTGCTATGAACATTGTGTACAGGTTTTTAGATGAATATGTTTTCAATTCTCTAGGATAAATACCTGGTTGAATGGCAAGTGTATTCTTAATTCTATAAGAAACTGATGAGCCATTTTCCACAATAGCCATACCATTTTTTATTTCTAAGCAGCAGTGTTGGGAGTGATTTCTTTTTATCCTTACCAGAATTGGGTATTGTCTTAATTTTTATTTTAATTGTTCTAACAGAGTAATCATATTTCATCATGGATTTTATTTGCATTTTCCTAATGGCTCTGATGATACTGACTACCTTTTTATCTGCTTATTTTACCATTCATCTCTCTCGTTTGGTGAAATGTATCTTGTCTTTTGTATGTTTCATAATTCGATTGTTTGTTTTCATTTTTGTGCTTAGTTAGTTGTGGGAATTCTTCGTATATACATTTTGCTGGATAAAGAGTCCTATGAAACAATTGTTTTTCTTTTCCCTCAAAATTTAACCGTACCAGACTGTATTCTGACTTTACTTTTGACAAAAGGTAGGCTTCTTTAATGTTGTTGTTCTTACATACTATAAGTAGTATAAGTAGTATGTCTTTTTTTTTCTTCAGACTGCTTTGAAATTTTTCTTTGTCTTTAGTTGTTAGAAGGTTGACTGTGATATGTCTAGATATGGTTTTCTTTGTGTTTTTCTTCCTTGGGGTTGACTGATTTTCTTGGATCTGTGAGTTAATGTCTTTTAGCACATTTGGAAAATTTATAGGCATTACTTCTTTGAGTAACACTTCTGCCACACTCTTTTTCTTGTTGGCTTTTGGATTTTTCCCCCATTTTTTTTTTTAATCATAGAACCTCTGTATCTAGGTTTCTGGTAAGCTCTTTGAATGTGTTGTTTTATTTTCCTTTTTTTTTTTTTTTTTAAAGAGAGAGAGAGAGAGAGAATTTTTAATATTTATTTTTTTAGTTTTCGGCAGACACAACATCTTTGTTTGCATGTGGTGCTGAGGATTGAACCCGGGCCGCACGCATGCCAAGCGAGCGCACTACCACTTGAGCCACATCCCCAGCCCTGTTCTTTTATTTTCAATGTTAAAATATTTCATTTATAGTTTTTCTATATGCCTTTTAGTTCCTATTTAATTCTCTTATAATCCTTTACTTGTTCTTTTTATCTGCTCATCTTTTCACTAGATTCTTTGGTACACTTATCGTAGTTTCATCTATTTTCTAATTGCAATATCAAGGTCAGGTATGAGTCTACCTCTGTTGATTGTTTTCTTATGGATCATGTTCTTATTGTGATTTATTATATTTTATGATGTGTTGGATGTTGTATACTAAAGAATAATAAAGTCTGAGGAATATCTACTTTCCAAAAAGGGCCTGTCTTTTCTTTGTCACCCTGTTAATGTGGAGTTCTGAGCTAGGGCAGAGCTTTGTAGTAATATTAGGTACTGGTCACCACTGGCATTCTACTGCCTTAAGATTGGGATTGGGACTATGATTTTAATGGAGCTTTGAATTGAGCCCCAATAGGACATTGGTGATCTCCTATGCTTAAGAGCCTAGCTGCCATCTTTCTGAAGAGTGGGAGATCTCTTTGTTTTATAGCTTGACTACTTGTGTTTTTTGACACTGTTGAGTTCTTTACTTTCTAGGCTGTGGCTTTCTCCTGCTCAGGAGATCTCTTTTTGGAGAGGAATTTCTCTCAGTTGTCCTGACTTCCTCCAGATTTCAGCCTCCTACTCTGCAGCCAGAGGTGTTCACCAGTGCCAGAGAGACATGATCTCTCAGTTCTCCTGCCCCAAATCCTTACGCACTATCCATATGTACTGCCAGGAAAGACTTGGCAGATGGATGCAGACTTGGCTGTGTGTTAGCGGCTCTTGGTGATTCTAATCCATCATTTTAGCTCACATATGAAGGTTAAAAGTTTGTTATCAGATAAGCTTCTATCTTTTTATCCCTGCCATTGACAGATTCCTTGTTACTCTGCCAGTATTGAAACAGCTGTGGATTACTCTTTTCCTCGGAAGATATTGTTGATGTCTGATCTTTACTTCATTTAAGTTTCTTTGTGTTCTGAGCTTTAAACCATTCCTGTGTAATCTTATATAAAATGGAGGTTATAGGCACTCCATGAAATTTGATTCATTTGGAGAAAGAGGACAGAATATTTCCAAAAGTGTCATTTATGAATGAACTGAGCCTTTGCTACTTAGAAGCTTTGTGGTGGTATTCATTTACTGACTCTGGAAGATACTAATTTGTTAGTTGAATGTTTTAATACCCACCTGTGCCATCCTCTTTGGGATCTGAAGATTATGTGATATAATGTATACAGAAATACACAGTACACTCCCCACGGCTCTAGTGGCTTGGGTAGAATTTCTGTAGAGAGATTTTGAGATTAACCTTTTAATAGTGTAATAGAATGGGTATCTGATAATCCCTTTACATTTTAAGAGTTGTTTTAACAGTGAGATTATTTCATTTCAAATAAAAGAAGGACTGGCTAGTGGTTGAAAGTATATTATCTGGAAACATATTTTTATTTTGTTTTGAATGTCAACTTCATTTTTTCCTCCTGTCCTTGGGCAAGACTCTTGACTCTTCCCTAGTTTCTTCATCTATAAAATGGGAATACTCATAGGGTTGTTATGAGGATTTAGAGACATATGTACGTAGAGCATGGAAACAGAGTGCCAGGAGCAGTACCATAGGCTCAGCCAGTGGTAGTGACCATGTTCCTTATTTGTTCCCTTTCAAGTGCCCTATGTTGGGGCAGATACAGTCCTGCTTAGCTTTTCATCTTAGCAAATCCATGCTACAAATTCCAGCTAAAAAGATGTTTTAAATAAGAAGCCTTACAGTGCTCATAGGAGCTGGGTTCTCTTCCTTTGTCAGTTGGTAGATATCGGAGATCAGATGTTTCGGTTCCTGTTTTCTCCTTGTGCTGGGTCATCAGCAAAGAGGGACAGGAGTTTCTGCTCTGTATCACTTATTACCTTTAGGAAGAAGTAATGCCACAGAGAATCAGTGGTGACTCCTGCCCAGGTCTTCTGCCCACCTCCCTACTTCTTTCTCTCCTCCTTCCCTTCCTTGTTGGAAGGCTGGTATATATAGTGGAGAGATTGCCTTCTTTGTGACAGGGTAGAGATGACCAGCATATAGTTCTCTTAGGTTGAGAATGCTCAAGTTTAAAAGTTATGCAGGAGAGAGGGCTGTGATATGTTGAAATCTCACAATTTTGTTGGCTTCTATAATGACGCTTTAGTATTTTTATGTGCAGTAACTCATTCAGATGCTGTCAAATGTATCTTTAAAATTGCTAATCACTTTTATATTATAAAAGATTTGAGGTCATTAAATTTAAACATTGAGATTAATAAAAATGGTACTAACATCTGTATTTGTAATACACAATGACATAATTATATATCTTTGGTATCTGAATTATACAGTATTTATTTTAGGAAATTTTCATGGAATTTATTCATCCAGTAATTGTGGAAGGAGATGGTGAAATAGTGTATGTGACTTGCTGGGGTGCTTTTTGAGTTCAAGCCTGTTATCTGTCTCTGTGTAGATTTGTTGCCATTGTAATTTCTTCAGTGCACTATATAAGTGGAGTGCTATAGTCATTTATCATTGCTGGAAGGTTCTACAGAGATGAGGTCTTCCTTTGGGAGAGACGGCTCCTCAAGATTTTGTAAGAAAAATGCTGTTAAGTAAGGGGAATGATGGTGGGTGACAGAATCAGAATCTTGGTGTCTTTGTCCTTCAGGGTTGACAGATTTGGCTGGTATCTTATAGAGAATTCAAGCTATTCACAGACTACTTTGCAAAAGTAAATTAAACTTTTAAGAAATAAACCTGAGGACCTCAAACATCAAAAATCTACTATCTGTAATATTCACTTTTCTTTGTCCTTTTGGTAGGTAAACTGGCCATTGTTATCTTTATTATAAAAATAAAAAAAGGAGCTGGGATATCTACTACATCAATCTCTTGTCTAAGCATCCATTACTATTATTTGGAGATAGACCATTCCTACCTGTGTAACCTCAGAGAGGGAGAAGGGGCATGCCATCTGTGCACATAGGGGATGGTATGAGTACTTGGTCCTGGTAATGCTGCTAGGTATGGTAGTTGTGCTTTTTGACCTCCCTCCCTGTCTCTTCACAGGATTCATGTTTTGCTGTGTTCCTTACCATGATAGCTCATCATTCCCCATCTTCTCACTCTGGGGGAGATGTTATTGGCTTTATTTTTATAGGTGGGGAGACTACGGATCAGACAGTAATAACTGTCCCAAGGCCCAGAGATTTTGGTGGGGATCCAGGAATGGAACTCAGATCTCTAAGTCTTGTACCTCTGATCTTTCCACTTTTTCCTGCAGTCTCTGGTTCACAGAAAATGTTTCCTCCAAGATTATATTGAATGCCACTAATTAAATGATTACTGCCACTCAGCTAATCAGAGATGAGATTTAATGCTAGAGATATTTTCGAGTTACTTTCTAGGCAACTAAAGTTTAATGTTCCTTTCTAGGAGGTGATTTTTTTCCTTGTTTTTATCTTGTTTTTTGAACTGTAGCATTCTTGTACATGGTGGTAAGTCATTTAGCTTTCATTACTTTAGATATTGTGTGAGTTAGAGTTTGACTAGAGGCTCAGGAGAATTGAATGTAGACATGTTGTCAGATGTTATTGCTATGTTTGTCAGTCTATTTGAACACAAGAGAGTCCCCTCTGGGTGGAAGTTTATGGACCCATTTGTTATAGTAGCTGTTACTATACTTGATCCTCAGGGAATAAGAAAAAAACACCTGAAGTTACTTGTTGGATTGCACATGAAATCTTTATGTCAGGTTTAGTGTTATAGCTTGCTGTGAAATATAGATTGATTCTGGGATATGTAAAAATTGTTATGGTAATAATGAAAAAAGCCACCTCTGCAGTGCAGCATTTATGTCTTACTATTTCCTTCTGGTATTGTACATATTTCCTAAGTATTTTTATGAGTTTATATAGTCCTTTTCTTTATTTTCTTTTGTCCAAATTTCAGAGTCATCATATTTAATGAAATTAAATACAAATCCTGTTTGGGTTGTGCATGGGTATCCAAAAGTTAGCTCACTGCTCCGTGATAGTCTAGTAGGCCAGGGCATCTGCCACCATTTCAGAGTATGAGCTTGAAGAAAATAAGGGTTAAAGAGAGGTGAGAGTAACTATCGTTGGAACTGTTGTTACATTTATCCTTCTCCTAAAACAGCAGTGGAAGTTTTGCATGCAATTAACAGCATGCTTCCTCTTTTGACCAGTTGTGGAAGGCTCCCCTGAGTAGGTGGTGAACTGTTGTACATGTGAGGACAGGTTAGAAAGTCAGGTTTGAGAGTCAAGGTTGGTCTGGCAGATAAAGGTGAGGTTCTGGCACCAGAATAGAAGCCAGGAGATTATTTAGGAATCAAGGTAGTCAAAATAAGTGAATAAAAACATGAGCGGGTACTCCTGAAGCAACATGCAGTCAGAATCCAGGGATGGTATGTCGTAGGTGTGGAAGAGGGGCAGAAACCCAGCCAGTAAGATGTAAGGCAATTTTGACCCAGTTAAGAAATTCTCTTTTTGTAAAAAGCAGAAAGAAAACAACAACAAATCAGAATAAGAAATCCTCTTTTTGGCTTATTTATAAGGGTACATGAATGAGATTTTCTGGATGGAGCCAAAGCTAAGAAAGCCATGGCTTGGGTTCTTCATTTTCTTTTTATTGAGGATTGCACCCAGGGATGCTTAACCACTGAGCCACATCCCCAGCCCTGTTTGTATTTTGTTTAGAGACGAGGCCTCACTGCCTTGCTTAGGGCCTCACTAAATTGCTGAGACGGACATTGAACTCAAGATCCTCCTTCCTCAGACTCCTAAGGCGCTGGGATTGCAGGTGTGTACCACCATGCCCAGCTGACGGCTTGGTTTCTGCAGTTAGGGAATGAGACCTTGTCTACTGGACTGCTCATTGACATGTGGCATCATAAACAGAAATTTAGTGTGTGCCTATTACATACACTGAATTGGCTCTGGATATTACAAAAACACACAATCCCTGCCCTCTCAGGGCTCCTGATTGAGTTGAGGAGGCAAAGCATAGGTCTCCAAAGGTTAGCCACAGTATACAGCAGCATAAGTTGGCTGGCACATGGGTGATATTCCTTCTATAAAAAGATAGAGGGAGTGTTTGGGTCCACTTTTCTGCTGCTGCAACTAAAAGATCTGCCCAGAACCATTTTAGGGAAGGAAAAGTTTATTTAGGAGTGCCTGTTTCAGAGGTCTCAATCCCCAGACAGCAGACCCTGTTCCTCAAGGCTCAAGGTGAGGAAGAGTGTGGAAGAGGGATGCAGCTGACATGATGATCAGGAAGCAGAGAGAGCTCCAGCTCCACTTGCCAGATGCAAATATATACTCCAAAGGCACCCCCCATGCCCCACCCCTGTCACACACACCCCTGCCATCCCCCCACCCCCTCACCCCCTCTTCAATTACCACTCTATCCCATCAAGTGATTAATTTACTGATTGGGTTAAGGCTCCCATAACTCAATCATTTCTTCTCTGAACATTCTTGCATTCTCTCACATGTGACCTTTTGGGGGACATCTTACATCCAAACCCCCATAATTGGGAGTCAGAGATGGAGTTAACTTTGATAGGTGAATGTCTCCCACCTTTACTTGGGTGTATGATTTTTCTTTCTATGAGCCTGTTTCCTAATTTTTTAGATGGGTAAAGTGATTTCTGGCTTGTTGGAGTCGGGTTGTTGTGGATTACATGAGATGATTTATGTGAAAGCTTTTTGTAAATGGCACTGTGGATTCAAATGTAAGTTGTTGTTATTAATTTGTCATTTGCAATGGAAAGCCTGTTGTATAACAGCTTTAATTCATTCATCATATGCAAATTAGGTGGTACTCTTGCAATCAAAGGTATTTAATGAAGGTCATGATTAGAAATAGAGGGAACAAGTCAGGAGACTCTTTTAAGTCAGGTTAGTATATGCCTCAAATTTCACTTATAAACTAATAAATATAATTCGTATTGACAGTTAATGTTTAATGTGTCTTTGAAGTGTTTTACAGTTTTGATTAATAAAAAAGAGGAAATGTATTTGAAGAGTACGTTACTGAACAGTGAAACACTAGGAGTCCATTTAGTAACAAAATTACATGATGTGTCTCATTCTATATTCTAAAACACACTATTTTTAGCATCTCTTTGAATCAGGGATGAATTCCAGTTATAGGGTTCAGTAATTAAAGCAGGGAAAAATAGTTTGGGCAAGGAAATCTTTTCACTTGGGTTGGATCTGTTTCAAGATTTAATCTGTTACCTTTAAAGGCGTCCCTGATAGCCTCTGGTTTGTAGTCTTTGTGGGGTCAAGAGCAACAGAAGATCAGCCAAGGACAGTGTGTCTCACTTTTAAAAATGGGGAGTTTTTAAAAAAAAAAATTGAAATTTTGGAATCTCCTAGCTGGTAAGCTTGTTGTATATGTTTTCTACACAATTCTGGACCCTCTAGCCTCACCTTGCTTTTCCTGTTCATGAGCCCTGTTCATCACTTTCTGTTCACCTTGTAAAACGTCCAGTTCTCTGTCTCCTCCTACTACCCTGCCTGCCCCTTTCTTTTCTGCAGTGTTCAGGCTGTCTCTGAGTATTCCAAAGAAAATGGCTTATTGATGCCAAGTGGTACTAGTCCACATTTGTATTTAATGATTGTGGATGTTCCAGAATGTTGCTTAAAAGCTTTTTTGGTTTTTTTCTTGATTCTAGTCAGCAGTCTTTCCTCAAGCTAGAAACCTTATTTTATCATAAATAAGTTGTTATTATTTTATCTTTTTATATCTATTGCAAAGAAGCCCATTAACTGTGTGGTTGAATGGAAACAACTGTTCTGTTGACTCAAATTCTCATGCATATTATGCATATTGCCTGTGCTGCATTTAAAAGTGGTGGTCAGACAGCAAGCATGAAATCATTGTGAACAAGGCATGTCTAGCTTTCTATGGTTGAAGTAGGCAAGGAACACACATCATGATTTATTTTATTACCTAGGCATTTGGGAAAATTCATTAATTTGATAAAGGTTTTTTTTCTTTAATATTAGCTATGTACCAAGGAAGAAGGAGAATAAGAGAGAAATACTAAGAACTGTTATAGTGACAAGTTGCATTTTCAGCAGTTTGGTTCATTTTGTTGTAGTAATCAATAAGTGAGCAAATTTAAGACTAGAACAAAACCTGAACTTGTGAAATCATCTTGGTTCTACATTTTTCCTGTGCTTATTTGTTTTGTTCTGGGCCACACTGATCAGGAAATTGCTGTGAACTCCTGTCTGTTTAAAGGCCTGGGAGGACATGGTAGTTTTCCACTCTGGCATATTGCATGATCTGGTGGGCTGAGTCCCAGGGGCAGGTGGGGTAGTGACATCATATTGCCAAGATCAACTCTTCCAGTACATTATTAGCTCATAATAATACTTCTCCCAGTCTCATCTTTGTAGTTAGGGAAACATGGGTTTAAATCAGCTGCCTTGAGTCTCCTGCTGTGTAAGCAGAGAAGCCAGCATAACTTGGAATCTGGCTCAAGAGTCCGTAGCATTCTGTTGTGGGCACAGAGAACTGGGGAAGTGGTTGCTGCCAGGCTAGCTTGAGCAGTATCTTGCAGCAGCAGTTACCATTGAGTTTCACTAGTAGGAAAGAGGCTAAGGCCTAGCAGTGGATACAGAAAATGCCAGCATTGGGCAGGCTGAGGGTAGGGTGTTCTGATGAAAAGTAGGGGGAACCTATCTTAGAAAGGTAACTGGCAAGTGGAAGTAATGCCCCTATATCTCGTTCCCAGGAATTGAGTATTGTTGCCCCATAGTGCTACAGGACAGGGTGTGTCACATGTGGTGGCATTGTGAAGAGATGAAAATAAAACTGGTCAGACATTCACTGAGAGAGAGATGGGTCAGGACAGAGAGAGACTGAGAAGGGTGAGGGCTTTTCCTGCAGGCCTGGGTGGTAAGTGTGGCTCTGAGCAGCATCTTATGGGACCAGCTGGAGAGCACTGGGCATCTTCAGTCCTGCCTCAGATCCCAGGAAACTGGTAAAGTTATAGGGCTCCACAGAATCTGGGAGACCAGGAAGTGTTGGTTTGAAGTTATAAGGATGTAGGCTTTCACTGAGTACAAAGGAAGCCTTATTTTAGATAGTGACATTTAATGACTGTGGCTACAGATCATGAACTTCCTCTGCCTCCACAGTGTTCAAGCAGAAGTAGGTGGGCCGTTGTGGAGGGGAGCCTCAGTACATGGGGTGTATGGTTCTCAGTCTCTTTCACTGTGTGACATTGCTTCAGTCAAATATATGCGCCTGTGCATTTCCTTGGGGATGGATGGACAATACAATCACTATTTTAAGAGCAAGCTCTGCATCTGTCACTTGATAGCACTGTATTTACATGGTGATGAGCATTTATCTTTACATTAACTTTGTATAATCTGTGCATCTGAAAAGACAGAAATCAGTTTCTTGGTGTCACTGTTCCACATGCAAATTTTAGATTTTTATTGTTTATTGCAGATGGAATCAGTCTCTGCATGCTTGTCCCTGACCTCGCACTTCACACTCTCAGGTCTGTGTAGTATCTTCCTGTACATAGCTTCATCTTTGAGAGAATCCTGGCTACATTCTGCAGCATAGTAGGAGGCTGGTTTCAAAGGGCAGAATTATAACATATTAAAAGATCTAACTGGATTTTATTTGTGATTCTAGAATCAGGCAACATTTCATTGTTTAGGCAGTCTTATGGACAAAAGAGGGATGAAGACTATAGAAATAAGAATGGAGGAAGAATGGGTTGATTGTTCAGTTACTTTCCCTATAGAGTTAAAAGAGAAGGAACTTTATTTTATCATGCCAGCCCAATTAAACTGGGCCTTTTTTGATTGGTGAATCTAAGATAATCAAAGAGTGGTGGGGTGGGGGAATTGCTGTTATTTGTGCTACTAATATGCTTTATACCAAAATTTTGTATTTAACATTTTAATGAAATATGTTTCTCTGAAGCTCATAGTGGCTACATGTTCTATACAGTTTGAGAGTCTTGTAAGTGAATAGAATTTAATGTGTGAATAGTTAGGGTTTGAAGAGAATGTAGAATTTGAGCCTGGTTAAAGAGGTGGTGCTAGGGAATGAAGTACGGAACAGTCTTTCTGTAGAGAGCCTGTGTAAACACTGTATGTGCTAGCTTCTGATTTCTGGAAAATTTAGAGGCTTAAGAGAGATCGCAAGGACCAAAATCGTAAACAAATCCAAATACAATTAGATTAGAAGAATATCAGCAGATTAACAGTCATTTTGACACAACCTATTCTCAGGTTAAACGTTTTCACAAAAAAGATTCTTTATTTCATATTGACTCTAAAATAGTGAATAAGTAAGACTATGGGCTTATTACTAGGGAAAACCTTATTATCCTTGACCTTGTAAAATGCCTTCTAGAACAAAATTAAATATTTTATGAGAAAAATTCAGTTGTCTTTTGTGTCACTGTGCAGTGACACATAACCAGAAAGTAATTTGTATGCTTTGGAGGTGAATTGTCTGTAATGCAATTGAAATTTCCTGAACTCATGTTATTACTACAAACTATCTGGTCCTCCTTCCACCTTATTTTTAGAAAAAAAAAATTTAAGCAGGTAGTTAATTATCCTGGCTTGGCTTTGGTCTATGTTTGTTCCCTAAATTATGATTTAATGTTAGGGTTAGTTGATAGCATTGTGCAGAAAATATAAGTGCATCTTTGGTGGGATTTTTGAGGGAGGGTTTCCATAAAGATAAGTTTGTTCCTTCATTCATTCTTCTAATCAACAAATAGCTAGAAGGGAGGTGGGCCTTATTGTCTGCTAGAGCATCACAAACACAAGACCAATTTAGAAATTACAGGGCAGGTGTGTTCTTGCTTCATAGGGGGGCACTGCCAGCACAATATAGAGATTAAACCACAGATATGACCAGAATTGGAATGATGGTGTTTCATCCAAACATGCACCTCTGAGCTGGCAGTATTGCACCTCTTAGTAGAGATGTTGTGTTTCATACTTTATTGCCTTGACCTATAACTTCAAAGGACTGATGCTTGTCACTTGGCAATGAGGCTACACACTTAAAAAGGGAAGTTATATTCTTCAAGACCTTTGTGGTGCCTGACTTAGGTATTTTAGCAGCTGGATAAGAAAGGGGAGGGGAACATCTTTATTTATCCAAAAGGAGACAGCCCAGTAGAGTTAAAAACAGTGACTCCAGTTGGACAAACTTGTCCTAACACTTCTTTTTCCCCCTGGCTATGTGATCCTGGGCAAATCACCTTCTGTTCCTCAAGTTCTTCATTTTTAATGGAAGAACTTGCCTCTCAAGATTTAAGTAAATGTATGTGAAATATTAGTATTATGATTGATCCTGACTACAGCATTTACCGAATAATAGCTAATAACAAAAGTAATAATTTTGTAGACTTTCACACAAATGGAAGAATTCCTAAACATCCAGAAAACAGACCCGGTGTTGGACAGTTTCCTCACTCTTAGGCAGCATTAGCTAATTGCAACCACATTAGCTAGATAAAACCATCTCTAAAATAGGTTTTAATAGGGCTTATAGTGCTGGTTACTTTCAGAATCTTCAAATCAGATCATCTGATTGATGGAAGACAAATGAGGCCTGAATAATCTAATAATCTAATCTGTATTTATAAATAAGGTGATGATTTAATGCAGATTACTTAGGGGAAAGCTCACTTTTTTCTTTTACTCTGTGTAATCAAGAGCATGCTGTACAGCTGCTCCTAAGGATGAGAAAGAAAGCTGTGTGATGCTTTTGATTTTAAATAAGCAAAATAGGATACGTGTAAAACAGAATAAAACTGAATAAATGGTCATTCTGAATTATCAAGATACTTTTGAAAGGATAGTGGCAGTCTGAACTATGTTCTCAAAATCTGTTGAACTATAAATAATTCATACATGTTCTTATAATTATTTCTAGTAGACTCAGGAGTGTATTAGGCTCTTTTCCCGCCCCCATGGAAATGGCAGTTTCTTCTTTTTCTTGCCTGGCCTGCCTTTCCCAGACTTCAATCCTCCCTATCCTTAGATTCCCTGAAGTTATTTGACATATTACAATACATTATTATTAGGCTGTCATGTTATCACTTTTTTCCATTTACCTTATAACATTAAAATTGCTTGCATGTATCTGTCAGTTTTTTTCTTTTTTAAAAAAATATTTTTATTTTATTTATTTTTATGTGGTGCTGAGGATCGAAGCCCATGCCTTGCACATGCTAGGCAAGCACTCTACCACTGAGCCACAACCTCAGCCCCCTTTCAGTTATTTTCTTACTCACTTTTGTGTGTTCAGTGTATAAAAGGGCTAATACAAGATGCTTGATAAAGTTTTGCTGAATGTATTAATGCCTATTCAGTAAATTTTTCTTATTTGTATTCATTCCAAGTAAACTATAACTCTTAAGTAGAAAACCGCATTTTACTGTTCATTACCTAATACTATAGCACATAGTTAAACACTATTTGCCAGATTGCTGCATAGCCTGGTTGCTAATATCCAGTATCTTGGAAATATTTTTTTGGGGTTCATTCAGCAGGTATAAAATCTTTACTACTACTTTATCCTTAGGTGTACTATTAAATATTTATGATATGATCCCCAAGATGTTCATTAAGTTTAAATCTTATTGTGGGAAAAATTACTACAAAGGCTCTCATCAGGTACAGGTCTTCCATCAGTGATCAATATTTGATGGATTCTGTAGGCAGTAACAAACCTTAAAATGCATGTTTTAGTTGAATAAACAAATTGAGTGGTTCAGTTGAACGTACCGTACTATAATATACCTTTAGCTCTTATTAACTATGAGTCCCTGAAGTTAATTTCAGAGTTTATTCCAGGATAGGGAGTTGAAATTGTATGGGAATTCATATACCATATCAGCTTCTTGCTTAAACCAATTAGAAAAGAACGGGTTCTGGGATTAAGACTCTCATTAAAATTACTGAAATATGAAATTTTAATTTAAGACTTTTTTGAAGACTTGAAAGCTTTTGCCTATTGGCATTTAATTTTGTTTTTATTTTTTTTCCTTTAGTTTTAATTTTGGTTGCTGTTACTACTGATATCTGAGCCAAAGTGGTGCTAACTGAGGGAATCTCTGCAACTTGTAAGTCAACAATTACACGGTAAGAATACGTGTCTTTACCTTTAAAGCCATTTCATTTCTATAACATTATAGTTTAGAAATTTAATTGGAAATAGGATAGCATAAAATAATATTTTTGAATATTTACTATTCAATTTTAACATATTTTAATATAATAACAGATTATATTTTAGAGCTTTTTATCCTAATCGATAATTAGGACATTAAAAGAGAAAACATATAACTTGATATATTTATTTCATGTTAATTTTTTATGGCCTAGTAAACAGATCTTATTTACTTCCCTATGTTCTTTGTTAGTTTGCTTTTTATTTTTTGCAGTTTAGCCAATTCTTTGTTGTCTGAATCTTGCTAATAATGAATCTGTTTAAGAAGTCAAGATTTAAAAACAAACTAGTCAATTTTACTATAATTCATTCTGAACTGAGGTTGTGGTAATTCCAACTATAGGCTAAAATGAGGTATTTTAATTATTTGTGGATTTCATTGATATATTTTGCTGTATTTATTTATTTTATTTATTTAGTGTACCAGGAATTGAACCCGGGGCCCTTAACCACTGAGCAACATCCCAAGCCTTTTCTTATTTTTTATTTTGAGATGAGGTCTCATCAAGTTGATTAGGGCTTGATAAATTTCTGAGGCTGGCTTTGGACTTGGGATTCTTCACCCTTACCTCCCAAGTCACTGGATTACAGGTGTGCACATCCACACCCAGCTATATTGCTCCATCTTTGAGAATTGAGGAGTAATGAGACATTTGAGAATAGTAGGGCAAGTCATTCCCTTCAGCTCCAACTTCTCCATGTGCAAAATAATATCATTTGTCTTGCTACATATAGAATTGTAGAAATCAAATGAGATGCTACATGTGGAATACTTTTAATTTTTTTTCTTTTCTTTTTGAAGTGAAGGGAGCGAATAACAAGTCTTGTTTTGAGACAGTATTGAGAAAAAACATGATAGTAGAAAGGATGCCATACAAGAAGCTGAATGACTCTAATTTGGTCATGTCATTATAGTTCTTTAACATAGGAAAATCGAGTTTGATTTCTATTCTTTCTTTTTAGAGGTAATTTTTTTAAGGAATATATCTGTGTTCTCTAACTATAGTAGAATTAAGCTAGAAATCAGATTCAGATAATTGGGAAATCCCCAGGCATTTCAAAATAATCATCATATTCTGAAAACTCATAGGCCAAAGAATAAGTCATAAAGGAATAAAAAAAATAAAAATGAAAACATAGTATATCAATCTGAGAGTTACACCTAAAGGACTACTCTTAGGTGAAATTTGTAGTGTTAAATGCTCATATTAGAAAAGAAAAGGTTTGAAGCAGTTATCTAAGCTTTTACCTTAAGAAACTAGAAACTAAAGAACAAGTTACACCCAGAAAAAGAAGAGGAAGGAACGGACAGAGAGTAAAGTCAATGAAATGGAAAACAGCAACAAAAAATGTATATTTAAAAAAATTCATTGAGGGGCTGGAGTTATAGTTCAGTGGTAGGGCACTTTCCAGTGTGAGGCGCTGGATTCGATCCTCAGCACCACATGAAAATAAATAAATAAGGGGAGGGGATTTTGGCTTAGTGGTAGAGCGCTCACCTAGCACATGCAAGTCCCTGCTTTTGATCCTTAGCACCACATAAAAACAAATTTGGGGCTGGGGTTGTGGCTCACCGGTAAGTGCTTGCCTAGCACATGTGAGACGCTGGGTTTGATCCTCAGCACCACATAAAAATAAATAAAATAAGGATATTGTGTTCATCTATAACTAAATATTATATTTTTAAAAGGAGGAGTTTTTTAAAAAAAGGTATGAAACCAAACTGGTTAATTGATACAGAGTAAAATTGATAAGCCTCTAATCAGACTAATAAGGAACAAAGAAACAGAAATTCCTATTACCAGAAAAGAAAGTGACACAGCACTACAGATTCTATAGATATTAAAAGGACAGTAAAGGGATATTATCTTGTAATGCATTTGATAACTTAGATAAATGGGCAGATTCCATCAAAGACACAAACTTTGGGGACTGATGTGGTGCCTCAGTGGTAGAGCTCTTGCCTAGCATGTGTGAGGCACTGAGTTTGATTCTCAGCCCCACATATAAATAAATAAAATAAAGATCCATTTTCAACTAAAAATTATTGGGAGAAAAAAAAATACAAACTTCCAAATTATTGTCAAGAAATCATGGATAAGTCTCCATTAAGGAAGTTGAACTTGTACTTCAAAACTCTCCTACAAAGAAAGTTTTAGTTATAGATGAACACAATATCTTTATTTTATTTATTTTTATGTGGTGCTGAGGATCGAACCCAGCGTCTCGCATGTGCTAGGCAAGCACCTACCGCCTAAGCTTACATGGCTTAACTGGTGAATTCTGCCCACCTCTGATACTAATTAAGCACAAACTCTTCAAAAAATGAAAGGGAGAGACATGATGTTATTTTACAAGTATTTCCCTGATACAAAAAGATGTTATTGAATAAAATATTAGTAAATTGAATACAATTAATGTTACTAAACTAAGTCTAGCTGCTCATCTAACAGCAGGGTAGTTAAGTCAAGAGACAAAGTGTTAAGGCAAGGAAGGTGAATTTATTTTGAAAGTCAGCTAAAGGAGAAGATAGAAGACTTGTCACAAAGCCCATCTCTATAGAAGCTGATGTAGGGTGCTTTTTGCAGGTGCTTTATAGGTATCTTCCCATAGAGGGTGGGCCAGATACTTGCTATCTGATCCTTCTTGCCTAGTCATGAAATGTTTTTAAGTTCTTCAGATCTCAAAAACAGAGATCATTTTTTCCTCAGGCTATTTCTGTCACCAGTTATTTACATGTTACACATTGTATAAGCTAGAGGCTGGGTAGTTTCCTAAAGGCCATCTTGTTCATTGCCAAATTCCCAATAATGAAAGAAAACATCCTTAGTGCTTGGTCTCATTAGTTATGTACTACAAACTTCTGGAAATGAATGAAAACATTCTGAATGCTCAATTCATTAATATGAAAAGGATAATCCATCCTGGGTAAGTGCCATTTATTTTATAAGTGAAAGATTGGTTCAGTATTTGAAAATTATAGTTGAAAATATTAACAGAATGATCAACAGAATTGTAAAAAACCATATGGTCATCTTCATAAATGCATAGGAAAAGGCGTATAACAATACTCATTATCAATTCATGATAAAAGCTTAGAAAGATAGGATTAGAAGGCAAACTCTCACAAACTTAGAAATACAAGCTTTCTCAACTTGATATATCAAGAGATCTATGTAAAACTGTAGCTAATATTGTAATTATTGGTAAAAGACTAATGCTTTCACCTAACATGAGGTGCAAAGCAAGGGTGGTCACTGTCATTACTGTTCAATATAGTACTATTAATATAATAAAGCAAGAGAAAGAAATGGCATTCTGTTAAGGAAAGACAAATAACAAATCAAATTCACAATTCACTTAGCAAGGAAGTCTAGGAAATGATGATTTAGACTTTAAGTCTCATGTAAGGAGGCGCACAGAAGGAGTTGGGAATTGATGCTGAATGCTACAGTTACCAATCAGTCAGGGGTTCTTTTGCTTGGTTTGGATAGAAATCATGAAAAGGTAAAGTGCATCTTAGTGTTACCAGCTCTGAGTGCCAGCATCCCTTTACCCTTAGTGTAATCTTATCCTCAAGGTGTTAATAGCTGTCCCAGCCACTCCTGGCAGTGCCTTTGCAGCCAGGGTAGTATCCCCTGGCAGCTTTCAGGAGCATATCTAGTGATCAGAGCTAGCGGCTTCTAGCTGCTTTTTCTCACCTTCTTCACAGCTCTCCATTGCTCTCCAGAGCTTTAAGCAGCTCTCTGGCTTTTACGCATTCTATAGGGCTAGTAGATCTTGTTATCAGCTTTTAATGCAAGCAGCTCATCTATTCTTTTTTTTTTACCCCAAATAGAGATCATGCACCGTAGTGGAACCATCCCAACAAGTCTTTATTGGAAACTATATTCCAGCATAGGGGGTCTATAAACAGGACGCAGGTCTCAGACTGGCCTGATGAGGAAGTTTGCTTCTTAGCCAAACAGGGATAGGTTAATACACGTGCACAGTCTCCTGTGGACTAAACTCAGGCTTTCTGCTTAGTCAGGCCAGCCTGCACAGGTATATTAGGCTCACCTGTTTTGGCTGTTGTGGGCTGGGGAGGTGCTCCTTTTCTGCCAGAATGGGGTCAGCTGAAGGTGGGTGGAGGCATCCAAAGTGGCTACAGGTTGGAGACCTCCTGGGTGACTGACTGTAGGTTGTCTGAAGCTACTATAGCTGAAGCCACATCTCCTGGAACCACTTCAGGACAGCTGAGCCTGCAGCTATCGGTTGTCTGAAGCTACTATAGCTGAAGCCACATCTCCTGGAACCACTTCAGGACAGCTGAGCCTGCAGCTATCCTGATGACAGCTGGGTTGGACCACTGTAGAAGTAGCTGCTTGATTGACAGCCCTGAGGCTTATGTGGTAGTGGCAGGGCTGAAAGTCTGATGGGACCTCAGGAGCAGTGGCAGCATTCATTATAACCCAGTTAGATGAAGCAGCAGCCCCCAATGTCTACCTTACCAAGCCAACCATCTGTCCTTCTTCCAGGGTAGTGAGAGTCCAGAGGCTGGGCTACTGTAGCTGTTATTGGAACAGACCCAGTGGGGCATGATGGTTTCCCTAGTAACCAGGAGAGTTGTGACAGCTTCTTTGGCAATTGCATAATTGGTGTTTTGATTGTGCTTCCATGGATAGTCATGCCTCCAAGGTAGCAGTCATTTGATGGATAGGCCCTATTGCATTTGCAGAAGCTTTGGTGCTAAGTCCCAGTCACTCCCTCTGATGAGAATCCAGGAGTGGGGCCATTGATACTAGTTCACCTGGGCTTCGGGGACCCATCTGTACCCCAGTATGGCCCCATCTGAACCCAATCTAGGGCTGCTGCCTGTTTGTGTACCAGGGTAGCATCAGCTGCAGTTGTGCATAGGACAAGGACTTGACAGTGGTCAGTCAAATACCTGGGTAGTTGTTCACTTCCACCAGCTCAGGGCTTGTCTGTCATTAACAAAAAGTCAAGTCAGAAAGCAGGTTCCTTTGGGGAGGGTCAGTTGCACTTATTTTTGCTCTCCAGCAGACCCTTCCCACTTTTTTTTAAAGATGGACACAATATCTATCTTTATTTTATTTATTTTTATGTGATCATGAGGATTGAACCCAGTGCCTCACTTGTGGGAGGCAAGACCTCTACCACTGCGTTGTAACCCCAGCTCCCTCCTGACTTTTGATCTGAATCTGAAAGTCCTAAAAGCACTGCAAGATTTTTATCACTGTGGTTTTAAATTGGTATTTCCTTTAAAGTTAAAAATGGGCATCATCTGGAGGAAAAGTTTCACTTAGCATTTTCTTCTTTATGGTAATATAACTGAGAAAATTGTGTATAGCCCTTCAAAGGTATGCATTGGTTTAAATTCCATTAAATAGCGTTTGCTTTTAACTTAAAGAGGATTACTAAAACAATGTTAAAATGTTCTCTTAAATTGTAAGATGGCAAACAAATTGTTAAATATATTACAGTCATCATTTAGTTTCAGATGAGTTAAAATTGTTTTGGATGCTTGCTGTCCATGCCTTAGATATTGCCATGTTTTGTATTACTTTATATGCCCCTTATAATGCCTATTGAGTTCTGCTTAGTATTTCCTAAGTATTTGTATATATTTATCATGGGTAGCAATAGAGTTGAGGGACTCTTGAATTCCAGTCCCAACTGTCTGGGATAGTTAGACAAAAACACATCTATTGTCTCTGGTTGGTTTTCCTGAAATTTTATTATTCAACGAAGGTTTTGTAGCTGAGGTAGAATGCTTAGAAATTTAAACAAATACATGTTTTAGTAACTGTGTGACTTACTTTCTTTTTTTCTTTTTTAGGTATTGGGAATTGAACCCAGAGGCATGTAATCATTGAACCACATCCCCAGTCCTTTTTTATATATTATTTAGAATAAGTTGATGAGGCTGGCTTTGAATTCATGATGGTCCTGCCTCAGCTTCCTGAGCCATTAGGATTACAGGTGTATGCCACCACACCTGGCTGTGACTTACTTTCTTAATGACATATTATATAGCTTACCCTTATTCCAAGAAGATCTTGGCTGCAGAAGCAGCATAAGACTTTGATGTTTGATGGAGCTGATTTTGAATATAAGTTCTTTGACTTACTAGTTACATTAATTTGGGTAAGCTACGTAACCTATTTGAGTCTTGTTTCTTTACCTGTTAAATGGGGGCAATAGCAGACTAAAGTTGTAGTGAGATTTAAATGATACAACGTATATACAATGTTTATGTGAAATGTTCTCCTATTTCATTATTTAACTAATTCATTACCATTAGCTGTATGATTAGGATATTGTAACTGATTTTCTATGGTTAGCCCCTTTGACTACTGTTTTTTTAATGGTGATCTCACTGTTATTCAGTGGAATTTGTTCAGAAGAACATAAAGTTGGATGTTTGAGAAGAAGTACATAGTTTGTACACTTGAGATATTTTATGGTTTGGTATTTGTCTTCCTCCTTAGGATGGCTTAGAGAATTAGGAATATTTAGTTAAAAAAACATTTAATTATTTCAAAACTTTATTTCATGAGTGCAGTTTTAGTTGCCAGAAATAATGCTATCATAAAGCCTTTTGTTTATACAAAACAGAAACTCAAGGTTGGTAGCATTCACACTGGGAACTGCCAAGTGAATTACACAAATTTATACTTTTTTAACCTTATCCTGCTTTATTTTGTTCATGCGTATAAAAATTGCAAATTTTTGGCCAGCATTAATGAACAACAGTGGTGATTTGGGGGCTGGGGTGTAGTTCAGTGGTAGAGCTTGTACTTAGCATGCCTCAGGCCCTTATTTCAATCCTACCATTGAAAGAAAAGTCATCTCCTATGATTCACTTTTATAATTGGGGGATGGTGACAATGTTTTCTTTACCTACTTGGCAAACCATCCAATTTTGTATTTTATAATTCTTTGTTTTCCTTTGCAATTCAGATTTATTTTGGGATTGGGGTTTTTGGCATTTTGGGTTTTCTTTTGTGATTTACATAGTCAATGTCATTTTCAAATAATTGATACCTAAAAGTTAGAGAAAAATATGTGATAAATATATCATTCTTAACCAAAAGAGTTAATGCTAATGACAAGACTTGAAATTTTATGATTAACTACCTAATTAGAAACAAAAATTAGATGTTTTTGAGAATTAATTGGATTGGAAGAGGTCATAGGGCTTTATAAGTCTGAATATCTAAAAATTATTTGGGAATTTTTCAAATTCTTTGAAGTAAGTATTTTTCAGAAAGTCAGATCTCTCTAGCAAGTGTTAAAATACTTTCAATGGTTTTAGCATTAGAATATTTATTGATGTATTTTAATTATAAAAATAATGCAGCTCTAGCTAAATTTTGTGTTTGTAAAATGCTTGTAAGTCGTGTTTTTATTATATCTTGAATAAGGAGCTAATTATTTTATTTAAAAGCATTAATCTGACAAATATTTAGTGTGCATTGTAAATAATACTGTAGTGAATCACTTATGAGCTTTTCATATACTTCACAGTATGATTTCAGACTGATTATAATGTTGATAATTAGCTTCTTCCTTTTCCTATGCAATTAATAAGAAAAGGAAGGTAGTTAAATTTTTTTAATTTGTAAGGCAACCATTTATTTTTTAATATGAATACCATCTAGTATTTATATTCCACTTATAACTTTTAGGGGGATTGTTGATATTCTATCTCATTGCAGCCCTTTCAGCTTCTATATTTTATTTTTAAAATATTTATTTATTTATTTATTATTTATTTATTTATTTATTTATTTGGTGTAGATGGACACAACACAATGCCTTTATTTTTATGTGGTGCTGAGGATCGAACCCAGGGCCCGCCTGTGCTAAGCGAGCGCTCTACTGCTGAGCCACAATCCCAGCCCATCTATATTTTAAATAAGGACTTGAGGTTCATCAGAGTCTTAAATGGCTTACCCCAGGCAGTTATAGCTCCTGAAGAATCTTGAGGCTTCTTCCTGTATTACCATCTGCTTATTTGACCACTGGGCTGGATTTCCAGGCCTCTTACAGAGGAGCTGTTTAGGGATCAGGCTGTTTTAAGACATATATTCTGTAAATTGTTAGAACAAATTCTTTTCAGATGAGGGAATTCTGTATAAAGAGGAAGACTTTTGTTAGGAATTTGGTTAGCATTTCTTTTTATTGTTCTTATCATATCCTTTAATTGTGGCCCCATGTATGTACTCTTGGAGATGTGCCTAATTGCTAAATTTATCTTTCAGGTTTGTTTTTTGTATCATAATATCCAGTGTGGTGTCTGGCGAATAGTAACCTTTTTACTTGGCCTTCATGTTAGCATGGGAAAAATTAAATAAATGTACATTTATCTTCTAATTTTCACTCAGGAATACCTCCACTGATTGAATTTTAAGTCTTTTTATTGAGGCACAATTGATTTACATAAGCTATGCTTATTTAAAATGTACCATTTGATAAGCTTTGAAATGTATATACATTGCCAGTCTGACTAGGAGTCTTTGCTCATTTAAAGACAGAAGTCAAGAAAAGGCAAAGAACACAGCTCTTTAGTATTGCCATCTCTGAATTCTTAGAGTTACCAGCTGAGCTTTGGGGGCCTTTTGCTCACTTTGAGATAGAAATGAAGAAAAGGCAAAGCAGTACCACCAAAAAGAGGCTTTTCTGAGGCTTATGCTTTTTGAGCACAAGGAAAACAGTACATGGCATAGGGCTCTGGGACTGGCTTCCTGAGGATGTAGTGAGTGAAGCTTATATAGCCAAAAAAGATGGTCTCACAGAGGCACACAGTCTGTTACACATTTCTACACTTGTTTAGTTGGTTCTTTGCTGTGGGTACCAGGAGTTGTACTTTCTTCATGGCTTTCTTCATGATAGATCAAAAGCCCCAGCCTTTTTATTTTATGTCTACAAGACCCAACTGTGAAATGAATTCAGTACATCAGAAGACACTCACCAACAAGAGTCAAGCTGAGTCTAGGAAAGAAACAAATCTTGTGAGAGCTCTGAGCAGCAAAAAAATTGCACATATCTTAATTTGGAAATACTTTATTGTTTCAAACCCAGGCCGCACTTATGCCAGGCGAGCGCGCCACCACTTGAGCCACATCCCCAGCCCTGGATGTTGATGATTTTTGATCAGGGTGGTGAATGCTGAAGGTTGGGATGCCTACAGTAATTTATTAAAATAAGACAACAATGATATTTTTGACTTTTCCTCTCATAAAATACTTCTTTGAAGCACACAATGCTGTTTTTTTTAGTAGTTTTTCCACAGACCTTCTTTCAAAATTGGAGTTAGTTCTCTCAAACCCTGCCACTGATTTGTCAACTCAATTTTTGAAATATTCTTTGTCCTCTAACATAATTTCAACAAAATTCATAGCATCTTCACTAGGAGTAGATTCCATCTCAAGAATCAAGTTCCTATTCTCAGCTATTAGTGGACACTTCTCAACCAATGTTTTATCATAATAGAAATTCAATCACATCTTCAGGCTTTATATTTAACTCTGTCTTTTACTATTTCCACCAGGTACTTTCTCCATGGAAGTCTTGAACCCCTCATAGTCATCCATGGAGGTTGGAATCAAGTTCTTCCAAACCTCTGTTAATGTCGATATTTTGACCTCCACCCATGAATCATGGATTTTCTTAATGGCATAGAATGATGAATCTTTTCCAGAGTATTTTCAATTTATTTCTCTTAGAGTCATCAGCAGAATCACTATCTAGGGTATCTGAAGCCTTGCAAAATTTATTTCTTAAATCTTGAAATTTGAAATTACTCCCTGACCCATGGGCTACAGAATGAATGTCATGTTACCAGGCCTAAAAACATTAACCTCAATGTAGGTCTTCAGCAGGTCTTGGGCATTTTCAATGAGCAGTAACATTTTGAAATGAATCATTTTTTCTAAGCACTAGGTCTCTACAGTGGGCTTATGACATTCAGCAAACTATGTTGTAAATAGATGCGCTTTCATTCCAAGCTTTGTTGTTTCATTTACAGAGCACACACTGAGGAAATTTAGTATAATTCTTAAGGGTTCTAGGATTTTCAGAATGGAAAAGGAGCATTGTCTTCAATGTAAAGTCACCAGTTGCATTAGCTTTGAAGCTAAGCACTGACTTCTCTCTAGTTATGAAAGTCTTAGACGGCATCTTCTGCTTCACCTTATACTTTTATGTTGTAGAGTTGGCTTCTATCCTTAACCCTCATGATTCAACCTCTGCAATATTCAAGGTATTGCAGCTTTCTCACCTCTCTTGGCCTTTATAAAATTAAAGAGAGTTAGGGTTTTTCTCTGGATTAGGCTTTGGCTTAAGGAAATGTTGTAGCTAATTTGATTTTCTATCCAGACTACTGAAACTTTGTCCATAAGTGAGCACTAAGGGTGTCTCATTTTTTCTTTTTTAATCATTCATGTGTTCACTGGAGTAGCACTTTCAATTTTCTGTTAAGAACTTTTCTCTTTTATTCACAACTGGCTAATTGGTGTAAGAAAGAGGCCTAGTTTTTTTTTTTTTTTTTTTGTCTGTCTTGGCCTTTGACATCCCTTCCTCACTAAGCTTAATCATTTCTAGTTTGGGATGTAAAGTGAAAGATAAGTCATTGTAGGATTATTAATTGGCCTAATTTCAATTTCATTGTATCTCAGGGAATAGAGATGGCTGAGGGATAGAGAAAATATGGGTAAACAGCCTGTTGGTGAAGCAGATAGAACTCATACAACATTTATTAAGTTCACCATCTTATATAGGCGAGATTTGTGGTACTCCAAATCAATTACAATAGTAGTATCAAAGATAACTCACTGATCACAGGTTTAATAATAATTTAAACATTTTAAATATTGCGAGAATTACTAAGATATCACACAGAGACACAAAGTGAGTGCATGCTTTTGGAAAAATGACTCAGAGAGACTTTCTCTATGTGAGGTTGCCACAAACCTTCAATGTGTTAAAAAAATGCAGTGTCTTCAATGTGGAATACAGTGAAGCACATTAAAATGAGCTATGCCTGCACTTTTCATTTCTCTGGTTGTACATGATGCTGAGTCACACCATTCATACACTCATACATGGAAACAGGGTAATAATTTCAATTTCATTCCACCATCTTTCCCACCCTCAGACCTCCTACTGTCCTCTCCCTCCCCTCTTCCCAATCCAAAGTTTCTCTATCATACTTTTATAAAAATAATTTGGTAGAATGATAAGAGATTTGAATTTTTCTAAGGGGACTCTGAGTTGTGGATTCATTTAATTTTAATTATATAGTTTTCAGTCACTTTCATGTATTGTTAAGTTATTTCTGACTGCTCAGGTTTAGCAATGGATTCCAGAATGTTTCTATCACTGACCATGGCAATTCTCTCAAAATTGTGACAAGAGAACTCACACCCATAGGACATACACTGGTATTAACATTGCACTTGGTACTGTGAACACACAGGTAGCAAAAATGAAGATATGAAATCTTTTGAACCAAATTCTGGTCTTTGGAAAATTCCTTCAAATCTTAGATATCATGTATGAAAAAAATACAACTGAGGTTTCCCCAAATTTAACAAAAATATTTACAATGCATATGACCATCCCTAAAATGAACTGTGAAACTGAAAGAAACAGTTTAAAACATTATCAATAATGAAAACAATATGTATTGGCCACACTAGAAGACAGAACTGTTTGTATATTATTTCTTCTTTGTAATTTTCTTGACTCACCTTTTCCTGCTGCATTTATACTGTATTTTCTCTGCTCCCTTAATTAAGCAAATTGAAACAAAGAAGGTGCCTTGCTCAAACTGAGTTTCCTTTCTTTGAATTTCAGAATGAAGGTACAAGAGTCTAAGTCAGTTCATATGAGGAAAGAAGAGACATAAACCAAAACAAATGTAACCAAGGCCTATTGAAGGAAGCACTATGATGGGGATGGAAAACTCCAAACTAGGAATACCCTCAGAACTGACACTCTCTTCTTAAAAAGATTAGCTCCTACAGGATTGGAATCCCCAGAACACCGCCCAGTTTACTTAAGATAGAGTATAAAGGTTTTATGAAAAAAGCCAGCAACCTGTCAGCACTCCACTTTCCTAGTTATTGGCCTTGAATCTTTGAGTCTAACATTGGGAGAGAGCATCCGTTCTATAAATTACTTCTTATTCCTACATGAAGGGGGGGAAAGGGAGAAAAAGGAAGGAAAAATGGAAAGGAGAAAGAAAGAAGTAAAAGTACTAAAAAGAAAAGAAGAGAGAGTCAAGGGGAGGTACAGAATAACAAAAGTGATGTCAAATATACCAATAAAAATAAAAAGGATAACTGGAATGAGTACCAATAATAAATTAATTTTTTTTTTTTTGGTAAAAACTGAACTAATTCCAAAATGCCTCTCTATCCTCTTCCTTTGACCTCCTTCACTTATCAAATTGGAAGTGATCTTTGAATTTCAATTTCAATACAATAACTTGCAGGGTTCAACATAATAGCTTACATCTTTCACCAGAAACTGAACTCTGAGCTTATATTCAGAGGTTTGTCAATATTTTTCTGAAAAACAATGAAAGGAAAAAAATTACTGCTTCTCAATGCTTGTGAAGTTAAAATATAATGGCACTCCTTTTTTGGGGTTGAGGGGTCAGGAAAAAGGCTAAATGGTCAATCAACACCTCCAGTTGATTTCTGTCAAATAAGTCTCAAAATTTCAAATCAAGTGAGTGGACATTGGGCAACGACCTGAAAGTTGTGGGCAAATTCCCTATTTAGACAATATAGCAGTGACCAGAGCAATATTATTATGCTAAAGAAAGTTTGAAGTCATCAAATAAAATCTATAGAAAAGATCCCATTCTACACTAAGATCATGCCTACTGCTTCCTCCAAACAGCTCAACAATTTACGTTTTCATTATTCATTAGGCAAAATTTCCTGTTCTTATATTTGTACTAACAAACTGTGAAATTTCATTGCTGTATAAATATGTACATAAGTTGCATGTGGCACTGAGATTTGAGGTACAAATTTCCAACTCTGCTGACTAAGATACCCAGAGCACACCCAAACACAGATTGGGGTTACCTAGGATAAGTTTGGAAGAGACACTGATTAGTATTCTAGCTCCTAGATAATTATCTCTCTCTTAATAATTTCCATATCATATCACATTTTTTTATTGGTTGTTCAAAACCTTACAAAGCTCTTGACATATCATATTTCAAACATTAGTTTCAAGTGAGTTATGAACTCCCATTTTTACCCCAAATACAGATTGCAGAATCAAATCGGTTACACATTCACATTTTTACATAATGACATACTAGTAACTGTTGTATTCTGCTACCTTTCCTATCCTCTACTATCTCCCTTCCCTCCCTTCTCTTTCTATCCCATCTACTGTAATTCATTTCTCTCCTTGTTTTTTCTTCCAATTCCCCTCACAACCTCTTTTATGTAGTTTTTTATAACAATGAGGGTCTCTTTCCATTTCCATGCAATTCCCCTTTTCTCTCTCTTTCCCTCCCATCTCGTGTCTCTGTTTAATGTCAATCTTTTCTTCCTGCTCTTCCTCCCTGCTCTATTCTTAGTTGCTCTCATTATATCAAAGAAGACATTTGGTATTTGTTTTTTAGGGATTGGCTGGCTTCACTAAGCATAATCTGCTCTAGTGCCATCCATTTCCCTGCAAATTCCATGATTTTGTCATTTTTAAGTGCTGCGTAATACTCCATGGTGTATAACTGCCACATTTTTTTAATTCATTCATCCATTGAAGGGCATCTGGGTTGGTTCCACAGTCTAGCTATTGTGAATTGTGCTGCTGTGAACATCGATGTGGCAGTATCCCTGTAGTACGCTCTTTTAAGGTCTTCAGGGAATAGACCAAGAAGGGCAATAACTGGGTCAAATGGTGGTTCCATTCCCAGCTTTCCCAGGAATCTCCATACTGCTTTCCAAATTGGCTGAACCAATTTGCAGTCCCACCAGCAATGTACAAGAGTACCCTTTTCCCCACGTCCTCTCCCCTCTCCAGCACTTGTTATTGTTTGACTTCATAATGGCTGCCAATCTTACTGGAGTGAGATAGTATCTTAGGGTACTTTTCTCTGTGTCTCTTTTATAGCAGTCACTTGGTAATGTTCCTACAATACCTACTTTCTTACAAAACACTGTAGCTGCAGAAGATTAAGCAACAATTGTTCATAATTTTCATTGTATAAAATGGGATTTGTGTCTTTTGATTTCTTCATAGAAATAAGGAGTCTCAAAATGAATGAAGCTTTTGTAATGTTCCAAGTTCATGTCTACACAGTGTGTTTTGGTGAGATGCTTATGAGGACTCTCCACATATCTATGAGGATGATTATATGTTCATGGGAGTAGCTTCCCTTTAGAGTGGAGAGATTTGGGACTTTCAGACTGTTCCCAGGGTCATACAGTGTTGTGAGAAGAATAGGTGTTTATTCTAGAAGAAGAAATTGTGAAATTCTCAGGCAGACCCTAGTGTTAACTTCTCCAAAGAAAATTTATTACAGAGTCCCCAAAAGAAGCATAGGGACCATAAGGAGCAATGGTAGATATATTGATCTCTGTAAGATTTTTATGGACTTAGGTCCAGTTATACTTTGTGACTTATGTCCAAGTATATAACACTGATGGGAGTGGATATTTTTGCCCACTCTAATAAAAGTACCTTTCATATTAAGTTGAAACACAAAGCTAAGGACCACAGATTGGAAATATCATATGCTATAGCACTAATTGACCTAGAGAGTCAGGCTACTTGGTACCTAGCACCACTGGATCAGAAATGTGTTCCCTGAACTTCTAATAGCTTATACCTGCTGTCCCTAGGATGTCCTCCACATGGCCCTAGGGCATAATTGGTCATTTTTAGGAGAAACAAAACAAAGAGGCTCCAGAACTTATATCCCACTGATAAAAACAAGGAGAAATTCCTGAATTCCCATGGGCATTTTCTGGGCAATTTCTAACTTAGTCAACAGGCATTTATTTGGTGGAAGTTGGAATGCTTTGGGGTTCATCTGGATTTAGCCACTCTTGATTTTACTAATTGACTCCTTTGTGGACTGGATGTGGACTAGGAGAACATGAGTTAGACTTGGATGTTCTGAGTTAATTCCACTCTGTTGTCCATGAGAACAAAAACAAACAGTACAAAAACCTTCTGATAGAACTTGAGAGTCCTAAGTTTATTGTGTAACTTGGGGTCATCAATTGATCCTTCATCAGAGATTGAATCATAAATGGAGTAAGAAATATGGAGCAATGGAAACGACTCCTGAAAGACCCAGAAATATCATATTAGGAGATAAAATAATTTCAAGTATCCTTTGTAGGTAATTGATAAAAAGCCAGATGTGAAATAGAGTGGAATGACCTTTGTGAAGCATGGGAGAAGCACTATTAAGTTTCAAAAAAGAAACAATTTCTAAAATCCTAAATACAGTCTCTGTATTTTCTTAGAAATTAGTGACATTTGATAAAGATTTTTATATATTTTTAAAGTTGTGACAATTAAAATTCCAACAAGATGATGATGATGATGATGATGATGATGATGATGATGATGATGATTTTGGTTAAATCATTTTACCAAATGGAAAAACATTGCAAAATTTAAAGTCTATTCTAGAGGATCACAAATGAGAGAAGAAGGAAGCTATGATACATCAATGTGAATTTAGTTCACAATGTTTTATTCCACAAAGGATTTAGGAAAACTACAAAAAGAAGATACCCCAGTGAAATAATGATGATGTAGAAGAGAAAAATCAAAAAGAAGGAAAATAAAAAAATGAAAGATGCAGAGACCTATATAGTTAAACTCCTAATTTGTCTCAGAGATTCCTGTCAGTTAAAATGGATTGTTATTAGTTGAAGAATGTTCATTTAAGAGAGAGAGAAAGAGAGAGAGAGAGGGAGGGAGGGAGGGAGAGAGATGGGGGGACTGGCATTCTTCAGGTAAGGGACTATCATCTTTGGACTAATTTCTAAAGGCAGTAACTCATATTGGTAGATATTCCATACCCGGGAATAATGAGAAATACTGCAGGCTGTATCCTTCATAATATTCCAACAACAGATTTTTCTGAAGGATCTATTTCTATAAAGCACAAAGATATACCGTCAAATCACAGGTCTGTGTGCTCAGTTTTGACAGGGACTAAGATATATAGTACTCTCATCTCTCTCCTTGACATACAGTACCATTTGACTCTTCATTCCCAAAACTTCAGTCTTTTGGAACAATTATTCCAATTGTATGTTTTTAATCTTTAGTTTACCCATTTGTTACAGACAAATGCTTCCAGCAGTATGTTGTGCATCTCTTCCTAGGTACTTTTTCTTATAGTGTCTTTAGTTGGGATGTAAATATATTTTCTTTTAAGGAGTTTAAATTTTGTTTTTCAGTCTCTCAATTTCCTTATAGGCATTAATGTTCAGCTCCAAGAATGAACTTAATAGTGTTACATCATTCTAAAATTTAAGCTTGTATTAAATGGAATGTGACTGAAGATAGTAATCAAAACTTCTTTAAAAAACTGAAATAATGAAAGAAGAACTGAAATAAGGAAGGGTGAATAGAGTTCTCTACCTTAAACAATTGAAATGTTAAAGCTTTTTTTGTAGAACACAAAACAATATAATTTAAGGGTTGTTAACTATCACACTTTTAGGCATTCTTAGCTCTTGCTTGTCCTGCTGATATACTTTCCCAGTTCTGGTATATGTTGACCTGTTTTATCTCTTATTTGTCAGCTGTGTGTGCACGCACGCATTTGCGTGCACGCTCTACCAGTGTCTACCAGAGTGTGCGTACATGAGAGAGGCCAAATTCATGGATGTTGGATGAATGAGTCAGTTCTTACTGGGCACATTTATATCTCCACAGTGGGTTCTCTAAAATAGTAGCTGGAATAAAGTCCTTTACTTTTATAAAAATAGCTTTTCATTTCTCTGAGGCAATGACCAGAATCCTAAGCATGGCCTTCCAAGTTGTGCAACATATGGCTCTTCTCCTTCCTCTCCTCCTCTTGCTCTACAATACACTGGTATCCCTTCATTTCCTTCCTTTTGCCCCAGGTCCCTCATAGGAGTCTTTATCTTTCTCTTTGCCCATGGGAGGAACAGGCTGTTGAGCTTTCTTCTCTGATCCTCCAACTATGAACCCTCATATCTCAATTCAAATGTGACTTTCTCATGGAACTGTTTCCTAATTGAACTGTATCTGTGCTGAGGGTTTTAACAACACCTCAGTATTCTCCAAAAGTTCCTAATTTTGTTGCTAGCTTGATTCTAGAAAACTGTAAATTCCCTGTGGTAGTTATGTTCTTGGTAAGTTTGAACACAACACCTAGCATAGTATTTTCTGCATGTTAGGAATTAAATAAATATTTATTTAAAATGAGAAGTCTAAATGAAAACAATAGTGGAAAAAAAGATCAAGACAGACTGCAGTTTTGCAAAATAAAGTTGAGTCAAAGTTAATAATAGTGTGAAACTTAAAAACTAAAAACAGAAGTTTAGATGGGGAAGCATAGTATTGACATAAGCTTGAAATATCAAAAGTTTATGAGATTTAAAATATAAAATATTGGTAATTACAATACAGAATTAATGTAGAAGGATGGTTAGTGATTAGAGAAGAAGTAAGGAAGTTCAAAGAAGGGTTGTTTTCCCCAGAGAATCATCTTCTCCTTAACCAGGGGCCTGTGGTCTCCCATTCCTCAGGGGCACTCATACTTTTTCTTGTTCTGAATCTTATGTTCCACTCTAAAGGATTCCCTTTGGAGATTGCCTGCAAAATGGGCAGTCTTTTTTTTTTTTTTAAGTTTTACAATTTTATTTTCCCCACAAAAGTAAATCTCTATAGCAGTCACTAAAGAGTCGGAGTTCAAAGACCTTGTCCTTTAAGCCTCCCAGGTAAAAATAATAATAAGGGCTCAAAGCAGATTTTTTACTTTTGTTTAACAAAAGTAGACTTTACTTTGGGTGAATTACCCAATGTTCCCATGTCTGTTAATATAGAATAATACTATGAATGCCTTATGAAGGTTTATGAAAAATGTATATTAATTTATTTGATGTATATAGTCACCTGGTGGTACAAGTACTGTCATTGTTACCTTTGGAAGTAATCTTAAACATAATAATGTTAAACTTCTATTTTAGAGTTGAGCAATGTGTGTTTATTAATCAAACTGAGATTCAAACCTGGATTTTTTGATTCCCAGCATCTTAGTTTGGGATACTATTATAAATTACCACAGAGTAGAAAGTTTTAAAACAACAAAAATGTATTTCTCATGGTTCTGGAGGCTGGACATCTGAGGTCAGGGTTCCAGCATGGTTGAGTCTGGTGAGGGCTCTTTTCTGGGTTTCACACTGGCATCTTGTACTTGCACATGATGCAGAGTAGAGCAAAGGTGTTTTCTCTCTCATGACTCTTCTAAGGGCACTTGTCCCATTCACTCTTCTAACCTTATCTAATCCTAATTACCTCCTAAATAGAATTTCCACATATGAGTTTAGAGAGGATACATCCAGCCCTTATTATATATTTTAATTTACTTTTTTGTTGGTTTGTACAGTGATCGAACATTTTGTAAGATTTATGATCAAGAATGTCCAAAAAGCATATGAAATTCTCATAGAAAGTGCTCTTATTCCAGATTATAAATGAACTAATAGAGAATTCATATTGGTCATACTGTCCTTATGTGTGATTTTTTATTCTGTGTGAAATTTGTCATCATTAAAGCATGGTTTTCAAAATGGGAAATGTTAATAATTTTCAAAATTACTGAATATGAAGTATGTGATAAAGCTGAGAATAGATATGATGATCAAAATAAAGATTTAGTGAAATTAAATAAAAAAGCTAAGAATAGATAGGCATGAAAAATGACTGGTTATATGTGAAAATAGACTTTTTTGACTACCCCTTTCTTAACCTAGTCAGAATTAAGCTCCGAGAAGACCATGACAGGCTAGAGTAGATAAAGAATGTACAGGAATAAATTTAAAAGAGATAAGCATTTTAGAGTGGATCATGTGATAGTTCAGTTTTAATTGACTTTAGGCTTTATTTTGACTAACAGAGTGATAAACCCTAATTTAAATTTTAAGTCTCAATTATGTGCCATTTAAGTTTTTTTTTTTTTTTTAAGCCAGGTGCTAAAAAAACCTCTGAAACCTGCATGTCACCTGATCCTCATAGTGTTCAAAATGCATGTGAACAGATTACTCATCCACACAACAAGTAAATTATAAAAGTTTTCACAGGATGCTAGAGGAAGGAGGAGGAAGAATTAGCACTTCAAAATGGGGGCCAGAGAGAGAAGAGAAGTTTTCCATAGGAGAACCCTTAATTGCTACCAGCAGTTTGACTCACATACAAAGGCTGTTAAGTGAAGATTTTTTGGCTCTTTAGAGCAGTGATTCCCAAAGTGGTTGGCTACCTTTTGGGCAAACGTTATATATTGATTTAAATTAATCCTCAAATACAAATCCATTCTTTAATTGCCATGATTGAAAAATATGCATAGGTTTCTATTTTCTTGAACAATTAAGGACTGTATCTTACTAATAGCCCATATTTTTTTTCATTAAGAGTTATTAAAAACAGTAGCTATTTGCAAAATTAAGCTCATTACTGGAGGCTACCAAATATTCTAATATTCTGTCAGAAGTCAGAGTATGAAAAAATCTGGATATGTTGTAGATCTCTAGCTGCTCAGGCCCATGAAACAGCTGGCCAGAATTACTGTCTATGGCAGAGTATTTTGTTATTGGTGTATCTGCTAGGCACACTTCTGGTAGTCAGCTTTCAATAATGATGACAAATACCTGAGTAATCAACTTATAGAAGAAAAGATTCTTCTTAGCTCACAGTTTTAGATGTCTTAGTTCACAATTTTGGGGGACTCTGGTAGTACCTCATAGGGAGAATGTATAGCAGAGCACAATGGTTCAACTCAAAGCCTGGAAGCAAAAAGAGAAGAAGAAGGGACCAGAGTTTTACAACCCCCTGCCAGGACATGTTCCAGTGACCTAAAGCCCTCTCACTAGGCCCCACCAATTAAAGTTTCCAACATATCCAAATAGCACCAATGTGGGAGACAATGGCCCAGGTATTATTTTGCTTATGAATTATAAATGGTTTAGATTTACCATCATCATTTTTTCAGGATTGCCTTATTTGTCTAATGTGGTTAGTAATTAATATTTGCATTAATATAATTTTTGACTCTAGCATGTCTTCAAATATAGTTGGTAAAATCATCATTAGAACATGATTTTACATACTCTAATGGCACGCCAAAGCATCACCCAGACAGGTTGTCCCAAAACAGAGTCCTGGGCCACTGGTGGAAATTTGAGTTCTCTGGGTCTCTGTGGGGCCTGATAATTAACATTTCTAACAAAATCCTGGATGACAGTGATGCTACTGATCTTTTAACTACACTTTGGAATTGCAGTGATCAGTGTGTTTATTGCTAAAACAGACACATAGAAAATTCCATGGAAACATTCCTGTATGAAAGAATTAATACTTTTTAGTTCTTTTCTTTGTGAAAGTGGGAATACTTAAGATAGGATGAGTGGGCAGCAAAGTTTCAGTGTTTTGGCCAATTTGAGAACCTGCTTTAAAAAAGAGAACATTTGGTTTTGAGCTAATTCAAAGTTAATCAATGGCATGCAAAGAGAAAAGACAGGATAAATTAATGTGACTCAAACATTCATGTCAGGAGACTAGAGGGGATAAAGGTGGCTAGGGAAATTTACTGGATTATCTAGGGTCTAGTATGCTATGCTCAACAATCTGCATTTTTTCCAAGGATAGTAGCAAAGTATTTTAAATTAGGAGATGATATCATCAAGTTATAAAAACAAGAATATGGCAAGAAGGGAGGCAGAGACATCAATTTGGAAGCTATCACAGTAATTTAGGTGAGAATAATGAAGGGCTTGAACATAATGGGCAGTGATAATAATGATGAAAACAGAGTTCTGTTAGATGTTATGGAGTTGACAATAATGACAATACCAGCTGATGTTTATTCTATACTCACTATGGGATATGGGCTGATCATTTTTTTTAAGTTATTCATACGAACTAACTTAATCCTGCTAGCAGCATTCTGAGTGAAGTGTTATTTTTATTTTCATTTTACAAATTAGGAAACTTGAGTGCACGGGGTGGGGGGAGGGATAGGCTACTTGTGAAACGCCACCTGCCTGGTAGGGGCATCCCAGAATTTAAATTCCAGCAGTTCAGATGAAAATGTGGACTGTTAAATTGCATAGTAATTTTAATGGTCAAGTGGATGCTATAGAGAGGGAATGTATAATAGTAGCAAATAACTAGGCATTACTAGTCTAGGTACTGACATAGGAAAATTAGGAGGAGAAATGTAGTTGGAGTATAATGAAGTATAGAAATAAATGTATGAATTGAATATTTGTGCTCCTCCAAAATTCATATGTTGAAATCCTAACCCCAATATGATAGTGTTATTACATTGGGCTTTTGGTAGTAATTAGGTCATGAGGCTGGAGTCCTCATGAATGGAATTAAGGCCCTTATACAAAAGACCTCAGAGACTTCTCTCACTTCTTTAGCATATGAGGATATAAGGAGAGACAGTCATCTGCAACCTGGAAGAGGGCCCTCACCAGAACTGGACCACGATAGCAATTCAATGTCAGGCTTTGGTACTATAAGAAATAAATTTATTATTTATCCAGTTTTTTGGTCATATAGGCCAAAATTGATGAAGATAATGGAGAAAGGAAAAGATAAGTTTAGTTTTGGCTATTTTGAGCTTGAGAAATCTGCAGGATTTCTGACTTGACTGTTAAAATATAATGATTAACAAGGAAATGTGTTGTTGTCAAATGGATAAACCTCTATAGTATTGTATTCATATCTGAATTTCATATGTTAATTTAAACTAAAGTTTATTTGGAGCAACCATGCTGTTGAAGAACTGGGAAAATATGCCATGGGAAGAAAGGAATAAAAATTTGGTTGGTTAATGCAGCGTCGAAGGAACCTGGATAGGCTTGGTACTACACAGTGTTTTATTAAAGGATAGTTAATGTCAAATAGAGAATTTGTCTTATATTATTTTAGTAGTCAGAATGGGACCAAATAAATACAAGTTATTCAGAGATATATGCTAAGAATTAAAATCATATCTAATATGGGAAATGATTGCCTTATGAGGTAGTTAGTGCCTATAAGAACATATTGATATACTGACAAGTGTCCTTTAGTAGGAGTATAATAGTGATAATTCCTATTTTAATAAATTATTGAGTCCATAGAACTAATAATAATATAAACACATGTATTTTTTTGCTCTGCTGAGAGGGCTTAAAACCTACAAATATACCTAATGCCTATAAATTGGTTTCAAATACCATTCTCTATTTTTTTAAAAGAGATATTTTTTAAAATTGTATTGATTATAGCATCAGTGCAGAAAATATGCACTGTAGAATACTGTGGTGCCAGAAAATAAGGTCATGTTTAGAAAAAAAAACCTGTAAAATAAATTTCTATGGGTCCATATAAAAAATAAGTAAAAATAGAAACAATGGTAGATCGATGATTGGGTAGTGGGACATACCCACTGATTTTTAAGCCTTGAAGACTTTAGAGCAAAATTTCTATAAAATAGCATGCATTTTTGACTTGAATAGTTTAGTGTTTGAACAGTTTGAATACATTTTGAAGTGTCTTTATGCAGGGAATGAAGTGGAGAGACTGATCTTAATATAGTTCCAGGAATATATTATAGATAGATCCATGTGTGAGTTTCCAGCAAACCAGCTACACCTGCTGTGAGAAGTAGGAATGAAAAGTGTAGCACAACATATAGTCAATTATTGAATTGTTTAGTAAGCTGTTACTTTTGCAGGTAAAAAATCAATAATTGCTATTATTTATTAGTCCAAACATTTCTTACTACATGACCAACTATTTAACTTTAATCTTCTCAGTTCTACTTCTGCAAAACATAATAGGTTTTAGATTCTAAGTTAGCCTTATCTTCAAGTTGCTCATAGTCTGTTATGGATACAGTCAGGGAGACAAATGATCGTAAGTAAATAAGAGTCTCTCTCCTTCATCCTTTCTCATAACACATTCACTAGCAAATATACACAAATACTTCAAAATACCTAGGCAGGGTGGGAAAAGGAAGAAAGACAAAGTAGAATTGCTTTAAATTCTCCTCACATTGAATAAAAACACCTTCACAATTCATTGTATTTCTCTACTTTGGTTGTATAACAAATGTCAGGCAAGAAAATTGTGCAGACAAGACACAATTCAAAACTCATGGGTACAAAGAGTTGCATTCCTTTTCCTATTCAAGGTCTTTTTTTAGATATGTTCATGGGTTCTATGGGATACTAAGTTGTGTGTGATAGTCCAACTTTCCAAAAATAGCAGCTTACTTATTAACTACAAATGGAAAAAGGTACCATTACAATGGAGAATTTGGAGGACACTGTTTTAAATAGATGAATAATTTACCATCATCAATAATAGAATGCTCTGATATTTATGCCCCTAATGTGATGCATTGAGGAGGACACAAACTGTTCTATATGGTGTTTTGCCAAAAATGTTAATCTGAATCGAATTTGAGAAAGCAAATTAAACAAACCCAAATTAAAATAAATAAATGCCCAAATTAAAGAGCATTCCTTAAAACAATGTCCAAAACTCTTCAAAAATGTCAATGTCCTGAAGATTTTTTTAAAAAATGGTAAAACTGTGTTTTAGATTAAAGAAGACTTAAATATAGTGTTTGATCTTTGATTAGATAATGGGTCAAGAAACAAAACATCTCAAAATTACTGAGAATCAAAGAGGAGTGACATCATCAAGATGGCTAAATAGGAGGTACCAGCTCTTTTCCCCACAAAACAATAATTTAACAACTACCTGCAAGTGAAAGTAGCTCTGAGAGTTCCAGAGTATATTTAAGAAGTTGCAGCAACCCAGTGGGGTCACTGTTGTAGTCACTTTTTTTGCTGCTATGATTAAAAGATTGGAGAAATTGATTTGGGAGCTCATGGGTTCAGAGGTCTCAGTTCGTAGATAGCCAGCTCCATTCCTTGGGGCTCAAGGTGAGGCAGAACATCGTGGCAGAAGAGTGTGGCAGAGGGAACAGCTCATACTGAATTGGAGAAGAACAAAAGTAATGCCATTTTATTTTGACCTGACTCCATTTTATGCTTGCTTAAAATCTTTTCAGTCTCCCGACACCTGTGTCTATGTTGACAGTAAGTAGGACCTTCCTGTGTCCCTGACTATGGCCCTGACGTATAACAAAAATGACTCTGAAATATATAATCAAAACGATTCTCTCATATAATCAAAATATCTGTCTCAACAAGGTCTTTTATGATCTCCATCCTTGGGGTTTTTAGTTTTGGCCTTTCTAACTCTGTACTTCCAAAATTAAGTGCTGGGAGATCTTTGAGGCACTAGCCTGCTCCCAATTGCTTGCCTGGCTTGCTCATTAAAGGACTTTTTTTCCCTTTCAATCTGGCTCAGTTAGCGTGGTGGTCTATAATTCTTGTGCCTTCCATAACAACATGATGATCAGGAAGCAGAGTGAGAGAGAGACTCCACTTGCCAGGTACAAAATATATATACCAAAGCCACACCCACTTCCAGGGACCCACTTCCTCCAGCCACACCTTACCATCCTTAAATTACCACTCAGTTAATCCCCATTAGGGGATTAATTTACTGATTAGGTTAAGGGTCTCACAACCCAATAATACATCTAAACCATAACAGGTCCCCAAACTGAAGATGGCCACGCAGAAAAGTATAGGAAGCACTTTATCTGCATCACCTAATGAAGTTTGGTACTAAGAGGGGTCCCCTTTGTTCGAGATCTCTCCCTATAGGCAAGAGCCCCCAAAATTCAAAGAATTGTGGCTATCTGGAACCAAAGATTCAGAATCATGCCTACCATGGCATGGTTTATTGACAGCTTTGTCTGTGAAACTAAACACAGATGGGGTCCACTAAGCTGCATATACCATCTGGTCAATGGTTGGTCATGTTTTGACTAAGACTGATCATGGACATTTGGCCCAATGGACCAAACTATTTACAGTGGCCCCCACTTCAATTTCACTGAGTCATGAGTTGTTGACAATAGCACAGCCATCTAGTCAAGAGAATGGCAACTGAGTGAACTATTGAAGGATAAATAGCAGTACCAGGCAGCAACCTGATAAGGCTGTGTCTGTCAAATCCCAAGCTCAGTGACTCCCAACATTTTTTTTTTTCATTTTTCCCCTTAGAGTGTATGTTTTGGAAGTGGTCCATGGCTCAGACCATTATGGTACCCTAGGTAGGGCTCTCTGACTCAAATCTGGAGATGATGCTTCACCAGAATGCTCTCTTCTATGAGATTCTACAGGGGTGAGGGGTGGGAACAAGGAGTATCATAATGCTAGTGTTTCACTAGTGGTGGTAGGGCATCTGATCCTTCCAGTAGGTGAACAATGTTATCACATGTCAAGTTTGTACAGGACATGACTTATTTTCCTGGACTGGATGACTGAAGCAGAAAGAACAAGGGCAAGATGTGAGAGCTTTAGAACTGGGACAGATATCTTGGGTTATAATACCTGGATAGCCAGAAACCCAAGTGATAGAATACTGACCCAAGAAAGTATGGGAAGTGGGTATGGAGTGGGAAAACTAATCTCCCCCTTGTTTCTTCAGAATACCCAGTGGTATGAACCCACTGATGAAGATCAGTACAGCAATAACAGCAGGTAGTGATTTGAAATATTGCTGGATCTGGCATCTGAATATTTGGAGCCCTTACCCACAAATATAAATAGTTCATGTCTGGTCTATCACCAATTCAATGGGGGTGCCAATGATTCTAATCAGTGGGAGACTGATTAGAGACTTTTTATGGGTTACCTAGAACAAAGACAAAATTAGAGACAGACTTTAAATATTTTGATGTTTTCAGATGGTCCATACTCATGCAGCCTTACCCTGCCACCTAACACGTGGCTAAACCAGACCCAGGCTTTGTATAATTGGATTAGGTGGTGATGGATCACTGCTCCCTGGCTGGCCTGACTTGCTCCCTAGGTTATATGTTCCTGTGTGGGGCATACTGGGCTATGGAGTGCCTGTCACCTTTAAATGAAGCATGATGTTTGGGAATCTGGGGTTCTCAGGAATTTGTACAAAAGTGTCATTCCAAACTGGAAGAGTCACATACTTGTGACACATTGCAGAGTTGCCTGAGACACACTGCCAGGAAGACAAAATGATAGCCAATTTCATTCTTCTGCCTGTGTTCTCATATCCAGCATGGGAATACATGACTTGTCACTAACTGGAAGAGCTACCTAACATTGCCACCAGAACTATTTAGGATCCAAGTAGGATTCACTGAACTCACTAGCCAAGGTGGTGATGGATCACTGAATAGCTCTTGATTATCTACTGGCAGAACAGGGTAATATTTTGTTATTGCCAATACTACCTGCCAGACTTGGATAAATATCCCAGGTTATTGTAGCAATATAAATGGAAGAGATCTGGAAACAGCTCACTGGGTGCAGATAGTAAGGCTATGTGCAGGATCTTTCTTTGGCCTCTTTTGTAACTTCTTACCTGGATTGATGGATCTTGGGTCAGATCATAGCTTCAGGCAGGCCTGGCTGTCCTACTTGTGACAATGGTCCTCCTGAGCCTAGGAAGTGTATTCTGGCTGTGGATCAATAATGCATGGAGATTGTCAATCAAAGGGATGCATCACTCTGAAGAGACAAATTGCCTCCAGATCCAGGGAGATTGGTGGGCATGTGATATGGCTGGCTTTGCCATATCACATGTGTGTGATGATTTGGATGTGAGGTGTCCCCCAAAAGCTCATGTGTGAGATAATGCAAGAAGGTTCAGAGGAGAAATGATTGGATTGTGAGAGTCTTAACCCAATCAGTGAATTAATTCCCTGATAGGGACTAATTCAGGGTAAATGAAGTCATAGGGTGTGGCTGGAGGAGGTGGGAATTGGGGGTGTGGCTTTAGGGTCTATATTTGTATCTGGCAAGTGGAAACTTCTCTTTGCTTTCTGATTATTATCTGAGCTACTTCCCTTTTCTACATTATTCTGCCAGGATGTCCTGTCTCACCTGTCTCACCTGGAGCCCCAAGGAATGGAGCCTGCTATCTAGGATTGGGACCTCTGAAACCATGAGCCTCTTAATAAACCTTTTCTCCTCTACAGTTGTCCTGGTTGGGCCTTTCAGTCACAGCAGTGAAAAAGCTGACTAAAACAGGGGATGGAAAACAAGAAGACTAATCCCCGAAAGGCCTTGACCCATGCAGACATTCCTACTCACACTTGTAGCTCTCAGGATAACTGTAGAAGGTGCTGAGAATGCAGTGTCTTGAGATAAGGAAGAACTGTCTGGAATAGCCCAGACTTGGTCCTCATCCTTCCTAAACAGGATTTCTTGCAATTCTTGTTCTCAGTGACCCTATGTTCCCCTGGTGTATAAACCTCAGAGCTTAATGTTTTAGGGTACCTCAGCTGTGGCATGAAGTGTCACACACATAGATGAGATGCCATCCATCCCATAAGGCCAGCTCACTAAGATCCTGGGCTTCTGTAAGTCTGAAAGTAATAAATTTGCATTTCTTGGCTTTTGCAAATATTCTGGTTTACTGGATTAGACCTAAGAATGTCAGTGGTGAAGGTATGACTATTGCAGCAGCTGGGTCTCCTTTGAGGCTCTGCAGAACTCTGGAAGCTGGGTTTTTGAAAAGTTTCCAGCCAGAGCTGGGAATATGTGCAGACATTAGTAATATGTTTAGAGACCTTCTCTGGGACAAATAACTGGTGTAATGTTCTCCTCCTGGGGATTAATACTAGCATGTGGTTTTTCTGTGTAACAACATATACAATGGAATACTGTAGGTATTCTGACAGTGGAAATAGACAGGGAATGTTCCCCTGGTGAGCAAACTCCCCAGGGGTAACTGGTGCCCTGATGCCCATGATTGGAATGCCCAGCTATTCCCTGCTGAGGTTATTAAGATAACTATGTGGATACACTACCTGGTTTACATAGTGACATCCTTTGAAGGAGAGAGGCTCTGTGTTTGCATTAACCTGGACCTTATCTCAGTTAGCTATCACTCAGGGTTAAAGAAATACTGGTCAAAGTGTAGTCACTGGTGGTGGGTAATATGTAACTTTTTGGGTTACTAAAGACAACAGTAGAGAGGGGTAGGCATTCCTTTTGCCTGCCATCCTTCTGTCTGTCTTGCACCTGCCCTTTGTATGCCTCCCCCACAATTCTCCCCACACAGGTGTTCCTTTACAGAAAACTAATCAGTATTTTTTAAAAAAGAAATTCTGTCATTTGTGACAATATGGATGAAAGCAGAGGACATTATGCTAAGTGAAATATGCCAAATATAGAAAGACAAATACTGTAAGGTCTTGCTTCAATATGAGATCTAAAAATTACCATCTAAATTATGCTGCCTGGAAAACAGACACTTTATGATAACACTCTCAAGTGTTTTACTGTCTTTATTCTGAACCTGTGAACTGTTTATTATAAAATTTCTGTACGTGGACCTTGGTTATGAAGTAAAGAATTCTAAACCACCAATGTTGTAATGGTTAAGGAATGATGTCAAATTTTCTATAACCCTCCCCACAGCCCAGCTCAGGGCCTAGAACTTCAGAGCACTAGCTCATCTGGGTCCACCAGCTTAAATAAACCTGTGTTCTCCATCCCTCCCAAGGGGTGCTTGGTCTCTTGCTGAGCGCGATTTCCATAACATTTCCTTTATAGAAGGTTAGCAATGTGTTGTGAAGAGGGCTGACTAGAGGAAAATGGATGACTAAAGGGAAATGGCATTTCTTGTGACCCAGGATTCAAACAGTGGGAATACTGCTTCTCTGTGAGGTGGGTGAAAGAGGGATTTTATTAAAACTCCGTACTGGACAGCCAGACTTAGAGACTTAAAAATGTTGGATACCTTAAACAAGGAAAAGGAACAAAATTAGAGCTAAGCTGCTTGCAGGTCCAGGGGTATTAGCACACAAGGACAGAAAATGTCCAAAAAACACTACAGACAGTCTTAGCATGGAAAATCCTGAGATCGGAGGGCCAGCCTGACCTAGGCTGATCTAGAAGCTGTTTAGCACAATAAACCGGGGAATGAAAGATGTTCCACATTTACCAATTGTCCATGGAGAGCAGAGGGAGGAGCCATCTTGAGCAGATTGCTGCAGTGGCCAGTGGATATAAGAAACAAGGACTTTGATGTAAGAGTACTGGGTTGGCTCTGATGTAGGTCCAGGCAGACACCAACCATGTGACCGACATGATGCCTAACAAAACTGGAGAAAATTAGGTATGGAAGGTATTTTGCCTGTGGGAGTACAAGTTGGGGAGGTTGGGGAGGACCTGGGTCCTGTTGGCCATTAGTGCAATAGCTCCCAGGACCAGCTGCAGCTGGTAGGAATCTGAATGGGTGGGTGTGTCTGTGCTCAGAGACTCACCTGGGAGGCTGGGAAGGGCAGTATCTGTGAGCAACAGAATCAGCAAAGGACTGGCTTTCCAGTTCCAGGAGTGGAACCCTGGGGAGACTCCTGTGGTACAGTCTCTCAGAGTAGATTGGCATCTGCCAAGCTCTAAAAGTGCATTGATTTAATATCTTCATATAACTAGCCACACATAAAGTACCTGGGGCCTCACTAGACCTAAGCCCTGTCCTAGACCCACCTACAGGAATGCATCTCACAGAATCCAGGTGTGTGTGTGTGTGTGTGTGTGTGTGTGTGTGTGTGTGTGAGAGAGAGAGAGAGAGAGAGAGAGAGAGAGAGAGAGAGAGAGTATGTAAACATGTTTACATACTCTCATTTATAGCATTTTTTTGAAGGTAGTTATTTTCTCTTGCTCTGCCTTTTGAGGCTTAAGGATTTTTATTAGTATATTTTGTATTGTTTTCTTCATTACTCTGTTTCCCTTGTTTCTTTTTCTTTTTTTCCTTACTAACACAAATTCTACTGTTCTATCTTTTATGCTTCCTTTAATTTTCTACTTCTATTTTCTCCTCCCCCCATAACTATCACATCCTAGATAAAATATCTAATCTTGAAAATAAACTTAATCATGGAGAAAAGATGTTAAGAGACCATGAACAGTATTTTCAAGAAATATGGAGAGAGATCCAAGGCGGTAGAATAGAGGATGTCACGTTCCTGGCTGCTCTGTGGCATGAAACCTCTGCAAGGTGGGTGAACAAAAAATTTACAAAGGGAGGGAGGGCTTTACTGGAATTTAAAACTAGACATTCAAAGCAGACTGTGGACCAAGGAGTTTGGATGATAAAATAAGGAAAAAAATCCCCAGGGCACAGCCATTGCCTTGGCTGGGTTGGAAATACCAGCCAGAGCAGTACCTCTGTGAGTATAGTAGAGGGATAAAGGAATAAAGGAGACCCACAGTTTTGGGAGGCCTGAGGTCTGTCTGTGTATGGAGCATTTAGAGACCAAGGATATTGCCCCCCAAACCTGAAAGACATGCTGCACAATATCCATGTGTGGGGAAAGAAGCTGCCATATCTCCAAGTGGCATGCAGAGGACAAAGGAAGGAAACATTTTGCAGCCACAGTGTGGGTGCTGGCAGCTGATTTCTGGCAAACCTAAGTTTGGTCCAAAATACTGGCCCAGTAGACATACACTGTACAACATAGAGTGTGCTTAAGTGATCAGGAGAAAATCAAACATGGAGAGAGGTTTACACAGGGGACAACCAGTGGCAGAAACCCATCTGGCTCTACACTCCCCCTCCAAACTGACTGCTTGCAGGACCTGCTGGGAGTGATGCATCTGACTGGCAACTAGGAAGGGCAGGGGTAGGACAGATTGTTTGGAGACTGAACCCAAGACCAGTAAATGTGGGGTCCATAGGTGATGGAGGGGACTAAGAATTTGCGTTCCCCACTACACGAGTGGAACCCCGGGGAGATCCAGTGTGGATCAGCAGGTACTGGGTGCTGGGGGTGCACTGATTTAAAATCTCCAGACCAATTGGCATTCAAAATATAGCCTGAAGCCAACCTAAACCTAAACTCTGCCTCCAGGATTTCCACCTATGGGATTACCTTTCTTACTCCAGCAATCCAGAGGGTGGAGCACCAATGTTCCAACTGCTATGTAGTTGAGAAATGGTGCTGGGGTGGTGACTCAGAGGTAGAGTGCTTGCCTGGCACGTGTGAGGCCCTGGGTTCAATTCTCAGCACCACATATAAATAAATAAAGGTCCATCAATGACTAAAAACTATTTTAAAAAAAGAAGTTGAGAATACTTTAAACTCCAATGGAAAGAATTCTTTAACTTTACATCAAGATTTTTTCCTGTTTTTTTTTTTTTTAACACAGATAATTCTTTAAAAAAAAAAATCATGGAATTTGCAGGGAAATGGATGGCACTAGAGCAGATTATGCTTGGTGAAGCTAGCCAATCCCTAAAAAACAAATACCAAATGTCTTCTTTGATATAATGAGAACAACTAAGAACAGAGCAGGGAGGAAGAGCAGGAAGAAAAGATCAACATTAAACAGATACACTAGGTGGGAGGGAAAGGGAGAGAAAAGGGAAATTGCATGGTAATGGAGGGAGACCCTCAATGTTATACAAAATTTCACATAAGAGGTTGTGAGGGGAACGGGAAAATAAACAAGGAGAGAAATGAAATACAGTAGATGGGGTAGAGAGAGAAGATGGGAGGGGAGGGGAGAGGGGATAGTAGAGGATAGGAAAGGTAGCAGAATACAACAGTTACTAATAGGGCATTATGTAAAAATGTGGACGTGTAACAGATGTGATTCTGCAGTCTGTATTTGGGGTAAAAATGGGAGTTCATAACCAACTTGAATCTAATGTATGAAACATGATATGTCAAGAGCTTTGTAATGTTTTGAACAACCATTAAAAAAGATTTAAAAAAATGTTTATTTATTTATATGTGGTGCTGAGGATTGAACCCAAGGTTGCACATGTGCTAGGTGAGCACTCTACTGCTGAGCCACAACCCCAGCCCCCTGTTCTTTTCTTTTTAAATTTTTTTTCTTTGTTTAATTGTTACCCTGATGGTACATGGACATTTAAACATTTTCATGTTTGTTTTTTTCCCTAATTTCTAGCATTTTGAAGCCAGTTATTTTTCAGGAATTAGTTTTTTTCGGGATCTTGGATGTTTGATTAGTATATTTTACTTTTGTTTTGTATTCTTTTATTTTATTTTTAATTTTTTTAAATTTTTATTTTAGATGTATATATTTCTTCTCCCACCTGTTTTCCTTGATTCTCTCTTCCACTAACAGCCAGTCTCAATTGTTTTTTCTTTCATTCTTCCTTTAATCTTTTATTCTGTCTTCTCTCCTCCTCCTTCATAATCATCACATTCAATATCACTTCTGTTCTCTTGCTGTCCAACATTTGAAATTGTAAACCCTTTTGCAAACTTTGTTTTTATTATAGGCATAACTGATCATATCATTTCTGTTTATTATGATAATTAAAATCATAGATGTCATAGTAGGAACTATTTGATTTAGTACTATATATTGCTTGCATTGATTGTTGTACATATTTGTCTCCCCCTAAACAGTGAGGTACTGGTAACCTTCAGGGACACTGTAAGTCCACAGGGTAGAAACTCTACTGCCTCAGATCCATACAGTTAGATGGGTAAGTACACAAACACCATGAAAAATCAAGGGAACAAATCACCCCAAGAAAACCAAGATACTCCAATAATAGAATCCATAGACACCACAATGGAAGAAATGTCAGAGAAGGATTTTCAAATGAACATAGTTAAACTGATCAGTAAAGGAAAGTATAAGTAATGAAATCAGAAAGAAAATATAGAAAGTGAAAGATCACTTCAATAAAGAGGCAGTGATTCTGAAAAAAAAAAAACAAGCAGAAATCCTTGAAATGAAAGAAACAATAAACCAAATTAAAAATTCAATAGAGGCCTCACTTTTGCTGAGACTGGCTTTGAACTTATGATCCTCCTGCCTCAGACTCATGAGCTACTGGGATTAGAGGTGGAATCCCACCAGCCAAGCCCGCACTGACCCCCGGGCTGAGTACGGGAGTTTAGACGGGGAAGGAAGCGGTACAGTCCCATCCCCCACAGCGGACACTCCACCAAGGGAATCAGCAGTCAGCATCTTGAACAGCTGATATATCCACCGCCATTCTCCGACAGATCTCAACAACAAAACAGGTGTGTGGCACTCAGCCCATCCCCCATACATCGGGAACCCGCATAAATTCTCTCCTAGGCTTGCCGGGGGAGGGAGAATCAGAGTGAGCCTGCATAAAGACTAGGGGGGAACTAGAGGCACCTGACCTGCAACCCCCCCTACCCATCTGCAGCCAAAACGAAACCTGTCTAGCTAGAGCTGGGGGAGGGGCAAGCAGGAAAAATCCAAAGGACAGAGTGCCTGGGATCCCAATTGCCAACTGTGGGACCCCGGAGATCCAGGCCCACTGATTCGTGCGGCCTGCCCTGCGGCTACAGAAGGCTAGCAGGAGAAACCAAGAGGCTAGAGGCAAGGCCCTCGAGACTGGGCAGCTGGAAATTGCAGGCCCGCCGGCAACAGTTCACCCACTGCCCGCATAGCTGGGCGGTAGGAAAACACCCGGCCGCAGGTGACCGATCACCCGCCCTCGGCCTGTGATACTGGGCGGCTAGAGACCGCCTGCCTGCCGCGACTGGGAGCTGAAATCAAACAGAGACAGTCCAGTCACACCACCTCATCAGGATACCCAGGCAAGGAACTGGGGCCGGTCATAGCAAAGTAGTGTCGTCACTGGAGCTCGGACGTCGGATCTTCCTTCACAGTGGAATCCACGTCAGTAGGCATAGTTTAACAACACTAAGGAGAGGCATCAGAGTAATACAGAACCAAAACAAATCTATAGAAGAGAGTAGAAACACGACAATCAAATAGAGCTGGAAAGCAACGGGGACAACATGAGAAAACAAGGGAAAAAAGGAGTACAAACAATGCAAGACAACTTAATTCTACAAGAGGACATAGAAACATCAGAAGCAGGGATAGGGAAAGAACTCAAGGCATACCTAACTCAAATGGAAAGGAATATTAGAGAAGACATGAGACAGCAAGTCCAAGCAATAAAAATATATTTTGAAAATGAATTAAACAAACAAATTCAAATGGCAAAGAACGAGCTCTACCAGGAGATAGAGATCTTAAAAAAGAATCAAACTATAATCCTAGAATTGCAGGAGACTATAAACCAAATTAAAAACTCAAACGAGAATATTACAAATAGACTTGATCAAGTAGAAGTCAGAACATCAGATAATGAAGACAAGGTTTATCAACTTGAAAAGAGTATAGTCAACACAGAAAAGATGCTTAAATCCCATGAGCAATCTATTCAAGAGATATGGGATGTCATTAAAAAACCAAATTTGAGAGTCATCGGGATAGAAGAAGGCACAGAGATTCAAACCAAAGGAATGGATAGCATATTAAATGAAATAATTATAGAAAACTTCCCAGAGATGAAAGATGGAATGGATTGCCAAATCCTGGAAGCCTACAGGACCCCAAACATTCAAAACTATAATAGACCAACTCCAAGACACATAATTATGAAGATAGCCAACATACAGGACAAGGAGAGAATATTAAAAGCTACCAGAGAAAAGAGACAGATTACATTCAGGGGTAAACCAATTAGGTTAACGACTGATTTCTCAGCACAGACTTTGAAAGCGAGAAGATCCTGGAACAATGTATTTCAAACGCTGAAAAATAATGGATTTCAACCAAGAATACTGTATCCAGCAAAATTGAGCTTCAGATTTGACAACGAAATTAAAATCTTTCACGATAAACAAAAGCTAAAAGAATTTGCAGCAAGAAAACCAGCACTGCAAAGCATTCTGAGCAATATACTACAAGAAGAGGAATTGAAAAATAGTGCCCAAAACTAACAACAAGAGGTATCTCAGTAAAGGAGGAGGAAAATAACCAAAAAAGTAAAACTAGCCAAACTAAAATAAATAAATAAAGAAGCATGACTGGAAGTACAAATCATATCTCAATTGTAACTTTAAATGTTAATGGCCTAAACTCACCAATCAAGAGACATAGGCTAGCAACCTGGATCAAAAAAACAAATCCAACAATATGCTGCCTTCAGGAGACTCATATGATAGGAAAAGACATACACAGGCTGAAGGTAAAAGGTTGGGAAAAATCATACCACTCACATGGCCCTCGGAAGCAAGCAGGAGTGGCCATACTCATATCAAATAAAATCAACTTCAAACCTAAGTTAATTAAGAAGGATAAAGAAGGACACTATATACTGTTAAAAGAGACCATCCACCAACAAGACATAACAATTATCAATTTGTATGCACCAAACAATGGAGCTGCAATCTACATAAAACAAACGCTCCTCAAGTTCAAGAGTCAAATAGACCATAACACAATAATTACGGGTGACTTCAACACACCGCTCTCACCATTAGACAGATCCTCTAGACAAAAGCTGAATAAAGAAACTATAGAACTCAACAGCACAATCAATAACCTAGACCTAACTGACATATATAGAATATACCAACCATCATCAAGTGGATACACGTTCTTCTCAGCAGCACATGGATCCTACTCAAAAATAGACCATATATTATGCCATAAGGCAAATCTTAGTAAATATAAAAGTGTGGAGATAATACCATGCACCATATCTGACCATAATGGAATGAAATTAGAAATCAATGATAAAAAAAGGAAGGAAAAATCCTACACCACATGGAAAATGAACAATATGTTATTGAATGATCAATGGGTTACAGAAGACATAAAGGAAGAGATAAAAAAATTCTTAGAGTCAAATGATAATACAGACACAACATACCGGAATCTATGGGACACAATGAAAGCAGTTTTAAGAGGGAAATTCATATCCTGGAGTTCTTTCATCAAAAAAAGAAAAAACCAACAAATAAATGAACTCACACTACACCTCAAAAACCTAGAAAAGGAAGAACAAAACAACAGCAATTGTAGTAGAAGACAAGAAATAATTAAAATTAGAGCAGAAATAAACGAAATTGAAACAAAAAAACCATTGAAAAAATTGATAAAACTAAAAGTTGGTTCTTTGAAAAAATAAATAAGATAGACAAGCCCTTAGCTATGCTAACAAAAAGAAGAAGAGAGAGAACTCAAATTACTAATATATGGGATGAAAAAGGCAATATCACAACAGACACTACAGAAATACAGAAGATAATTAGAAAGTATTTTGAAACCCTATATTCTAATAAAATAGAAGATAGCGAGGATATCGATAAATTTCTTAAGGCATATGATTTGCCCAGATTGAGACAGGAAGACACACACAATTTAAACAGACCAATAACAAAGGAAGAAATAGAAGAAGCCATCCAAAGTCTACCAACCAAGAAAAGCCCTGGACCTGATGGGTATACAGCAGAGTTCTACAAAACCTTCAAAGAAGAACTAATACCAATACTTTTCAAACTATTTCAAGAAATAGAAAAAGAAGGAGCTCTTCCAAATTCATTCTATGAGGCCAACATCACCCTGATCCCAAAACCAGACAAAGACACTTCAAAGAAAGAAAACTACAGACCAATATCTCTAATGAACTTGGATGCAAAAATTCTCAATAAAATTCTGGCGAATCGAATACAAAAACATATCAGAAAACTTGTGCACCATGATCAAGTAGGATTCATCCCTGGGATGCAAGGCTGGTTCAATATACGGAAATCAATACATGCTATTCACCACATCAATAGGCTTAAAGACAAGAACCATATGATCATCTCGATAGATGCAGAAAAAGCATTTGACAAAATACAACATCCCTTTATGTTCAAAACATTAGAAAAACTAGGGATATCAGGAACTTACCTCAACATTGTAAAAGCTATATATGCTAAACCTCAGGCTAGCATCATCCTAAACGGAGAAAAACTGAAGGCATTCCCTCTAAAATCTGGAACAAGACAGGGATGTCCTCTATCACCACTTCTATTCAATTTAGTTCTCGAAGTACTAGCCAGAGCAATTAGACAGACAAAAGAAATTAAAGGCATAAAAATAGGAAAAGAAGAAATTAAATTATCGCTATTTGCAGATGACATGATAATTTACTTAACAGACCCAAAAGGATCTACAAAGAAGCTGCTAGAGTTAATAAATGAATTCAGCAAAGTGGCAGGATATAAAATCAACACGCACAAATCAAAGGCATTCCTGTATATCAGCAACAAAACCTCTGAAATGGAAATAAGGAAAACCACTCCATTCACAATATCCTCAAAGAAAATAAGATACTTGGGAATCAACCTAACAAAATAGGTGAATGATTTATACAATGAAAACTACAGAACCTTAAAGAGAGAGATAGAAGAAGATCTCAGAAGATGGAAAAATGTACCCTGTTCATGGATAGGCAGAACTAACATCATCAAAATGGCGATATTACCCAAAGTTCTCTACAGGTTTAATGCGATGCCAATCAGAATCCCAAAGACATTTCTTGTAGAAATAGATAAAGCAATCATGAAATTCATATGGAAAAACAAAAGACCCAGAATAGCAAAAGCAATTCTAAGCAGGAAGTGTGAATCTGGAGGTATAGCGATACCAGAGCTCAAACTGTACTACAAAGCAATAGTAACAAAAACAGCATGGTACTTGTACCAAAACAGGCAGGTGGACCAATGGTACAGAATAGAGGACACAGAGACTAATCCACAAAGTTACAACTATCTTATATTTGATAAAGGGGCTAAAAACATGCAATGGAGGAAGGATAGCATCTTCAACAAATGGTGCTGGGAAAATTGGAAATCCATATGCAACAAAATGAAATTGAATCCCTTTCTCTCGCCAGCCACAAAAGTTAACTCAAAATGGATCAAGGAGCTAGATATAAAAACAGAGACACTGCGTCTGATAGAAGGAAAAGTTGGCTACGATCTACATATTGTGGGGTCGGGCTCCAAATTCCTTAATAGAACGCCCGTAGCCCAAGAGTTAATGACAAGAATAAACAAATGGGACCTACTTAAACTAAAAAGTTTTTTCTCAGCAAGAGAAACAGTAAAAGAGGTAAATAGAGAGCCTACATCCTGGGAACAAATTTTTACCCCTCACACCTCAGACAGAGCCCTAATATCCAGAATGTACAAAGAACTCAAAAAATTAAACAATAAGATAACAAATAATCCAATCAACAAATGGGCCAAGGACCTGAACAGACACTTCTCAGAGGAGGACATACAATCAATCCACAAGCACATGAGAAAATGCTCAACATCTCTAGCAATCAGAGAAATGCAAATCAAAACCACCCTAAGATACCATTTCACTCCTGTAAGATTGGCAGCCATTATGAAGTCAAACAACAATAAGGTTGGCGAGGATGTGGGGAAAAGGGCACACTTGTTCACTGCTGGTGGGACTGCAAAATGGTGAGGCCAATTTGGAAAGCAGTATGGAGATTCCTGGGAAAGCTGGGAATGGATCCACCATTTGACCCAGCTATTGCCCTTCTTGGACTATTCCCTGAGGACCTTAAAAGAGCACACTATACGGATACGGCCACATCAATGATTATAGCAGCACAATTCACAATAGCTAGACTGTGGAACCAACCTAGATGCCCTTCAATAGATGAGTGGATAAAAAAATTGTGGCAGCTATACACAATGGAGTATTATGCAGCACTAAGAAACGACAAAATCATAGAATTTGCAGGGAAATGGATGGCATTAGAGCAGATTATGCTAAGTGAAGCTAGCCAAGCCCTAAAATACAAATGTCAAATGTCTTCTTTGATATAAAGAGAGCCACTAAGAATAGAACAGGAAGGAAGAGCATGAGGAAAAGACTAACAGTAAACTAAGACGAATGGGGGGAGAGAAAGGAAGAGAGAAGGGAAAACATGGAAATGGTAGGAGACCTTCAGTGATACACAAAATAATAAGAGGTTATGAGGGGCAAGGGGGTGGGGGGAAAAAAGGGGAGAGAATTGAACAACAGCAGAGGAGGTAGAGAGGGATGTTGGGAGGGGAGGGGAGGGGAGGGGGGATAGTAGGGGATAGGAAAGGTAGCAGAATACAACAGTCACTAATATGCCATTATGTAAAAATGTGAGTATGTAACAGAAGTGAGTCTGTATTATGTATTTGGGGAGTTCAAAACCCAATTGAGTCGAATGTATGAAAGATGATATGTCTTGAGCTCTGTAATGTTTTGAACAACCAATAAAAAAAAAAATTCAATAGAAAACATCAGCAAAAGACTAGACCACTTGAAAGACAGAACCTCAAGCAATGAAAACAAAATATATAATCTTAAAAATAGAGTTGACTACAGAGAGAAGATGTTAAGAAACCATGAACAGAATTTCTAGGAGTTATGGAATAATGTGAAAAGACCACATTTAAGATATATTTGGATAGATGAAGGTGTAGAGATACAAACCAATGGAACACACGATCTTTTCAATGAAATAATATCAGAAAATTTTCCAAAGCTAAAAAATGAAGTGGAAAATCAAATACAAGAGGCTTATAGGACCCTAAATATGCAACATTACAATAGACCCACAATAAGTCACATTATAATGAAAATGCCTAGCATACAGATTAAGGTAAAAAATTTAAAGGCTGCCAGAAAAAATATATCAGAATACATATAGGGGAAACCAATTAAAATCTCAGCTGATTTTTCAACCTAGACCCTCAAAGCTTGGAGAGATCCTGGAATAACATATACCAAGCTCTGAAAAAAAAAATGGATGCCAACCAAGAACCTTGTATCTAGCGAAATTAAGCTTCAGATTTGAAGATGAAATAAAACTTTCCATGATAAACAAAAGTTTAAAGAATTTGCAATTAGAAAGCCTATACTACAGAACATTCTCAACAAAACATTTCCATGAGGAGTAAATGAAAAACAAAAAAGTGAAAACCGGTGAAGGGAGGAGCTACACTAAAGGAATTGTCAATCAAAGGAGAAAGTAATTCAAATTAAAAGTTAGAAATAAACCATAATGACCATGAATACAAATCATATCTCAATCATAACCTTGAACATTAATGGCCTAAACTCATCAGTCAAAGGACATAGACTGGCAGATTGGATTAAAAAACAAGACCCAACAAAATGCTGTCTCCAAGGGACTGGTCTCATAGACAAAGACTTCCCAGACTGAAGATGAAAGAATGGGAAAAAAAAAAAAAAACATCACTCACTTGGATCACATAAACAAGCAGGGGTTTCTATCCTCATTTCAGATAAAGTGAATTTCAAGCCAAAGTTAAAAGGGATAAAGAAGTGCATTTTGTACTACTTAAGGGAATCATATATCAATAAGTCATAATCATAAGTATTTATGCCCCCCCAAAATGGAGTATCTATGTACATCAAACAAACCCTTCTCAATTTCAAGAATGAAATAGACCACAACACAATAATACTGGGAGACTTTAATACACCTCTCTCACTACTGCCTAGATTCTCCAAACAAAAACTGAACAAAGAAACTATAGAACTAAATAATACAATCAATAATTTAGACTGGGTGGACATATATAGACTATTTCATCCATCAATGAGAGAATTTGCTTTCTTCTCAGCAGCACATGGATCCTTCTCTAAAAGAGACCACATCTTATGTCACAAACCAACTCTTAGAAAATACAAAAAAAACATAATAGAGATAATATCCTGCATTTTATCAGATCATAATGGAATGAAATTAGAAATCAGTGATAGAATTAAAAGTAGAAGCTTCTCTAACACCTGGGGACTAAATAATAGGCTCTTGAATTATGAATGTATAGTAGAAGAAATCAGAGATAAAATTAGCTCTTCATTTCCAAAAAATGTTTTTGTTGGTTTGTATTACAACTTTTATGGGCTTTAATCTTATTTTGTTTAATTTTGTCTCAAATTAATATTTGGTTTTACCAAAATAGTGGATTTATTTTTTAAGTTAATCATAGTGTGAGCTGTTGGACTTTGGAGAGGAGTAGGATTCTTCCTAGGAAGAGGTATTCTCTTTTCTGAGGAAAAATATGCCTCAATGGATAGGTCTTATTTTGACAGTAGTTCTGTCCTGATGCAATCAATGTTCTGCATTGTTTCATGAGATGATCAATCAAATGCAGCCATAAGAGGAGGCATAAAAGAGACTCAGGATACAGTTTATTGTACGCACATGTCTTAGGAGGTCTCCACATGCCATGCAGGGTCACAAGAGAAGTAATAGGTTTTGGCCTGGATGCAGAACATAGGCCACTTCCCATTTCCCCAAGTATTCCCCCTCCTACTCTCATCAGCCCTAGGTAATTCTTTTTATGTTAGCTTTAAATCTTTAATCTGGATGGACTTTCTTTTGGAGTAAGGAATGAGGTAGAGACCCATCCTAATTTTCCATTTGGCTGACCAGTCATTTTATCCCCAACTAATTTGTGATGCTTTTCTTTTGTTATACACAATCTTCTCTATGACATTTCCATTGGTGCAAATGGATTTAGATATATTTTAAGGATGAAATATTAGGGAAGGAAGGGAGGAAAAACTGATGGCTCTCCTTACTCCTACAAGATAGAGGTTGATTAGGAGTTTTGTCATAGTATTATAGGCCATTAGAAAATATAGAGCATCTTCTGCCCAAGACACATTAAAGGTTTTATTGAACTCAGACACACACACACACACACACACACACACACACACACACGCATACACACATACACACCTATACACACATCCATACACACACATACACACCTATACACACACATACATACACAATACCTGGAGTAAGTTTTGCATATCATTTTAGCATGTATTTATTTCTAACTTATTTAGCATGTTTATTTGTTACTGTTTGTCTTGCTCCATCAGAAGGTAAGCAGGGATATTTATGTTTTTCATGATGTATCTCAAACAGAAGAGCGTCTGACACACAATAATTACTCAATAAATATTTTACAGTTAATAAATGAATCATTGATATAAATCGGTGAAATCAACATGGTGCTGTTCATCTTTTCCTTTTAATGTATTTAGACATCATGATACTCCCTGGTTTTTGATCCTTGGTTTACCATATTTCTTATATTAATGGCACTTAGTTCCTAAAATGGGGGAAATCATTCTTCCTTTATTCGGAGATTATTTTCAGGGAACCGTGAAAACTCTCAAAAAAGGCAAAATAGGGACTGTGGTTACAGCTCAGTGGTAGAGTGCTTGCCTGGTATGTATGTGGCACTCTGTTCAATCCTCTGTTCAATCCACATAAACATAAATAAATAAATGTATAAAAATTACAATAGCATTAAATGAAAGGCAAAATACCTTTAGAAAAAGGCCAGTGTTTTATACACATATTTTGGGTTTAACCCACTTTTGATTTATAAGCAGTTTTTCAGTTTTCTATTAATGTTTTCGGAGTTTAGAATATCTGCTGATAATGACATTTTTTTCTTTTCACCTACAGCACAACTAAGTACAGCAAGTGGTCATTTCTCCCTCGATATTTGTATCTGCAGTTTAGCAAAGCTGCTAATGCATTTTTTTTGTTCATTACCATATTGCAGGTAATATTTTTGTACATGTTATTAAACTAAGATTCTTAAGACATCTAAGAAAACTCTTGTAAAAGTTCATTTAGCTGAAATAAAGGTTTCCATAGACAATAAATTGAAATACTGTAAGAAGAGAATTTGTATTACAATGTTTAAGTCATTCAGTGAGACACTGAAACTCAATTTTTGGGCTGAAAAACACATGGATGCAACTTTCATCGTGTATGCCTCCTTTATAATGGAATAATTTATTCATATTTTGAAAGGAACAATTGAAAGGAAACCAAACAATAATTTTAAATAGCATCTGTTCAAAAGAGTTAAATTCAAAGTTTTCCACAATCTGGTTCATTCCTGTTTACTTATGAAGCCCACAATCAAAATAATCTCTTCATAATTTTCTGGTTTTTTTTCTATTTCCAGACTTTGACCCTTAGTGTTAGAGGAGGAGAAATCTGATATTAAGTCTGTAGCCTTTGGGCACAGGACATAGCAAAACATAAAAAACCTGGAAGCTTTGGTTGCATTTCAGGAGGAAAATCACTGTATTAGTCAACTTTGCATTAATACAGTGAAGTATCTGAAGCAACTGACTTTAGAAAATAGGCATTATTATTGCTGTGGGTATATACATGACTGCATGACCAATGTAATTCTGCAACCTATACACTCAGAAAAATGAGAAATTATATTCCATCTGATTCAAACGTATGATATGTCAAGATCATTGTACTGTCATGTGTAACTAATAAAAACGAATTTAAAAAAAGAAAGAGAAACTGTTTACTTAGCTCACAGTTTGGAGGTTCAAAGTTCAAGGTGAGCCCTGTTGGTTTGGCTTCTGCTGAGGGTAATGGATAGCAATGGAGGGAGTGAACATCAGAGAGAGTGGCAACATATCAAACTGGAGGAGAGAGAGAGGGTGGGGGGAGAGGATGAAGGCGGTCCCATAATTCCCATAATACCTTTTAAGGCAAGCTTTAATGATTTAAGGACCTCCCACTTGACATCACCTTTTCAAGCATCTCCCAATTCTGCCATTCTGAGGACAAAGCCTTCACCTAGGAACATTTAGGTGACACACATTCAAACCACAGTGATTAGGAACCAAAGAGACAAGGAGAAGAGTAGAATTTTCACTGTGAAGAATTTTGTTTTGAATTGTAAAACATGTAAATGCGTTGCCTGTTAAAAATAAATAAAATACAAATTGAAAGTGTTAATTTTTTTTTCTGAGTGTATAGAATATTCCAGAAAGAATAAAAATTTGATTTTTGGCATACAGGATTGATGAAGTAGAAAAGACACTAAAGACATTATCCAAGGCCAAGTTATCAAAAGGTTAAGGGAACAAGACAGGGTGGAGTCTTAGGCAAAATGCCCCACTTGGAGCTGAACCTCAGAAGAGGGAGAGATTAGAGAAATATTGCAAAGGCAAAATCAACTCAGACCTCAAGCAATCCAAAGTTTCTTCCTTTTCTTCCTCTATTGCTCAAACTTTACTAGTCAATTTTTCATCTCTGTGACCAAATTACCTGACAAGAACAACTTAGACGAGGAGAAGTTTATTTTGAGTTCATGGTATCAGAGGTTTTAGTCCATGGTCAGCTGACTCTCTTGCTCTGGGTCTGAGGTGAGGTGGAAAATCATGGTGCAAAGACATGGCAGAGGAAAGCTGCTCAGCTCCTGTCAGCCTGGAAGGAAGGAGGGAGAGAGAGAGAGAGAGAAGGAGGGATGGAGAGAGAAAGAGAGACACATACATGGCAGGAACAGACATAGTCCAAGGCCAAACCCTAAGTGACCTACTTCCTCCAGTTATGTTCTCCCTGCCTATAGTTATCACTCAGTAGTCCACTCAGCTACCACTGGATTAATCCAGAAAGCGGATTAGTGCACTGATAAGATCAGAACCCTAATCATTGCCTAAAATCCCTGCTTCTGAACTTGGCTGTATTGGGGATCACATGCATTTTCTGGGGAACACCCCAGATCCAAACCAAAACAAATTCCTTTTAAAGTTGTTATAAGAACTTTCAGGAGTTCAAAATAGATTCTGTATTGCTAAGTGTCAAAGAAATGATAAGCAAGAAAGAAATAATAAGGCATAAGAGGGAGTACACATAGACCCAAACCTGGATATACAGGCCTAAGAACTTGTCTAAATCTAGAATGCTAAGGGGTCATACCCAGTACTTTACCTGCATCCTTTGGAAAACCACCACACCCTCAGTTTTCATTGCATCATTTATCATTGTTTAAATAATGGGGGTATCCCTGGAGCACAGACAGCAATTGATTTGTATGTAGGTAGTGTCACTCTCCCACTCCAAAATTTTTCTCCTCTGCCTCAGAAATAATGTTCAGTTAAAGTAGCCAAACCATCTGATTCTCTTTTGAAAAAAATGCTATTTTAAGATAACATTTAGGTTTTGAATTATTTCTTTGGAAACATAGGAGTATCCTATGAAGAAAGTGACATACTGACTGAGATGTTGATCAGTTGCTCTGAAGACTCCATAGGGTAACAGTGTCACACTCAAGGGATGGTTTGGATATGCTATGAATTTTCTTCCTTCCCCTTTTATTTAACATGATGCGTTAGTTTTCTGCCATGGTGACAAAAAATACCTGAGAAAATCAACTTAAAGGAAGAAAGATTTATTTTGTATCATGATTTCAGAGGTTTCTGTATAAGTTTGGCTGGCTCCCTTGCTTTTGACCTGAGATAAAGCAGAACATCATTGTAGTGGGAGCATGTGGTTGAGAAGGCTGGTCACCTTATGGATGCCAAGAAGGAAGGAGGGAGGGAGAGACAGGAGAGAGGAAAGAGCAGAGAGGGAGGAGAGAAGATGGAAGAGAGAGGAGGAGAGAAAGAAGAGAAAAGAAAAAAGACAAGGGGAGAGTAGAAGAGAAGAGAGGAGAGGAGAGGAGGAGGAGGAGGAGGGAGGAGAATAAGAAAAGGGAAGGGGAAGAAGGATCCAAACTATAAAATTTGTCTACTGTATTTATGTCCTGGGTCATATGACTGGTCAAGAAACAGAAAGCATTTATCAAATTAATGTTATTCTGATTGTTTTGCAGCAAATTCCAGGTGTTTCTCCAATAGGACAATATACCACTCTTTTGCCTTTGCTGGTTATTCTTGCAATTTCAGGCATCAAAGAGGTTGTAGAAGATTATGTAAGTTTTCTGTTAGATAATGAAATACTCTCAAAACTCTGCCCTGACTCTTAAGGTATTCTTTGCTGCTCCAAGTCTTTTTTCCTCCTCCTCCTCTTCCCCTCCCCCTCCTCTTCTTCCTCCTCTCCTCTTCCCCTTTATTTCTTCTTTCTCCTTTTCCTTCTTTCTCCTCTTTCTCTTCTTTCCAGACAGTTGGGTGGAACTGGTGGGATTCTTTGAAATCTACCGTTGGTGTGAAGAATAAAGTAAGATTTTGAGGGTTTAAATTTAAGATAATAAACTTTTTGGTTGTGTCTTTGAGGAACTAATAGCACCTAGGAGTTGTCATGAGAAGAATTATGACAGTATCTTTGGAGATATAATCCCATTGAAGGCAAAAGTCTTAAACAGCTAAAAGAGATGTGTCCTTTGTCACAGCAGATTGTTTAATATTGTTTTTTTCTGCTTGCTCTTTTACTCTGACTGGTCTCCTTCTTTTACTCTTACAATCCTAATGTTTGTTTCCCCAAATTACTGGCCATTATTATTCACAGGCCTCTGCCTGATTCCTATTCTCCTATGAAGATATGCCATCAGCAAAATCTGTCCTTTGGTTCTTTTGCTTGGTGTTTCATATAGAGAATTGTTCGTGCTTAATCAGAAGGCCTATGTTAAGTTGAGGAGAGAGAGAGAGAGAGAGAGAAACAATCCAGCATTGTAAATTATATATTTAACCCAATATAGTCATTATAAGCTATATATTAATGTGCTAGCATTCCTAGCAGTACTTACTTTGTACAAGGTACATAGAGGAGTAAGTCTGTGTGTTTGTGTTGTGTGAGTATGTGTGTGTGGGGGTACTCACTTGAGGCACATACAGGTTCTGCTGCATCAGCGAGAGGCAGATATGGGTTGTCCACGTACTTAACCACTTTGCTATACTCCCTTCCATTAGCCACATCACAGCTTAGGGAATCATGAAAGGGCAAAATGAAATTGAAATCAATTACAGCCAAAGAAGATTTTACAATTAGGTTAGCTGCCTTTATTCTTTCTTAAAACTACTATGTCTTCTACTATGAGTTGCATTTTTCATTTTGAACTTTACATGTAACAATTTTTTCCCCCATAACAGAAACGGTATATGGCAGACAAAGTAGTTAACTCAAAGACCACTTCAGGTAAGTGTGATTGTTAATTTCATTTGTTAACTTGATTGGATTACAGAATGCTGATGAGGTTAATATTTAATAAGGTAGAATGAATAAAGAATACTGCTCTCCATAATAAGATGGGCTGAAGACCTGAATAAAACCAAAAGGTTGACCATCTCCTGAGTAAGAGGGAATTCTTTCTATCTGATTGACTTTAAAACAGAACATCAGCTTTTTCCTGCTTTTACATTGAAACTGAAAAGTTGGTTCTTCCTGGTCTCAAGTCTGCTGGTTTTTAGACTGGAATTACACCAGATACTCTCCTGAATCTCTGGAGACCTTGTTAAGTCACCCTGCTGATCTTGGATCTGTGAATTCTGCTTGTTTCTCTCTCTCTCTCTCTCTCTCTCTCTCTCTCTCTCTCTCTCTCTCTCTCTCTCACACACACACACACACACACACATGTCTTCGTACATGTACTTTGGATAATGATGTCCATCACATTCCACCATCATTGCTAAATCCCTGCCCCCTCCTTTTCCCTCTCTCCCTTCTGCCCTATCTAGAATTCATCTATTCCTCCCATAGTCCCTCTCCCTACCCCACTATGAGATAGCCTCCTTATATCAGAGAAAACATTCACCATTTGTTTTTTTGGGGGGAGGGGGATTGGCTAACTTCCCTTAGAATTATCTTCTCCAACTCCATCCATTTACCTGAAAATGCCATGATTTTATTATCTTTTATTGCTGAGTAATATTCCATTGTGTATACATGCAACAATTTTTAATCCTTTCATCTACTCAAGGGTATCTAGCTTGGTTCTACAGTTTAGCTGTTGTGAATTGTGCTGCTATAAACATTGATGTGGCTGTGCCCCTGAAGTATGCTGTTTTTTAAGTCCTTTGTGTATAGACCAAGGAGAGGGATAGCTGGGTCAAACGATTGTTCCATTCCCAGTTTCCCAAGGAATCTCCATACTGCTTTCCATATTGGCTGCACCAATTTGCAGTCCCACCAGCAATGTATGAGTGTGCCTTTTCGTCCACATGCTCGCCAACACTATTGTTGTTTTCATAATAGCTGTCATTCTGACTGTAGTGAGATGATATCTTAGAGTAGTTTTGATTTGTCTTTCTTTGATTGCTAGAGACGATGAGCAGTTTTTCATATATTTGTTGATTGATTGTATATCCTCTTCTGAGAAGTATTTGTTCAGGTCCTTGGCCCATTTATTGATTGGGTTATTGTTTTTTTTGGTGCTTAGCTTTTTGAGTTCTTTATATACCCTAGAGATTGGTGCTCTAATCTGATCTATCTGATGTGTGAGGGGTATAAATTTGCTCCCAGGATATGGGCTCTCTGTTCACCTCACAGATTGTTTCTTTTGCTGAGAAAAAACTTCTTAGTTTGAGTCCATACCATTTATTGATTCTTGGTTTTAGTTCTTGTGCTATAGGAGTCTTATTAAGGAAGTTGGGGCCCAAACCCACATGATGAAGATTAGGGCCTACTTTTTCTTCTATTAGACTGAGAGTCTCTGGTTTAATTCCTACATCCTTGATACACTTTGAGTTGAGTTTTGTGCATGGTGAGAGATAGGGTTTTAATTTCATTTTGTTGCATATGGATTTCCAGTTTTCCCAGCATCATTTTTGAAGAGGCTATCTTTTCTCCAGTGCATGTTTTTGGCACCTTTGTCTAATATAAGATAATTGTAATTTTGTGGGTTAGTCTCTGTGTCCTTTATTCTGTACCATTGGTCTGTTTTGGTGCCAATACAGTGCTGTTTTTGTTACTATTGCTCTGTAGTATAGTTTGACATCTGGTATAGTGATGCCACCTGCTTCACTCTTCCTGCTAAGGATTGTTTTAGCTATTCTGGGTCTCTTATTTTTTCAGATGAATTTCATAACTGCTTTTTTTTTTATTTATGTGAGGAATGCCTTAGGGTTTTGATTGAAAATGCATTAAATCTGTACAGTGCTTTTGGTAGTATGGTCCTTTTGATAATATTAATTTGTCCTATCCAAGAGCAAGGTAGATCTTTCCATCTTTTAAGGTCTTTTTTAATTTCTTTTTTTTAGGGTTCTGTAGTTTTCATTGTATAGATCTTTCAACCATTAAGTTGATTCCCAAGTATTTTATTTCTTTTAAGGCTATTGTAAATGGAAGAGTTTTCCTCATTTCCCTTCTGAGAATTTGTCACTGGTATACAGAAATGCCTTTGACTTATGGTGTTGATTTTATATCCTGCTACTTTGCTGAATTCATTGAGTTCATTTACTAGTTCTAGAAGTTTGCTGGTGGAATTTTTGGGGGTCTTCTAGGTATAGAATCATATCATCAGCAAATAGTGCTAATTTCAGTTCTTCTTTTTCTATGTGTATACTTTAATCTCTTTCATCTGTCTAATTGCTCTGGCCAATGTTTCAAAAACTATGTTAAATAGAAATGGTGAAAGAGGGCATTCCTGTCTTGTTCTAGTTTTTATAGGGAATGCTTTCAATTTTTCTCCGTTATGAATGATGTTGGCCTGGGGCTTCGCATAAATAGCGTTTACAGTGTTGAGATATGTTCCTGCTATCCCTAGTTTTTCTAGTGTTTTGAACATGAAGGGGTACTGTATTTTGTCAAATGCTCTTTCTGCATCTATTGGAATGATCATATGATTCTTATCTTTAAGTCTATTGATGTGATGAATTAAGTTTATTGATTTCCTTATGTTGAACCAACCTTGCATCCCTGGGATGAATCCCGCTTGATCGTGATGCACTATCTTTTTGATATGTTTTTGTATTTGATTTGCCAGAATTTTATTAAGAATTTTTGCATCTATTAATTAGAAATATTGTTCTAAAGTTTTCTTTCTTTGATGCATCTGCCTTGTTTTGGAATCATGGTGATATTGGAAGCACTGCCTCTTTTTCTATTTCCTGAAATAAATTGAAGAGTATTGGTATTAGTTTTTCTTTAAAGGTCTTGTAAAACTCTGCTGTGTATCCATTCGTTCCTGGGCTTTTCTTTGCTGGTAGGCTTCTGATGGCGTCTTCTATTTCATCAGATGATGTTTTTCTGTTTAAATTGTATATATCACCCTAATTCAATCTGGGCAAGATGCATGACTTAAGAAATTTATCGATGCCTTCAATATCTTCTATTTTATTGGCGCATAAGTTTTCAAAATAATTTCTAATTACCCTCTGTATTTCTGTAGTGTCTATTATGATATTACCTTTTCATCACATATGCTGGTAATTTGAGTTCTCTCTATCCTTCTCTTTGTTAGCATAGCTGAGGGTCTGTCAATTTTATTTATTTTTTCAAAGAAGCAACTTTTTGTTTTGTCAATTTTTTTCAATTGTTTCTTTTGTTAACCATGTACGTCCTAAACTCCTTCTCTGTCATTTATTCTGCTGTGGCTGCCAATGATTCTAATGATGTGATGTCTTCATTTGTTTGGGGCACTTTCTTCCTTTGTCTTTTCATGTTGCTTGTGTTTCTTCCTTTCTAGCTCTGTGGGTATAGATTGTTTTTATTTTTACCCTATAGATTTATAGTGCTCTTGTAGCATTTCAAGACTTCTCCTTCCTGGGGAAGGACAACGCTAACAGATCCCAATATTAACAATATACCCTCTATGAACAATTTGTTGTTTACAGTTTACATTTATGTTTACAGTTTAGTCTCAATGTATAGAAATGTTGGATTCAATTATTATCTAAACTATAATCAGTAGTTTTATAAAAAGGTTTACAATTTCTGTCGGTGGACAATAAACTGGGGGTGGGGTGTAGGATGATGTGCTAAGGAGGTAGGATGTGAGGATATAGAGTTAATATATCTTAGGAAATGTGAAGGAGAAATCTAATAAAGAGGGTTAGTAGCAAGAGAATAGACAGGAAGTAATTTAGGGTAGGCAAGTACGTGGGATGACAGTAGAGTACATAAAACAAACACATATAAGTATTTAGAAAAATAGAGATATTAAAACATTAAAATTTGGAGGGGGAAGAAAAATGAAAGAAGAAAAAGGAAAAGAAAAAAAGGGAATATACAACATCTCTATATTATATTATTCAGATGACTCAGTCCTCAAAGTCCTATTTCATGCAAAGTTCTTGGTTTCACATATGTTGGGATGTGAGGGCCGGAGGATACAGGGGTTGAAGAGAAACAAACAAATAAACAAAAAAGCTCAAAGGAAGAAACCAGGGTTGTAGCTAGTTTTAGAAATCTGTATCTTTCTGCTTTTCTTCTCATCCAATAGGTGGGGTCATCTGTTGTAATCCGGTGTCTCTGCCCTCCAGATGGTGGAAGTAACCAGGGTGGTCCTGGCACAGGGTGCCTGGATGGGGGGAGTGGAACCCCCGAGTCTCTTCAGGGAGGCTGCACCTCACGGGTCTCTTTTTAGAACCATTTGTATGACTTGAGCACCTGGTACTATCTCCCTCTCTTGCCCAGAGATTTCCCAGCTCCTGGTCTCTCTGCTAGGCTCCAAACTTTAGCCCCATCTTCCTGTGTCCTAGCAGTTCCTGGAGGAAACTCTCACCTTGGGGCCCCCAGGGGTGGCTGTCTGGTTGCACTGCACACATTTGTTGGGTAGCTACTGTGTTGGGTTACCGAGGCTGGGGAGGGGGGATGGTTGGAAACCTGGTACCTGTCTGCTGGAGATCCAATCTGGGAACTGCCCCCACCTAATATGGTGAGAATGTTGAGCCAAGATGGCGGCAGTCTGCTCTCAGAGCTGGGGTGTTTGGTGAGGTGGGGGTAACTGGGCGATGGCGTTATGCTGTGGGTAGGTAGCAGCTGAGTGACCTGCATGGGAGCTGAGTGAAGTCTTGGCATTCTGCAGATGTGTTGATAGGTGATTCTGCTAAGATGCTCACTGAGCCTTGGGTGGGCTAGAACTTTGGGCTTTGGGTCCTGCTTGAACACCGGCATCCTACTCCAACACTGAGGCCCAGAGCTCTGCATGTGGTCATACTGCTGGTGATTTCTGTGGAGAGCAGCTGTATATGGGTCGTCTAATATTCTCAGAGATGGAGTAATCCAACTAGACGAGATCTGGATCAAAGAGCAACACAGAATGCTTTCTCCCTCTGGCCCGCCATCTTGAGAAATCCCCCATCTTTGCTTCTGTCATAACTAGACTGAAGTCACAGTAGGCTCCTACAGGTGAAGTTCAATGTGTGACTGAAGAGGAAGGTGCTGCACTCCAAAAGGACTACTTAGATTTTCTAACTTGTACTTTCCTAGACAGAAATCTGGGGAAAATATATGCAAATGGATATTAAGGGCATGGGATCATCATGGGAAGTATATAAAGTTGTATCAGGTTGAATTTAGTGGTATGGGTGCAGTAAGCAGAGATTAGCATGTAATGTTGCAGAATCTCAAGGAATTAGAAAGGATTTGGTCCTTGCTCATTGTCTGAAACATGGGCCAAACTGTGATCCAGTGAGTTAGAAATGTCAGAAGTGCCTTGGTTTAATGTAGAAGAAGGAATTTAGAGACTTTCAGTGATTGGAATGTTACAATGGATTTGTCATTTAAGACCTACTCACTCACCCTGGGATAGCCCAGAAGACATACCTTTTACCAAAATTGTGAGAAAAGTCTTAGCATCTCTGAAGTGCTCTGTGGTCACTCTTCTCTGAAGGCCACACCTTACAGCAGAAACTACAGCCATTAAATTAGGAAACTTAAATTCAACGTGTGCTAATCAGGTTTTTGTCACTGTGACAACCCTGAGATAAAAAACTTAAAAAGAGGAAAAATTTATTTGGCACATGGTTTTATAAGTTTAAGTCTATGGCTACTTGGCCCCATTATTTTGGACTTGTAGTGAAACTGCACCATGGTCTGGAGACCAACCTTTAGCACATGGGCCTTTGAGAAGGGAACATTTAACCATAACACAATGGGAATCACTGGGTTACAGGGTAGCCAGAGTACAGTGGCAGTGATCAGCCACTAAGGCAAGGTAGGTATGGTTATCATAATGGACAGCAGAATCAAAGCGGCAATCAAAATAGATTTACTTACAGAAACTTATGGCATTGGCTTTGGGTGTTCCTAGAAGTGAAAACTGATAGGAGGCCTATTAATTTCTTACTTGATTTGTATAAGCAAAAAGGTTCTAAGCCAAATGAACAAAAGTCTAACTTGAATGATAAGAACAGAGAATCAGGGCCCCTCAGTCAATCTCCAGACTTCAGCCAGTTTATATGCCAGAAACACATGAATAGGAGGAGGCTGTATCCCCTCGAGGGTACATAGATCTTTCCCGGAAGAGATCTATGGTCTTTTCCAGGGAACTGTGCATTGGAGGAAAAGAATAAAAATACCTTTTGGGTATTATTAGACATTTTTTTTGAATTGACCCTGATTCTAGGAGACCCCAAATGTCTCTGCATTCCACCAGTTAGAGCAAGGGATTAGTGGAGGTCACTTATCAAAGGAGTTTTTGCTCAGGTTTACCTCATAATTGGCCCAATGGGTCCCCAACTCACCCTGTGGTTATTTCTCCAGTTCTGAAATGCACATTGGGGGCTGGGGATATGGCTCAAGCGGTAGCGTGCTCGCCTGGCATGCGTGCGGCCCGGGTTCGATCCTCAGCACCACATACCAACAAAGATGTTGTGTCCGCCGAGAATTAAAAAATAAAATATTAAAAATTCTCTCTCTCTCCTCTCTCACTCTCTCTTTAAAAAAAAAAATGAAATGCACATTGGGATGGGTATACTCAAGCAGCTGGTAGAATCCTCAAATTGGTTCCCTGACCTCTAGAGTGAGGCTGTTGTGATGGGAAAGGCTAAGTGAAGGTCACTAGAATTGTCTCTCTCTAGGAAAATAGTAAACACAGAGCAAATTGTGTTCCTAAGGAATAGCAGATATTACTGTAACCACTAGGATATGAAAGATGCAAGGGCTGTTATTTCTACCATATCCTCATGCAACTCTCTGATTTGGTCTGTAAAGAAGACAGATGGAGAATGACATCTTAGGAAAGCTTAATTAGGAGGTGGTTCCTATTGCATTGGTCTTACCATGTTCCCTACTATCCTGAAATACAACTAGTTTTATTGAAGTGGTCTTTTGAAAACTCAGTTATAACAGCAGTTGGGTGGGAATGCCTTGTGGGGTAGGGCAAATTTCTTAGTATATACTTTGAATCAGTGTCCAATATATGGAATTGTTTTTTTCATGGCAGGGTTCAAGTGATGAAAATGGGAGTAGTACCACTCGTTATTAGTAGGGACCTTTTAGAAAAAATTCTGCTTCTTGTTCCTGCAAGCTTATACTCTCTTGACCTAAAAAACATAGTTTTAAAGGGAGGACTGCTTACCATATGACCAAGCCCCATCCTGTTTCATATCATCTGTCTCACCATCTATTTCCCTTTTTTTCCCTCAAGCACCCCTGTGTGATCAGCACATGTACTGATGCCTGATCTACGTCAGATATGTGAGGTATCTGGATTCTACAGAAAAGCAAGATATAAAACCAAGGGGTCTACAAATAGGATGCTGGGCTCAGTAAAACTGAACAGGTTTGAGCTGGTTTGGATGCCACCTTGACCTGTGTTTGCCCTCCAAGCTTCATTTTAATGCATTTCCATAGTAACTCTCCCACCTGTTAGTGGCATGACTGTTTACTAGTTCAGCAATCCCAAGAACTGGCAAAATGTGGTCAGTTATGTGGAGGAGGGGTGTGGGGAGACAGAGTTCCTGGAGGCAAAAGTGGTCTTTCCTGGAAATGATGAATGTTCCCCCATTCATCTGTCCCCTGGTCCCTTCCCACCTTCCAAATCTATATAATTTCATTCTTTTTCTTGCTTGGATTGAGTTGGAAAATTCTGTGGCAGAAAAGACTCCTGTTCCCCTGCTTGACTGGCCATTGAACAAAGACTTGCATTCTGTTTAATTGTTCTCCAGTGTCATTACTGGCTCTGCTCTGGGGAAAAAGAACCCAAGAGTTGGAGAAATCATGAGTGACACCCAGAGGCACAAAGATAAGTCTATTGAATTGGAAGTTAAGAGAGCCACCTGTCCACTTTGGGCTCCTCATGGCCTTGAATCAACAGGCAAAAGAGGAAGTTACTTTGGGGTGACATATCCTGACAACCAAGGGAGAATTGGACTATTCTTCCACAATGGAGGGAACTAAGAGTGTCTGGAATAGAGTAGATACCTTAGGGCTTCTCCTAATATTTATGTCCTATGATTAAGGTCAATGGGAAACTACCATAACTTGACTCAGGCAGCACTACTAATGACCCAGATAGATACATTAGGAATGAAGGTTTGAGTCACCCCACCAGAAAATGAACCACAACTAGCTGAGATGTTTCCCAAAGACAAACAAATACAGAATGTGTAGTGAACAACAGTCGTTATAAGTACCAGTTATGGACACATGGCCAGTAACAGAAATGAGGACTGTAATTGTAATTGTCCTGAATATTTCCTCCTTACTTTGTTATGACTATGTGGATGTATGTGTATATAATCTTTGTTTTTTTTCCCCTCTCTTATTTCCTTATCATGTAGCATAAGCTGTGCTGACTCTATATCAGTATTTAAGGATTGTTAACTTTCCATCAAAGCATTTAAGTTGTATAATTACAGGGAGAAGAGTAAACATTCAAGGAACTGAACTGCTAGAGAAGCAGTTAGTGTCTTTTTAGTTGTATGTAAGATATTGTATCATATAAGGTAGAATTTTGACTTTGTTATGTTTGAGTTTCAGTGTGATTTAAGGAGATGCATATGAGTGCCAGGTTGGCATAGAATGGACTTCTGGTGGTTAATTTTATGGGACAATTTGACTGGTCTGTGGGGTTCCCAGGCATCTGATAAAAAATTATTCTGGGTGTTTTTTGTGAGGATTTTTTTGATGGGGGGGTATCAGCGATTGAACTCAGGGGCACTCAACTACTGAGTCACATCCTCAGCCCTATTTTGTATTTTATTTAGAGACAGGATTTCATTAAGTTGCTTAGCACCTTGCTTTTACTGAAACTGGCTTTGAACTCTTGATCCTCCTGCCTCAGGCTCCTGAGCCACTGGGATTAGAGGTATGCAACTTGGCACCTGGCATAAGGATTTTTTGTATGAGGTTAATATTTGAATCACTAACTGAGCAAAGCTGGTAGCCTTCAATACCTTCAATAAAGTTGTCAATCTTCATCCAACCCAAATGAAGACCCAAATAGAACAAAAAGGCTGATCCTCTTTTAAGTAAGGGAGTTCTTCTTGCCAGATAGCCTCTAAATTGGAACATTGGCTTTTATTTTTTTCTGCCTACAAACTGAAACTGAAATATTGACTCTTTTTGGGTCTCAAATATACAATCTTCAGAGTGGAACTTCCTGTGTCTCCACCTTGCCAACTCACTCTGCCGATCTTGACATGTGCAAATCTATAACCATGTGAGCTGATTACTTTATGCACATAAACTATTGGTTCTGTTTCTCCAGACAACCCTGGGTATGACAGTAAGACATTGAATGGATACTTTACTCATTCTCCTACTGTGATGAAAAATATCCAATTTGCCAAGAAGATACCCGAAATACTTTATAATAATCAAGATAAATGTTTTATAAGATATTTAAAGAAAAGAAAAAAGAACAAGGATCAGAAGGAAGCACAATTTCCATATATTAGAATAAATAGTTACATTAATTTATAAAAAAAAGTAAGAAAAATATGAGGCAGATGTAGTAGTCAGGATATAATGATTTGGATGTGGATATATTCTCTCCTAGTTTCAGTTTTTATATGTGCTGTCTTTATAATGGATTAGAGATATATTATGTTGCTTTTCAGGATATAAACCAGTATGTTAGCATGTAATGACAAAGTTTTTTTTCCCCTTTAGGAATGAAAGTGACCTAATATAACCTCTATTTGTCCCTCTATCACTATATCAATATGTAATATATATTATTGCATTTTAGTATTACACATTTCAGTACAACTTACATATTCTTGCAGTACATGTAAGGTTAAAATAACAAAGATAAAACTTTATAGAGAATACCTTTTAGTTTTTGGGAAAAGGCATCTTAAATCAATTTTGGGTGGACTTGTCCTAGTGCAATAATTATAATTAATAAATATCTATTTCTTTTTCAGTGTTCAGACAGAATTCATGGCATGTGATTAAGTGAGGTAAGAATGTGTTTAACTTGAAACTTAGCAATAAAGTACTACCTTGTATTTAAAATCACAAGATCTTGAATTTAAAATTCACAGATCTTTATCTGTGAAGCACATCTTCAAGAACTATATATTATCCCCACTTTATAGGTGAGAAAATAGATGACCATAGAGAATAAGTATCTCGCTCAGGTCTCATAGCTAATAAGTGGAGAAAATGGAACTTGAACTCAAGTCTGTCTAGTTGGAAGTCAAACACTTTCTAATGTATCTTGGCATTATCTGTGTCATTGCATGGAATATTTAAAGCTAATACTTTAAAACTATTGTGTGTGGGCACAAGTCAGATTTTATATGGAAAGTATCTCAGGGAATGCTATGCTATGAATATTTATCTTGCCATAATAAAAATACCTAGATTTGGTGGACTGTAAATAATAAAAAAAAATTTCTCACAGTTCTGGAGTCTGGAAGTCTAAGATCAAGGTACTGGCAGTGACTGGTAAGGGCCTGCTTCCCACATGTGTCCAGCCACCTCCTTATGTGGTGGAGGGGGTGAGGCAGCTCGTGGGCCCCCTTCATAGAGCACTGATTCCAATCATGAAGGATTTGCCTTGGTGGTGTAATCCCCTCCCAAAGGCTCTACCTTTTAATGCATTCACATTGCGGATTAGAATCTCCGTATAATAAATTATGGCAGACACAGACATTCGAATCATAGCCAGATCCAAGTTAAAGGGATACTGACTGTTTTGGAGGCCAGATATTGATTTTGTCCTCATTGGTAATTTGTTGATGACCCATGTAAAAGTCTTTGGATAGCTAACTTTAAGAATGTTTTAGTTTTTAAAGTCTCTTCAATATTTCTTTCCTTGAGTGAGGTAAAACACGTAACCCAATAATGACTGGATTTCGTTCCTCTCATTGGGACTCAGAGAAGTAAGCCACTGTGAGATCACCCTCCATTCCTAGGGACAGTCTTAGCAGAGCTGGATAGTGAATGGCACGAACAGGAAGCTAAGGGAGAGGAACAGAAGTGAGGCTGCAGGGTGGGCTTCCTGCTGAGCCAAAGGTGACTTCCAGGGTCTGGCTGTGGTTGTCCCCTAAAGAATCATTTTCTGGAAGCTGGTTTCCTAGAGCACTAGTGTTAAGGAAAAGAGGAGGCTGGGCCGAACAGAAAAGGGTTGGGTCATTGGGGACTTGGAAGGGATGAATGCAGTTCTTGTGAGATCCTGGTTATTTCATGTGAGAGTGACTTGTTACAAAAGAGTCAGCCTGGCTCCTCAAGCCCCCTGCCTGACTGTCTTCACATGGGATCTCTTCCACATACTCTTGCCATGATGCTATCTTTCGTATTTTGATGTAGCCAGTAGGCCCTCATCAGAACTGAGCAGATACTGCCACCATGCTCTTGAATCTCTCTAGGACTGTGACTAAATAAATACTTTTTAATAAAGTATCCAGCCTCAGGTATTTTGTCATAGCAATATAAAATGGACTAAATAACAATGAGAATACAGTTGAGATCTTATTTATCCCCAATGTCTTGCACTGGCACGTCAAGTCAAGCAGCCAAAGCCAGGGACTCAGAATTCTTGTTCCTCTGAATACTTTCTATACCATCTGCATGGTGCCATAATCGATCAGAGCACTTTAAACAGGAGGTGTTTAAAAAAGGAAGAGGTGATTAACCTGGTTACTGTGGACAAAGAAGAAAAAAGTTTGTAAGAGTCGTGATGTTAATGACTTTCAACAGGTCTGCTGTCATGTCCCAGAGTACATATTTTTCCACATAGATATTGTTTTTGTGGGAAAATCTAGTTTTAATTGCAACTTGTCTCATTTAAGTATTTTTTAGACCTTGTAAGCTGTTTATGTTATAAATACTATATTATTCACTGCCATGTGAAATTTATATATGATACGGATGTTTTATTGTTTTTTTATATAAATATATTTTATTTAGAACCCATTTTAAGATCAATAGATGTTTTATTGTTGATCTTTATTTTTCCTATAAGGTTGAACTTGTCCCCTAAATTTTAAAGACACAATGTAGCTTTTAAGGCTTTCCTCACTTGAACCTCCACATCTGCAGGTTTCACTTCCAAAGATTCAACCAGCCATAGATGGAAAATATTCTAAAAGAAAATTTCATCTATACTGAATAGGTACAGATGTTTTCCCTTGTCACTTTCCTAAACAATGTCATGTAACAACTATTTCCATAACATTACATTGTATAAGATATTATAAATCATCTAATGATGATATAAAGTCTATGGGAGGATGTGCATAGGTTCTTTGCAAATACCCTACAATTGATATAAGGGATTTTCTCTGCTGTCATAGAACAGCTGAAGAAAGCAGGCCATGAGCAAGGCATTACAGTGTGATTTGGTATGAACACCACATCATGTAGATAGAGACAGTATCTCTTTCCTTTTGTATCTCCTTTAACATTTCATTGTAGAGCAAGAGTGGTCAACTGTAGCACTACTCACAATTGACACTGGATCATTCTTTGTGGTAGGGCTTCCTGGGCATTGTGGAATGTTTAATAGCATCCCTGGCCTCTATTCACTAGATGCTAGTAGCTTCATCTCCCTTCCTCCCACAGTTGTGACAATAAAAATAGTCTCCAGCCATTGCCAACTGTCTCCAGTTTGACGGGGATAGGGGTGATGGTGGTGCAGGGGGCAGACTCATCCTTGGTTAAGAACCACTGTTTTAGATGAATGGATTCATTAGTAAATAAAATTGTTCTAATGTAGCCAAAAGTTATTAGGATGACTAAATGAGTCAATATTATATTGTACTTTTTCTTGAGGACATTTAACACATTCTATGTATGCTTTTAAATTTCACCCTTCCCTCTTCTCTCTTCTGGCTTAAAAAGGTAAATGTGGGTGACATTGTGAAGACTTTGAATGAGGAGTTCCTTCCTGCAGACATGATCCTGATTTCTTCCAGGTTAGTTCTGTTAAAGGCATTTAAGGAACTGATATTCTGAATTGTAAATTTTAAGAAAACAAGGGCAGAGTATACTTTCTCCTACTTTATTCTTTTCACCTTATGATAAACCAGTGGCATCCAACTTTTTCTCGAAAGGATCAGATAATAAACATGTTCAGCTTTGTGGGCCACACAGTCTCTTGAACCTCCCTTTGTAACATCAGGCGATGTAGACCACCAGGTTTACAATAGAACCTATTTATAAAAATAGGCAGGGGCTGGCTACATATAGCTTGTGCATCATATTTTCTTCACCCATGATTGATAATTTATTTGCCTTTAATTTCCCTGAATATATTTTCTTCTATTCTGCTGCTTAGATTAATTTCATCCCTTCTATAATTTCTATGGATATTTGACTAAACTAAAAAAAAAAAAAAGTCATGTTGACTTATTTCAGTATCATGGCAATTGTGAGGTATTCTCTTTCTACAAGCATGCTGCCTCACAGAGAAATTAAGTTATTTACTCAGGATCACTGTGTGGGTTTGTGTTAAGCCCAAGTTTTAAAACAGTGTCTACTCCTTTTATAGAACTACTGCTTTATTTGGCAGCTGTTTGGGAGGAAACTTTAGAAAGACACTCCTTTCCATTAGGTCCTATTTTACTAGCTCCATGTTTTCTCCTGTGGTGGATCCCTCATGTACATAGTAAGACTATGTGGTGGACTGGGTGACTGTGGGTGAGAGTAACCACAGTAACGAACACGGCCGTATTTAACATGTTTGGCAGGCTGGATCCTCAGAAGAAGTCACAATCATCTCAAAGGGGTCCAAAAAATGTTTCCAACCTTCTGAATACACATTATCTTGAAGCATGAAATTCTTGAGAAGAGAGATTAATTCTGGATCCATTCTCTAAACTTCTAGAAAACCAGTTAATTCCTACACAAGCTCTTCTTTCTGTCAGTTGCACTTTGTTCTTTTGCAAACAATGCATTAACACAGTTGAGAAAGTAATTTAACTGTTACTGATGTCTGTTTCCCACTTGGATTTGTGTCGGAGAATGGGGTTGATCCAGGAGGCCACAAGAGGGTTTGTTTTTTTATTTCATCTATGTCAGTTTTTCTTTTCTTTTTTTTTTTTTTTTTTGGTGTGATTTCCTTTGCTTCTTTGCTCTGGATAAAGTACTGATTAATAATGAATCAATCTTTTGGGGGGAGCAGGGAAAGGCAAGACCAAAATCATTACTCCTCAAATTTTTCCTCCCTCCCTGGTACTTTTGTATGTCACATTTCCTAAATGATTCTTCTGATCCTATTAAAACAACAAAGACACACAATTGCCTAAATGTTATTTGAGGTGGCAGAAAAGCAAGAAAAATAGAGACCCAGAAAGAACTGAAATACTAAAACCCCTCAAGAGCAATCCTGTGTCAATATCGGCTTTTCCCTTAAGGATTCTGCCAGACCCTAAATACCCTGAACTACAATTTTGTGGAGCCTAGGGAGTAAGAGAGTAAGAAACAGAATCCAGGGACTCCTCCATGAGGAGATTCTGACAGGTGATTTTTTAACTAGGAAGAGGATTTTAACACTGGTGAGCTCTAGTGAGGTCAAGTTAACTCAAGCCTTTCTGGTGGGTCTTTCTGACAGCCATCAGACTGAACAAATAATGGCTTTTTGGAAATGAGACTCTGAAAGAGCTCCAGTCTGTTTTACTCTGTCAGTACCAGGAATGTGAGTTATTATTCTTCAAGGTACCATTGAGCTAGAAATCAGGTGATGGGACTAGGGCAAGTCAAAACATCACAAAGCTCCTTTTTACTTATTTATTTTTTAGCCAAGATTTAGCAATCTTTCTTGTATAAAATATTTCTGTCTTGCTTTAAGCCTTTGGCTGCTTTTCAGAGTTCTGAAAAGGTTAATTCTGAAAAATTTTTGCCAGTTTTTAAACTGTTTGTGCAGAGGACAGGGACTTTAGAGGTTTTTACTCTGTCATATCTCTGGTATCCTTAAGGAAGCTACATTTTTAATGTTAGACTGTATTAGTAATTATTTTGGGGGTCATCAGTCACCCTTATTCATATCCAGAGGTTACATTCCAAGACATGCAATGGGTGCCTGAAACTTCAGATAGTACTGAACCCTATTTGTACTGTTATTTTTCTAACATATCTACCTAAGGCAAAATTTAATTCTATAAGTTAGGCCCAGCAGAATATTAACAAATATAACTAATAATAAAATAGGGCAATAATAAAAATAAACCATAATAAAAATTATGTGAATGTGGTCTCTCTTCCATAAGATCTTGTACATCACCTCTCATGATGATGTGGTAAGATGCAGTGCCTGCATGATGAGATGAAGTTAGGTGAGTGATGTAGGCGTTGTGATATAGCATTAGGTTTTGTAAGGATTAATTGACCACAGACACAGCAATACTGTGACAGTTGATCTCATAAGCCAAATAGCTACTAATGGTTGACTAGTGTATACAGTGTGGATGTGCTGGACCAAGGGCTGATTCACATCCCACACAAGACTGAGCAGGATGGAGAAGGTGGGGCAGTGGTTTTATCATGCTTCTCAGAACAGTGACAGTTTACTTTTTGAATTGTTTATTTCTGAAATTTTTCATTTCATATCTTGGGATTCCAGGAAACTGAAACCACAGAGAGCAAACCACAGATAAGGGAGAAGCTACTGTAATGTCTTGGCTAGTTAAATCAGCACAGTTTATTTTAAACCTGATATTTGAATGAGATACAACAATAGATGATATATTCAGATTCTAAGACTTAATATTAACTTAAGTGGAACATTTTTGTTATTCTTTGTGGCTTTTCCTTCAAAATTATTAGTTTTCAAAAGTGAGTTGGCATGTGACATGGGATAAAATATGGCAAGGCAAATGTCTGTTAAAAATCTGTACATATCTGACTGGAAAATGTAACTTCATTCTAAAGGTCATCAAGCTTGAGTCTTTGGGAATTGTAATGGACTCATTTTAGAAAATGACAGAATTTTAGATTTGACCTCAGATATGACTGTTCTGAACTATAGAACATTTGTTCATCCTCATCAATTTCTCTTTTTAAGATTAAAGAGCAGTCATGCAAGACTGTAAGGATAAGATCTTTTATATTGAGCCATTCTACAAGATGAATTGCAGGCTGGTGGGAGCAGTCTGCTAATATTTTCTGGAAATAGCTACTGGTAGTTCTTTCAGTGGGTAAAATTTCATAACTTTCAATTACTAGGAAAACAATTTAATGAAGAGACATTAATTCAGTAACATTTGTTTTACTTTTCTTAGTGAACCTCAGTCAATGTGTTATGTTTCAACAGCTAATTTGGATGGAGAAACAAATCTAAAGATATGGCAGGTAAAGACACTTTTTCTTAACTAATTTTATATCTGAGCCCACAATGTCAAGTTTTGCCAGTAGACGTTGTCTTTTCCACAAAGAAAACACTCTCATCACTATTGAGTGGATGTAATTTATCCACATCAGGTTATCCAAAGGATTTTTCATTATTATTAGCATTATTACTAACTATAGTATATTAGTATTAGTCATACTATTGTTATCAGGAATCTACATGGATGTGTATTGTTTTAGGAAAAAAGTATGTGCTATGAAATTCATATGCATATTGCTTTGAACTATTTCTATTAGTACTTTGGTGATAAAACTAATGTGTGGCTAACTATGGTAAGTAGATTAAAGTAGGTTTTAAGAGCTTATATTCTTGCATACCACTCTTTTAAAAAGCATCTTCATAGAAACATGATTATGAATGTAAGGAGATGGTTTTACAATTAATTTGTTAGTCATGGGAAAAAGACATTAAATTTTAAGCCAACTCCTTCTCTGGTCTATTTGTTTAGTAAGGAAGCTGTTGGTCTTACATTTGTCTATTCACATGTTTGTGTGCTAATTTTTTGGGAAAATTTAATTAAAAATGGGAAAAATAGAAATTAAAATAATACATCATTTTTGTAAAAATAATAAAAACAATACAGAAATGTATGTAGTCTATTCAATCCTCTTCCCTGTTTAAATTTCACTTTTATTTCCAATGGTAATCATTGATAATAGTTTAGTGATACTTTCTAGATTTTAAAAGTTTCAATTATGAGCTTTTGTTTCTGGGAAGGTGGAGTAGACATACTTTTCCTGTTAAGTACAAATAATAATATTGGGCTTTATATTGAAAACAAACCTAGAACGACTCTGAAAGGCTGGGGGAAGGTGGCGACAGAGAACAACATGGTGATGGGGTTCTTGAGTTTTTCTTTTACTTTATATATCTCAGGCTTGTAAAGAAGAAGAACAATGAACCCAGACAACAAACAAACAAACAAACAAATCCTTAGCAAAAGCCTGCTATTTCTAGTCAAAAGACCAGGAAAGGGATAGCCTACCAAGATAGAATCTTGATATCTGGACTGTAGTGAAGCAGCCCAATTCTCCCATGAGAGTGGTGTCAAAGAAGCTAAGTAGGAAGCCATGACTTTCATTCCCCTTTGTGGTAATGGGGGCCTTCCTGATTTTTGTGGAAGTGGAGAGAGAGACCAAGTGGACAGCAGTAACAAGGCACTCCAACCCCTTCAAGTCAGGGAGGTGACAGAGAAGGCATGGATGAGCCTTGACTGGCTATAATGGAAAGGCCCTATCAACAGAGGCCAGTACTTTCTCTTCCACTTTGCAATATTGAGGCTGTACCTGTTTCATGTGCTGGAGTAGTGTCAGGCAAAGATAACCAAAACAGGTTTAAGTAAGTTCCAGAGTTCTATTATATCATATCCTAAATTTCCAGGTTATTATTTTTAAAAATCACCATTATACCTCAAACGAGAAAGTTCTGAAACTGAATAGGAAAAAAAGATGCCAATATCAAGACAGTGGATGTATTAAAATTATCTTATAGAGAGTTTAAATCATCCATCAAAAAAAGTTTTAATGAGTGATTACAAACATGCTTGAAACAAATAAAAACATAAAAACTCTCCAGCTAAGAAACAAATTCTCAGCAAAGAAATAGAAGGTTTAAAGAACCAAATGGAAATCTTAGAAATTAGAAATACAATAACTAAAATTAAAAACAAACCGTAAGAGATGGGCTTAACAGCAGAATGGAAGGAATAGAAGAAAGAATCAGTAAACTGAAAGATAAAACAATAGAAATTACCTAATTTGAACATCAGAGAAAAAATACACTGTATAAAGTAAGCATGGCTTCAGGGACTTCTGGGAATTTAATTAAATAGCTAACTCTTATGTCACCAGAGCCTTGGAAGGAGGAGGAAAAAAATAATGGGCAGAAAATTTTGCCAAAAATTTTGCCCAAAGATACAAACTACAGATTAAATAAGCTTATTGAACCAAAAAAGGCCCAAATGAATCTATATCAAAACACATTATAGTCAAACTTCTGAAAACAAAGAAAAATCTTGAAAGTAGTGAAGAAAAAATGATACTTTACCTCTACAGGAAAGACAGCTTGATTAACAGCAGGTTTCTCACTAGAAAACCATCGAGACTGGAAGACAGTGGCACACATTTTTCAAGGCTTAAAGAGAAATGTCATCCCAGAATTATAGCCAGCAGAAGTATCTTTAAAGAATGGAGGAGAGACTGGAGGGAAGCTAAAACCTTTTCAAATGAAGAGAAACTAAGATCTCTTTAAAAATAATGGTTGAAGAAAGGTTTCAATTTAAAAACAATTTAAAGGAAGGTAAACAATTTAAAAAGTAACATAAATATGGAATAAGGAAGAAAATGGCAAGTAAAAATAAGGTTAAATGTAATAGGCTTTATTTTTCTTGACTTTTCTAAATTGTTTGATAAATGAATGAAAAATTATAAAACTGATGTTCTAAATATATTTATGACATGTACCATACTGGAATAAAGTAAAAGGTTGTAAAAGGAAGCAAAACTTCTGTTTTATTCATACTTGTAAAATTATGATACAAATAGACTTTGAGAAGTTATATGTAAATTATGTAATATTTAAAAAATCACTAAAAGAGTTGTATGAAAAGATACACTAAAAATGCTATTTAAAAATCAAAATGGAATTCTAAAAACATTCAAGTAACACATAGGAAGTAAAGAAAAACAGAAAAGTAAAAAATGGAGGAAACAAATCAATAAGTATATTAAATGTAAATCATCTAATTAACCAATTAATCAACTAATTAATCTAATTAAAAGACACAGGCTGGCATAGTGGACAATGAATGGTATGTTGTCTATGAGAAATCACTTTAAATATAATGGAATAGGTAGTTTAAGAGCAAAATAATGGAAAAAATATATAAAGCAAAATTTGATAGAAGTCAGGAATGACTATATTCATATCAGATAAGGTAGTTTTTCTGATAAAAGAAAATTACCAGAGAAGCTCATTATATAACGATAAATGGATCACCCCACAAAGAATACATAGGATTCTAGTTTTTATACATCAAAAATACAAAGTTGTGGGGCTAGGGATGTGGCTCAAGCGGTTGCACACTTGCCTGGCAGGTGTGCGGCCCGGGTTCGATCCTCAGCACCACATACAAACAGAGATGTTTTGTCCACTGAAAACTAAAAAAATAAATATTAATAAAACTCTCTCTCTCTCTCTCTCTCTCTCTCTCTCTCTCTCTCTCTCTCAAAGAAAATACAAAGTTGTGGGCTGGGGTTGTGGCTCAGCAATAGAGCACTCGCCTAGCATATATGAGGCACATAAAAATAAATAAATAAAATAAAGGTTTGTGTCCAATTACAACTAAAAAATTTTTTAAAAATATAAAGTTGCAAAATGTGTGAGGGTAAACATTAACAAGAATTAAGATAATTATATAAGTCCACAATTGTAGATTTCAATAACTCTCTTTCTCATCAACTGACAGAAAAAAGAATCCTTGATTATATACAAGAATTCAACACCACAAAGTAAAAAGATCTACTGATAATTATGAAACAGTCACTAACAGAGTGTTATAGAAATATACCCAACAACAGAAGGATATAGATTATTTTCAGGTGGCCAAGAAACACCAAAATAGACAATATTTGAGTCATAAATATCATAAGACAAAAATAATTAAAATCATACAGACTGCGTTTTCCAAACACAATGAGTAAAATTAAAAATCAGTAACAGAACAATAACAGGAAAATCTACAAATGCTTGAAATATAAAGATCTCATTTCAATAAATACCTAAATCAATAAATGTAATTCATTGCATAAATATAATCAAGGACAAAAAAATCACGTGATCATCTCAATAGATGTAGAAGATCTTTGGTAACATTCAAGACCCATTCATGTTATTAAAAAAACCACTGAAGAAACTAGGGAGGGAAGGAATGTATCTCAACGTCATAAAGGCTATACATGACAAACCCAAAGTCAACATCATACTGAAATTATTTCCTTTAAAATCAGGAATAAAAAAAGGATGTCCACTCTCAGTACTTCTATTCAATGTAGTTCTTGAAATTCTAGCTAGAGAAGAGAAGGAAATTAAAAAGACACAAACAGAAAAAAAGAAGTCAAACTATTTCTTTTTGTTAATGACATGATTCTATAACATAAGGACTAAAAAAAAAGGACTTCAAGATCTGAGAAACAAGTCAACAAAGTAGCACAATACAAGATCAATATACAAAATTTAATAGCTTTCTTCTATTCCAATAATAAATCTTCCAAACTATCTCATTCACAATAACCTAAAAAAAAGAAAGAAAAGCAAAAAAGTTTAGGAATAAGTCTAACCGAGGTAAAAGTCCTCTACAATGAAAACTATAGAACACTGAAGAAAAATAGATCTTAGAAGATGGAAAGATCTGTCGTGTTCACACGTTCATGAATAGGTATTAACAAAAGCAATCCACAGATTTAATGCAGTCTCCATCAAAATACCAATGATATTCTTCGCAGAACTAGAAAAAAATCTAAAATTTATATGTAAAAAATAAAAGACCCAGAATAATCAAAACAATCCTGTGTAACAAAAGTGAGACTGAAGGCATCAGAATACCTGATCTCACATTATACTAAGAGCCATGGTAACCAAAACAGCATGGTATTGGTATCAAAACAGACATGAAGTCCAATGGAATAGAATAGAAGACACAGAGACAAATCCACTTAGAAACTGTCATCTAATACTTGACAAAGGTGCTGAAAGCATATGTTAGAAAAAAGATAATCTTTCTAAGAAATGGTGCCAGGAAAACTGGATGGATATCCACATGTAGGAGAATGAAACTAGATTCTCACCTCTCACCCTGTTCAAAAATCAATTCAAAGTGGATCCAAGACCTAGGAATTAGGCCAGAAACAGTGAAATTCCTAGAAGAAAACACTGGCACAGGAACCAACTTCTTATTTATTTTATTTTTTATTTGTTCTTTTTAGATATTCACGAGAGTAGAGTGTATTTTGACAAACTATACATATATGGAGTATAACTTCTCATTCTGTGGTTGTAAGGGGCTGACTTCTTTAATAAAATGCCTAAAATCAAGAAACAAACAAAAAATCAATAAGTGGGATGGCATGAAGTTAAAAAGCTCCTGAATAGTCAAGAAAACAGAAGTGTGAAGAGAGATCCTACAGAATGGGACCACAATCTTTGCCAGCTACTCCTTTGACAGGGGACTAATAACTGGGATATATATAGATATAAGTAGATCTATATCTGTCTATTTATTTATATCTCGAAGTTGGACATAATGGCACATGCTGTAATCCCAGTGACTCAGGAGACTGAAGCAGGAAAAATCACAAGTTCAAGGCCAGCTTCAGTAAATTAGCAGGACTCTTAAGAACTTAGTGAGAATCTGTCTCAAAATAACAAAATAAATAAATAAATAAATAGAACTTCAATCCTATGGAATGGGGATGGATACTTAAAAAACTTAGCTCCAAAAAACAAAACAAAACAAAGCCACCACACCACCAATAAATGAGCAAAAAATTTTAAAGAGGTATTTTTTCAAAAGAAGAAACACAAATGACCAACATTTCCTGCCCACATCCTGCATAGGTGATGGGAATGGAGTTCCTCTTGGTGGAATGGGCTGCCTGCGGAATAAAAGCTAAGAAAGGTAGGGCAGTGGAAAAAAACCAATGGACACAGAAAGTAATTTTAAAAGCAGGACGGGCCAGCTGATCTTACAGATTGCTCTTGCACACTAAAAAGAGCAAAATGGAGCTTGCGTTTGCTTTATTTATATCTGGGGAACATCAAAGGTTTTCCATGAAGTGTTCTTTGCCAAATAAGGTAGGAGGTGGGCTTTGAATATGTACTCTCGTGAATATCTAGAAAGAACAAATAAAAAATAAAATAAATAAGAAGTTGTTTCCTGTGCCAGTATGGGGAGTGTTGACTATGTGTTTTCTTCTAGGAATTTCACTGTTTCTGGTCTAATTCCTAGGTCTTGGATCCACTTTGAATTGATTTTTGAACAGGGTGAGAGGTGGGAATCTAGTTATGCCCAACTCTGGAGCTATGAGATTGGTCTTCCTAGTAGAATGGAGATAGAGGTCATGTGCCTTGGGCAACAATCCATTGCACACGGGTGAGAAGCCCGGATAGTTCCCAAGGAAGAACCCAAATCTCCATGGCTCCATAAGAAGTGAAGACCCTCAAGTAATTCACAGATGCCTAGGCAAATTCAGTTTCCTTAGCCATCAGGAGAATGCAAATCAAAACTATACTAAGATTTCATTTTACCCCAGTTAGAATAGCAATCATCAAAAATATGAAAGATGATAATTGCTGGTGAAATGTGGGGGGCAAAATATACTCTTATACATTGTTGGTGGATCTGCAAATTAGTACAACCACTTTGGAAAGCAGATTCCTAAAACAAAACAAAACAAAACAAAAAGCCATATGACCTAGCTATCTCACTCTTTAGTATTTATCTGAAAGAATTAAAATCAGCATACTATAGTGATACAATCACTTCTACATTTATGGCAGCATAATCCACAATAATGAAGTTATGAAACCAGCCCAGATGCCCATTGATAGATGAATGGATAAAGAAAATGTAGTAATATACACAATAGAGTTTTACTCATTAAAAAAGAAAAATGAAATTGTGGCATTTGCTGGTAAATAGATAGAAGTGGAAAATATTATGCGAAGTGGAAAATATTATGCTAAGTGAAATATCAGTCCCAGAAAGTCAAGGGTTGAATGTTTTCTCTTAGATGTGGAAGCTAGAGAGGAAAAAGGAATAAAAGGAGTTTTCATGAAAATAGAAAGAAGATCAGTAGAGTAGGAGTGAAGACCAAGGCAAAGGACAGAAGGGAAGGAAAACAGGAAGGACTGGGGAATGAAGCTGACCAAATTATCCTATGTGCTTGTATGAATATATCCCAGTGCATTCCAATTTTTTATAAAATTACAATGCACCAATTTTAAAAATAAATAGAAGGAAAAAAATTTGTAATAAAGTAGAAGGAGATCAGGGGAAATGAAGCGGGGGGGAGAGAAAGAAGGTTTACTGGGGATTGACAGAGCAAACGATGCCATATGCATTTATAAATATATCAGATATGAACTCTATTGTTTTTATAACTATAATACCATAATGAATTTTTAAAAATTGTTTAAAAATCCAAGCATGTATATTTTAAAGAAATTAAGAGAATGATATGTGTTAAGAGAAATTAAATATATATGTGTTAAGAGATAAGAATCTATGTGTTTGGTGCTGGAAAAACTGGATATCCATATATATATATATATATATATATATATATATATATATAGGAATGACCTATCAACCTACACAAAAGTCCAATCAAAGTGAATCAAAGACTTAGGAATTAGATAGGAAAGTTTGCAAATGCTAGAAGAAAATATAGGGCCAACACTCCATCATATAGGTTCAGGCACTGACCTAAATTCAAGAAATAAAATCAAGATAGATAAGTGAGATGGCATCAAGTTTAAAAGTTTCTGTGCAGCAAAGGAAAAAATTAAGAGCATGAAGGGAGAGCTTACAGAATGGAAGAAAATCTCTGCCAGCTTCTCCTCTGACAAGGTATTAATATGCAGACTATATAAATAATTCAAAAAACTTAATACCCCGAAAACAAAACAAACAGTCCAATTAATAAGTAGGCAAAAGAACTAAAATTACATTCCTCAAAAGAAGAAATTCAAATGTCCAACAAATATACAAAAAATTGGACATTTTTAGCAAAGAGAAATGAAAATTAAAACTACACAAAGATTTCATCCCACTTTATTCAGAATGGCAATTATCAAGAATACAAATAAAAATAAGTACTAGAGAGGATGAGAGAGGAAAGATACACTCATACACTCTTGGTGAGGCTGCAAAAATTAGTACAACCACTCTGGAAAGTTGTATGGTGATTCCTTAAAAGACTAAGAATGGAACTATCATATGACGCAGCTATCCCACTCCTTGGCTTTTATCCAAAAGAACTGAAATCAGCAGATAATAGTGACAAGTCACTTCAGTGTTTACAGCAGCACAATCACAACAGCCAAGTTATGAAAACAGCCCAGATGCCTATTAATATATGGATGAATAAAGAAAATGGGTATATATACACAATGAGTTTTACTTATCCACAAAGAATGTAGAAAGCACCAATAATAAATAAATAAATAAATAAATAAGTAAGTAAGTAAAAGGCAGATCCATAGAGTAGAGAGGAAGGAGAATAGGGAAAGTGATGAGGGGAGGAATAGGGGAAGGGAATCAGTCCTGAAATGGAGTAAATCAAACTCCATGTATATATGATTTTGTCAAAATGAACCCCAATACTATGTGTAACTATAATGCTCTAATAAAAAGACTATATATATGTTAAGAGAAATCAAGAGAATACATACATATACACTTTTTCTTTAAAACAAAAACAAGCTACGGACTTGGAAAAAATATTTGCAAACCACATATCTGACAAATTATTGTTATCTATAATATGTAAATAATCTCAATTGAACAAAAATCAAAGCATATAGAAACTAGGTGAAAGACATGAGGAGACATTTAACTAAACAGGATATACAAATGGCAAATAAGTCCATGAAAATATTTTCTATAACATTAGCTAGTCTTTAAGAAAATACAATTAAAACAACAGTGAAACAGTGAAATACCCATCAGAACAACCAAAATAAAAAAAATTGTTGTGACGTTAAACACTGGTGAGGATGCATAAAACTATACCATTCATTCATTGCTGGTGGGGAATATATAATGGTACAGCTACTTTGAGAAACAATTTCTAAGTTTGATATGGAGTTAGAAATGTACCTAGCATATGACTCAGCAATTGTACTCCTAGGGATTTATCCCAGGGAAATGAAAGCTCACATCCACAAAAAAAGCTATGTACAAATATTTATAGCAGTTTTATCTGCAATAGCCACATGTTCACTTATATGTGAACGGTTAAACTAATGGTGACACATTGATACTTATTTTTGCATATTGATCTTACCATCAACTTATTAAACTCTCATATTTTTATGATCTTAAAATATAATGTGTAGGCTTTTCTAATAGTCAATTATTTTTCTAAAAGTAGGGTGATCATTTTTTTCATCAGTTTTACATATTTACACAGTAGAAAGGAGAGTATTAGAATAGAGTTTGAGGTTTTAATGCTTTCTAGAAATTTAACATAAAATTTACCACCTTGTAAATTCTATTACTACTTCCTTTTTTTAAAAAAAAAATGTGGAGTCATTTTTGACATTTCCTTTCCAATAAAAATTCCTCATCACTTTCCTCCCCATTTCATTTCATTGCCTAAAAGTCCAGACAATTAAAAATAAATTTCATGTTAATACTGGTGACTTCTTATTTCTTCTGACTAATAAAATTCTATCATTTCATAGTCATGCATGATAGTTGCTTTCATGCTTTGGTAGATATCCTCTACCATCATGGGGAAGATGCCTTCACTCGAAGTTTACTAAGAAACTTTTTCTACAATCCATGTTAAAGTTTTTACTAATTTTTTAGCATCTATCAATGGGATGATATCCTTTCTTATATAATCCATTAATTGTATGCTTGAGAATCCATTTTTGAATTTTCAGGAAGTACATGTTTTTCTCTTCTGGGAACTGTTTGTTAATGTTTTTGTTCCTTTTTCTATTGGGATATTTATAGAATTTCTTTATTTTTCATATTTATTCTTTGTCAATTATACATATTACATATGTCTTCTTCCAGTTGTTAACTTGTTCTGAAACATTCTTTAAGGTGTCTCTTGATGAACAGAAATTCATGTGGGTTTATATCATGTGTATATGCCTCAAAATATTTGTATTACATTTTACATTTGTTTGACATTTGGAAAATTATAACATTTTAGAATTAAAAGTCTTTCATTTTAAATAGTTAAATTTATCAGCTGTCTTCTTGTATCTTTCAATTCTGTTGACAAGATGGATGACAATTTGATTCTATCTCTTGATGTTGATTTTATTCTTTTCTCTATGGAAGGTTGAGATCTTTTTGGGATAAAGTTCAATGATGCTCCAAGTCCTAACTTGGGACCAGAAGTATCATCATCCTCTAGGATCTGTTAGAAATTCAAATTGTGCCACTCAACCTTGGACCCACTAAATAAAAATACTCTGGGGATGAATTCAGCAAACTTTATTTTCACCAGATGTCATAGGATGAATCTGATGCATACAAAAGTTTTGAACCTCTGTTCTAGATTCTTGTTACTCAAAATCTGATCCATAATTTAGCATTGTTTTAGTTAGCTTTTTGTTATCAAAAGACCTAACAAAGAACCATTTAGAAGAGGAATAGTTTATATTGGCTCAAGGTTTCAAGAGTTTCAGTTTATGGTCAACCAACACCATAGTTTCAGGCCCAAGGTAAGGCAAAACATCATGGAGGAAGGGTGGGGCAGAGAAAAAACAGCTCAGGACAGGCAAACAGGAAGCATAAAGAAGTCTTCTCACAAAGGACAAAACATAAACCCCAAGGCACACACTCCCAGTGACCTACTTCCTTAGCCACACCCTACCTATTATTATTGCCCTGTTAATTAACATCAGTGGATTAATTCACTGATTAGGTTATAACTCTCATAATCTGATCATTTCACCTCTGAAAATTCTTGTGTTTGGGGAGACAACTCATATTTAAACCATAACAAGCATCATCAGCTACATACATAAATGTATCAAACGTTATACGGTGTTAGATTATGATGGTTGAAGTTTAAAAAGTGAAGTTTTCAGTAGAGAATAAAATTTGACTTTCCACCTATTTCAATTTTATTAAAATTATTTGTAAAATTTCACTTTGTCAAAAGTCTTTTAGAAAAGTCTATATTAAAATTTGGTTGGGTATTTTAACATTCTTAGTTACTTGACTTTCATCATCATCTTTTACTAACTATTGGAGACTTGAAGCTTTGCCAGTATATCAAACTTTTATTTTTATTTTTCTCATTCTGTTTTTTAAAAATAGGCATCATTAGAAGTTGCTGGAATAATAAAGGAAGGACAATTGGTAAACCTAGATGGAAAAATTGAATGTGAAGAACCTGATCGTCAGTTTAATAACTTTGTTGGAACCTTGTATTTAAGGGGTAAAAGGTATCATTTTTCTCTTCTCAAGTATATTTTTTCCCTCTTCTGGAGCACAGTTAGTTGCAGTTTCTGTTCTGTCCACTAATAACATTTGAAAGCATTATAATTATTTACATTTTCCTTGACTTTGAAATACCCTGAAGCTCCTGTGAAAACATTGAAAATAAGGAAACGATTCAGCATTTTCTTAATCAGGATACCTGTGTTAGTCAACTTCATGTTACTGTAATAAAATACCTGAAACAATTAACTTGTAAAAATGAAAAAGTTTATTATGGCTCATAGTTCTAGCCCAAGATTGGGTAGACTTTTGGTCTCTGGCAAGGGTGGCATATCATGGAGGGAGTGAATGGCAGAGAAAATTGCTTATGTCATGAGCCAGGAAACAGAGAACAAAGTTAGGAAGAGTTAAGTTTCCACTATTGCTTCCATAAACCTCCAGTGACTTAAAGACTTTCCACCAACCCCCACTTTCTATAGGTTCCAACATCTCCCAATAGCACCACCCTGAGGATCAAGGCTTTAACACGTGGTCATTTGGGGAACATTATTCATATTTAAACAATAGCAACCAATAAATGCTATGGATAAAGAAATCAACTCCAAGTTACCTTTGACTATAAGCACTGAGCATTATCACATGGAGTAAATCAGTGAGAAGAACATGGTTTTGAAAGTGACCAAGGATAAGCCAAATGGACTTGGTTTGATCATAACAGAGAGGTCTTCTTTACAGTTGCTCCAGTCCTATGCACTTTGTAGACTTTTTAGGAACATATTTTATATGGTGGGTCAATCTAGTGCTGGAGGTAAGGAGGACAAGTAAATATAGCAGGATGAACCTGTTTTCTGTGCTCTGAATTACCCCATGCAATCCCTTCTATAGGTTACTAAATTGATACACAGGCATTGGTCTACAAAACGTTCTCGGACAATTTTTTTTAAAGCTGTGATTTTTTTTATTATTTCTTACATGACAATAGTGGAGTACATTACATTCATTTTTTTTTTGCATTACAATTCTTAATACACCTTTATACCGCAATTTATCAAATCTCTGTTTGTATATATGATATGTTGACATCAAATTCACATCTTCATACATGAATTTTGTATAAAGATGATGGTCTCTTTCCACTATCCCCTTCTCCCTCCCTTTCCTTCCCACCCCTATTCCCTATCTAGAGGTAATTTTCACCCATGCTTTCCCTCCCTACCCCACTTTGAGTCGCCCCCCCCATTATATCAGAGAAAACATTCAGCATTTTTTAGGGATTGGCTAACTTCACTTAGCATAATCTTCTCTAATGCCACTCATTTCCCTGCAAATGCCATGGTCTTATTCATTTTTAGTGCAGAGTAATATTCCATTGTGTATACATGCCACATTTTTTTTTTTTTTATCCATTCATCCACTGAAGGACATCTAGGTTGGTTCCACAGTTTAGCTATTGTGAATTGTGCTGCTATAAACATTGATGTGGCTGTGTCCCTGTAGTATGCTGTTTTTAGGTCCCTTTGGCATAGTGCAAGAAGAGGAACAGCTGGGTCAAATAGTGGTTCCATTCCCAGCTTATCAAGGAATCTCCATACTGCTTTCCAAATTGGCTGCACTAATTTGCAGTCCCACCAGCAATGTATGAGTGTACCTTTTTTCCCCACATCCTTGCCAATACCTGTTGTTGTTTGTCTTCATAATGGCTGCCATTCTTACTTGAGTGAGACGATATATTAGAGTAGTTTTGATTTGCATTTCTCTGATTGCTAGAGATGATGAGTATTTTTTCGTGTATTTGTTGACTGATTGTATATCCTCCTCTGAGAAGTGTCTGTTCAGGTCTCAGTGTCATTTATTGATTGGATTATTTGCTTTTTTTTTTTTTTTGGTGCTTATCTTGTTGAGCTCTTTATATACCCTAGATATTAGAGCTCTATCTGATGTGTGAGGGATAAAAAATTGTTCCCAGGATGTAGGCTCTCTGTTCACCTCACAGATTATTTCTTTTGCTGAGAAGAAACTTGTTAGTTTGCATCCATCCCATTAGTTGATGCTTGGTTTTAATTCTTGCGCTATAGGAGTCTTATTAAGGAAGTTGGGGCCTAACCCCACATGATGAAGATTAGGGCCTACTTTTTCTTCTATTAGATGCAGAGTCTCTGGGTTAATTCCTAGGTCCTTGACCCATTTTGAGTTAACTTTTGTGCATGGTGAGAGATGGGGATTCAGTTTTATTTTGTTGCATATGGATTTCCAGGTTTCCCCAGTACCATTTGTTGAAGATACTATCCTTCCTCCATTGCATGCTTTCAGCACCTTTGTCTAATATAAGAAAGTTGTAATTTTGTTGGTTAGTCTCTGTGTCCTCTATTCTGTACCATTGGTATACCAGCCTGTTCTGGTGCCAGTACCTTGCTGTTTTTGTTACTATTTCTCTGTAGTATAGTTTAAGGTCTAGTATAGTGATACCACCTGTTTCATTCTTCCTGCTTAGAATTGCTTTAGCTGTTCTGGATCTGTTATTTTTCCAAATTTTATAAGCACTCTAGGCATAAGAGATAGTTTCTATCTAAAATTTATAATCATCATGACTTTGGAATGGTGAGCAGTAGACACCAAAGAAAAAATTTTTTTCATGCTCTTTTAGAAATAGGTGACTATATAAAGAAACATCTATTTTATTGTCGTCTGCTTCCAGAGTTGAAGTTGCCAAAAAGAAATATATGTAAGGTGAAGGCTAGTTTTAAATTCTGTGTCACTGAAGGCCAGATATCAGTCAAGAACAATTTAGAGGAAGGAAAGTTTGTTGGGGGTTTATGGTTTCAAAGGCCTCAGTTCAAATATGGCCAACTCCATGGCCTGGGGCCTGAGGTGAAGCTATGCATCACAGGGTGAGGTCCCAGGGCAGGAAAGCATCTCAGTTCATGGCATGGTCAGGAAGGAGAGAGAGAGAGAGAGAGAGAGAGAGACCACAGGGAAGACGAGCCCTTTTGGGGTATACCTTCAGTGATCCACTTTCTCCAACTGTAAAGGATCACCTGTGGAGACAACCTGTGAGGAGGAGCACAAAAGAACAGACAGACACAGCAGACAGACAGGAGGAGCAGAGAGGAGTGAAGTGGTGAAGAAGAAGTGCAGAAGTGAACTCAAAGAACACATACCCCCTGTGACCATGACCATATTCTAATTAGCGTTTCTTTCACCCGAGTGCCAGCTAACTGAGATAAAGTCCAGGTTAATACAGACACAGAGCCCCTTCTCTCCAAGGACAGGTTTAAGGAAACTAGGTAGTGCCTGCACGATTGTCTTATTACCTCACAGGGAGGAGGCTGGGCCTTCCAATCCTGGGAATTAGGGCTCCAGTTACCCCCTGGGAGTTTGCTCACTTGGGGAATGCTCCCCTGTCTATTTCCATGATCAGAATACCTACATCCAACCATACCCCACCCGACAACAGTTACTACCCAGTCTATTAAAACTCAGGTGGATTAGGCTACAATTCTCACAATCCAATAATTTCACCTCTGGACATTCCTGCATTAACACAGGAGCTTTGGGGGAACACCGTCTATCCAAACCATAACAAGGCCTATGCTTTGTTATCACACTGTGAGAAAAGGACTTCTTTGGTACTTTATAAATGCTCTTTCTTATTTTTAGTCCTATTTCAGTTGGTCCTGACCAGATGTTGCTGAGAGGTACACAGCTGAAAAATACACAGTGGATCATTGGTGTAGTCATTTACACTGGATTTGAAACCAAATTGATGCAGGTAAAATAGTCTGTGATGACGAATTTTCTGATTCTGGATGTTTCCTTCTGATTATATGAAGTGAGGGAGTTTAGTATATATCTTTTGAATTCAGGAGGCTCATTCCTCTTTATTACTCTGAAATTTAAAGGCAGGTTCATATTATACCTCTCATTTTAGATATTTCTTCAGCTTTTCAAAATTATTTCTTACCAGATATTTATTACCAAATTGCAATTATCTTGTTTTTACAGTATAATTCTGTATGTGTGTGTATGTTTGTGTTTGTGTATGTGTGTGTATTTTGTTCTTTGGATATATGTGCATGTGTGCCTGCTGTGTGAACATGAATAAATGTGCTATTGTGCAGAATTCCGTCAAATCACCTCTCAAGAGATCACAGGTTGAGAAAGTAACCAACATGCAGATCCTCATTTTGTTGCTACTACTCTTTGTGATATCTGCAGTGAGCTGTGTGGGAGCCACAATCTGGAACAAAATGTACCTGGAAAACATTTGGTACATGGGAATTAGTGGTAAGTGTTTAAGAGTTCAAGAAGCTGCCACTTTGGGAAGTTATGCTTTTAAAATAGGGACTTTAAAGACTTGTTTCCCTGCTTTTGTTTAAAAGGGTCCTCCCTTATTCTAACAATTTTGGCTGGTGTCTTTTTTTTTTTTTGAGAAAGTGATTGTAAAGTAGTACTAGAAACAATGTTCCCTTCTTAAAAATTTTAAATCTTTATTTATTTTTTAAAGCTTTATTTTTAATTGAGAAATAATTGCCTTTATATATGCAGTGCAATATGATTTTTGACATGTATACATTGTAGAACAATGTAATTAAGCTAACTTTTATATCCTTAACCTCACATACTATTTTCTTGTTCTGAAAACATTTAAAAGCTTCTCTTTTGGCAATTTTCAAATACACAGTGGATTAGTATTAATGATGGTCAGCACTGTACAATCAATCTCCTGTTTAACTGAAACTTTAAACTCTTTAACACAGACCTCCATTATGTCCTTCTCCCTATCTCCCAGACCCTGGAAACCACCATTCTACTCTCTATGTCAATGACTGACATTTTAGATTCTAAACATAAGAGTGCTGCAGTATTTGCCCTTTTGTGATTGACTTATTTCACTTAACACAATAGCCTTCAACTTCATCAATGTTTTTACAAATGACAATATTGCTTTATATTTTAAGGCCAAATAGTATTTCTCCTGTGCGTGTGTGTGTGTGTGTGTGTGTGTGTGTGTGTGTGTGTGTCTCATATTTTCTTTATCAATTCTTTGCTTGAAGGACACTTAGGTTGATGCTGAACCCTGGCTTTTGTAACTCTACTGCAAAAAACACAAGAGGGCCTTATCTCTTTCACACACTAATTCCTTTCCTTTGAGTATCTACCCAGCGGAGGAACTGTTTGATCATATGATAGCTCTAGTTTTAATATTTTGAGGAAACACCATAGCATTTTCCAAAATGGTTGTGCTAATTTACATACCCCCTAATGGTGTACAAGGGTTCCCTTTTCTATCATTCCTTGATACGACTTGCTATTCTTTTATAAAAGCCATTCTACCAGATGTAGTATGCAAACCCATTGTGGTTTTAATTTACATTTTTCTGATCATTAGTGATATTGAGCATTTTTTTCACATACCTATTTGCCATTATATGTCTTCTTTAGAGAAATGTCTGTTTATGGCCTTTGCCCATTTTTTAATTGGGTTGCTTTCTAGCTGTTGGGTTTTTTAATTCTCTCTATATTGTCAATATTAGTCAATTATGAGACCGATAATTTAAGATTGTTTAAAAATTATTAGGACAATTACAGATAGTTATGGCATTCCAAAATACAGGAGAGAGATAGGACTCAGGGAAGAAGCACAAGAATGTGAGCCAGACACACAAGGGTCCAAGTCTTTAGCTCTAACACTTAGTGACTATAAGAATTTTGATGAGGCTTTTCCTTCACTAGGCCTTGCTTCCCTCATTTGAAAATGGAAATAATACCTGCCTCATCAGGTCAATACAGTTTTGTGTGTGATGTACATTGATGAGAAAATGAGGACAGTGGGCATGGAATGGGGGGGGGATTCGTTTATTAAATCAATTTGCTGTAAGTAAAGTATTTTTAAAATTTTTAAATTTGTTCTTTTTAGTTATACATGACAGTAGAATGTATTTTGACATATCATACATACATGGAGCACTCATTCTTGTGGTTGTACATGATGTGGAGTTACACTGGTCATGTATTGATATGTGAACACAGGAAAATCGTGTCTGATTCGTTCTACAGTCTTAAAGTGAACTAGTATATGACATGAAAAGTTCAGCATTTTTTTAATTAATGTATTTCTATGTTTCAGAGTAAAGCATTATATACTTTCTGGCTTTTATAGTCTGTCTTTGAGGATCTTGAACTATTTTAACCTCCCTTATGTAGACCTGTTTGGGAACATTTTAGGAATAAAGAAACCAAGTTATAAACTCTGTAGATAGCATCAAAACCTGAGGCAGGTTTATTCTTAAGCCATGGGGATTTCCAGATGTTCCCTGTCCAATTCTGATTTTCAATGTTATAGATTTTAGATTACTTTCAAAAGGCAATCTGGATTTAAATTTCCTTCTTCAATTTGCTCTAACAGAAGAGAGTTAATATTATCTGTATTAGTCAGCTTTCCATTACTGTAATAAAATTCCCCAAATAATTAACATGTAGAGAAAAGGTTTATTTTGGCTCACTGTTTTAGTGGTTCCAGTTGGCTTTGTTGTTTTAAGGTAGCATTTCATGGTAGAGCAAAGCTGCTTACATTTAGAGACAGGGAGCAAAGAGATGATGGAGGGGACTAGGGGTCCCACAGTTCCCCTTGGAGGTATGTATCCAATGACCTAAGAACTTCCCATCAGTAACCCCCACCTTTAATGTTTCCACCATTAACCAAAAAGTTCACCCTTAGGCCTTTAACGTATGGGCTTTTGGTGGACATGCTACGTCCAAACTATGACATCATCTTATTTTGGACATAAAAAAATAAGTTTATGTCCAAACTGAACAAAAGTTACTGATATTTTGGTTTCTATAAAATTTGTCAAGGTTGTATGCCATATAAATTACCTCCTCTTCCCTTTTCTGTCAGACTTCTTTTTTTGTTTGTTTTCATAATACATTTTTTTAGTTGTAGGTGGACATGATATCTTTATTTATTTTTATGTGGTTCTGAGGATCGAACCCAGTGCCTCATATGTGCAAGGCAGGAACTCTACCACTGAGCTACAGCCCCAGCTCTCTGCAGACTTCCTGAAAGAGGAAGTGACTCTTATTGTTTCTATTCCCTGGTCACTATAGTGCCCATATAAAAAGTAGTTATGTACACATGACACTGACTTCAGTGGTATTCTATTGCCTACACTGGATTGGCAAATCACTGCTTGTACCTGTGAGTGGTTTTATTGACATAGCCATGCCTACTTGTTTTTGCGTTGTCTGAGGCTATTTTAATGTCACAATGGCAGAGCTGGGTAGTTGCAAAGGAGATCCTCTATCTGTTACTAAAAATATTTCCTGCCTCCTGGTATACAGGGTCAAGTTAAGCCTTCTCCAGTATGCCAATACCAGGACCTTTATTACCTTATCCATTCCTATGGTATGATATACTCCTACTTCCTCCTCAGGGCCTAATCTCCATCAACAAAGCACTGCCTGCTTTTTGGTATCTTGCAGGAACCTTACATTAACTGGCTGTTGATACCTCTAGGCCTTTTGTCCCATGCTCCTTTGGGCCTCAAATTCACCTCTGGTCCCTTTCACCTGAACACCTAACACTGCTCAATGAGGCCAAGATGAGGCAGTATCTTCTCTTGTGGCATTTCATGACTTACTTCTCCCAGACTTTATACTTAGGAGTTCTATTTGGTTCTATTATAATATACATAATAGAATTCATTCCATTTCCATGTTTCATGATTATTGTTTATTTGCCCCTCAACCCTAGATTGTGAATTTTTTATGTAGGTCTTTTAAAAAATGTTTTTATTAGTACATTATAGTTGTGCACAATAGTGAGGTTCATTTTGACATAGCCAAACATGCATGGAATATAATTTGCTTTATTTTAGTCCCTAGTACGTCTCTCTTCACCGCCCTCTTTACTCTTCCTGTTTCCCTTCCTCTATGCTCCTGATCTTTCTCCTCGTTATTTATTTTTTAAAATATATTTTTAGTTGTTGATATACCTTTATTTTATGTATGTATTTATATGTGGTGCTGAGAATCAAACTCAGAGCCTCACACATGCTAGGCAAGTGCTCCACCACTGAGCACTCTACCACTGAGTGCTCCAGCCCAATTTATTGTTTTTTAATTACTGCTTTATAGATATACACAATGATGAAATTCACTGTGTTATATTCAATGTACATAGCAAAATTTGGTCAATTTCATTCCACTGTGCCACCTTTCCGCATTCCTTCTCCCTTCTCCTCAATCTTTTTTTACTCCATAGTTTGCTCTTTTTTTTTCATAGAAATCCCCACACTTTTTGTTCCATTTATTTATTTCATTGGTTCTTTTTATTTATACAAGACAGTAGAATACATTTTGACATAAATAATTATACAAGCATGGAATGTATCTTGTTCTAATTCACACCCAAGTGCCTCTCCTGAACAGACACTTCACAGAAGAGGAGATACAAATGCTCAACAAATATATGAAAGAATGTTCAATTTGAAAATGCAAATTAAGTGAGATTCCATCTGAATCCAGTCTGAATGACAACCATCAAGAATACAACAATAAATATTGATGAGGATGTGGGGAGAAAAGGCACACTCATACATTGCTGGTGGGACTGAAATTGGTGACACCACTCTGGAAAGCAGTATGGAGATTCCTCAAAAAATTAAATATGAAACCACCATTTGACCTTGGTTATATCACTCCTTGGTATAAATCTGAAGGTATAAATGTAGACTACAGTGATGCAGCCACATCAATGTTTATAGCAGCTCAAGTAACAAGAGCTAAGCTATGGAACTTAAACTAGGTGTCTTTCAACAGATGAGTGGGTAAAGAAAACTGGGTATATATGCTCTAGAGAATATTACTCAGCCATAAAGAAGAATGACTTTATGTCATTTTGCCAGTCAATGGTTGGTTCTGGAGCCTATCATGCTAAGTGAAATAAGCCAGTCTCACAAAAGTAAAGGTCAAATGTTCTCTCTGATACATGGATGCTAACACACAACGGGGGGGTGGGGTTCTGACTACAATTGTAGGGCCTGTGAATGAAGGTTCTCTGTAGGTGGCCTGTGGGATAGAAACCTCCACTTGGATGATGAACATCACTGGGATACCTTTCTTGTGACTTGGGGAGATTGACAGTTGATGGTCATTTTTCTGAACTCCTACACGGCTGGCAGTTTTGGATTTGCTGAGTGCCCACTCCCCTCTGCTTGGAGTTTTTGGTAGTGGCTCTAGCTAGACACTTGGCCGTTGTCTGCAGTGTGGAGCCTTTGGGTGCGGACTTTCTGTGGACATACTGGCGTGGAAGCTTCCACCACGGCTGAGGCAGATGACTGGCATTTTACCTATCAGTGTGATGGAGTTAGGGTGTCAGCCCGTCGTTGCCTCAACTCCTGCGGAGGCTGTGGGGGAGCACTGGGTTGGGTTTAGCACTCCCTGGGCGTGACTTGTTGTCAGGTCAGCTCCACTCCACTTCCCTTGTCCACAGTGAAGGGGAGGGGTTTGGGCAGCATTCAACTAATAAAGATCTCTCTGCACTTCCGGATGGATTACTCAGACAAGACCATTCAGAAACTTTCCCTGTGGTTTTATTTGTAGGTGAGGAGAAGCTGTATGGGTTTACTTTCCTCTAGGGAGACTGGCTAGCTGTGGACTTTACAGAACGATTGCCCTGCCCCAGCACAGCTTTTAGCTCACACTCGGTGATCCCCTTCACTCTTTGCTGCTTCTGTCCCATTTTGACTTGGTTTCATTTTCTTTCCAACTTTGTTAAGGAAGTAAATTTATGGGCTTTTCCTTTTCTTCTTTGTCTCTTTGTTAAACCTCCCTTCTGAGTTTGGGTCAAGAACCTCTGTCCTTATTTTCTGCTCTGGTAACCAAATTCCAAGTCCCTCCAAATCTCAAGATGTCCAATATTGAGTTTTAGAGTGTTTACTCTGTTGCTCATCATTCATTGGTCTTTCACTACATGTTTTTCTGGGCTATGGCTGATCAAGAGTTGCTGCCTAGATTTGCTCTGCCTTCTTCTCTCTAGATTATGCATTTTTAAAATATATATATATTTTTAGTTGTCAATGAACCTTTTTTTTTTTTTTTTTTTAAATTTACTTATATGTGGTGCTGAGGATTGAACCCAGTGCCTCACAAATTCCAGGCAAGTGTGCTACTGGTGAGCCACAGCCTCAGCCCTAGATTATGTAGTTTTGAGGACAGGAATCATTGTACCCTTAACTTCAAGAACATTTTTTTAATAACAAACTCAGTAATTAATTGACTATAAGAAATAATTTTTGAGTTGACATAGAACTTTATAATGTTCTAGTCCAATTTCTTGACTTACTGCTGCGAAACTCAGATGCCATATGGCAACCAAAAAGTACAGATGTAGTGAGTGGCATATTTGGAAAACGAACCTAGAATTGGTTCCAGACTATATCAATATTCCCAGGATACTCTAGTTCAAAAGAAGAGGACACTTGTTGGATTAAAATTATAACTGCACTTTCAATAATTAATAAACTTGGCAAAACACTGAAAGTTTTGTCTTGGTTTCTCTGTCCATAAAATGGTCATAGTAAAAAATCTACCTCTCCTTTTCTTAAAAGATTGATTTATAAATCTAAGGTAAATATAACAATATAATCATGGCAAATAAGGAAATGTTAGTCAACTTGAGGTCATAGAGTTTGAAAAGATGTGACTTACTTTCAAGTTGATGTAATTTAGAAATCTAGATTTTGCTCCAATTGTCCTACATTACCAGTTATGTTTCTCTAAAAGAAAAAAAAAGGAATACAAGATTTTTAACTTACAAGTTAAAATAATTCTTTAATTTTATTCAATTATATGAACTTGTGTTCAGCAAAATGTAACACTTCTACAAAATAATTTGGCTATCTTTTTTCAGTTATACCCCATACCCCATGTAACACAGATATATAAACAAAATATAAGATTGAGATGCAAGTTTTCAGAAAAATATATACATAATTCAGTGTGTACATATCCCCTGAACACCTTCAAAATATTTTAAAGTCACTTTCTCTGAAATTAGGTTGAATTTCTTATTGGAAAATTACTGTCTCAAACACACAAATATCTCTTGAAAATATGAGTATATGTATAGATTTTACAAAGCCTCCCATTTACCTCTTTTTTGGCCTTCACTACTTTTGTTAAATTTTAAAAAGTCTAATATAAGTACCTATTTATATGCTCATGTTTTAGTTTCCTTAACTAAAGTGAAGTCTGTCTCTGACTTCACACCCACTGTTACATCCAGCTACAATGTCCTCCTCATTCTCTTCCTCTTATCTCCTGCATTTAGCAAACTTCCTTCTCCTTCAAACTCCGCTCATCTCCTTTTCTGAGATGTTCCTGTCTGAGATGCTGGCCCTTTTCTTTATGTCATTGTCACCATGCTCAATGTTCTGTGCCACCATGGAATTCCTCACACCATCTTCACTGTCCTGGCTTTCTTCCTCAGTCCGAATCCTGACCTCCCTGAGAGCAGGGTGATCTCGAATCTCCGTGCTTCCCATACTGGTCATGCATGGCTGCTATTTGATTAATTTTCATAAAAATATTCATTTTGGGGTCCACTTTTAATCATGATTTTCATGGAAAAATTCCACAATTCTAATAAAGTGGTAATTCAAATGAGGATAAATGAAACCATTGTCTGAAGCTGTGACATAGTTCTGCTGATTTTCTCCACAGGTATCACCCCCCACAACCATGTGTTTGATATACTGGTATTCATTATCTTGTACCATAACCTTGTTCCCATCAGTCTGCTGTTAACTCTGGAAACTGTGAAATTCATTCAGGCCCAGTTTATAAACTGGGTGAGTATTAAAATCAGAAATTTAAACAAAAATTCTCTCTTGAGCCATGGCTTTTATTTGATATCAAAGAACTAATAATGTCATTGAGTCCTTGTGACAGGGCTAGTATAGCCACTGGGCCAGGGACGCTTTCAACAGAAAGACAAGCACTGGTGTCAACCTGGCTCAGCAATGGTGGGACCCTTGTGTTAATCTTGAGGACATCATTTTTTCATACCTTTTTTTTTTTTTTTTCTAACTGTTGAAACAGGTTTAAGAGATAGTGGCTTGGTAGTGAGTATGGAAAGATAGTTAATCTAATAAAATTCAAAATACTCAACAGTGAAGGAGGCTTACAGATCATAGCCAGAATGATAGATTCTTGGCAATCATTCCAGAATCACTTCAAATTAATTAAAAATTTTTTAGGTTGTCAGTCATGTATTGACACTAATATTTAATGAATTGGGGACTAAACTAATTTAACAGTTTGAATGGGGCTATAATTTTTAATTATTATCTTTGAGTATTTGTCTTTGAAATAAAATTATTTCTAAATGTTGCATATTTAAAAAATCTTCTTACTGTGCCATTGGATGGCCATAATTTGAAGAACATTTTTTTGTTGTTGTTGATGTTATCTTTTGGTGGTGCTGGCATCAAACCCAGGATCTCATCGTGCTAGGTAAGGTTTCCACTACTGAGCTACACACCTCCAGCCAGAGAGTAATATTTTAACAGCCAAGAAGTGAGACAAAGTGCTTTCAAGTGTATTCTCATTTAATTTTGTAGAGTGCTGTGAGATGAGACACAGAGATGCTAACTAACTTAGGCAAGTTCACAGGTTGGCTGAGGCAGAGCAAAGAATTTGAAAGCCAAGTCTTTTGATCCCTGTTCACCAATACAGGTGCCTCTGCTTCTCCTAAATTGATTCTCCTGTTGTATGAGAGAAGTTAACCTATTGGGTTAATCTAAGTATTCTACACTGTCCATTGTGGGTTATTTTTAAATGTTGATCACATAGAAATACCAATGCCAGGGTCAGCCTTCTACAAGAGATTTTGAGCCTCATTCTAATTATGGTTTGGACTGTATTTTTCATTTGTTGCAGGATGAAGATATGCATTATGAACAAAATGATCTTTATGCCATGGCCAGAACATCCAACCTCAATGAAGAGCTTGGGCAGGTGAGAGACTTTTCAGGGAATGAGCAATGTGATAGGAGCTTCATAGAAGACTCTAGGGAGAGCTTTTGCAAATCTCAATGCCACCGTGAGAACAGGGTACAGTTCAAATTGACATGTGGAGTGGGAATAGGAGTAGGCATGTTTCGTTCAAAATATTGATAATTCTGCATCATGTTTAAATATACTGCATCATGTTGAAGGAGAACAAACTCAGTACAGGTTATTATGTGTTTATGAAAGAGTGAAAAGCTAGAAGGGAAGAAAGGGAAGGCTGATGTTAGCTCTCAGGTGGGCTAACAGTAGTTAGCTTTCAAAGTTAGGAACTGGCTGAGGAGAGCTCTTGCCTTCTTCTTCCCCTCCCTTCATGAGGCTGATGACCCACAAAAAGCAGCCAAAAGCTGCTATAAAATTTTAGAGATTGCTACAAAATTCTTCACTTCCACACCCATACATCGGTTCATAGCTTCTTTGTCTATATGTATCTGTAAATTAAAAAATAATCTCCCATTGTTGTAGCTAAAAGAAATAAGACTTATAATTCTGATTTTTCTAAATATCTTTTTTTTCTTAATATGTTTTTACTAGATTGAAATTTTCCATATTTCAATTAATTGGGGATGTTAAGCTTCAAGGGTGTGAATTCTGGCTCTACCATCTATCAAATTACCAGCTGAGTAATTTGGGCTCCTTGTGTGACTTTCCTGGCCTTGATTCCTAATATGTAAAATGGGTAATAAGAGCATCTTTGTCACAAGATTGCAATAACTGAATAGGATAATGTGCATATAAGGCACTCAGCATAGTCCCTGGAGTGTGGTAGAAACTTAATTCATGCTATTCATATTAAACAGTACTTGGTAAATATAATTTTTAATTCATAATCACATTGTGTGGTATCATTTGAATAATGGGTTGTCAGTAAATATTTATTTAAAAAGCATTTTGGCTTTTGGAAATGCCTGTTCAGAGAACTACACCAATATTCTTTTATTTATTTTTTTTATATTTAAGAATTAAAAATGAAGGAGTCTGCAATAATTAACTCCTCTAGCATCTTTTCTCCTCATAAAAATCAGATTATTTATTTTAGAGTGTGTTTTCTAATTGGCAGTTGGAAAAGTACCATTTCATCAACCTTGCCTAGTCTTTTAGAGTAATAATTAAATATAACATTAATAAAAATTGATGTCAATCTTTTAGAGTAATTAAATATAACATTAATAAAAGTAAGCTTTAGGACTCAAGCTTTGAAAATAGTTATATTGCTTATGTAGGTAAAACATAATGAAAAGAGCAAAAATGATGAAATTGAAAACAGAAGGGCAATAGAGAACTTAATATTCAGGATACACAAAAACTTCTACAACTCGACAGTAAAAAGACAAATAAACTAATTCAAAAAAGCACAAAGGATTTGAATAGATCTTTCTCCAAAGAAGATATATAAATGGCCAATAGACTCTTGAAAAGATACTCATTATCATTAATCTTTAGGTAAATGCAAATCAAAATCACAATGAGATATTATTTATAACCATTATTATGGCTATTATTTTATTACAATGAAAAACAATAAAGAACAGACACTGATGAGGGTGTGGAAATTTTGCAAACGTTGTGCCTTGCTGGAAAAACTGTAAAATGGTACAACTGCTAAGATGGAAAACATTTTGATTGATCCTCAAAATACTAAGCATGGAATTATCATATGATCCAGAAATTCCACTTTTGGGTATGTACACAAAATGTTGGAAGCAGGGGCTTGAAAATATATTGTATAACAATGTTCATAAAATCATTATTTATAGTAGCAAAAAGGTGAAAACATCAATGGATGAAAGGATAAACAAAGTGGTATACCCATACAATGGGTTATTATTCATCTCCTGAAAAGAATAAAATGTTGACACAAAGCTGATTGTGTGTCTGTGTGTTTGGTGCTGGGGATCAAACCTATAGCTTGGCACATGCTAGGCAAGTGTTCTACCATTGAAATATATCCTTAGCCTCTCATGGATGAATCTTGAGGACGTTATGCTAAGTAAAATATGCCATAAAAAGGAGATTAAATGATTCTATTTATAAGTCTGAGGTCAAATTCATAGAGACAGACAACTGAATAGTGGTCTCTAGGGACTGGACAGAGAGGAGAATATAGAGTTTGACAGAATTTTCATTTCTTCTTAGAAATGAGCATTGTAGTTGTGACCATAATTAAAATTGCATAGAGTTTGTATTTCATTTTCATCTATTTAATGTTTTCTAGATACTTTTGATGAAATTTCTGCGGTAAGAAAATGAACTTGGCTTCTGATTTTCTTTTGGTTTGATGCTTAAAGTTTGTTTTGCATATAACTACTCAATTTTACCTCAAGTGTAAAACAAAGAACATAACTTTCAAAATAAATATAAATATTAAGGTAGAATTCTAATGGACTGCATTTCTTGCTTTCTAAAAAATTTACATGTTTTAAGAATTTAGAAAGTACTTAATCTTGTTGTCTTTGATATGTAAGTACATTTTAAACATGTGATTTTTTCATGTTCACTTTTTGTTTAGGTAAAATATTTATTTTCTGATAAAACAGGAACCCTCACTTGCAATACAATGGCATTTAAGAAGTGTACCATTGCAGGCATAATTTATGGGTAAGTGTTTTTATTGTCATACTCTGTTGTAAATTGGTGCATTGAAGTTATATATAAAAGCAAAAAAATCATTGTGGTATGTTCATACATGCATATGACCTAATTAATGATTAATTTCATTCTGCTGTTCTTCCTGTTTCCCATACGTCCCTCTCCACTTTGTTCCTCTTCCTCTACTCCACCGTTCTCCCTTCTATTTTCATGAGAACCCCCCCTACACACACACATTTAAAAATTTTATTTCTCTGTAGTTTCCATATATAAGAGAAAATATTTGACCCTCGACTTTCTGTGTCTGGCTTATTTCACTCAGTATGATATTCTCTAGGTCCATTCTACCAGCAAGTGACATGATTTCATTCTTCTTTATGGATGACTAAAACTCCATTGTGCATATAGACATTTTCGTTATCCATTTGTCTATTGATGGGCTCTGGGTTGGTTCCAAAAATTTGGCTATTGTGAACTGTGCTACTATAAAATTTGTTGTATATATTGTACTGATTTTGTTTCTTTTGGAATAATAACAAGGAGTGGGATAGATGGGTCATATGGTGGTTCCATTCATAGTTTTTTTGAGGAATCTCCATATTGCTTTCCAAAGTGGTTATATAATTTGTGGTTCCACCAAAAATGTATGAGTGTATTTTTTCCCTACATCCTTACTAGCATTTATTATTTATATTTTTGATGACTACCATTTTAACTGAGGTAAAATAAAATCTCAGTATGGTTTTGATATGGTATTTCCCTGATTGATAGACATGTTCAACATTTTGAAATATATTTGTATATTTATGTTATACATATTACATTGTATATATTATATATTTGTATATTATAAAATATATTTATTTCTTCTTTGAAGAAATGTCTTTTTAGTTCGCCTATTGTTTTTGAATGGGCTACTTGGTGCTTTTTTGTGCTAAGTTTTTTTGAGTTCTGTATATATTTTATATATATTCTGTATATATTCTATATATATATTCTGAATATTAATCTTCTGTTGGGGGAAAATTTATTCCATTCTGTAGGCTGTTTCTTCACACTCATGTTATTCCATTCTGTAGGCTGTTTCTTCACACTCATGTTTCGTTCACTATTCAAAAACTTTTTAATTTGAAGCTATTCCACTTGTTGATTCTTGGTTTTATTTCTTGTGCTTTAGGAGTCTTATTAAGAAAGTTCCTGTATGTGGAGTGCCTACCTTATATTTTCTTCTAGCAGTTTCATTATTTCTAGTCTAATTGTTAGGTCTTGGATCCTCTTTGAACTGATTTTTGTGCAAGGTAAGAAACAAGAGATCTACAGTTCCATTCTTCTACACATGGATATCCAGTTTTCCTGGCATCATTTGTTTAAAAGGTCATTTTCTTTCTCCAGCATGTTTTTTTTTTTTTTTGCACTCTTGTCTTTCCTGTGTCTATGTGGATATGTCTCTATGTCTTCAATTCTATTCCATTGGTCTTCATGCCTGTTTTGATGCCAATACAATGCTATTTTTGTAACCACAGCTCTAGTCACAAAAGAGATCTGGTATTTTGATGTCTTCAGCATTGCTGTTCTTACTCAGCATTGCTTTGGCTAATCTGAGATATATATAATTTGTTATTCATCCATATGAATTTTGGGATTATTTTTTCTGGTTATTTGAAGAATGTCATTGGTGTTTTGTTTGTTTGTTTGTTTGGTACCAGAGATTGAACTCAGGGGCACTGAACCACTGAGCCACGCCCCCAGTCCTATTTTGTATTTTATTTAGAGATAGGATTTCACTGAGTTGCTTAGTGCCTTGCTTTTGCTGAGGCTACCTTTGAACTTGTGATCCTCCTGTCTCAGCCCACCCCCTCCCCAGCCACCGGGATTACAGGCATGAGCCACCACGTCTGACTGTCACTGATGTTTTGATGAGGATTGTGTTAAATCTGTGTAACATTTTGGTAGTATGATCATTCTGATATTATTAATTCTGAATACCCAAGAATATAGGAGGTATTTCCATCTTCAAAGGTCTTAAACAATTTCTTTCTTTGGTTTTCTATAGTTTTCATTGTAGAGGTCTTTCACCTCTTTAGTTAGATTTATTCTCAAGTATTACTTTTTGAGAATATTGTGAATGCAGAAGTTTTCTTGATTTGTTTTTCAACAGATTCACTGGAGTATAAGAAAGCTATCATTTTTGTATACTGATCTTGTATCCTGCTACTTTGGTGAATTTGTTTGTCAGCAACAGAAGTCTTCTGGTGGGTTTTTTTTCGGGGGGGGGTGGTTCTAGGAATAGGATCATGTCATCAGCAAACAGATAATTTAGCTTCTTCTTTTCATATTTACATCCCTTTAATTTTCTTTTCTTACCTGATTGCTCTGGCTAGAGCTTTAAAAATATCGAATAGAAGTGGTGAGAATGAACATTCTTGTCTTTTTCTTGAATTTAGAGGAAATATTTTCATTTATTTCTCCATTCAGTATGATGTTGGCCTTGGTTTTTTCATATAGCCTTTATAAGGTTGAGAAAGTTTCTTCTATCTCTGGTTTCTCCAGCATTTTAAACATAAATGGGTGCTGGATTTTGTCAAAGTCTTTTTCTGCATTATTGAGATGATCTTGTGTTTTTGTTCTTAATTCTGTTTATGTGATTAATTACATTTATTTATTTCTGTATATTAAAACAATCTTGCATCCTCGTGATAAAACTCAGTTGGTCATGGTGTACTTTGTGCTTAATGTGTTTTTGAATGCAGTTTGCCAATATTTTATGAAGGAATTTTGTGTCTATGTTCATCAGAGATGTTGATCTTTAGCTTTCTTTCTTATGTGTCTGTCTGGTTTTGGTATCAGGGTGATGCTGGCTTCATAGAATAAATTTGGGAATGTCCCCTCCCTTCCTATTTCATGAAATAATTTGAGGAGGATTGTTGTTAGTTCTTCTTTGAAGGTTTGGTAGAACTCAGTTGAGAATCCATCTGGTCCTGGGCTTTTATTTGTTGCTGTTTTCTATGGTTTAGATATGATGTGTCTCCCCAAAGATCATGTGTAAGATAATGCAAGAAAGCTTAAGAGGTGAGGGCTGGGGTTGTAGCTTAGTGGTACAGTGCTCGCTTTGCATGTGGAAGGTACTGATTTGATCCTTAGCACCATATAAAAATAAAACAAAGGTATTGTGTCCATCTACAAATAAAAAAAAATTAAAAAAAGAAAGTTTAGAGGTGAAATGATTGGGTTATGAGAGCTTTAACCTAACCAGTGCATTAATCCATTGCTATGGATTAATAGGGAAATAACTATAGGCATGTAGGGTGTGGCTGGAAGAGACAAGGTGTGGCTTTGGGGTTTACATTTTGTCCTTAGAGAGCAGAGGTCTTTCTTTGCTTCTGTATTGCCATGTTTTCAGCTGCTTTCTTCTCACATGTTCTTCTGCTTTGAAGTTCTGCCTCACCTTGGAACAAGAACTGAGACCTCTGAAACTGTGAGCCCTAAATAAGCTTTCCTCCTCTATGTTGTTCTTGTCAGGTCTGTTGTTCACAGTGATGAAAATCTGGCTAAAACATTGTTTCAATATCATTGCTTGATATGAGTCTGTTTATGTTTTCTATACCTGCATGTTTTAATTTGGGTCAGTCATATGTTTCTAAACATTTGTCAATATCATATAGATTTTCCAGTTTATTGGAGTATGAATTCTCAAAACAGTTTGTAATGATGCTCTGGATATCAAAAGTGTCAGTAACTTTGATTTGGATCTTCTCTTTCTTTTGGATTTATCAATCTTGCTTTCAAAGAACCAACTCTGTTGCATTGTTCCTTTATATTGTTTTTTATTTTCAATTTTATTTATTTCAGCTTTGAGTCTAATTATTTCTTGTTTACTACTGATTTTGGAATTAGTGTTTTCTTCCTTTCCTGGGGCTTGGAGGTGTAATGACAGATTATTATTGTAAGATTTTTTTTTTTTTTTTTTTTTAGTGTAGTGATTCAACTTTCCTTTTAGAACTGCCTTCATATTGTCCCAGAGATTTTGCTATGTTGTATATCTGTTCTTGTTTGTTTCCAAGAACTTTGTTTCTGCCCTGATTTTTTTCTCCAATCCATTCCTCATTCATATGTGTATCACTCAATCTCCATGTGTTAAAATTGTTTCTGTTTTTTATTTTGATATCAATTTCTAATTTAATTCCATTATGATCTGATAAAGTGCAAGAATTATCTCTATTTTTTCTATTTGCTAAATGTTGTTTTGTGTCCTAAGACATGGGCCCCATTTGATGCAGATTCCATTTGATGCTGAGATGAAGTAAATTCATTTCAGTGAAATATTTTATAGATGTTTGTTAGGTCCAGTTGATTGATAGTAATTTTGTGTGCGTGCTTGTGTGTGTGTGTGTGTGTGTGTGTGTGTGTGTGTGTGTGTGTATGTAGATGCACCAGCATTTGGGACATGAATATTTACAATCCTTATATTCTTTTGTTGGATGGAACAAACTTCCTTGTCTCTTCTGATTAATTTTAACTTTAAGTCTACTTTGTCAGATATGAGAGTCTCACTTGTTTTTAGTCTCTATTTGCATGGTATATCTTTCTTTAACCTTTCACCTTCATCCTGTGGGTGTCTTTGCCTGGCAGGTGAGTCTCTCAAAATATGGTTTAGTCCTGTTTTTTAATCTCTTCTGTCAATCTATGTCTTTAATTAAAGACTTGAGGTCATTTACATTCAGTTGTTATAGAGAGGTGATTATTACCTCTTGTCATCTTTATTTAAATGTTTTATTCAAGCTTCCCTTTACTAAGCTCTTCTTCTACTAAGATTCACTTATTTGCTTTCTTTGAGTTAGTTTTGCATTTCCTTTGCATGAAATGTATATTTGCTGTAAAGTTGATTTAGTAGTCATGAATTCTTTTATTTTCTGCTTTCATGAAAGGTCGTTATTTCATCAAATCCAAAGGATAGCTTTACTGAATAAAGCAGTCTTGGTTGGCAATCATTATCTTTCAAAAACTTGTGATATGTTATTCAAACTCTCCTGGCTTTTAAAATCTGGGCCAAGAAATCAGTGCTAATTCCCATTGTTTGCCTCTAAATGCAACCTACTGTGTTATGGTTTACATATGAGGTGTCCCCCCAAAAGTTCATGTGTGTGACAATGCAAGAGTGTTTAGAGATGAAATGATTGAGTCATGAAGGTTAATCAAATCAGTGAATTAATCCCCTGCTAGGGATTAACTGATTAGTAACTGAAAACAGGTAGGGTGTGAGTGGAGGAGGTAGGTCACTGGGGGCATGACATTAGCATATATATTTTGTTCTTGGCAAGTGGAGTCTTCCTGGTGTGATATCCTGAGCCACTTTCCTCTACCACACTCTTCCACCATGATGTTTTGCCTTGCCTTGAGTCCAGAGCAATGGAATTAGTCATTTATGCACTGAGACCTCTGAAACTGTGAGCTCCCAAATAAACTTTTGCTCCTTTAATTGTTCTTGTCAGGCTTTTTGCTTAAAACAGTGAAAAAGCTGACTAAAACATGCTGTTTTCTTTTTGAAGCTTTTAAAATTCTCTTCTTGTTTTTTATATTAGACATTTTAATTATAATGTGTCTTAGGATTATTTTTGATTTTGTCTATTTGGGGTTTCCAAAGCCATGTCATTTCCAAGATTTGGAATCTTTCCAGAAATTATTCCACCGAAAAGGCTTTGCACACCCTTAGTTAGATCTTGCTTCCTTCCTCAGTGCTAGTGATTCTCATATTTGATCTGTTCATGCTGTCTAATCCTGAATATCCTCCTCATGATCTCTTATCACTTTTATTGCCAAATTTTAAAGATTATATACCTTTCCTTTGAGGCCCGAAAATCTGTCCCCTGTATGATCTAATCTAATTTGATTTATTATTTTATTTTTAGCATACCTATTTGTCTTATTTCAGACTATCTATGTCTTTATTGAAATGATTTTCCATATGATAAACTATATTATCCCTTAGTTCATTTCTTGAATCTTCTTTTTCCTTATCATTCTATTCACCAAATTTTAAAATTCTTTGGCATTTCATTCATTTCAATGATGATTCAGTTGTTTGGGGGTTATAGACTTTTGGAGGCATTTTATTTCCTTGCTTTCCCATGTTTTCTGTATTTCTGTGTTGAGATTTGCCACTCTCCTTGAATGGAATATTCTCCAGTAGACTGCTTTCACTTTACTGGGTGTTCTAAGAATCCAGTCAATATGTTTTCAGTATTTTGATCCATCACTTTCCACACATATGGGGAGCTTACTATTGCCTGTAATTGCAAATACAAAAGAGCAAATCATCTACTACTAAGTCTTTAAACTTGTTAAAGAGTTTTCTATAACTCCACTACATCTAAAGTGGGAGGATGGGGGATAGTATGTTAATAGGTTGAAAGAATTTTATTAAATAAATGGAATTGTTATTACACTACATAGGGCATGAAAATGAAAGAGGAAAAAAAGGGACTGGATAAAAGGAAAAAGAAAGGAGAAACAGAGAAAAATAATAGGAAGGGGGAAGGAAGAAAGGCAGAACATTAAAATGTGAGTAGATGAAGAAAGAGAGGCCGTCAGTGTAGAAAACAGATGTAAAATGTATTATATAAATTTAATTAATACATTACCCAGAAAAAATAATGACAAGCAACCTCCCATTAAAAAGTAAACACCCCAAATCACTGATGTTAACCTGACAAAAAAGGAAAACTAGAATATAGAGAACAAAGCAGTATACAAAATAAGTAAATTCAAAAATATAAAGAATAAAAAAACTAAAACAAGACAAAAACAGAAAAACTAAAGAACTAAACCAACTGAAGAAAAACCTGACCCAAAAGCAGAACCCATCCCAACACACCCTCAAAAAATAAAAATAACATACATTCATATACATGAACAAAAAAATACAAAATTTGAAAATAAGTCAGGTATGGAAAGTACAAGGATAGAGGCAAAAAATGGAGAAGTAATGAGAGAGAAAAGAAAGGGTGACAGTATAAGATAAATGTTGAAGTGAGTAAGAAGAGAAACAAAATGAATAGGTCCAATTAGTACAAAATTTTACATAAATTAAAAAAAAAAAAAAAGCCATGGGTCAAGACACCCCTCTGGAACCCTAGCTGTCCAGAGGGCCAAGGCAGTTTGATTACAAGGCAAAGGACCATTCCAGCTACCTAGGAAAACTCTCCTTGAATGGAATATTTCTCAACACTAAAAGCAAAGAAATTTGGGGATGCAGCTCAGAGGCCTTGTGCCAAAATTAAGCAAAATACAATCAATTATCATGTAACAACAGCAGAATAAATTTTAAAAAAAGAAAAAGAAGTGGGGAAAGAGGGTAGGCAAGAGAGGTAATAGAAAGGAGAGAAAAAGAAAAAATGAGTAGAGTATAATTAAAAATAAAAAACAACCAGGCGCTGTTGCTCACACCTGTAATCCCAGTGACCCCAGAAGCTAAGGCAGGAGGATGGTGAGTTCAATGCCAGCCTCAGCAACTTAGTGAGGCCCTAAGCAACTTAGTAAGATCCTGGCTCAAAAATTAAAAAGGGCTGGGGATGTAGCACAGTGGTTAAGTGCCCCTGGGTTCAAACCCTGGTACAAAAAATAAACAAACCAACAAAAAAAATCCTGGTAGTATGGATCTGTCCAATTAACACATTATTACATTATCAATAAAAATGCATAAGATTATGGATTAAGTAATACAATTTCCAATAGAGTCAGGGAATCCATTAAATTAATACATAAAATGATACCAGTCTAATAAAGACTAACAGCAAGGAATCAAAATTTATTCCTTGCTGATGTTTCTGAGATAAAGATAGTTCTTAGTGAGACCTCCTGGTTTGGACTGTCTGTAGACATAGAAGGTTATAGTGGAACCTCAGAGTGACTCACCTGTATGTTTATTATTAGATCTTAGATTATTAGATCTTTCTACATCAGACTTTTGATTCAAAGGCTTCCCTGCACTCAAGTTCTTGCATTTTTCTCTGCTGGTGTCCATTTGTCTGCCTTTGGTATGAGCTTATGTGGTTACAGAGCTTTAATGGATCATCTAAAAGCCGGTAGGATTGTTGGATGGAAACTTTTGAGTGTCTTCAACCTTGTTGCCTGCTCTTTCCCAGAGTGGAAGAGAAGTTTGTGTTCTGAGTAAACACCTTGTCCCAGGGACTAACTGAAATATAACTATTCCTTCTCTTTTTGGTGCTAGTGGTTCTGCTGGTCTGAAAGATCCACCTGCCCAGTTTAAATGAGAGCCCCCTGCCATCAACTGGAGAAAAGATGGGACCTTGGGTGACCCAGAGAGTCTGTGAATCCCAGCAGGTGTGCTCACTTGCTGATAAGACCTTGTTAACCCCTACAATTGGAGCTTGCTTTTCTTTATTGCTACAGGGCATTAGAATGGGTCTGAGAGTCTCCAAGGGTCAGTCCTAGGAGATTGGCTGCAGTGTATTGCCTGGGCTGGACTATTAAACTCCATAGCTGTAGTAGATATCCCATGGAAGGCAGTTCTAAAAATCCCACACTATGAATGGTTTCAGGTGCATGCCTGCAGCCCTGGCTTGACAGCAGCTCTTGCTGTCTGCCTGAGAGGCCCGAGTAGCAAATGTGGCTCCGATAGGAATTGTCTGGCACCAGGCCATCCAATGATTCAGCCTCTTAGTCAGAACTCCCAGTAGGGCTGTTCCACAGACCTGTTCCTGGACTGATTTTTGGGCTGGGAACCTACCTTTCTAGTGAGAAAGAAGAAAAAAAGAAAGAAAAAAAAAAAGATGGAGACTCATGGAGTCTACGTTGGATCTTGCAGATGTTGAAAACAGCGTAGAAAAAGTTATAACACAAAAGAGTGTGGTGATCCCTGCTCTTCTTCTGTGTAGAATTTTGCCCTTTTAAGATGGATCCTGGTCCCAGCTCTCTCATTTTTCTCCAGCAGCTCTGATCCTGAGTCACCCCAGTTTGTTGCACTGCATTTAAATCTCCTTTGTGTTCAAACAGCGTATCTATATGACGGTGATGTAAAAAATTCTTGTGATCTGTATGGTCCCCTCCCTCCCTCTGCCATTTTGCCTTCCGCACCCTGAAAAGGGGTTTCCCCTCCCCCACTAAGCAGCCAGGCATGCCCTGAATTGTTGTAGAATACTCCACTTAAAAAAACCAAAAAACTGTGATTTTTCTAAAACAAACAGGAAAATGACAAAAAAACCCAAAACAGAAACAAATAACAAAACAAACAAAAACTCACAATATTCCTCCACTTCTGCTGACCATTTTTTCTTTTTCGGGATCCAATTCATCTTCCAGCAGCTCAACAACTATTTTTTTAATTTTTTAATTTATTTGTTCTAATTTGTTATACATGACAGCAGAATGCATTTGGATTCATAGTACACAAGTGGAGCACAGTTTTTCATATCTCTGGTTATAAAAAAGTAGAGTCACACCATTCGTATCTTCATACATGTTACCTAGGGTAATGATGTCCATCTCATTCCACCATCTTTCCTACGCCATATCCTCCCCCTTCCCCTCCCTCCCCTTTGCCCTAATCAAAGCTCCTCCTTTTCTCCCATGCTCCCTCCCTACCCCCATTAATGGATCAGCATACACTTATTGGAGAAAACATTTGGCCTTTGGTTTTTTGGGATTGGCTTACTTCACTTAGCATGATCTTCTCCAGCTCCATCCATTTATTTGCAAATGCCATGCTTTTATTCTCTTTTAATGCTGAGTAATATTCCATTGTGTATATCCAAGCAGGGGGCATGAATTATGCAGGAGGCTGTTACCCACTATTTTCTTCCTATCATTTATTTCTTAAAATGAGTTAGCTTTTATTTATTCTAAGACTTATCTGAATTTCTAATTGTATAGTTGTATCTGAATGATATTGAAACTTAATAGAGCCTGAATGAAAGCTTGTGGTTGTTTAAAAATATGGTTTATATTTGCTTTTATACATGATTGGAAGTTTTGAAGAGTTTTATATTGATAATCTTGTAACATGTGTATTTCTTCCTTCATTTTCTCTTAAAAATCATTCAGACAGTACTGATGATGGTAACGAAAACCTCAGGTATGAACATTTTTCTTTCCTACTTTGCCTTTGTTCCTTTTCCCTGAAGTCAACTTTTATGAATACTAGAGTATTGATTTGTATCACCTTCCTCTTGTCCAGACCTCAAATGGCAGCTTCCAGAAAGCTCCCTGGGTAGATCTCTCCCATATCATATTCAGAAAACTTAGAATTTATCCTTTAATTTACTGCTTTTGAAGTTACTTTGATTCAAATTATTTTTAACTAACAGATTGAGTATCCCTTTCCTGAAATGCTTGGGACCAGGAATGTTTGGGATTTTGAATGTTTTTCAGTATTTGAGTATATGTAATGAGATATCTATATACAACTTAATACACATAGCCTGAAGGTGATTTTGTACAGATTTTTAGATTTCAATTGACACATAATAATTATACATGTTTATGGGGTATAGTGTGATATTTTCATACCTGTGTACAATGTACATTGATCAAATCAAAGTAATTTATATAACCATCATTTCATTTATTTTGTGGATGTGTGCTCAGAATGTTCAAAATATTCTTTTAGCTATTTTGAAATATACAATAAATGATTGTTAGCTATTGTCATCCTACTATGGAAATAAAACACTAGAAATTAATCCTCTTAACTATATATATTTTTTCCAGTACTGGGGATTTAACCCAGGGGCACTTAAACACTGAGCTACATCACAAGCCCTTTTTATTTTTTATTTTGAGACAGGTTCTTGCATAATTGCTTCAGGCCTCACTAAATTGTTGAAGCTGGCCTCAAAGTTGCAATCCTCCTGCCTCAGCCACCTAAATTGCTGGCATTACAGGTGTGTGCCACCATGACAGGCTTAATTGTAATTTTTGTGCAATATTTTTGATAATTTTGTTCATGAAGAAAGGTTTCATGGTTTGGAATTTTCCATTTGTTTTATCACATTGGTTGTCAAAAAATTTTGGATTTTATAGAATTTCAGATTATAGATTTTTTAATTAGGGATGCTCAACTTGCATACAGTTTTCAGTACAAGTGTAGGTATTTCTAATGCCATTTTGCACTTGATGTCTGGGAAGATGTATCATTTTACTGAATTAGATATTTACTACAGCTCTATAGACTCTGTGTGGATCCTTCTCCTTTTGAGTATTGGCTGGTGCCATTAGGGACTCCTGGTCAGAAGTAATCTTCTGTATTCTTCCTCATAGTCGAGCATCTTTCTGTGAATTTAATGACCCTAAATTATTGGAGAACTTTGAGGATGGTCATGTAAGTCTGCTATTTTCCCTTCAAAATGGACATGATAATGCTGTATAACTTTAAAACTTACATGTAATTTCCTAAAAGAAATATAATTTTCTGAACCCAGTAGAAGAAAGTCTTGGAAAAAAATGATCCACCAACCAAGAATTTCTGGTGCAAAGGAATTTTTTGCACCAATATAATGAGCTAAACACTGACTTTATTGTGTGTGCATTTAAACATCATACAAAACCTTTTACTATGTAGTTATCTATTTTTCAACTATCTTCATTGTATTGCATTCCATCAATATCTTCATTATTCCAACATACTGATATACTAGATTTGAAATCTTGATCTTCTATAAACAAAGTGATCTTTTAAAGCATACATCCATACCTGTTTGTTCTTTGCTTAAATACCCTCTGAGTACTGGCACTGCACTAAGGATAAAATCCAAACTCATAACCGTGGTCTTCTCTCCAACCTCATTTTTTGGCACCGTCTTTTGCTCAAGGTGCTAAAGGTCACACTTGTCTAGAGGCACCACAATCACACAAAGCTGCTTTCTGCTTCAGGTCCTCTGAACTTGCTGTGTCCTATGTCAGGTACAGGCCACCACAAGTGACAACTCTACAAACAGTGAATAAACCTTTTTTGTTTGGATATTAATTTAACTGTCTCCTTAGATTCCCTGGCCACCTATCTGAAATAGACTCCTCTTTTTCTGTCACAAGCCCTGTTTTTTTCCCTCCAGCTTGGAGAAATTCTATCTCCCCCAGGAGGACAGAAGGTCTAAGAGGGCAGGGCCGTTCTGATGTCTCCCTAGCCTCCTCTACTGTCCCTGACTTGGTAGCCACCCACAAACACTTTTTGAATCCATGATAAGTTTCTTGGCTGGAGCCTGGCTTGTGTGTTCCTGAGGTTTAAACCTCAGGCACCATACCTCAGTGGGTACAAAATTGCAGATTCTGTATAATTCCCACATTGCTGGCATTTAGGAGACTCATTATCTCTGCATCTTTTTCTAGCCCTCATCAGAATACATTAAGGAATTCCTTACCCTCTTATGTATGTGCCATACAGTTATTCCTGAGAGATGTGGAAATGATATACTCTACCAGGCTTCCTCCCCAGGTAGGTGTCATGTGCAAAGAAAGTGTGCACCTCATTGTGCCTAGTGGGTAATGAGGCTTCAGGAGAAGTTGCTGCTGCTGCTGATATCCATTATTCCTACCTCTTTCTTTCCCTGAGATTCTCACTAGTGGGGATACACAGAGCAGAGCAGCTCAGAGCCATTCTACAACCCTGGGGCTCCTTGTCTCTCATTTCAAAGATTGTTGTAAAGAGGCCAAGATGGGCTCTTGGGCCTGGAGAGCTGAGCAGTGTTTTGGTCACAACCAGGAATAAAACAGAGGTGAATTTAAGGCCCTGCAATATTTTATGAGGGTACTGTGAATGTCATTGAGAACAAGCAAAATCATTATGTGTAGTAGTGCTGTTAGCTGGGTAAATTCATCTTAATCCAGAAAAAGGCCCTATTTAACCAGATTTCTTCTTCATGAGCACTAGTACGTAGAAGGACAGATAAATACACTTGGATCAAAAAAGTCAACTTTAAAATATGTCAAAGTATTTTAGTATTGCAGAATGCAAATCTGTATTAAATTAAATTTGGTATGAATATTGCTTGATGCCTATTAATATGGACTATTTATTGACAGATGAAGCTGCTTTAGTGAAAGGAGCAAAAAAACTTGGCTTTGTTTTCACCACAAGAACACCTTATTCTGTCACCATAGAAGTTGTGAGTAGGACACTGAATACTTTTGAATGTTTTACAGACTCCTGATTTTCAATAGAAGTACAGGTGTGTGGTGAGCCATTCCTGCGGACTGTGGTCACCATTACATGATGGCGCTGGCTCCGCTGTGGTCTGTGAAGGACAACTCCTTATCAGAGAGAGTTGGCGTGTCGTTCTCTAGCACCTTGTGAGAAGGGTCCACGTGGCAGCTTCGCATTGGGGTTCGCGGTGCTTTATTAAGGCTGGGAGGGGCATCCGAGTATTATTCCGGGGATTAGAAGAATTATTAGAAAAATGTCAAGGGCCTGAATAAACTGCTGAAAGAAGATTCCTGAGTCGCGTCTTCCTTGCGGGCAAGGGGGTCGTGACACAGGTGTACCATGGTTCAGAGTAGGAACCCTGAAGGTTCTGGGATTCCCTCTTTATCTCACCCCTTTCCAAACATTGTCCTCAGGGACCTTCTTTCACTTCTCTAAGTTTATCTTGTTTTATTATTGTGCATTTACGCAGAGTTTGTGAAGATTAGATGAGTTAATACATAGAGAGTAATTGGGATTAGTGTCTGGCACATAGAAAGTACACAATTTAAGTGCGTTATTCCAAAGAGTTAAAATCTTCATAACTTTGAGACATGTACTATGATTTTCTATGTGAAATTCACATTGTTTAAATATTTTTGTGAATTCTGTTAGTATATTGATTTTTCATTTTTTTGTGTATATATATACATTTATATACTTTTTCTGTATATATATATATATATATATATATATATATATATATAATTTTTCTGTTTGATAATTATTCACCAAAAGTCTTTGATATTGTGGGAGAAAATTGAAATAATGCAAACATGGTAGCCGACATGCTGATTTTTCCCCTAGTGATAATGGGATGGTTAGGGGTGTTTGCAACTTTGGTAAAAAATTAATTAATCATTATATCTAGAGTACCTGGCACACGGACAACTCTGAAATTATTTGAAATTCTGCCACACATCACTGCCTTATTGATGATGCTGGGAATTGGTAGATTCAAAGATAAATTGATCTTAGCTATTAGAACTCAAGAGACTGTAACTGAAAAACTTAGAAAAGAAAGCATCATTGCTATAGACCTTTATATATATCCTATCACCTCTTACTGTTGTCCATCTCTTCAAATTAATTTGCTCTTTGCAATTTATTGAAAAGATTTATTTTTCCATTATTGTCTGATGATTGTCTCTTATACTACGTGTGTATGTGTGTCCCTGCACTCTAGAAAGTATTAAAATGTTTATACTAGTGCTAATTTTAGATTGAAAAATGAGGTGCTTTTGTCCTAATTTGGTGTCCTTAGAAACATTCATGGTAATACTTTCCATGTTGCAAACAATGCTCTTACCAGAGGAGGACATTGTCATCTCATTAGAATTGCAAGAAAATTTATATTTTGAAAAAGATGTGTATTTGGAGAGTAAAACATTTGTGACTGGGGCTGTGGATTATTTTATAAAATGAATGCGTTTTTCCTCTAAGAATTTTTTTTTAATCTTCCTGTAGATGACAGAAACACACACTTTTGAAATCCTTAACATTCTGGAGTTCTCTAGGTAAGCTCTCTTCTCATACAGTTTATGTATTTTCAAAGTCAGTTTCCACAACTTTTCCAATTGAGATTTGGTAATGTGAATCAAAATTTCAAAACAGAATCATGAAAGTCTTGTTAGCCTCTATGTGGAAATCTTAGCTCAGTTCTTGGTTTTTGCAAAGAACTCATTAGGCCAAATTCCCCTTAGTAAGTTGTGTACAGAGTCAAATACCTCCCTTTGATAGCACTGCCAAGGTCAGAATTGCGATTTTGGATCTGTTATAATTTTACCATCTCACTGACTAGACAATAGCTCCCAAGGGCAATGATCACCTTCTGTAGGGTCTGCTGTCCAGGAAATACTCAGTGAATAATTAGTGTAAGGATGGATGTTGGAAATTATTTTCAAAAACCCAACATGTTTCTTTAAATGTAGTCAGTAAATTAATTCTTTTTTTTTTTTCTTTTTAAAGGGCAGTGATGTGCATTCAAGTCCTTCCTGCTTCTTACACTTCAGTGGGTTGTTGTTCTAGCACCAACAGCTAATTCCCCAGAGTACATTGTGAGGATGGTGATGCTAATACTAATTTTATTGAACTTTTCTGCAAGACTTATGAAATCATATCTCTTGAACTCTTTGAGCATTCTAATGTAGAAACTGAAAATTTAGGAAAGGAAATGATGAAGTTACTCATTAACTCTTCTCAAAGTTGGATGATTCTGTTTATATCATATTTTTAAAGACTTGTTTCCTAATGACATTTTTAAAAAACCAAAAGAAATTTAACAAGTTTTTAAGACCTGGCAAAGTTGTCATCAACTTCCCCTCACACACACCTTGAGAGCTTTTTCCAAAATCTTTTTTTATTTTTATTTTGACTTTCCATAACTTTGATTAATTATAGTATATTAACTCCATGGCTTAAATATTTGTACTTCTTTTAACATTTTTTTTGAAATGTGACATTTTTGAAATTTGCTTTATATATCCTTTTTTAATTAGTATTGGAGCTTTATAGTTATAAATAGTAGTCAGGTTCATCCCGACAAACTCATACATACACGGAAATCGATTTTACTTCATGATCCCCCTCTTTTTCCTTCCCATTTTCCCTCCCCTCCCCCATTGTCTTTCCTCTACTAGACTTCCTTTCATTGACCTATTAATTTATAGTTGGTTATTTATGCTCTTTTATCCTTCTCTCATCCTTTCACTTCTTTTACTCTAGCTTCTGCATATGAGAGAAAATATTTCTGAGTTTGGCTAATTTCTCCTAGCATGATATTCTCCATTTCCATCCATACACTGGCTAATGCCACAATTTCATTCTTTTTAATGGTTGAGTAGAACTCTCTTGTGTATTTATACACAATTTCTTAATCCATTCATCTGTTAGTGGGCATTCATAATTTAGCTATTATGAATTTTTCTGCTGTAAACATGGATGTGGCTGTGTCAGTGTAGTACACTGATTTTTAGATGTTTTGAGAAAATACCCAGGAGTGGGGTAGTAGGGTCGTATATTCGATGCATTCCTATTTTTTTATGAGGAATCTCCATATTGCTTTCTAGAGTGGTTGGGCTAGTTCACAGTCCCATCAAAAATATCTGAGTGTTCCTTTCTTCCCACAACCTCACCAGCATTTGTTGTTGTTTGTGGTCTTGATCATTGCCATTCTGACTACTGTTAAGTTTTTTGAATTCTTTGTATATTCTAGATATTATTTCTCTGTCAGAAGAGTAGCTAGCAAAGATTTTCTCCCATTTATTGCTAGTTGTTGGTTTCTTTAGGTTTTCTCTGTCTTTTTGGTTCAGTTTTCATAGATTGTATTTGTCCAGAAATGTATCTGTTTATTCTAGGTTTTCCAGCTTATTGGAGTTTAAGTTTTCAAAATATTTCCTAATGATCCACTGGATTCTGTAACTGGTAATCCCTCCTTTTTCATCTCTAATTTTATTAATTTGTGTTTTCTCTCTCCTTCTTTTGGTTAGTATGGTTATGGGCTTATCAATATTGTTTATCTTTTCAAAGAACCAACTCTTGTTTCATTGGTCTTCTGTATTTTTTTATTCTCAATTTGATTGATCTCTGCTCTGATACTATTTCCTTCTTCCTACTGGTTTTGGAATTGGTTTATTATCCTTTTTCATGGAGATGCATCTTTAGGTTTTTCATTTGGGATCTTTCTGATTTTCTTATGTAGGAACATACACATATAAACTGTCCTCTTAGAACTGCCTTTATAGTGTCCCAGAGGTTCTAATATGTTGTATCACTATCATCATTTGAATCTAAGAATTTTTAAATTTCTCCCTTAATTTCTTTTATCACCTATTCATCATTCAAAAGTGTATTTAATATTTAAAAGCTGGATCATGAAAATAATAATATTCAATGTCAAAGAATCATTGTATTATTGTTTTACATTTTAAAAATATTTTAGGTAAATATTATTTTGTCCATTAAAACATTAAAGAATACAATACTGCTTAAAAGAGGAAGTCTTTCCCCACTGCTTACATTTTCCATGTTATGTATTTTTTATAAATAGGATAATTATTACCAGGTTCCCATTTAACTCTCAAGGTGTCTGGAATGTGTCTTGTCTTGGCTTTTGTCTTATTGTTGTGGTGCTAAGTATTTTTTTAGAATAAGATTTGTATAATGAGGGTTAACATTCATGGAACAACAGAGCTCTCTCATCATGTGCAATAACTTCTGGCCTTATAAAACAAAAAGCTTTCACTATTTAAAAATATCATCTATGATAGAATGAATGATGTCCTTGTATGATTATGCTCTCAACCATCTTTCAGGTGATTTATTTATTCATCAATTCATTTATCACATAACACTTAGCATCATCTGAGTCTTTTAGGTGCCAGGCACTGTTTAGATGCTAGGAGAGGCATCAAAACAACATATAAAATCCCTTACTTTTGTAGTCTCCAGATTTCTAAATCACAAATAAGATCCCTAACTCTAGATTCTGCAAGGATGCCTTGTATACTCAACTCAAGCTCTGATGCCCCACAACATGCTGCCCCCACCACTGTCTGGCACCTCACACTGAATTATGATGTCCTTTTCCATATGCATACTGTCAAGGAAAGGCAGTGCAGTCAAATGAAAGTTAAAATCTTACTTTGGGGCTGGGGATGTGGCTCAAGCAGTAGTGCACTCGCCTGGCATGCATGTGGCCCAGGTTCGATCCTCAGCACCACATACAAACAAAGATGTTGTGTCCGCCGAAAACTAAAAATAAATATTAAAAATTCTCTCTCTTTTTTTTTAAATCTTATTAACGGGTGTATATCAGAAAAAACTTGAAGATCAAGTAACTCCTCTCACAAAGCAGGATAGGAGTTTTAGGGTGCAAGGGAAGGAGAGGTGTATTGTACTTGAGTCTAGCCCAGCTTGAGGTAATCTTCATCTTTAACTTCTGCGTAACTTCCAGGCAAGTTGATTGGAGATTGTCCTCACTTTCATGCTTCTTGCTTGGGATGGACCTTAAAAAAATTCTATCCCTCCTGACAACTGTCAGAACACTGCTTTCAAGAGCTTTTTAATTTTTTTTTTAATCTTTGCTGTTTTTCAAAGTTGGTTGGGCAGCAAGGAGATAGCTAAACAGTGGAGGAAGGAAAAAGGAAAAGAGGAAGATAAAACAGCAGATGAGGTTGAAGCAAGCAAAGCAGGGGTCTGTTTTGATTCTCTCACCAGCTCTCTTCACCCTGGTGAAGATACAGTTTGGAATATTACTCAACAATAAAAGAGAAAAAATCCATAGCATTTGCAGGTAAATGGATGGAGTTAGAGAAGTTAATGTAAGTGAAGTTAGCCACTTAGCCAATCTCAAAAAATCAAGTGCTGAATGAATGTTTTCCCTGATATAAGAAGGCTGATTCATAGTAGGATATGGAGAGGTAGCATGGGAGGAATAGACGAACTCTAGATAGGGCAGAGGGGTAGGAAAGGAAGCAAGGAGGCATAGGGTTAGAAATGATGGTGGAATGTGATGGACATTATTACCCAAAGTACATGTATAAAGACATGAATTGGTGAGAGATATGAAAAGTTGTGCTGTATGTGTGTAATAAGAATTGTAATGCATTCTACTGAAAAAGTTAATTAAAATGTGATTGTAACAAAACACATGTATGAAACCTTTTTAAATATGAAACCCAATTTTTATATTTAAATAACAACTTCTTTCTTAAAAAAAAAAAAAAGGTCATATCTGTGTGCCTGAGGTCCCCAGTTTTGCTCACTCTTGGCTGGAGGTTAACTCTAGGTCTTAGGGAAAGCCTGCCCTTCCTAGAGGCTGTTTACCCAGTTCTTAGTCTGTGGACTTCCTCCATGTCAAGCCAGGAGTGTCTGTCAGGGCAGCTGAAATCTACTGCATTGGAAGAACTCAGTATCATAAAAATGACTTTCCTGCCAATGGCACATCCTGCACCCAGTCATGAGGCAATATCACCTGATCCCAAACTGAAGACAAAGCTACAAAACTGACATGTACCATTCAACAACTTAAAAGTCAGCAACAAGTTAGAAGCACAGCAAGACTCAGGAACTGTCCCAGACTAGAGGAGACTAAAGAAACAGGACCACTGGACACAATGAATCATGGATTTTAAAAACAGCCCCAAGCTAGGTTTTATTTTGGTTATAAAGGGCATTGTTGAAATAATTAGCAAATTATGAATAAGTTTTGTAGATTACATATTAGCATTTAACACAATTTGATTTTGGTATTTATGCTATAGTTACATAAGGTAATTTTGTTTTTAGGAAATACAAGCATTTTGTCATAAAGAGGTATCATGTATCCAACTCACAAATGGTTGAGAGAAAATTATCTTTGTTATATACTTATATTTATCTAGAAAGACAAGAGGACACGGGTTAAAGCAAAGCTAGTAAAATGTTAACATTTTGGGAATGTTTTCTAAGAATTCTTTGTACTAACATTACAAAACATCTAAGAAGTTTGAAATTATCAAAATAGAATATTTCTAAGAGAAACATAAAATTTTAAAATCAATAAGTAACATTACACTCAATAAAATAAGCCATAGATCTATATAGATACTATTAATTGAATAAAGGGAAAGTTGGATGAGGCATAGGGATATATGTAACAGTCTCAAATTATCTTCATATAAAATGCTAAATAACTACAAAGAGTAAAGGCAACATTACAGAACAGAAACCCCAAAGGCACCACCTTTAGTGATCAATGCTAACATCGTCAGTAATGGGCTTCAAAGAGAAAGTCACAGAAGCATTTCTGCAGTACTCTTGCCAAATAACATGTAATCTGGTTCCAGACATAAAAATACAGAAGAGTATATCTGAGGCACATTATATGAGCATTCTTCCTTATCAGATTCACAATCATGAAGGTCAAGGAAGAGACTGAGGAATGTTTGACCTGAAGGAGTCAACAAAATGCGACAATTGGGTACATTTCATGAATCTGAATGGTATACTGTTGTTATGAAGCACATTATTAGGAAAGTAGCAAAACTGGAAAGAATCTGATGATGGTAGAATATATTATAATAGAATGTATTAGTATTAATGTATCATTTACGAAAGCTGTATTGTGTTTTTGTAGCATATTCTGGATTGTAGGAAATACTAAAGTAATCATGAATGGTGGTGTATGTCAGCAATTTAATTCCAAATGGTTCAGGGTGGAAATGTTTCTTATACTAGAGCCTGGAACTTTTCTTGAATATTAAGAGTATTTACAAAACATCAAAATTGTATAAATGAACAAAGAGAAAATGTGAAAAGCCTTAGCGCATTTTGTTTCTCACTAGGAAAGGGATATAAGTTAATGCATAAACCATTAAAAGTATGTACGTTTGATGACAGTATAATAATTGTAATACTTTAAAGTAGTACTGGCCCACCAAAATGCTGTCTGTCTAAATCTCTAGGTCCATATGTGGTGATACAATTTGTATCATACAAATAATTCATCATTAATATTATATTTGGATACATGGAGGTAATATTGATCCCTTGATTGTTTAGGTGCCTTTTAAATATCTGGCATTTAGACAGTTTGATGACATTAATATCTGAGATACTAGTTCACACTTGTACTTTGAATTTAGTGATACATGCAAAGAAATTTCAAATATTGTATGAATTCCCTCACATATCTATGTGACAAACATATTTTCCTTCAATAAATTTTGCACATCACACATTTAGTGGGAAACAATTAAAATGCAAATGGTCTGACAGATATGATGCTATCATTAATATCAAATATTTTCCCTTTAAAACTTCTGTGTATTCTTGTGATGCTTCCCAAAGTAGATCTTTTCTTGGCTTATCAGTAGATCTTAAGGCAGAAGTTCTAGTGGGTCAAGAACAAATTCTGTAGCAATTAGAAAGAAAAATAATTATATTCTTCATCTCAAACACTTCATAGTTAACTAAACAAAAACTTAATAACTTTTCCATGTTAATATAGTGAAAACCATGTGTGCATGACTACAAGGTAACTCTGAAATATAATTTGCCCAGAGTTGCACACTGAATTATCAATGTGGCTGAGGATCAGAACTTCAGGTTTTCCACCCTGCATTCAGGAATTCAACAGCCTTATGTTAAAGTATTTGGCAAGCTCTGAGTGACAAGATGAAGATGATGAAAGCCATCATCATCTTCATCTTGTCACCAATCAGACCCTCACCAATCAGGCCCCCAAGTTTAAAAACACAAGGACAGGATACTTCCTTAGAGTGGTGGGTGCTATGAGAAGTATAAAACAAGGGTATACTATTGGAACACAGAAGTGACTTCTGTCCCCATTTTAGGTCAATAGTATAGGTTTTGGGTTGAGGTGACACCTTAAGGATAAAAAGGAAGTATGACAGAGAGAGAGAAGAGGTGCCTGCAAAGAGTGAGAGGTGAGGAATACAAGTATCACAGCATGACTTGAAGCTAGAGCAGAGGGGCAGAGTAGGGTGTGTGCAAGAGATAAGCTGAAGGACCTGATGAGCATTCAATTGGTTTGGATATCTGAATTCCTTTCTAGGGAAGCTGGAACTTTTCTTGAGAGCAAAACAAATGACAAAGTCAATGTCAGGGCATTTGAAATGCTTGACCAAAGTGTTCCTAGATGAGTCTGGGTTTTGGCCACAACCAGATAGAAGTGTGTGATGTCTTTGTTTTCATAGTGGTGGCAGAAGTGAAAAAGAAAGTCAATCCAGAAAAAGGTATGTACAGAGAGTCTGAGCCTTACAGGCCATGAATGTGAGTAAATGATAAATGAGTTTATTCTTTATTGGTATTTTTCTTCCAAAATTTTCATTTGATGTTTGTTTTTAAGAAAAACAATTGAATTCACATAGAAATTTATTCACCAATCCAAGGAAAGCCATGCCATCTGCTGTGTATTTTGTTTTTCAGAAATCCACTAATAAATCCAAATTCAACCATAGTTTGGCAACATACCTGCATTAGCTTTTCTAGATAAGGCCTCTGGCCAACTTCTCATTCATCTGAAATAAGGCAATTATTATTTACATTGCTTAGTTTAAACAGAGATTATCATGAATGTGATACATTACTTAGAAAATGTAGCTTTTTCAAAAGAACTTTAAGGGACTAGAACTAAGTTGTAGATGGCTTAAAATAATCACACAAACAAAATAAAAGTCCACTTATTTTAAGTTTATATAGAGAATATGTATGTACAATGCTGTTAAACTTCCGAGTCCACACTGGTCTATTAAATGTAAGTCATTTCAGATGGTGCTGCTTTAGCTAACTAAAGGGCAACAATTCGACTCCTATTTTTAGATGGCAATAGAGTGTGATTCTTAGCAAATCTCTGCTCTTTAGAAACTTCTTATCAAATTTTTCACTTCAATGTCATTTTTCTTAAAATAAATTTTCCATTATATACTTTCAGAAAATTAAACTTTTAACATCTTCTCAATGCTATCAAATTTTCAGCCCATTAAATTAAATACATATGTGAAGAAAGAAGTATTATCATAGCCTCATGTGAAAATCTGGTCAAAGTTTCAAAATATTGTTATGTGGAATATGACTAAACATCTTTTATTAACATGGTACACAAAGATTCCAGAAAATTCTATTGAGAGACAGAATAATGCCACGTGCTATATGGCACATGCCTGTAATTCCCAGTGACCCAGGAGGCTGAAGCAGGAGGATGGCAAGTTTGAGGCCAGCCACAAAACAAAAATTATAAAGGAGTAGGGATGTTGCTGGGGGTGGGGTAGAGCATCCCTGAGTTCAATCACTATAAACACACACACACACACACACACACACACACACACACTCACACACACACACGCACAAGCAGTATAAATATTACTTAGAGCCAGTTTAAACTTATGTTTCTTTGATTTGTGACTTTCCAGATTTGTAAACAATATGTAGCTGTTTAACTGTAACTGATTTCTTCCCTGGATTTGGGACCAAAGTTTTTGAAACATTTTGCTAATTACACTTATGTGTTTACAAACATGTGGAAAAGCTTCAAACTGTACCCCATCTAGACTGTTCTTCATAAAAACATTCTATTCTCTTACTGATTCCTCAAACAAGGTTCAAAAAGTAAGAGAATACTGAACATACTAAGTACTTTGAAGTGGTAAAAATACTGTGATGTCCAAAGCCTTATATAGTTTAAATGTGAAGGTAAGTAATTGGACTGACATGGTTCTCAGGCTTGTCTTCTCATTTTCAAAATGAAATGACTTGAATAGTAACTTTGGGTGAATTATAGTCATAGATATTAGTGGAATGTATAATGACATAGTAAACCATGCAGATAAAATAATTTGATCAACCTTCTTCCTCAGTATCTTTCCTTTTCCTCTCCTCCCTTCCCCATTGAAGGCATTCTGCAGGGATGACAGAGACCTGACTTTGCATCTTGATAGAACAGTGCTTTTTTACTCCTGTTAAAGTCTGCCGGCATTGGCAAACTAATGCTCTGCAAGGATATCTAGAGGAAGTACTAGAGTAACTTTCAAGTATTCTTCAACCTATTTATAAGCACTAAAAAATCAACATGTCTTTCTCCCAGAAAAATTAATGGAAAATATTCCCCTCCCCCAAAAATATTCCTTTGCATTGTGTCTCCATTTAAACATTCATTCATCAATGTCTTATTAAATGATACACTGCCTGATATTTTCTGGTATGAACGAATGAGACATCTTGTATTTATATCATCTTTAACAATTTACAGAAATATTTCACAATTTTTTTTGGTGCATAATGTTCCAATTTCATGGTTGAGAGAGACTTCAATCCTGGGCCTTTCAGGTTTTTTTTTTTTTTCAGAAAAATATTCATGTAAGCCAACAAGCTGATGGACAAAAAAATATCAGCTATCTAGGATCTTAAAATTACGTACTAAAAGTTAAGTAATTTGTTCCCCATTTCAGTACCTTTTACTACATGGATTTTTATAAATCTTAGATTTGCTCTTCTCTTGATTTCACTAGAATGCAAAGGCAAAAGAAAACATCAAATTGAGGCTTGATTTAACATAGACCTTCATGCACTATTTTTCTGTGAGTTAAGAAGATCATGAAAACTCCTTCAGAGCTCTAAACCAAGGTTTATTCATTTCAAATATTCAATTTAATCAAAAAATCTACTTTAAGTTAAAGGACAGTTAAAAATATCATTTAACTTGAATAAAGTTAACAAGTGTCTTTTAAAAATATGACCTCCAGATACTTTACAAAAATTGAAAATCTGTTTGTAATTCATTATAGTTATAGATTATCATGACCTTCAGTTAATATTCATAAGTCAACTAAACAACTCAGTATTTCAACAAAGTCAAAACAAGACAAATCAGAAATCTGAAACCCAAAAGATAAACAAAGCATAACTCACCTCAGCCAGATAGTCCTCAAGGGTTTGACATGAAGGCTGTGGGTTGGAAGTAGCACCTGCTATGTTTCCTCCCAGGTTAAAACTTCTGTTGTGTACCCAGTTGTCCCTTTTAAGTCTGACACAAGGACACCCTGGGACTGGCCTCCCACAGTGAACACAGGGTATACAACCTCTCCGTGTTCTCACTGGGAATCTGGTACTAAACTCTGGAAGCCTCCTACTGATTCTGTGAGGATTTCAAAAGGCAAATTCTTGGTATTTCTTTTTTTTTTTCCCCTCTAAAACCACTTGCATTAAAAAAATGCCATAGGAATAAATAGAATTTCTCAGTGAAAAGAATCTTAACATTGAAAATCCATCAAAATAAAGTAGGACATATAATTATAGGTTTTAAAGAGTTCTGAAGATATATCCATATTTCTTGGGGCCTCCTAACAAGAAATTCAAACAATACATGTGGAGAGTAATGGCAGGCAGAGATGTGTGACTTAAAGGGTAACACTTCTGCCTTCTTGAAAGGCTCTCCTTCAGGGTTTCTTGAGGACACCATTAGAAATACTGGTATTTAAACAGTAACCGTGTGAGATGATGGATACCTTAGTTTATTTGACTACAAAGACATTTCACTCTGCTAAATTGTATTAAAGCATCATGTACTCCTTAAACATATACAACTCGAAAATAAGAGTGAAGCTAAACTAGAAATACTTGTATTATTAGACCAACTGAAGAATTTAAAAACCATCCCTTAAAGAGATTTTCAAGCATTTGCTCTCACCATCTACATATTCTAACTATCACCTGGAGAAATCAAGCATTGAGCACTGAGAAATATTTCACAGCAACAACCACAGGGGCAAAACAAGATAGCTGAGTTGATGATTAAGAATTCAAGGCAATCAGCTCATAATTTTGTTACTGAGATATCAGAGGTGGGACCTGTCAATTCTCATGTTAATTGCCCCCCAACACTGACCATGGAATTATTTTTAACCACATTGCAAAGTAAACTTCCTTTGAGCCCTGTGGTATTCTCTCCCTGTATCAAAAGTAGACTTTATGTAGAGAGGAAACACTGCAAAGGTCATTTTGTCTCTAGGTAACATCTGGGGTAAAATCAAGTGTCACAATAAAAAATGGTTAATTTACCGAGTATCAGAATGTGCTAAGACAGTAGAACTAGCAATCCAGTATACTTAGGGTTTAAGTTGAACACTTTCAATCAATAATTAAATTTTTTACTATTCTATGTAAAGAAAGGCCTGTAAGTAACTTGGTCACAATGTAACTGTCGGAATTATAAAGCTTCAAAAGTGCTGAGGTGAAAGTCTGGTAGAAATAGAAAATAGGAGAGAAAGCCATACAGACACAAAAAAGTGTGAGGGATATAAACTTCCTTGACCAATATTTCAAAAGTAAGTTCATTTAATAAAATTGCTTCTGAAAATTGTATTGTCTGATTAGATTTTGCATCCTACTAATCTCATTTTCCTTTCTCACTAAAGTTATGCATTGGAGACAAATTAAGGAGATTAAGCTATTTTCTGTTGGTGTACATGTGGACATACTTCTGGATTTTGTGTTCTTCTACACAGAGTTCATTATATTCTTACCTTGGTGTTTTATCAGAAATTTCATTTTTAATTTCAGACACTTGAGATTCTAGCGTTTCAATTCTGAATTGCATCAACTTCATTAATGAAACCTTATTATTTTCATTTGAAGCTCTATCAAATGTCTAAAGAAAATTGAAAGAACATATTTAAGAAATATTTTTATAGTAGATGAACACAATATCTTTATTGTAATTTTATATGGTGCTGAGGATTGAACCCTGTGCCTCACATGTGCTAGGTACTCCAGGTGTAAATGACATGTTTTTAAAAATAATTATTATCAAAATAATTATTTGTATATTTTGTTACTTTAATTTAGAATCAATAACTCAGAGAGCAATTTTAAACATATGGACAAAAGATGGTGGAGTTTTATCATCAATGTCAATTGCTTTTTTTTTCTATTCTTTGGGTTTGGAACCCAGGGCCTTGCAAAGGCTACACAAATTGCCACTGAAGTAGAACCTCAGCCACGAATTATTCTCATGTTAGCATCAGTAATGTGAAAAATAAAAAAGTATAAATCATTTAATAATTGAAAAAAATCAGGAGAATGGTACACTCTGACTTCACATTTTTTTTGTTTCCTGCTAATTTTCTTATTAATACAACTACCCTTAAATATTCAATGGTTCTCTGATAAAGTCATTTTTTCTGAAAGATGAAGTCAGTTTTTACAATGATGGGAAAATTAGATATTTAAAAATGCCATCTTACTCTGAAAAATGTATAAAAGAAGTTTTCTCAAGGAATGTAGATGACCCACATAAAATGGAAATTTCCAAAATAAAATTTTCAGTGAAATTAATTAAAACACATTACAGATAAATAAAATAACCTCTGAAAATGGAGATGCTTGTTTTTGGTTTTCCTCTAAAATTTCTCTTGTTCTTTGTTCCATCTCCCATCTATGAGGCTCTCCTTGACTATTTTTTATTTTATTGTCCTGCACATAAATTTTGAGGTTCGCTACATCTTCTTCCAACTTCTTTTGATTCTTTTGTATTTTTTCACATTTATATTGTAGGCTTTCCAAAGAAACTTCAAATTTTTCATCCAAATGTGAATATTTTGAAGCTGTATCTTCTAGTTTTTTATTGATATTATCGACCTGCATGAATAAAACCATAGTGTTTCATAATAAAAGAAGCATCTTGAGAATATTTGAGCACAAATTTGTCCAACAAATCCCAGTAAGTTTGCCTTTTCAAAGATCTACACTCTCTGTTTTGGATAGAGGTACCAGACATGATGGAAACATTTGTATGCCTTTATAATCTGTTTGAATTAAAAAAAAAACACTGAGTTTTCCCATTATTTAAAAATTAACCTGAAATTTGAGAAAAGCATAATAGCCTTTCTGTGCAAGTTTTCTAGAAATTCATTTAATAATTACACATAGATTCTGTATCCAATCATAGAAATGATTTAATCTGCATGGTACACCATGGCAATGGAGGTAGCACTAAAAAAATCCTAGTCAACAGAAAAAAAAATCAACACATGTGAGGATTGATGTATAATTCTCAGCATTTTGAGGGTAGTTGAGTAGTTTTTTTTTTTAATAAACCACTGATTGAACCCAGGAGTGCTTAACCACTAAGCTATGTCTTCACTTTTTTTTGAGACAGGGACTTGCTAAGTTGCTTAGGGCCTTACTAAGTTTCTGAGACTGGTCTTAAACTTGTGATCTTCCTGCCTTATTCTTCCAAGTCACTGTTTTGCAAGTGAGAAAACATGCATGATATTACAAAAAATATAAAAATAAAACTCAGAATTTATAAAAAATGCACTATAAAGTGTAATAAAATTAATTATAATAAAAATACAAATAACACTGTCCACTGACGTTTTTATCCTTAAACATTTAACATAATTGAAACAGGTGCAGATCAATGGTTGACAAATACAATCAATACATACTTTACAATTGATTTGATCTAGTTTCTTCTTCAAAACCTGTGCCTTATATTCTACTTCAAGGTGTTTACTTGATGAATGTTCTAGTGAAGCCTCTGACATAGGTTGCTCTGTCAGGTTACCAGCCAGTTCTTGTGGAAGTTGTCTCACAACTACCTAAGGAGATATGTCTGTTAAAGATTTTGTAAATAACTTCACTTTTTGTTAATAATGTTTAAAGCTGAAATATTATCATTAATTCATCTTCTTTTCCTCATGTGTTAATTCTGTTTATTTCTGAATTCTAACAAGGACATGGAAAGTGCTTTCTTCCTGCCTAGTTACTATCATATCCCTTAGACAATAGATTCAGCCTGTATCCACTTCACATTTGATGAAATGCATTACAACCTGCCGAATTCTCAAACAGAAATGGTTATGCACGTCTGCTAGGAGTAGTGAAAACTGTACAGAAAATCATCCCTTTTTAAACAGAGACTCTACTAAAAAACTGAGCTCTAACCATATTCAATCCTCTGTGTGAATCCAATAGATTCCCACCTCCTAAAAAAGTGGGGTCCCACTCAACCTGACCTTTACCTTCTTCACTCCTTCAACTCCTTCAACTCTCTCCCCTCCTCACCCCATTCTTACTGTACAAAAATCTACTTGTTTAAATGGGAATTTAAATTAGTTTGTTGAAAATGGGAATTCAATGCCAAATTAATGAATCAGGGAGCTGCAATTATCTTTGTACTAGAATAGTTCCTATCTGTTACATGATAGCAATTGAACCTTGAAATGAAAAGTATTAGCAAGTTATCTGTGAAGATAGGCAATAAATTTCAGAGTCAGCAGGAAAATTAAATCCACATCAGTTTAGCTGCAATGCATTGCATTTGTCCCAAATTATATTAATGATAGTAGATTTTTTTATAGTGTTGGAAGGAGATGAGAACAAAAAAATGAGCCAGTTATTTTCAGAATTAAGTCAAACTTATGTGAATAAAATCAAATTATCAGTTAGAAATGTATAAAATGCAGTGAAGGAAGTCTATTAAAAACTACATCATCTACATTTCACTTCAGCTTGGAAACTTGGAATGGATTATTAAAGTAACCCAGTTAATTTAATCTAGATATGAGCATTCCCATTTATCTGTTTCATCATGGTCTTAGAAAGTATGGCAACATGAAGACTTTCTAGTTAGTATTGAGGGCTGGAGTGTAGTCCTGGTGTTAGAATATGGGCATAGATTGCACAAGACCATGGATTCCATCCCCAACAGCAAAAACAGATATTGTTTCAGCGATGGTTATTCTGTATTATTAATATCAGCATATCTCTACTAAAAATCTATGACTTAACCTCTTGAAATTTTATCTCTATGTAAAGAAATAATTCCTGGTAAATACACAATGTCTTTACTCAAAATAAAGCATCTGCAGTTCTAAAGCTTTAAATGTTTTTTCCATTTTTAAATGTTAAAATCAGTTTCACATAAGGTGAAACTTTTTGCTTTTAATTGGCCCACATTTTACTATTCATCAGATAGGGTGTGTTACTTTAAAACATGTATACAATGTGTAACCATCATTGGCAGATTTATTACTTCAAACATGAATCATTTCATTGTGTTGGAAGTCAGGTTTGCCATCATCAAATTTCACTGAATTCTCCTTCAAACACAATCCATATATTTTTCTTAATACTTACTTTTCTCTCAGAGTTCTTTTTATATTCATCTGATTTTTCTTTTAAGTGACAATTTCTAATCATTAACTCCATACGTCTGTTTTGTGACTTGTGACTGGAGTTTTCATCCTCATCCTGAATTAGTTTTGTGGTATCCGGTTGCTCTTGGGTAGAAAGGAGCAAGCCTTCTTTATCACCAACTTTGTTGCAAATGTCATGGAACTCCTGTCTTAGAAATATAATTTCACTTTCCATTTGAGATAATCTCTCATCTATAGGTTCCAGTTCTTTGTAGTTTTGACTCTGTTCATTTTGATACGTGTGCTTCATTTCATTCATTTGGCACTGATTTTGTTTTAGGTCTCTTTGTACCCGGTTCAATACCACAGTCACTTTTCTAAGATCACGCCTTGTTTGAATATAGAAGCCTTTTTCTTGGACTCTGAATTTTATTCCAGGCTTGGAAAACTTTGGGGACTGAATCAGCCTCCTAACATTTCTTTTTGATATTTTTAAATTCCCCTTGTCCTCTAAATCAGGGCACCCATCTCTTGCTCTCTGGGAAAGAAGTTCTTGTTCTCTTTGTGATGTCTGACTTTCATCACAAGGGTGTGGAGCAACAGCCTGACTGGCAGGGTATGATTTGGCTTCTGTTTCCTGTCTTTCAGTGTTTTGTTCTTTATTTTTCAGGTTAATATTTAGCTTTGTAATCTCAGTTTTCAGAGAATTAATCTGTTTATTATATTGCAATGTTGTTTTCCTAAACGTTTCCTCCATTAATTTGATTCTCCTATGAAGGTCATGACACTCTGCTCTTGTAACATCAAGATATTTCTTTTTGTCTTCCTCATGCTGACATTTCATTTGGTTCATTTCCAGACTCAGCATATCACATTTATCCTTCAACATGTGGAATTCATGCAAGGGTACTTTCTCTGTTTCATTCCTGGTAGAAACCTAAGGAAAATCAAGGAGACCTTTAGCTAGCACTCAATGAAATTAGATGTCACTATTACCTCTGAAACTAAAGTTTTAACATTTACATTTATGCAATGAAAGGGTTGCAATACATGGATATCCAACTGGAGAAAAATTAGATGTGAATTTCAGAGCTTAGAGAAGAAAAACTTTCTAAGAGTTCACAAGGTGTATTGAAGAAAATTGAGTGTAAAAAATGATAATTTTGTAGAATTTCAAAACTGAAGAAACCTTTTTCTAAATTACAACAGATTGAAGACATCAGGTAAATGATTAGGAACTTTGACCATGTTAAAGCATTAAGTTTGTGGGCTGGGTTTGTGGATCAATAGTAGAGTGCTTGCCTTGCATGGGTGAGCCACTGGGCTCAATCCTAGGCACCACACATAAATAAATGAATAAAATAAAGGTCCTTCAACAACTAAAATAAATAAATTAATAAATAAAGTTTGCACTCTGATACTGATACCTCATGTATACAGCCACCCAATCCATAATAAGGGCCTTAGCTCTACACACATTTGGACAGATGAAATTTCCCAAAGTTCTTTAAGTTCCCTATTTCTGAAAATATTCTATATGTATTCTATTTTTTCAACATTTTTGCAATCAATTCTTATAATTGTAGCTATTGGTAAATGATAAATCCAGGCATTGTACTTAATTAAGCATTTTACATACACCAATTAACTTTTTATCACAATCTTAAACAAGGAATAATATAAATGTAAGCAAGCTGCTTCTAGTGCTCTTCCATCAAACTAGTCATTTCTCTGCTGTAAAAATAAAAACACAAAAGAAGGTTTGTGTTTTGTAATATTAATCATAAATAAGATCCTATTAGGTGTGTTCTCAGAAAATCATGAGATTATTTGCTGCTCATTAAGATTTGTTTCTTTTTTTGTAAAGTCTGGAACAAGAGTAAATGTGAAATAGACATATATGGCTTTAAAATTATCTATGCTTTTCCACGATGGATCTAGATAGTGTTCTATGTATGTTCACAGATGCATGCAACACATTCACACAAAGAGACAAGCACTTGAAAACAACACAAAATAGTTCAAGAAAAAAAATTCTTTTTATTTTTTGCCATGCCTCTCTCCTTTTATTTGCAAAGATGATTTGACAGAATTCTATCTTATAAATTCTGACATTATATTCTTAAGAATATATTGCCTCTGGGAGTCCTTAAGTTTGGCTAACACCTAAAGATTCATTTCAGTAAGGTATTGGTATTAGCAGTGGGGAGAAAGTCTAAAATCTTAATCAAAAGCAGTATCTGCAAATTAAAAAAAACTATTAAAAACAAGGAATCTCTTAAACTATGCAGACCTTTATCTCAAATAAATTACTCAAATTTTAACTGTAAAAATGACAGGTAAATTTGTCACATAGAAAAAATTATCTTTAAAACATAAAACAGAATTATAAAAAACAATTTTTTAAAAACTAAGTTAACTTGTCCCATGATATTTTCAAAGTCTTTATCCTGTATCTGAACATAAAATTCCCTAAGTTAACATTTATGCTACTGATTGAACTCAACTCACCTTTTCAAAACATATGCTGAGCATCTATCTATATGATGCCAAGGTAAGCAATAAATGAATTTAGCTATAAATGTTATGATTTCATCTTAGGGAGAGACGACAATTTGGTTTAAACCCAAATAATAGAGAGTCACATACTGTGTAACAACAGACTACATATTTCAATAGTGGTCCCAGAAGTTTGTGGAAGATATAGGCATTTTGTATAAGCACATGCCTACAATGATTGCATAATGAATGCCAACAACACATTTCTCAGATCATGTCCCCATAATTAAGTGAAACATGATCACACATATTATGTTAAAGGGATATTATGAATAGAGTAAGAGATATGAAGCTATAATGAAGACTCATTTACCTGATTTGAGTTACTTCTTACAGTCTTTAATTCTGTTTTTAATGTCCCAGAAGACAGTTGAAATTCTTTGTTCAATTCAATTTTTTTATTATGTTCCTCATCTTTTTCTCTTAACTGGTTATTCATTTTTTCAAAAAGCTGATCAAAATCTCTTAACTTCTTCTCTTTTCCTTTTAAATCATGCCTGCAGTTCAATATGGTTATCTTAAAATTCATTTTATAGAAAACAAATGTGCATTTTGTATTCTGGTTCTTCATAGGTTGATTCATTAGGCTAATAAAAATTCTATGTTCTAAGATTCTTTTCCTTTCTAGCTCACCTTTTTAAATTTCTCCTTCAAACTTTTAAAAAACATATAAATTAATAATGAAAAATCTTTCTGTCAGTTGGGAAACGGCTGTTACTAGTAACTCCAGTAGATACTATGGAAAGGGACTTTTGATATGGATCCATAAATTGAGTATTTGAAATGATTTGGGGTGGGGAATCTGGGATGTGGATCAATGGCAGAGTGCTTGCCTGCTGGGGGCCTGTGTTTCATCCCCAGCATTGTCAAAACAAACAAACAAACAAACAAAACAAAGATCATTTTTGTACTGTTATAATTCTTCCTTAGGTAAAAGAGTTTTAAAGACTAATTCACTAGTATTTAGCCTTTATATTCTTGAAATAAAACAGCAAGCACTGCAATTGATTGCCATTATAACATGCAGCTTTCAGAAGTTGTTCACATAGCATATGTCTGCATATTAGCAAGACCAATTTAAAGAGTCCAGTTCCTGTTGTTACAACTTTTAGATAACACTTTCAATTTAGCTTGTTTATCATTATGTATTTTATAAACAATTCAAAATCCCCTTTGGAACAAGGCACAACCTAATATTTAGTCCAATGATAACAAATATATGTCCTTTCAACATAGAAATTTGACCAAATTTTGTTTACATATGAGGGAGAAATTTAAAAAAATAATAATTATTTTTCATTTCACATTTGGTTTAATGGATGTTAGGATTCAAACCATAACCCAGGGTGTAATTCCACAGGAGCATACTTACTTAGTTGCACTAACCTTTGGGTTTGATCCCAAGCACCAGAAAAAAGGAAAAAAAAACCCTGCATAAATATTTAAAAACACATTTTGGGGTGCACAAAAATGGCTATTTCATAGGACAAACCCCCAAGACAAAAGGCCAAATGTTTTCTCTGTTAAGTGGATGTTATTCCATAAGGGGGATGGATGTGTGGGGAAGAATGAAGGGACTTTAGATTGTATGGAAGGAAGTGAAAAAAGGAGAGGGTTTGTGGGGTTGGGAATAATGGTGGAATCAGATGGACTTTCTTACTCTATATACATGTATGATTACATTACTGGCATGACTCTACACCATGTTCAGCCATAGGTAGAACTTGTGTTCCATTTGTGTATAATGTGTCAAAATGCATTCTTTTGTCATGTATAACTTAGAACAAATTTTTTAAAAATGGCCATTTTATCCTCTTTGTTGGAATTATAAATCAATATAAACTGTCTTGAGAACAATTTAGAAATATTGATGAAATGTCTTTTCATGAAGTTACTCCTCTTTAAACAAATAATTCTATATTGAAAAAATTATTCAAACTAAACAGAAATATAAATTAATTTCATGAAATTATGTCATTTGCAGGAAATGGATGGAAACTGAGCAATTTTTTATTCAAAATAAGTCACATTTGTAAGGTTAAGTTTCATATGTTTTCTCTCATGTGGAAACTAGAAAGGCAAAGGAAAAGAAAGGTGTGGGGCGGTCTCAGGGAGATCAAAAGAACTCTTTGGAGTAGAGGGAGAAGGGGAGGGAAAGAAAAAAAGGGAATAATACAGACCAAATTATATTATTATATAGTGTGTACACATGAATATGTAATAAATCCCACCATTTAAACAAGTATAATGCATCAATAGAAATGTGGAATAATTTCTGTAAATGAGGTTCTGTGAAGTATTGATTGTAATACCAAAAAAAATGAATGAACAATAATCCCAAATTCCACTTGTTAAATCAATAGTGTGATCCTTCTATATAGCCATTGAAATTATGATTGAAAATAACGTGAATTTAGTTATTAGAAAGAATCATAGTTTGCATATGTTTCCTTTTTGTAAGGATTTCAGATTCTACAAGTATAAGTAGTTTTCTCCTTTGCAAAATACCAACAGGTAAGTCAGCAATTAAAAAATTCCCTATGTATCTTCAGTGTGAAGAAAAGAGTTCAAACCTTCTTTCAATCTAGGGTATCATACCTCAAGTGACAGAGTTCTTGTTTCCATTTTATTTCTCTCTGCTCTAACTTAGATTTTGCATTTTCCATTTCTGATAACTCCTTTTTCATTCCACAAAGTTTATTTTCCAGTTTTGCTACTTCTTGTGTATGTAATAAACACTTTGAACAGTTACTTTTTTCAGGTTCTATTATTCTTTGACATGAATCAACTGCATTTTGGATTTTTGGTAGGCTATGAGAATCTGCATCATGGAGAAAACAAGATAGAAATAAAATATTTGAGTTTTTTCATCTGTGAAGGATTCTACATTTTTCCATGTACTCCCTTACACACTGAACAAATGTGTAAAGAGTACCTATGACATGGAAGCCATTATACTAAGTTCTACAGATAAAACACATGAGAACTCTGCTCTCCTTTAGTTTAAAGTCTAGCATAGACGACTTATAGTGGAAAATTCAGCCTAGACAGATGACCTAACAAAGCATTAAAACAAGATCAAGGGTCAAACTGTTTATATGTAGCCTAACTGAATTCCAAAACATGATGAAAAAGCAGAAGAGGCCTGAAAGATATTTTTCAAAACAAATTACACTTTTAGGAGGCAAACTGAAAGTAACCAAAGAGCATGGTGACCCGTTCATACACAGGTTTGAACTCTGTGGGTTGTCACCTAGAAGAGCAATCAACTACTGGAAGTCAAGACAAAATAAAATATAGCAAAGAAAAAGGCAGAAAGTAGCAAACCTCTAACCATAACTCCAGATGTAAATATTCTCAACTCCCCAATTAAAAGACACTTATTGGTAGAATGGATTCAAAAACAAGATCCAATTGATGTTGTTTGTGAGAAACTCATCTCATATGCAAAGCTACTGTATTAGTCTGCTTTTCTGCTGCTCTGACTAAATGACCTGACCAGCACAAGAGGAAGAGTTTATTGAAGGACTTACAGTTTTGGAAATTTTAGACCATAGAAGGCCAGATCCATTCCTTGGGGTTTGGGGCAAGGCTGAATATCATGGTGGGAGAATGTGTTGAAGAGATCAGCTCAAGTTATGATCAGGAAGCAGAAAGAGTCCACTTGTTGATTGCCAATATATACCCAAAGCCACTCCCCAATTCTCATGTCCTCCACCCTACCAGTTTTCAGTTACCACACAGTTAATCCCAATCAGGGGATTAAATCATGGATTGTGTTAAGACTCTTAAACTCAATCTTGTCTTCTGAACCTTCTTGCACTGTATCACACATGAGCTTGTGGGAGACACCTCATATCCAAACCATGACAGACACTCATAGACTGAATGTAAACTACTGGAAAAATTTTTTCATTCTTAAATTCCTAAAAGAAGCAGGAGTAGCTATTCTCATCTGACAAAGCAGATTTGGAGCAAAATTCATAAAAGACAAGGAATGCTTTACATACTAGTAAAATTTCAATTCAACAAGAAAATATAACAATAGAAAGTATGTATACCCCAAATGATAGTGAACCTAATTACATAAAACAATGCTTCTTTAAATCAGCAGAATATAGTAAAGCAGCCACATCAATATTTATAGCAACTCAATTCACAATAGCTTAACTATGGCACCAACCTAGATAGACGACGAATGTATAAAGAAATTGTGGTATACATACACAATAGAATATTACTCCTCATTAAAAGAGAATAAAATTATGGCATTTGCAGGTAAATGGATGGAGTTGGAGAATACCATGCTAAGCAAAGTAAGCCAATCTTAAAAAACCAAAGGCTGAATGTTCTAATAGGTGAATGCTGATCCTTAATGGGGGGTGGGGAGGTGTATGGGAAAAATGGAGGAATTTTGGGCAAATGGGAGGGAGGGAAGGTGAGAGGGCATGGTATAATAAAATGGACATCCTCACCCTAGGTACATGTATGACTGCACCTATGTTTCAATGCTACATCACGTACAACCAGAGAAATGAAAAGTCATACTGCGACTGTGTACAATGAATTAAAATACATTCTGTTGTTATATATACCTAAATAAATAAATACTGCTTCTTGACATTAAATATCAGATAGACCCCAATAACACTAGGGAATTTCAAAACATCCTTGTCACCAATAGATAGGACATACAAGGGTAAAAATAGACATTTTGACATAAATAATAGCATAATTGAAATATACCTAATAACTACAGAATGTTTCACCACAAAATAGCTGAATTCACTACCTTCCCAGAAGTGCATGGAATCTTTCAATTAATCTTTGTAATTCATTGCAAATATGTAAAAACCTCATATAATTCTATGCATTCTATGAGATCACAATGAAATGAAACAATAGCAAGAAAAATAAGAGAAATCACATAAATAGAGCAAATACTCTTTTAAAAGAGGAGTAGATCATAAAAGAAAAGAAAGAATAAACAAAGAAATATTTGGAAACAAATCAGAATAGAAATACAACATATCAATATCTCTGGGACATCATGAAGTTGGTTTTGAAAAAATTCATAGTACTGAGTGCCTTCACTAACAAAATAGAAAGTTTCCAAATAAATAATCTAATATTCCAACTTTCAAGGTCTTAGAAAAGGAAGAATAAATTAATTCCCAAATAAGTAGCATATAGGAAATAATCAAGATTAGACTAAAATTAATTGAGAATAAAAAAGACATAGGACCAATGAAATAAAGTCAGCTTTTTCAAAAGATAAATAAGGTCAATAAACCATTAGCCAAACTGACAAAAAAAGGAGACAAATCAACAAAATTGTAGATGAAAAATGAGATACCATTAGCAATATTTCTGAAATCCAGAGGATCATTAGGAACTATTTTTAAAGTTTGTACTGTAATAAACTGAAAGATCTAGAAATCCTTGACAAATTTCTAGACATATATGAGCTGCCAAAATTACACCAGGAAGACATCAGAACCCAAAACAGATCAATATAAAGTAATGAAATTGAAACAGCAATGAATAGCCTTTCAACAAAGAAATATCTAGGACCAGATAGAATCCTGGCTGAGTTCTAACAGACCTTTAGTGAAGAACTAACACCAATCTTTGTCAGCCTCTTCTACAAAACTTAAAGGAAAGTGAATACTCCCATATATCTATGGAGCCAGTATAATCCTGACATATTCAGGAAAGAAAATTACAGAACAATATCCCTGATGAAAATACATGTAAAAATTCTTAATGAAATATTAACAAACAATATTCAAAAACGCATCAAGAAGTTAACATACCATGAAAAAGTTGCTTTTATCCCAGGAATGTAAGGTTGGTTTAACATAGGCAAATCAATAAATGTAATTCATCACACAAATAGAATGAAGGATAAGAATCATATGAATATCTCAACAGATGCAGAAAAGGCTTTGATAAAATTTAGCACCTATTCATTTTAAAAATGTTAGAGAAACTAGGCATAGAGAAAACTTACTACAACATTATAAAGATCATAAATCTCAAAACCAAAGCTAACATTATACTGTAGAAAAAAATGGAAAGCATTTTCTCTAAAATCAGTATCAAAGAAAATATGTATAATTTTATCAATCCTATTCTATATACTTTTTGAAACTAAGGCAGAAAATCAGGCAAGAGAAGGACATTACAGGGCTATTAATAGGAAAAGAAGAATTCAAATTATCTTTTCGCTATTGACATCATCCTATATCTAGAAAACCCAAAAAAACTCCACCAGAAGACTTCTAGAGCTGGTAACAAGATCAACAATCATTAATCAACAGCTTTCCTGTACACGAAACATAATTCTGCTAAGAAAGAAATCATGAAAACTATCCCATTAAAATTTAAAAAATTAAAATGCCTGGGAATTGTTTTACTTAGCTTTTCTCACTGTGACACAAATTGACCTGAACAATGTAGAGAAGGGAAAATGTATTTGGGGCTCAGGGTTTCAGAAGTCACAGTCCATACCCAGCTGACTCCACAGCTCTGGGCCCAAGGTGAGGCAGAACATCATGGCAGAAAGATTTGGTAAAGGAAAGCAGTTCAGAACATGGCCACCCACCAGGAAGCGTTGCGAGTGCCACTCAACAGGGAGTCCCCAAGTGACCTACCTTCTCCAAGCACACCCTACTTGACTATGATTACCACCCCACTAATCCATGTTGATGAGCATGGAAATGGTACAAATATGTTGAAAAATAATTTGGCAGTATCTTATTAAATGCCTATAAAGGAACATGAGAAGACTTTTACAGGATTTCTTAACTATCTAGATTATGGTGATTCAACATGTGTTTAACATATAGGTCAAAACTTGTCAAGCTGCACATTTTTATATGTGCAGTTTACCTTATATCAATAATGCCTCATTAAATCTTTTGAAAACAAAAATCTGTATTGTAAGAAGAAACACTTTAGTGATTGTGATCCAGACATAGGAGAAAGCTAGAGGCTTGAGGTCTTTAATCTTATAGCAAAGAGAAGTAGTACTTGGGTTTTAATAAAGGGGTAAGCAATATCAGAACTGAATTTTTTAAAAAAGTATGATTTGGTTGCAGAGAAGAACACAGTTTTAGGAAGTGTGTAGCAGGGAAAGGAGATCTAAGGTTACTACAGAATTCAGGGAGAGATAATGGTAAGCTGATCTGATCATCCTTCAGGCCCAAGGGAGCAACAGAGCCAACCAAAGGAGTGGGTGCCATTCACAAAGAAAAGTGCAGTGGGGATGATCCAGGGGTGTACTTGAGAGTGTATAACACTTCTCATTATATTTTAATGCAAAGCACCTTTTTGAAATGAACAATACTGGAACACATCAGTGTTCTATGGTTCAGAACTAAGTAATGTGTGCATCTATTACTATAGTATACATCATTTTGCAAAGGTTCTACCTTCATATGACCTACTTGGTTTTTCAACATATGCCCAAATATCCCTATAATTAGGGCACGTCACTTGAAAAGCTGTTGAGGCTATTACAGTTGGCTGTGGTTCATCAAGGTCTTCCATAGCATTTATTTCTTTTTTGACCTATAAAACAATAATCTAATATCAAAATTTACACCAAATACATATAACATATACTCAATACATACAGGTGACAATTATCTACCACATGTAGTTTTTCAAAGAACTGATTTCTGACAAAAAAAACCTTTATCAAAGTTTATTTTGTCTCACTCATTTTCAAAGTCTGTTCATAACAAAAAAATGTTCTATTCTTTCACTTTACCTTTTACAATATATTTTAAATTTATATTTTCGTATTGTTATCACTTAATAATGCACTTTATCAATAAAATATTATCTCGTGTTATTTGTAACAATACCTTGCTCTTTTCATTAGATGTTTTCTCTGTGTGCCTAAATGAGAAAAAGAAAGAATGAAACACATAATATTCTTTCAAACACCAAATATATAAAATGAAATAAGACTATTATTTTTTTAATACACAAAATCTCTATATTTTTAATTTACTTCATGTACCCATGAATTTTATGATCAATTTCCACAATGGGTATTCAAGTGTAAACAAAAAGAACAGCATTAATAAATCAAGAACACTACTACTAATAAATAGTCTCAAAACAAATAATTAAATTTAGATTACACCTTCTGACAGTAAAAGCAAAATGAATAATAGCACTTGCCTTATTTGATAGAAATGTGATAGTGTTTTGTTATTGTCATTTTCAAAAAAATAAAACTCATATAACTTACTAAACCTCATTTGTAAAAGATGGCTTAAATCCTTGTAGGAGAGGAACCCTGTTGCAATAATTATAGGTTCTTATTTCAGGACATACAGTGATATGATTGTACATAATTCTAAGCAATGTTCATAAGCCAAACTTGGTATAATTCTCATTTTCCCAACAATTCTTTGAGGTAGATAACATTAGATATTTTATAAAAAAATAAACTAGTCAAAGAAAGGCCAAATAACTTCCCAAAATCCATGTATCTGGTTAGTGGCAAATTATGAAAGTAATATTCCTCATCAAGTGTTTGAAAGAAATAATAAAAGACAATCTATATTATCACTCTGTATCTGGATATAATTGTAAATAATAATTTCTGCATTTTGCCATTATTTAAAAAATATTTAAAATGACTATATACCTTGGCAATTTTGGAAATCTAGTTTCAATAAATTAAAGGTTTATTTTTTCTTCATCAAATTCATCATCATGCATCATTCATCTATTCAATTATTTACTCAAGCATGCAACCAAGAGAGCACATAATGCATATTCAATTGTGTTGTTGGAACAGGGAATCAAGGTTCTGATACTTTAAAACTTCATAATCCAAAAGGAATAATCTGAACTCTTTGGTCAATATTTTACTTTTGTATTGTACACAAACACAGCACACAGATTCTAAGTACTTACTATTTTGATACCCATGATATTTTAGAGTACTATAAAAATCATAGCAATGCCTTATGATACTGTCAAGGCAGAAGGCATGATTACACTCTCTTGACTATGACCTATATTTCCTATATATCTGTATTTGGATGTTTTCTACTACATAAGTTTTTAAATCTCTATCTATGATAGTTGAAATTTTGGGTCATCATTTGCATGTTCAATTACATTAGGATATCCAATATTGAACCAAAACTCAATGAATAACCACCCTTATTATAGAAAATGTACAAGTAAATAGAAATTCTAAGGACCATTAGAATTTACAATGTTATAACTGAATTGTATAGATAATTCATAGATATTTGTAAGACAATTTACTATAAATCTTCAATGGAACCCTATGAAGCTTTCTAAAATTGGATATGCAAACTCAGTTAACTGAATAAGCCTGTCCTCTAATGAATCATTTCTAAGGGCATATGAAATATATTGAAATCTTGTAATTTTTTTTTAACTCTCTAATTCGACTTCTTCTTTAGTCATTGTTCACTTTTCCATTTTTTCTAGAAAAATTCTCTAAGGAGTTTCCTACAATTATCATTTGAAGTCCGGGTTTCATGGTGACAATGTATTGAAACTATTCCATGTTAAAGTCACTTGTTTTCATCTTTGTCAAACTGTTAGCAGCACTGATATTCAGAGCATTCTCTTTCTTTGTCCTAAACTACATTATTCTCTCTTCTTTACACAAGAAGTGTTGACTGACTGAGAGCATGATGAGAAGTGGAGCCCAGGAAGATCCTGAGCCCTCTGGGCTCCTCAGGCACCAAGCCAGAGGATGCTGAGGGCCCTGTTGGAACAAGCCTCGGTCTTTACCTGGCAGACACCTGGAGCTCCCACATCAACTTCCCACTGGCTCACCCAGGATGTGAGGGACCAAGCACCTGCCTCTCACCACACCTGGATGACCTGATGGTGGCGGCACCCGTCCTGGCTCAATCCTATCTGTCCTAGTCAAAGATACTGCAGAAGATGGCAGTGGGCTTGGTGTGGTGAGAAGAATGGCATATCTGGTACATATTAGGAAGACTTTTTACATGGATTCCAAGTGAAATGGGGGCCACTAAAATGCTGTGAGCAGAGAAATCACAATCTAACTTGGTCTAACTGGTCCACTGTGATAAGAATCAATGGAAAGAGGATTTACAAATAGACAAGCAGACCCATTAGCTGAGTATTTAGAGAAACAAATAAACAGACTAGGCTGGAGGGTCACAAAAGGTGGGAGAAAACCCAGGGGGATGAGGAACATCCTGAAAGATAGTTGAAAAAAGTGTGCTAGAGGAGGTTTCCATGGGGTCCAATATTGCTAATAGGGTAAGTAAGATTGTATGGAAGAAATTGTTTCTAGATACATGCAAGTGAAAATTGGAGGGAAAATTGGGAAAAACAATTTTGGAGGAAAGGCTGGGTGAAAATATTGGAGTTCAAACACAAATGGAGGTCTGGGGATGTAGCACAATGTTAGCGTGCTCACCTAGTATGCTTAAAGTCCTGGGCTCTATTCCTAGAATTACAGAGAACAAATAATATACAAAAAAATAAACAAAGGGGAAAGGAATGTAGCTCAGTGAGTACAGATACTTCTTCCTATAACCTCCTAGCTAAGTGGCATAGTTGGCTATGAACTATTTAATTTAACTGCATTTTTCAATCCTCACATAATGATTTCATAGTATGTTTGTGACGCATTAATTTTTTTCATTTACGTATGTGCCATCAAAACACAGTAAGTTATTAAATCATTAGTTCATAAAACTATAAACTAAACTAAAATAACCCTTAATATATTTTAGAAATATATTATATAAGCTGATTACCATTTGCTCGTACAGATAGATAATCACCACAGAAAAAGACAAAATATTTCAAGGGCACTAATTCTTGCTTAAAGCAAATCTTCTATTTCTAGGATATTTTGTAGTATGCGAGTACAAAGTTATTATGTATATTAATATACATATTTAATATAAAGTAATAAAATATAAATAATAAAAAGATAGCAAAATTTAATGTATAAACTCAAACATTTTAAGTTGTATGTTAAGTCTCTGTTGAAAAATGTGGTGGGATGCATGCTCCAATATATTATCTTTAAAAAAGATGATGGCATAGATGCAATTGACCTTTACAAGGAAGATTTACTTCATTAGCTAATTTTGAATTTAGCACAAAAGTCAACAAATTAGTGCCTGTGGGCCCAATCCATCATTTTGCATATTTTTCTAAAGAAAATTCTATTGTTTTGTTTTCATTTTTGTGGTCCTGGGAATAAAACCCAGAGTCAAGGGCATGCTGAACAAATACTTCCCAAAGACATATTTCCATTCTCTTATTAAAGTTTTAGTGACATGCACTCCATACCCATCCAGATGTGACTATAATGTGTTTCAGACTATAGTCACAAAGACGCTCTTGTCCACAAAGACTAAAATATTTACTGTCTCTTTGCAGAAAAAGTTTGCCAACTCCTACTTCAGTATATTGAAGATTTGATAGAAGTTTTAATAGATTTTACCCAATATAATAAAGTATTGATGAAACATTGACCCCCATGTGCAATGCATTCACAATATTCAGATTAATCTGATGTTTCATTATTTGAGCACTTGGGCATTGGAAACAGGTACCCCAAATCTACTGGTGAGTAGCACTACTGTAATAAGGCAGAGTGCCAGTGCAGCAGGCAGCTTGTTTTTGTAACTCAAAGTGAGTACAAAAACAAAATTGGGATTAAGAAGTGTCATTAAAATAACTGCCTTAAATATACTTTACTTGTGAAATAAACAGTACACTAGAGAGCTAGTCTCATTTTAAGTGCTTGTGTGGTTGATTATTTTATAGATATGACAATTTAACTGTTTCATTATTGAAGACAATTTAAACTAACCCCTATTTAATATGACAATGCCACACTGAATGCTCTTAATACACATTTAATATATACTGTTTCCATAAATGTTCTCAGCATATGCACTGCATGTCTTCAATGGACACGTTGCATATATCAGATACATTCACCTTTGTACATTTTGTATTATATAGAATTCATATCTTCAACAAATGTGTTCATGTACATTTGTAAATCATGTTTTCTTGTTCCAGAAAGATAAGTAACAGAAGTGAAGCTGGTAGATTTATGGAATAATATTTGAAATTTTGGTGCATGTAAATAAATCACCCTTGCAAAAGTACTGACAAATTTCATTTATCAACAGGACAGTATTTACCCTCATAATTGCCAAACTTGATTATCATTTTAAAATAAATGTGTCAATATATATATGAAAAATGGCATCTAATGGCTTAATTACTACTAGGAGTATTGGCTTTGCCTTACCCATCATGTTCTTCATTTTTCTTAAGAAAATACCTTTGGTGATCAGCATTTCTGTTCTTTCTTTGTTCAATGAATTCATCACCATTGTTATCAGTGTCCTCTTCACTATGATGCAGGATTTGTGACACTTCCATCTAATTAATTTTATACTTCTTCCTTGTTATTTCCACCTTTAATGAAAGACCAAGGATAATAGTTACTTTTTAGTAAGAAGAATTAAGATTTTGTTCTCATCACTGATTTCATTAATCAATTTAGTTTGGTCGTCATGACATTAGTTTCTTAATAATCTTTTTGGTTTTTAATTTTATACAATATCATTGAATTTTTGTCTTTTCTGTTTGATTTGAACAAACAACTTTTTCAAAATTGCAAAAAGAACAATTCTTCATTCTGTGCTTTTATTTTTGTCCACTCTTTGCTACCTAATATTTGCATACCCTATGTGACTGGAAGAAATTAATAAAAGTTGACACAAGATGTGCTCTGTTCAATATTTACTCCTTGGATTTTATATTAAACAGCCAGGATTAGGGATGTGGCATTCTGGGCCTCAGTAACAGTAGGAAGATTTCCCCTTGTTGCATTGAGCACTTTCTCTCTCATTGTGATTGGATGTTCTTTTCTCATTTGGATCCTGGGATATCAAGAGTGAAGGAGCTCACTCAAATACAGATTTCACTTTCCATAGCTATAGCAGGATATATTAGCAATTAGCCCCATTATCTACGTGGGAGTAAAACTAATGTATACATGGGAAATTGGAAAGTCTCTTCAACTTTGATTTTTCCCCCACACTTTTTATTGGTGTACTATAGTTGTATATAATAATGGGATTTGTTACACAATCATACATATGTCAAATATAACAATATAATTTGATCAGTATTGCTCCCCAGCACTTCTTCTCTCCCTCCTCACCTAACTTTTTCCTCTAAGGATCTTTCTTTAATTTCCATGAGATTTTCCCTTCACTTTTCTTTTCCTTTTTTTCTCTAGCTTTCATACATGAGAGCAAAAATATACCCCTTGATTTTCTGAGAGTAACTTATTTCACTTAACATAATGGTCACTAGTTTGTTAATTTTCCTGCAACTGACATGATTTTATTTGTCTTTATGGCTGAATCAAATGCCATTGTGTATGTGCACCACATTCTCTTCACCCATTCATCTGCTGATGAAAACCTAAGCTGGATCCATAGTTTGATTATTATGAATTGTGTTGCTATAAACATGGCATGTATGTATCACTGTAGTATGGTGATTTTAATTCTTTAGAAAAATACTGAAAAGTAGTATAGCAGTGTCACATGGTGGTTCCAGGCCTAGTCTTTTGAAGAACCTCCATATTAATTTTTGTAGTATGTGTGTGTGGCAGATAGCTATGCTGTTTCCAAAGTGTGAACCATTGCGACTTGTGCTCATCAGTACAGTATGATATTTTGGTTCCTTTAGGACATAAACCTAGGAATGGTATAGCTTTGTTATGTGGTGATTATATTCCTATTCTTTGGAGAAGCTTCCATACTGATTTTATAAAAGTTGTAGTAATTTACAAATTCCCCCCAAAAATAAAGTGTTCTTTTCTCCACATCCTCTCCAGCATTTATTATTATTTATATTATTGAAAGCTGCCATTCTGACTGGTATGAAATAAAATCTCAGTGTAGTTTTGATTTGCATTTCCCTTATTACTATGTTGGACATTTGTTCATATATTTGTCAGCCATTTTATTTCTTCTTTTGAGAAGTGTCTGTTTAATTCATTGGCCATTTACTAATTGGGCTCTTCTAATTTTGTGGAGTAAATTCTTTTTGAGTTTTTTTTCTATATTCTAGGTATTAATCCTCTCAGAAGAGTAGCTAGCAAAGACTTTCTCCCATTCTGTAGATTTTCTTTTACATTCCTCATTGCTTTCTTTGCTGTGCAGAATCTTTTTAATTTGAGGCCATCCCCTTGATTAATTCTGGGCATTATTTTATGAGCTTTAGTGAGAAAGCAGTTGCCTGTGCCTAAATCTTGGAGTGTTGACCTGATGTTTTCTTTCAGAAGTTACATAGGTTTTGTTCTAATTCCTAGGTCTTTGATCCACTATTGAGTTGATCTGGGGGAGAGGCTGTGAGACAAGTTTCTAGTCACATTCTTCTATGCTTGGAAAACCAATTTTCCCAGCACCTTTTGTTTAAAAGGCTGTCTTTTCTCAGAGGTTGTAGTAATTTACAACCTCTGAGATGCAGGATCAGATGCCTGCACGGGTGTGGGTTTATCTGTGTCTTCTCCTCTGTACCATTCATCTATGTGTCTTTTTTATGCCAATATGATTATTTTTTGTTAACTATAGCTCTGTAGTATAATTTGAAGTCAGGAGGTATTGCCATGCCTCCAGCATTGCTTTTTTAACTTGGAATTTCTTTGGCCATTTTGAGTCCTTTTTTCTTCCAAATGAATTTTAGAACTGTTTTTTCTAATTCTGTGAAAAACATGATTGGTGTTTTGATTGATATCACATTGAATTGTATTGAATTTTTGACAGTATGGCTACGTAAAGAATCAATTTCTTTTCTTAATATTGTAGAGTTTTAATTCACCTTAGGATACTAAAAGACTATTCTGAAAGAAAATTTCATTTGGATTCATCTAAATTGTTGAAGCAAGGAAAATAGCATGAAAAATGGGTTTCAAGTTTACATTATCGCATACCTTTGACTGCTTATTTTCCGAGTCATCAAGCACGCTTTTCTTTTCTTCTGTTTTCACTATTACAGATGGTTCTGCCAACAAATGTATTAGTCTATTTACACTACTTTAAATAGTTAGAAGAATCAGAGTAAAATGAAAATGCCTAGTACTAATAATAACAATAACATTTATTTTATCAATTAGAAGTTGAATTTAAACATTACCTGCATAATTATTATTTATAATGTGGTACTTTGTACTAAAATCAATGACTTGTGCATACTTTTTTTTGACAGGCAAATTGATTTTAGTATTATTATATAATTATATGGGCTATATCTTATTCTAATAAGGATGCCATTTTTGTGGATGTACACAATGGTGAGATTCACCATGGTGTTTTCACATATATATATGTTTTCACACATATATCACAGGAAAACTATGTCACATTTATTCCACTGCATTCTTAGCACACTCTCAACTGCTGAGAGTACTTTTGATTTTCTTTTGAGATGGCGTCTAATTAAGGTGCCCAGAATAGCCTGACACCAATTGTCCACCTGGCCTCAGCCACCTGAACACCTAGGCTATACAGATGTGTTCTGCTGACTTCTTTAGAAAATACTTCTACTGACCCAAACAAACCACTTGGGGAGAACTGGATGTTGTTAGCTTCAGTGCAAACAAATACCCCAAAAATTCATCTACAAATTCACCCACTGAACATAAAATGACAAATCCTCAGAAAAAAAGAAAACAACTTTTCAATACCATAGAAACATAAAAATCCACACACTACATTATTCTTTACTTCCTAATAGTAAGTTTCAATCAGGCCCTGTGCATCTTTAATGGTTTCCAAAGTGCCTGGTACTTTACTCCTTTACAATGAACACTCTGCCCCTTTTGTTTGTCCACACTTCTGACAAATTTCTTTTCTACTCTAAAGATGTGGTGTTCTCTGAGTTGTTCCTTGATTTGGGCTGTTTTTCTCTAAATAAAAATAAATAAATAAAAGTTTCTTTCCTTAGGGCACACTTCAGCGTGTTTCTACACCTTTATGGCTTAAATTGTAAATTATTTCTCAACATGTAAATTTCTTTTACTTGTGAACAGGAGAAAATCTTTTTAGTCATCTTTGTGTACCCAGCCTTTATTTCATTGACCCCATAATTATATTTTGAGTCCCTGGTAAGTGCTAATGTAGTTAAATGGTGTGGGGGATGATTTTGCTTGAATTAGTCCTAAGCTGAGAGTTAAAGCATACTAAGCTGAGAGTTAAAGCATACTAGCCAGAGAGAAATAAAGGAAGAGAACATGAAAGCCATTACAAGAGAGGGTGGCATCTGTTAAGTAGAGTCTGTGTTTGTCAAAAATATTGGAATGGTGAGGAGGAATGGCAGAGGACAGGGAAAAATGAAGAAAAGGATAAAAATAGTTGAACAGAACTCATTCTATCAACATTTTCTAGGTGAGTTTAAGGTGATTGATATGAGTATTCTCAAGAGTGGTGGTTCATAGGTATACATGCATCAAAATAAAATCACTCTAGTGTTGTGGGCAGGATGGAAATGAGGGGTATAAGCATAAATGGAGGGAGATAAATAAGTATAAGACAATAGAGAAAAATAAAGATGACAGGGGCCTAAATGGAGGGAACATCCTCAGGATCACATGGGATCCTACATTTTCAGCCCCCAGGAAGATTATTTTTCACTAAATTATTAAAAGTACAAATCAAAGTCTGTGGACAATGAGACTCTACTCATGACTATTAATATAGAGCTGGGAATGAAATGCCCTTTGACCTGGCCCAGGGTTCCCTTATTATGGTGATATTGTGTTGTGTGCATACCCCGCAAGCCCAGGGAGCAGGCTACATTTGTGTTGTGATCCCCTGGCTCTGAGTGGCTTCTCAGGATGAACCCCATCAGTGGCCAGGCCTAGAAGCCCTTTCATGATGGTGACTCATGGAGTCAGCTCATCCCCAAAGAGGGAGGGACACATGCTCCACTCCAGCAGTCTTCGGCTCCTGGTGGATGAAGGTTTGTGAACACAGGAAGCCAGCCCAGTGCTCCCCAGTTGTGTATATATATCACATTTCCTTAACATTCATCTCTTGAAGGTTACCTTGGTTTATTCCCCATAGCTTGGCTATTACAAACTGTGCTTGGCTATTACAAACTTGGCTATTATACTGTGAGCCTATTTCCCTAAGGTGTGGTGAATTTAGATATTTTGGATATATTCCAAAGAGTGGGAAGCTGGATCATATGCCATTCATAGTGTTTTTTGAGAAACCTTCATAGTTTCATGAGAGGCTGTGCTAATTTGCAATTCCAACAACAGTGTTTGAGTGTACCTCCCCCCCCATATTCTTCCCCAAACTTATTATTATTTGTATGCTTGATGATGTTAATTTTAACAGAAGTGAAATGAAATCTCAGTGTAATTTTGACTTGCATCTCCCTTATTGCTAGAGATGTTGACCTTGGGTTCATATATTTGTTGGCCACTTAAATGTCTTCATTTGAGAAGTATATGTTTAGCTCTTTTGCCCATTAGCTGATTGGGTTATTCCTAAAGAAAATGTAGTAACTAAACATAACAGAGTATTAGTAAGCCATAAAGAACAACAAAATTATGGCATTTTCTGGTAAGTGGACGGAACTGGAGACTATCATGCTAGGTGAAATAAACTAGGTTTGAAAAGTCAAAGGTCAAAAGTTTTCTCTGACATGTGAAAGGTAGTCCAAAATAATAGGGGAAAAAAGAGAAAGTGAGAAAGAAAGGAAAAAGGTGTTGGTGGGGGGAGGAGGAGGATTCCATTAAAGTAGAAGAAAGACCCATGGATTAGATGAAGGGGGCTAGAGGTAAAGGAGAAGAGATAGGATAAGGGAAGAAAAGCAGAATGAATCTGACATAAGTTTCTCACGTCCATATATGAATATACCACAGGGAATCTCTCCATTATGTATATTCGCAAGACTCTAATACAAACAAACAAACAAACAAACAAACAAACATAATCAGGTGTGTTAGTGCTTGCCTGTCATCCCAATGGCCCAGGAATAGAAAGTGGAAGAATGGCACTTTTGAAACCAGCCTGAGCAACTTGGTGAGAAGTATAAGCAACCTAGTGAGATCCTGTCTCAAAATAAAAAATAAAAAATGCTGGGAATGTGGCAATCCCTAGTACCACAAATAAATAAATAGACAAGATAAACACAAATACACAAAATAATAGAATAGAGGGGAAAAAGAAGACCAAGTAACAGGGGAAGAAAGTCAAGAAGGAAAAGTCAAATACTGGGATCCACACTAGAGCAACAAATATTCCATAATTTCATAATTGTGTCTAAATGAATCCTAATTTATGAAAAAATAAAAACAGCCAGTTAAAAAAAAGATAAAATACTGGTGGTGAATCTTAGTGGCAAAGAGCTGTTTAGTTTGAAAAATAAATGGGATTCAATCCCCACCATAGAAACAAAACAAAACAAAACAAAACAAAGGAATAGTGACAAAAATGAGAGGAAAAACATCAGTAGTACACATAAGTAACTTTGAATATATCACTTCTGGTCATATTCAATGATGTGAATGATTGTTCTCTATACAATACAATACAATTCTAAAGGTCTGAGAAAATTAATTAGATATATACAATATATTGTTTGCTTTTCTAAGTGCAGTCCTGATCACATGAGTCTTGTGGGCATCACATAAAGTGTGACACAATATACAACATTTTCAGTGCAATTTCTCAATAGGCTGGATGTCATAATGGAAATAAAATGAATTATTTGAAGAGATGAGTTTTCCTATTTCCCAGACAGGCATTGAAATCCTGCCTCAATCTCATAAGAAGCTGGAATTATACTAGGTCTCACTGCCTACCTCACTGCAGTTAAAATATTTCAATATTGGGGAAAAATTATGGCCCAATAATCCACATCTGTGAAACCCTAAAAAGTGTAGTGACTCCAATAGCAGAGCTTAAAACATAGAAATATTTGAGATAATGTTACAACTTAAAAATCTTTCTTATTAATATATACTTTTAATCATGGGTGCCAAGATTGACACTGGCCATGATTGTGCAAAATCATCATTTCAAATGAAGGGAAAAAAGAATTAGGAATAGGAAGAGCATACTAATTCACAAGTTTTACTATAATATAATTCATTTAAGAGAATTTGTACTGTGAAATTTACCAGGTTTGAGTGTCCTTATGGCCTTGATCCCTCCTACTTCACTTGGAAAAGAATCTTTCATGGTAGTGGTAGGCTGGATGCATTTGGATAAGAAAATAAATATTACATTCTTCATACCATGTGCAATCACTAATCCAAGATACAAATAAAAATCAAATTACTTTTACCTTAGGAAATTTCTCTTGAGACACTGAAAAGCAAAAGGGACATATATCATTAACCATTAAAATAGGACAAAAACCACTCATCCATTTCTTCTGAATAAGTATGGAGCTGAATCACTGTGCTTAGCTTTGATAATGATTATTATACTTTTGGGTGTGTCTCCTTTTTATGGTTGGTAAAGTCACATGACCAAAATGTACTGAAGAACATCAGGAATATGTATTTATGTTTCCAAAAATGAGATTATGTTTCCAATGACCAAAATAAATTAGGAATGTGTATTTACAATCCTAAACATGCAGACTGATGGAGAAAAATGTGACCTCTAATCAGAGGACAAAAGCAGGACCTTGACAGGCTAAATGTGAAAGTTGATTTCAGAATGTAACAGTGTGTATCTTTAATATAATTAAAAAATATTTAATCCATCACATTATATTTGTGTGTCATATCCCTCCATTTCTTCTACAAGTTTAATAGTACAAAGCTGTCATAAGGGCCCAGATAATTGTACAATTTGTTGCTCATTAAAAGAAGTTCTCTGCACTGGTCAGCTCAGATATACTTTTAGAATGACAGCTAATGAAAATATTCTTGTTTTTCCATACCTATGGGAGAAATAGGTACACTGATAATTCTTATTTCCTCTGGTTTAGCCATGTTATCATTTCTTGATCCACTCATGAGAGAAGACATAGGAAGCTAAGGAGAGCAACTAAGAACAGAATAAGGAGGAAGAGCATGAGAAGAAGTTCACCATTAAAGGGGGGAGGGAAAGAGAGAAAGAAGGGAAATTGCATGGTAAAGGAAAAAGACCCTCATTGTTATACAAAATTACATATAAGAGGAAGTGAGGGGAAAGGGGAAAAAAACAAGAGAGAGAAATGAACTACAGTAGATGGGGTAGAGAGAGAAAATGGGAGGAGAGTGGAGGGGAGGGGAGGCGGGATAGTAGAGGATAGGAAAGGCAGCAGAATACAACAGACACTAGTATGGCAGTATGTAAAAAAGTGGATGTGGAACCGATGTGAATCTGCAATATGTATATGGGGTAAAAATGGGAGTTCATAATCTGCTTGAATCAAATGTATAAAATATGATATGTCAAGAGCTTTGTAATGTTTTGAACAATAATAAAAAAATAAAAGTAAAAAAAATTACTAAAATGTGGTAATCACAAAGAAGAAAGCATGTGTCAGAGTTATCACATATCAAGAACAATTATAATTCAAAATAATTAGATTTAAAATAAAAATTATTGGGCTGGGGATGTGGCTCAAGCGATAGCGCGCTCTCCTGGCACGCCTGCGGCCCGGGTTCGATCCTCAGCACCACATACCAACAAAGATGTTGTGTCCGCCGAGAACTAAAAAATAAATATTAAAATTCTCTCTCTCTCTCTCTATCTCTCTCACTCTCTCTTTAAAAATAAATAAATAAAAATTATTGTGTTTAAGGAATTAACTCTACAAAGTCTTCTGCTTAAAAAACTAAACTCTTTTGATATATCATGTTAGTCTTTAAAGGATCTTATCAGAAAATTAGCTATCTAAGAATGAGACTGTCACTCACAAAAGAGTATAACCATAGCAGGCCCAAGACCATGGGGTCAATTCATAGTACCATCACTCCCCTAAATAAAAAAATTTTAGAAACTTTAATAAGATAACCAAAGTTTCTAAAATGATATATATCTCAGGTGAACAAATACATGATGCAACACCCATTCCCAATGCCTGGTTGTTGTTAAGGAGAGGAGAAATGAGTAGCTGTAGATTACACAATATTAGCAGCCCTACATCTTCCAATATACTCAGGACCAATAAAATCTCATTTTTTTTACTAATTCAAATATACTGAAGCCAAATGAAATTCATCCTCTCAATTTCTTAATTTCTGCTTCCTTCTTACCTGTCAAGAGACATACTCAAATTATAGACAAGATTGATGTTTCCCTATGATCTAGTTATAGCCTGAACTATGATCCAATGGTCTTCACTGACATTTCTCTCAATACTTTTTCTATAGAGAGGTTTGTTCCCTTGCTACCCAGTATGTGGTCTAGGGAGCAGGAACATTGGAATCACCTTTGATTTTATTAGAAAGGTAGAATCAAAGAACTGCTGAATTTGAATGTGCATTCTGGACATTAGAATGATGATGACTCATTAAATGTTGAGATTCTTGGGCTATACTGATTCATTTCTAAGTTCTCTACCTCAACTTCCTATTTGGAGTTAGCCCCAGACTCCTCCTGTTCACATCCCTGATGTAAGCTGTATACAAATTACACTTTTCAGTAGACATTTGAACAAATGACGACTTTGCATTCACCCAAAAAGCAATCTGTTTTTTCTCTTTCGCATTTTTTTTCTCTCTGCTATTTTCTGTCCTAGGAAGTAGTAACATTTTAGATGATGATGTTAAATCATATACATACATAGTGGACTTATATGGGTTTATATGTAGTTATGGTAAACAAAACATTGCTCTGTGTGATCAGAATCAATTCAATGGGTTTGCAACAATAAGAGACAGTGAAAGTATTGAAAATCCTCCTACCTGCCAGACAAATTGATGCTATAAAACTTAACTTCTGTTTTTTTCCTCAATACAATTTCAAGAGTACATTTATTCAACTACTAGAATATACTGGTGGTCAGGTTGAAAATAGACATCTCATATCATGAATTATTTTCATATATAATTCTTACCTTCTATATGTTCTTTTACTTTGTGTTTTTCTCGTTGATTTGCATCATCATCATTTTCAGATGAATGAATATGAAACGTCTTCAGAAGCCTCCCAAAACAACCCTGGTAAAGTGATAATTAATAATGAGTGGCATAAAGATTTCTAATCACAATCTAATAAGACATCAAAATTTATAGTTTTGAGATCAATGAGTAAAAATTAGACAAGTGTCTAATGAAAATCGAAATATTTCAAACCAGAACCTCATATTCACTCTCCAGATTAAGCTGCACTTCTATCTCCATATGGAAACTGACAACTGTAAAACCAAAATGAAGCACAAAGAGACATATTTACTGACAACACAATAGATGAGGTGCATATTCCCACAAGGAATAAACTTCAGTGTACCTGATCCAACACTTCATTTCCCACCAAAAGAGGATATTTAATAAAAACTGATTTTAAAAAATTCTTACAAATACACATGCTGTTATTCAGCATTGAATATTGAATTCATTCCAGTGACTGACTTATTTTAGTGTATGAATAAGATACTGGTTTTGATAAAAGAGTCTAGATTATGTCATATTAAAAAGAAATAATATAGTATTGATTTTGCTTCTTTTAGATCAGCAAGAGTTTACAAAGTCTAATTATCTTTTGTTAAAATTTTTCCTGATAAAATATTATTTGAAAAAATGGCATGGTACTAAGAAATAGGTTTCTATCTATTCCCTTTAACCAACAGTACATAACCATCAGGTTGAGCATGAAATGATTTCCAGTTAAGGAAGAACAACAAAACATTTACCAAGGAGGGCTGAGGTTGTGGCTCAGTGATAGAGCACTTGCCTGACACATGTGAGGTACTGGGTTAGATTCTCAGTACCATGTAAAAATAAATAAATAAATAAAATAAAGGTATTGTGTTCATCTAAAACTAAAAAATATTTTTTAAAAAAGTTCCCCAAGGAAGTAAAGAGGTACACAGACAGACACAAAACTGACTGATACCTGAGTGGTGTGCAGCTATGCCAAGATATAGTGTGGCTATGGGATAACCAGAGTGCAATTAGAGGTAACCAGTGAATAACAAAGGCATTCCTAAGACAAATGGACTGCAGCAGAGCCAGGCAAAACCTGGCTGAGTTGAAGAGGAAAGCTGCACCCTGGTGAGCTCAATGGGAGAATCCCAGCAATCCTAACAAAAGCCAAGTCCAGTACAGTCAACCAATCATTTTCAGCAAAGGAGAGACTTGGATTCTGCTTGATGTGTCAAGGGAAGATAAGTGTACTGGGATTCTTTCCTGCAGCTTCTCAGAGTGCCTGCCTGGGAGACTTCATTCACCAGGGCTCCTATTCTCAGATTTCTTCATGAGAGATCAGAAATCACAAACTTTTTATTTTGACTTCAAGGCTCAACTCTGACATGAATTCACTGTATCATGAGGTATTCACAAGAGTCATGCTGGGTTATAGGAGAGAAACCTAAGGTGCACATGTGCTGGGAGCTCTGAGCAGCTGAAGAAATGCACCTATAGTCTACCCAAGGAAAAAAAAGACAGGGACTTTCATTTCAATGTGATGTTTGTAGCTATGGATAGACCATCATCTGGTAAGAATCACTGTTCACACAGGTGAGCAGATATCCCAATTATGGACATACTTAAATTTCAGAGGCACCTGGGGGGATTGCCCTCATTTCCACCATTGACATTGGTTCAGGGATGTCCTTGGGGTCTCTGATGGATCCCAGAGGGGGAAACCTAGCTAGAAATGCTCTTTAGCTGAGTCTGTCTGTGTCAGAGGTCAAGAACACTTGCATCTCCAACACAAACAGGCCATCTCCATGACATTAGAAGAGAGAATGACTGGGATGTAAGGACAGTAAGAGTTTTGGTAAGCTATTAGGCCAGTCTATGGAGTGCAGAGCAGTGGGGCCACAGCCCATTGCAAATTGGTGCTTTCAGTTTAGTGACAGGGAAAACAGCTTTCTGTGCTTTCAAGAAGGAGAAGATTCCAAGAGTGCTGAGACAGGTTCTGGTGGAAAGCTTCATTCCTGCAGTACACTACCCAAGCATAGATATGCAAGGAAGCCAACTTTGTCCTAATCAGAGAGAGGGAGGGAGGAAATCCTACAGGGACTTGAGAATTGCATACTCCTGAGCACATTTGCTAAAAGGATTCCAGAAGTGGGGATTGCAATACAGATCAGTCCCCAGGCTCCGTGTTGTGGCAGGGTTTTTCAGGCAGTTCCAGTTTTTCCCAGACTCACATCCCTGGGTATAAAACAAGTATGACTATTCCTCTGCAAATGAAAACTTTCCCTCAGCACCCCTTGAGAGTGGGAGAGATCTGTCTTCATACTTCACCACCAGGATTGTTCTATCTGGACTTGAGCTCAGGAGAACAAGCAGAACTACATTTCCTTACAAGAATCCCCTAAAGTTATTGCATTCTAAAATTATAATTCCTAGGTAGAGACACATTTATGTGAATTGCATCAGCACATTGAAATCTAAAATAGTTTTTCTCTTCTGTTACTTGAGGCATGGAGATCATTTTGTAAAGTATTCCATTGGTAGTTGATTTTTTTTCTAAGTTGTAGTTGTTGCTGGTAATTATTCTCTACTTTGAACAGATGTTGATGGGTAAACCTAGCACTTTGGTCAATCTCAGTGGGGCTCTGACACTGAGATGATATAATCCCTGCCAAGGTCAATTTCTCCACAGAGAAATTGCTTCAGTAAAATGACCCAACATATATCTTGGAAGACAAATCAATCCAAATTCATACACAAACCTCATCATAGCAATACAGCTTATGAGAGAAAACAGGGCAATAACATACCTAAAAAATTTCAGAGTTGCCCTCAAACTACACGGTATACTTCCATTCACTAAGAGGTTGAAGTAAACTCCTTCATAATTATTACTGATTTTCTACATGGAAAGGAAATGAGCTGGGAAGTTATTATAAGTTCCCTAACAGCAAAGTCCAATCTGGAATGTAATATCCAAGATGGAAGTTGTGTTTGTATAAGGAGCCTCTGTCCTACCTTGACACTGACACTAAAGTTTCAATGAAATCTTTGAGTCACTGGGAATTAAAAGCCTTTCACATGGTAGTGCTCAGTGACCATGGCTGTTATATTTGTTCAAAATTTCAACCGTTGTTAATAAGTTTTATATTTAATGTTATTTCATTGATAATATAAGGAGATTATCCAAAAGGAAGCACAGTAACCATCAGAAATAAAACTTTCTAATATCATGGTTTCTTATAGTATTTGTAAATTCATAACCAATTAAATGCTTAAGTTCAGACTTCAGTATCAGATTCTAAGGCTCTTCTGAAAACTAATTTCATTTAGCCAACTCTTCATTATCAAAGCAAGGAACACTATAGGAAACAAGGAATTTAAAGTCACAGGTTTACATACCTTGGCCTTTTTCTTCTCTTTACCATCAAGAGTTTTTTGACCTTTCTCTGGTGGCATATCTAAGTGTGGTTCTGCTGACAAATGTATAGATTTATGTAAACTGCTAGACCACTTTTTTTTAAAGAGAGTATTCTATCAAAATTAAATAAATACCTCTAATAATAACTTACATTTTCCCAAATATGCATTTAAATTAAGCTTAAATTTTAGCTGCATGTTTAGATTGTAATTTATATTGCCATTATTTAGGTAGGGAATTGAACTCAAGGCTTATGCATATCTGGCAAATATTCTGGCACTGAATTTAATCTCTAGACCTTTTATATTATTTTGACATCCTGCCACTCTGAAGTACTCAGGCTGGCTGGAAACTGCAGTCATCCCCCAAGCAACTGTGATTACAGAAGTTCTCAATGTCTCCAGCAAATGCTGACTTCTGAAGGAAGTATTTTTACTCATCCAAAACTTCAAAAAATCTTTTGGGGAGACACTAAATGTCATCATATCAGTGCACACAAGCATTTCAAAGATTCACCACTGAAGACAAGTGGAAAGTTCTCAGAAACAAAATTTTAAAATACCATAGAAACATGAAGATCCACACTGTTTACTACTACTGTTTATTGCTACTTCAGAATAGCAATTCACAATAACTAAACAATGGAACACACCTAGGTGCCATGCAATATATGAATGGATAAAGAAAATGTGGTATGTATCTTCAATGGAATATCACTAAGCTTTAAAGAAGAATGAAATTATAGCATTTGCCAGACAATGGTGGAGTTGGAGAATATCATGTTAAGCAAAATAAACTAAATTGCAAAAAAAGAAAAGGAAGGTCAAATGTTTTCTCTAATATGCAGATGTTAATTCACAATAAGGGGTATGTGGCACTGGAAAAGAATAGATATACCTTAGATTAGATAGAGGGAAGTAAAGAGAGGGGAGGGGATGTGAGGATAGAAAGGATAGTAGAACAAAACAGAGATTATTAATTTATGTATATAAATATAATATATATACATATATATAAATATACATATAATTTATATATATATATATTACTACAAGACCAATGTGATTTTACAACTTCTACACTCAGAAAAATGAGAAATTATATCCCATCTTTGTATGATATATGAAACTATATAAATGCATTCTAGTGTTATATATAACTAACTAAAACAAATTAAAATTTTTACCATTTTTTTCATCTTTTATTTTTTGAGTGTGTCATATATATGTATATATATATATACATACATACATATACATATACCTGTCTTCCCATTTCTGGCCTTTTTAAATGAAACTAGTCATTTTTTCTTGCTCAGCTTTTTGAGTGTTAAGGGTTTTGAAGTAGTAAATTTTTGTTTTGTTTGGTATTGTTTATTTCACTACTCTATATCACACCTTTTCTCTTTTCATTGCTAACAGACAAATTCTACTATACTCTTTCATTCTTCCTTGAAATTTTTACTTCTGTATACACTCTTCCATCCTCATAACCAACACATCCTACATCACCACCTCATTTGCCCTAATAAAAATATGAAATTACAAACACTTTTCTACTTTCCTATCTCTACTGCTTTCCTCTTCATAAAATTATACTTCAGGGATATTCACACTAAAACATGCAAAGAGTCCAGTGGTGCATTTTGGATTTGACATGTATCTGAGACAATGGTTGCCTTTAAAAATATTTTTCTTATGCTCATAAAGGCAATTTTGTACAAAGATGAATGTACGCATTGACATTGGTCTTTTTGTACCCAATCTTCACTTCAAATTGGGGATACAAAAGAACTATGAATGAAAAACTTTCAGAGTTTTTCACATAGGGCCACAATTTCAAGTGTTTTTATAGATGCTTTTACAGAGTTGTTAAATGAATTCAAGGAAAAATCTATGTCTCTGGAAAATGACATTATTTCATAACTGTACCTAGCTACATTCTTTCTTGGCTTGCTTCTTTTCTCCACCCTTCTGATTTTCAAAAAGAACCACTACCACAGGGATCTACATTTGTCCATGACCAATCCTATGATCCCTAATCCCCAATAGTGCTAAAAAGTGAGCATTTCATAGGATGTTCAATTCTATATGTGGATGTTGAAACATATAAGTTTATGGGTATTGAATCAAGGTATATCTGTATGACCTGGAACTTCATTCCTGAATGCCTTTCTCACTGGAAAGAAGACAAGAAGAGTGAAAAAACTTGGCACTACATCTGAAAGAAGACAAGAAGAGTGAAACAACTTGGCACTACATCTCATGCCATATTTGGTCCCTGAAACTCACAAGGCTTTCGGGTATCTCCAATATGTTTCTCTCCCTCTCTCTCTCTCTATTTCTGAAAATTCACATGATTTTCCCCCATTCACAGTGTACACCTGCTCCTTTTGTCTCCATTGACTCTCTGCAAGCTGCCTTCCTCCTTCAATCCACATTCTACTCTCCCCTCCAGTGTTTCCCAACAATTAACCTACTCAGGTTTTGAATCAGTTACTCCAATCATCTGATGACACTGTGAAGTTTACCTGTTCCACAAATGGTACAAGATATACCTCTTGTTACCTTCCACATTGTGAAAGCACTACTAATAAGATTCATGTGTAAAACTATTCAAATATACTTCAAATTAGGTTTTAAGTAAATATTTTGGCCACTGAAAAAATTTGAAAGTTTGGCACTTACCATCCAGACTATGCTTTTCCTTTTCAAATGCATCCAGAGAGAAACCATCAAAGCGCTCTCCTGTGCAAATCTTAGAGATTCTCTGGTAAAATTCATAACAAATTGATATCATTTAAAATTAATACCAATAACCGATTCTGAATCAGCATTTTAAAGCAGATATGTCACTTGGGATGTGCACATCAGTAAGAATTAAAAACCTAGACAAGTCTAATCTTCCAAAATTGAACGATTGAAAAGAGAACTTCATGTATCCTCCCCCATGAAGACCAACTTTCATCTTCACATGGCTACTGACTCTGAAAGGAGAACCCCACCACAAAAGAAACACATCCTCTCAAAACATCCTATCTGATGCGCAAAACTGCGCAGACATACTACTCCTGGAACACCTAACCCGACTCAACGTTTTCTAGTATAAAGAGAGAATGATATTTAAAATACACTCAAACACATTCTGACAAATTCGGATATCAGCCAGCATTACACACTGGCAACATTCTGATGACAGGACATTTGTGATAGAATCACGTTGGTTTCTATAATTTGAATTATGCTATGCTGAAGGGAAACAAAACAGTGTTACCTGGGCCTCGTTAGCTGAACAAAAACTTTTGCAATCTAAATAACCTTTGGGGAAATTTTTACTGAGAGGAAGACTCATCCTTCGCATATGATGCCAAATTAGGGAGAGAAAGGTTTCTCCATTTTGCATTTACCTAACTTGGGCTTAATGATGTGGTTGTGTAGGCAGCACTTTCTAGTCAAAAAGAAAACAGTGACAGAAAAGGGTACATTTTCAGACCCCCTGGTACTTGAAAATTGAATAGGCCAGGAGACAGGCACAAAAAGAGTGCAGAGGAATCTAGCAGGGCAACTCAGAATATCACAGGATTGAAAATGTCTTTCCTGATTGCAAAATCCGAACATTCAATGTGGGTCTATGGGAAAGCACAGGTGTCTTTCTTTTCTTTCTTTCTTTCCCTTTCTTTCTTTCTTTCTTTCTTTCTTTCTTTCTTTCTTTCTTTCATTCCTTTTAAATATTCATTTTCTATCCTGCTTTTTTGGTCAATTTGTTTATTACTTCTGCAAGCCTTTGGGGGAGTTTCTTGGATCTTGGATCCTGAAAAGGAAAAGGGACACAGAGTCAATTAGCCATGCATGTGACAAAACCAGCCATAGCTTGGTCTCATATTAAGAAGGAGCTGGACACTCATGCTTCACTTTGGGAATAACTTTGGTAGCCTTGGGCCCTTTAGGGTTTGTGTGCATATTTCCTGGTTTTGGGTCCTCAAAACCACAAGGCTGCATGGTACCACCTTAAACCGGGGCAGAAACGTAGGTTGAATCAACACAAGCAGTGAAGTTTCCAACCCTGAGACTCTTTGCAATAGCCATAAATCAAAGAGGAAAGCGAATGGATGCCACCGGAAAGAGGCACAGTGAGGAAAGTTGTGATGGCACATATGTTCCTTGACACCTATGGGAGTTCTTCAGTGCGCTGCACTCCCAACACCTGAGCTGTTCCTCCAGTTGTGCTAGAAGTCAGTGAGCACCAATTGTGTAGAGTCCAGTGAAAGGGGTCATCCATTTCTGATCCAAGAACTTTGCCTCCACCCATTGCCTGACATACACACTTTCGGCAGAAGGGCTCATTCAAAACATTCTTGATTTCCATACCCACGGGGGACACTGGTGTGCCCTCCTTTCTTGCATCCTCTGCTTTAGGCAACTTGGGCTTGCTTGATGCAATCACAGGAGAAGACAGAGGGCTCAGTTCTGTGAAACAATGGATGGTAAGATTAAAGGCTCAAAGTACGGTAAAGCAAAGGGAAAGAGTCGACTGTGTTATCGCACAAGTATTTCCTACCCATAACTTTCCATACTTAAAACCTGTGGCAAGGCCCATGAAAAATAAGTCTTTGGATACTCAAAGTATGAGCTCTACAAAGTCTTCTGTTCCCACCGAGTCTGCTTTCCCATATCTTGGTCATCTTTCAAGGATTTCCATGAAATGACTGTCTCACAAAATGAGCTCTGAATAGGGTCAGGACTCACTCAGGACTAGAGCACATTTGTAGCTTGCTAAAAGCTCTGGATTCCATCGCACTATGTCCCCCTGCCCAGAATAGGGAAGGAGATGAGAGCTGTCTTTTTGAACAAAGCTAGTGCTTCTACAATTATAGAGATCCCCTCTGAACCATTGACATCACTGCAAAATGCAGCCTCCAGGCCTGCAAGTGCGGCACAGGGAAATGACTCGCTCAAGTTTGACTCCATGTACCATTCTCCTCTACTTTGAGTAATCTACGGACAGACAGTACTCCCAGTTTTCATGTGAAGGCAGACCTACTGAAGACAGCTGAGATGCATTCCCTGATTCCTCATCACAGTCTCCAAATGTACCTAGCTAACTTCTTGCTTGCCTTCCTCCTTTCCCTTACCCTTCTGCTTTTCAGAAAGAACCTCGACCACGGTGGTCTCCATCTTGATTGTCCACTTGATTGTCTTTGTAGGGATTTCTCCCACTCACACTTTTTCTCAAATAACCTTACAAGGACCTTCCCCCTTGTCAAGAGCCATGCTCAGGGATGAAAGCAAAACCTTGGCCTTCCATCTGTCTCCTTTGGTCCTCAGCTATCTCCCCATGGCTCTTCACTGAGGCTTCATTAAGGAGAAGCCCATTGCCTGACTCCTCAGAATGTGCTCTGAGGGCCAGGAGCATTGGAATCACCTTAGAACCCATTACAGATGCAGAATTCAAGACCTGCCGAATTGCAATGCTTATCTTGAGCCTGGTCCCCAACCGATGACCCACGGGAGTGGAGAGATGCAGTCTGTGGGAGTCCAACCCTAAATTCTTCAACTTCAACTGCCTATTTGGAATCCAGCCACAGTCTCCTCTCTACCAGGTCCCCCAAATCAAAGATGTATAAGGAGTCAATTTTTCCAGGGGACCTTCGGTCAGGCTGGGGCCTTGGTGATCAATCCATAACCGACCCTACACTTGCCAAGTCCACGAGGGTGCTCCAAAAAATACCAGCGTTTCTTAGGATGTTCAATTCTGTTTGTGGCTGTGGGAACATGTCAGTTTACGGGTGGTGCATCAAGGTAGCTCTGCATGACCTGGGACTGAGTTCCTGAACACCTTTCTCACCAGGAGGAAGATAGGAAGATTGGAACAACTGGCACTACATCTCATGCCAAGTTTGGTCCCTGAAGCTCACAAGGCTTTCTGGCATTCTCTAATATGCTTCTCTCCCTGTCTCTCTCTTTCTCTCTCTGTAGCCAGTCATCTGAGATTCCCCCCTTCACGGTGCACACCTGCTTGCTTCTTTTCTCTCCATTGACTCCCTGTACTCTGTTTTGCTCCTTCTTCAATCCACCTTCTACTGTCCCCTCCAGTGTTTCCCAACCTTAGTCTGCTCAGGTTTTGAATCATTGGTTCCAATCACCTCATGACACTCTGGATGTTACCTGTCCCTCAAAAGGCAGGAGATGTACCCATTGTTACCTTCCACTACTCAGTAGATTCCCGTCTTCCACTATTCAAATAGGCTGCTGCTTAGGATTGAAATAAATATGCTGTCCACTGTAATTTTTTATATGAAAAATATAAAGGCTCTTACCTTCCAGAGTATGGGCTTCCTTTTCAATCATATCCTCAGAGGAAGCATCCAAGCTCTCTCCTGAGCAAATCTCAGAGACTCTCTGGTAAAATTAATATCAAAATTGATATCATTTAAAATTAATATCAATAACCGATTCTGAATCAGCATTTTAAAGCAGACATGTCACTTGGGCTGTGCACATCGGTAAGGATTAAAAAACTAGACAAGTCTAATCTTCCACAATTGAACGATTGAAAAGAGAACTTCATATATCTTCCCCCATGAAGACCAACTTTCATCTTCACATGGCTACTGACTCTGAAAGGAGAACGCCACCACAGAAGAAACACATCCTCCCGAAACATACTATCTGATGCGCAAAACTGCGCAGACATACTACTCCTGGAACACCTAACCCGACTCAACGTTTTCTAGCATAAAGAGAGAATGATATTTGAAATATACTCCAGCACATTCTGACAAATTCGGATATCAGCCAGCATTACACACTGGCAACATTCTGATGACAGGACATTTGTGAGAGAATCACCTTGGTTTCTAAGAATTTGAATTATGCTATGCTGAAGGGAAACGGAACAGCGTTACCTGGGCCTCCTTAGCTGAACAAAAACTTTTGCAATCTAAATAACCTTTGGGGAAATTTTCACTGAGAGGAAGACTCATCCTTCGCATATGATGCCAAATTAGGGAGAGAAAGGTTTCTCCATTTTGCATTTACCTAACTTGGGCTTAATGTTGTGGTTGTGTAGGAAACACTTTCTAGTCAAAAAGAAAACAGTGACAGAAAAGGGCACCAAGGCATAAAAGTGATTTTGAGTACACATTTTCAGACCCCCTGGTACATGAAAATTGAATAGGCCAGCAGACAGGCACAAAGAGAGTGTGGAAGAATCTAGCAGGGCAACTCAGAATATCATGGGATTGAAAATGTCTTTCCTGATTGCATAGTCCGAACATTCAATGTGGATCTATGGGAAAGCAAAGGTGTCTTTCTTTTCTTTCTTTCTTTTCCTTTCTTCCTTTTTTTCTTTTTTCCTTTCTTTTTTCTTTCTTTCTTTTTTTCTCTGTCCTTCCCTCTCTCTCTCTTTCTTTCTTTCCTTTTAAAAATTCATTTTCTATCCTGCTCCTTTTGTCAATTTGTTTATTACTTCTGCAAGCCTTTGGGGGAGTTTCTTGGATCTTGGAGATACAAGATCCTATTCTTGTGTCAACAGTAATGTTTTAACATCTTCCTTTCCTATTCTTGCCCCCTCCCCCATTTTCTCATGGCTCTCTTGCCTGAATGCTCAGGAAGCTGTGTTCCAGAATTGACCCAGTTCTCTCATGGGGAATAGACACTGAAGACAAGGCCTATTGAAATCCATGGCCCTTGGTTAGAGGTTATAGTATAATCCTAACCTTTTGGGCCATAAGTAGGGACCACGCCATTGGTGTTTTTCATTAGTTCATCATAATAACCATCTGTTAAATCAGTCTAATATTTGATAAATAAGTCATTGATCATTTCAGGAGGTTATCCAAATGGAAGGAGAAAACCCCAAGCAATTTTAGGCCTCAGACCTAAGGAGCAACTAGTTCAATAAGGTACCATGAATTCTGAAATGGTTTGCACATTCTTAAACTTTCCAAGTGTTTTTAGACCTAAGGACTCAGTGATGATCTCGGCTTGATGAGAATAGTCAGAGAGGTCATTTCATGGGGCCTACTGTCCATGAGTAGAGCAAGGCAAATGTTGGGAAGCCAGGAAGGGAAATGGACATGTTTACATACCTTTGGCTTCCGAGGCGTCTTGGAACCACCAAGGGTTGTGCCCGCTTCCTCTGACTTCACATGGAAATGTGGTTCTGCTGACAAATATGCAGATTGACATAAATGAATTAGAACATCCTGAACAGGGATGCTGTGTCCTAATGCAAATACATAGGTCTAACAGTAATTCACTTCTCTTTTCCCACACATGCATTTACCTGCAGCTTCACTTTCAGCTGAATGCTGATTTTATTACTTACATTGCTACTGTGTGTGAGTGAGTGATCCTAGAATGGAACCCATGGACTTTGGCATGCTTGGCAAACACTCTGCCACTGGATTTCCTCCCTTGGGATCTTATGCTAGGTATTAGGAAAACCATTAGATGAAGCTGACATAAATTTCCTAGGTACACAGACTGGTGTTTCTGGCATTGCTCCTTGGCTAGCTCTTTACTTGTTTTTCCACTGGATGATTCCCTTAGTTCTGGATCATCATGATTTCTGGGTTGAGGGAACAACATTATGGGTCCCATCCTCAGTCAATGGTATCAGTCACCATTGCCAAGAGTCTTGATTTACTTGACCTGATAGTTGACTGAGCTCCTGGTAAGTGCTAGTGTGGATAAAAGACTTCAGATGTGGTGGTGTTCCTGTAGGTAGGGCCAGAGCAGTGTCTCAATGAGTGAGCACAAAGGGTGGGGGGCAGTCAGGGGTCGGAAATGGTGACAGCAAGGAAGGGATTTGCAGGGAGAGAAACAGACCATGATTCAATGGCATCTGCATGGCTCAAAACAAATACAGTTGGAGTCCTGTCAAGTGACCAAAAGGAGAGGGGACAGGGATGCATACACTGAGAGAGGCCCAATTTACACTCTGAAAGGTTTCTAGTTGACTTGACAACACTGGGACCATCACGTGCATAAAACATCAGTGCATAAAGGCAACGTGGGTACACTGAGGTTCATGCCTCACATGTGCAGTGTAGCGAGAACAACATGACACATCCCCTGAGTACATGGAATGCGGGGGGCCTGTGCGAAATTGGAGGCGAATGTGTAGAAGGCAACCGCCCAATAGAATATCCATGCACACCTGGACTGGGGGGAGGTATGCAGACACGTAGAGGACACCAAGTCGTCAGTGCGAGGGAACAATGAGCTTTTTAAATGAATTGTGTCTCTAGAACAGGAGATCATTTCACAAGTCTATAGAACATATGCAATCAGATGGGACATGAACTAGAGGACAGGATTCAGGTTTTTGTGTTCACCATCTGGTTTCTGTGCTGCTCAGCTGCCTACACTGAGGAAAGTGTTCTTCATGTTTGGCGAGTGATGTCCTGAGCTGGCATTCAGGCTCAGTGGTAGAGAAACTGCTTCGCATGTCAAGGTCCTGGGTTCCATTCCCTCCCTTGAAAATGAGTATTACAGGCATGAATAGGAATAGGATTGATGGCATCAGTGTCTTGAAGGAGGAACTTTGGATGGGCAGCCTCAGAGACCATGCGAGGAAGTGATTGCCTATGACCCAATAATACAATACTTTTTCTATAGGAAAGAGGAGAGAGGAAACATATAGTGATGTAACATATTAAGTGAGTGCAGAATAAAGCACACAGAAGGAGGAGGTCACTGACAGAGTAAATCCGTGCATAGAGCACAATATGGGTGTGAGCCATCAGAGAGTACGCTGGGTGTCGTGGTAGCAAGCAATCTGATTGTTTTTATGTGTCTTCTTCATATGTCTCACTGGCTCACCATCTATTTTTGTGTCCAAGTCCAATATGGACCTCAGTCTCTCAGGAGCCTGACACTCCTGCTTAGCTGTCCACTGCACATCTGGAAACTCTGCAGCACGTTAGCCTAAGCTTCCTCATTCATGATTATAAATCCCTAAATACAGTGGTGGATCTTGGGGTTTACACACAACTGAGTTAATGGTTGCCTCGAATGGTATTTTTCTCACGTTGATAAAGGCAATTTTGTACCAACGTGAATGCCCACGTTGACATTGGCCTTTTCTGTATCCAATCTCCCCTTCCAATGGGGGATACCAAAGAATGAGGAATGGGAGCCTTTCAGAGGTTTTCACATAATGCCACCATTTCAGGTGTGTCCATAGATGCCTTTCCAAAGAACTCCTAGTGCAAAATGTACCTGGTGTAATAGTCTTGACATCCTTCTTCCTAGCACCCTTCATCTCTATGTCTGTAGTTTCACGAGAATGTCTCAATCCAGTGGGAGGCTGGATGGGTTTGGGAAAATGATATCAAATAAATGCTGTGTATTTACTGCAATGTGTAGGTCATAGGAAGAGAAGCGCAAGGTGCAATTACCTTCAAGGAAGGAGCCCTCTGAGATCCTGAAAAGGAAAAGGGACACAGAGTCAATTAGCCATGCATGTGACAAAACCAGCCATAGCTTGGTCTCATATTAAGAAGGAGCTGGACACTCATGCTTCACTTTGGGAATAACTTTGGTAGCCTTGGGCCCTTTAGGGTTTGTGTGCATATTTCCTAGTTTTGGGTTCTCAAAACCACAAGGCTGCATGGTACCACCTTAAACCGGGGCAGAAACGTAGGTTGAATCAACACAAGCAGTGAAGTTTCCAACCCTGAGACTCTTTGCAATAGCCATAAATCAAAGAGGAAAGCGAATGGATGCCACCGGAAAGAGGCACAGTGAGGAAAGATGTGATGGCACATATGTTCCTTGACACCTATGGGAGTTCTTCAGTGCGCTGCACTCCCAACACCTGAGCTGTTCCTGCAGTTGTGCTAGAAGTCAGTGAGCACCAATTGTGTAGAGTCCAGTGAAAGGGGTCATTCATTTCTGATCCAAGAACTTTGCCTCCACCGATTGCCTGACATATACACTTTCGGCAGAAGGGCTCATTCAAAACATTCTTGATTTCCATACCCACGGGGGACACTGGTGTGCCCTCCTTTCTTGCATCCTCTGCTTTAGGCAACTTGGGCTTGCTTGATGCAATCACAGGAGAAGACAGAGGGCTCAGTTCTATGAAACAATGGATGGTAAGATTAAAGGCTCAAAGTACGGTAAAGCAAAGGGAAAGAGTCGACTGTGTTATCGCACAAGTATTTCCTACCCATAACTTTCCATACTTAAAACTTGTGGGAAGGCCCATGAAAAATAAGTCTTTGGACACTCAAAATATAAATTCTATAAAGACTTCTTTTCCCAATGAATCTGCTTTCCTATATCTTGGTCATTTCTCAAGAATTTCCATGAAATGACTCTCACAGACTGAGCTCTGAATGATGTCCTGTGTCACTGAGGAGTAGAGCACCTTTGTAGCTTGCTGAAAGCCCTGGATTCCATGGAACTATTTCCCCGTTCCCAGAATTGGGAACGAGATGAGTGCTGTCTTTTGAAAAAAATCCAATGCTTCTACAATCATTGTTATCCCATGTGAACCATTAACTTCTCTGCAAAATGCAGGCTACTCTCCTGAACGTGTGTCAGAGTGAAATGATTTTCTCACATTTGACCCCATTCTCCCATTTTCATCTTTATTAAAGCATCTATGAACAAATAGTAGTCATAGTTTTTTTGGAAGGAACTCAGATTAAATGCATTTTGTCCTTGCTCATCCTTATCTCCTTATGTACCTAAATATCTTTCTTCTTTCCTCCATCATTGCACCTACTCTTCAGGTTTTCAAAAAGAACTTCTTACACTGTGTTCTTGATCATCGTATTTGAGATTCTGTTTATGAATCCTTTCTAATTCGTTCTTTCCCAATTCAGAACAGTATCAAATAATATTTCTTTGTTCTTATTCTTTATTTTTACACCTTGTCAAGAAGCATGTTCTGAAATGAAATCAAAATATTTGCCTTCCATTCATCTGGTTTTTGTCCTTAGCTATCATCACATTGCTCTTCCCTGAGCATTCTTGAAATAGAAATCCATTACCTTAGTTCTCTTAATGTGGTTTAATGACCATGAACATTCTAATCACCTTAGAATGCATTGGAAATGCAGAATCAAAGACCTTCTGAATTGCAATGTGTATTTTGAACCTCATCTCCAACAAATAACTCATAGAACTGGAGAAATCTGGCCTATAGGAGTCCAACACTGAATCCTCTACCTTAATTTCATATTTTCAATCGAGCCTTAATCTCCTCTGTACCCTGTCCCCCAAATCGAATCTGTATAAAGATTCAATATGTCCACTGGACATTTCATGAGGTTGTGGTTTTGGTGATCACTCCATAACCAAGTCTGCTCTAATCCCCATTCTCACATCCTGTGGAGTATCTACTGTCATTGGAAATAGCAGCATTGTATATGTTGTCAAATTATGTATATGGCTGTGGGAACATATAGGTTTATGTTTATTTGTGGTAAACTCAAGGTAGCTCTGGATGACCTAGTATTTCATTTTTTAATGCCATTCTCACCAATAGGAAGAAAAGAAAAGTGGGACAAAATAGCACTGTATTTCAGACCAGGTTTGGTACTGGAAACTCATATATTCTCCTCACAATTTTCATATACTGCTCTCCCTCTTTCTAATGTAAGACCTGAGTTTCCCCCTTCAGAGTGCACATCTGGTTCTTTTTTTTATCCATTTACTCCCTGCACTCTGCTTTGCTCATTCTTCATTCCACTTTCTACTTTTCTCTTCAGTATTTCCCAACATTGCTCTTATCAGGTTTTGAAATAGAATTAATAGTTTGGATCATCTGATCACACTCTGAATTTTACCTGTCACTAACACATGAGAAGATATATGCCTATTACCTTTCCCTCTTGGTCCAAGTATTTAGTACGTTCATATCCTCAATTACACAAATATATTTACTGCTTAGAATTTTTTTTAAAAAATATTTTGTCCAACAAACATTTTAAAAATATGTGGCTCTTACCTTCCACAATATGCTTTTCCATTTGAAGTGCATCCCGAGAAAAATGATCAAAGCACTTTGGTGAACAAATCTCACAGATGCGCTGTTAAAATTAATGTCATTATTGAGTTGCAGAGTCTTAATTACTATTTAAATGCAGACAGCTAAATTTCCACTTTAAAATCAATAAGAATAAATACTAGACAAGTACATGCTTAAAACTTAAACATTTGAAAGAATTTTGTATATCCTCTCCAGTTAAGCTTAACTTTCAATGTTATGGCTACTGACTCTAAAACAAGAATGCAAAGACAGAAGAAAACATTCACTGACAACATACTAAATGATGTGTATAACTTCACAAAGATATAACATCTCTACACCTAACCATACTCAATATTTTCTACCAAAAATAAGAGAATATTTAAAAATATTCTTAGAAATACACCTGCTGTTAGACAGCTTTAAACATGTGAAACATTTTAAAGACAAAGTATTTTGTGTTAACACTAATATTTGATAAGACAATTTGAATTATTGTATGCCGAGCAGAAATGGAGCATTCTCACATTTGCTTCATTTTAGTTAATCAAAGACTTCAGAAATGTTAATATCTTTTAGGAAAATTTTTACTGAGAGGAAAAATCATTTAACAAAGTACCAAAATAGTAAGAAAAACGTTCCTTTATTTTAGCTGTATATAACAGCGAACATTATGGGGGAGAGAATGCAGCAATTTCCAGTTAGGAAAGAGCTAAGGAAAAGTGTACCAAGGGAGAAAAATGGGAGTGCATAAGCACACTGTGCTTGTCAGCTGCTCCCTGGATTTGACACAGTTCAACTGGTGTGTGGCTGTATGTTGAGGTGATGCTATAAAACACTGCTGTATAACTATAGAGAGCCAGACACCAGATGAAAGGAGGTAGCATAAACCTTCTAAAGACAAAGCAGATGAGCTAATGAACCAGATGCCTGACAAGAGTATAAACTTGGTCACAGTCTGCTTATAGCACTGGTTTATGAGACTGGCCCAGGTGTTCTTTATCCTCTAAACAATTTTTCAAAAAGGGTTCATGAGAGTTTGGCGTACAATTTTCTCCTCCTCCACATTTATTCTGCCTTTATTCAGGATTAATGTCTGCTGCCTCCTCCTATTTTTAAACCTCTGCACTGACCCAAATGTATCAGTACAGCTTCTCCCCAATTACCACTCCTATTTTTTCTACCTATAACTATTTGGAGATTTACACATTAATCACACTGATGTCCTACTGACATGTCTAGAACATAACCCCAACAAGATAAATACTCTCCTCCATTTTCTCCTGAGCTGAGTAGCTCCCCAATATCAAATATGCCAGTCATTTTGGCTTACTTGGGACCTACCTCAGGCTAATTCCCAAGTAGGGAATGTCTGTTCCTGTCATTCATGTCTACAAGTCCAGGTCCTGTGATACTCACCTCACCACTTCCAAAGGCTTTTGTTTCTGCCTGTAAGACATGCCTTTCTCTATTCCACTGGACTGCTCACTAAACAATATGGCAGTACTGGCAGGTTCACAGTATGCTTAGTAGAGCTGCAATGAGTGCTGACCTAAACACTTGCTCAAGATATTATTGGGGCACAAATGATAAAGTTCAGTCCCTTAATAGTTGTAGAAAACATGTCTTTTATCTTATTTTTTCTCTGATACTTTCATATCTCAGTCTTGCTGACACTGAAGAGAGAGCCTGCCCCTCCCAGAGTTACCAACTCCTAGAAACAGTAAATAACTGGCCCAACAGTAGACATTGGTACAGGAGTACCCATGAGCACATACACATATATATTTCTTTTTGGCCTTCCCTTGGGGCACTCTTCCTATTGTTGTTCAGTATTTCAGCCTTGCATAACCCCAGCTTCCATTTCTTACTATATCTATATTTGGAGATCCCATACATGGCCAAACACAAACAATAACAGTGAGGGGACATGCCACCTGTCTATAATTTTAGAAAATGGGTTTTGCAGATCCTTTTTAAAGTTCCAATCACCTAGCAATGCTTTTTATGTTTTTCCCATTCAGTGTGAAAAATACTCTTGGAGTATTTTACATACACAGATGTATTTTTCCCCCAGACAGCTTTGATTTAATCTGACACTAATTCAGTTTTAGACAAACACAAACATGCAATAAACTATTCTAGTTTTAACCAATAAACACTTGAGCATGCCTCTCCATTCCTTTATTAGAACTATGACCCATCAAAATCATTATTCCAAGTCAGTCTATAAAAATAAAACAAAGTTTGCTAAAAAAATGTTTAAGGATTATTATGTCTGCATAAGGTATTAGTATTAGGTCTGAAGTTTGTCCCACTTTTCTGGGAAATGTTTCAATTTAGTGAGAAACAATCTGGTTCACAAAACTGTGAACTAGATTCCAGACACATCTGAAACTGGGCCAGGGTCTTTCCCTGGGAATTTAGAAGTGGAACCACAATGTCCAGCATGGTCTGGCTGCTTTCTTTAAAAGTGAAGATACACATCTCTAAGACCACATGAAATAGATTGATAAAGTTAGTCTGCTGTGACAAATTAGAGTGAAATAACTGAGCAAATGGCAAAGACAAAAACAAGGACTCCCATGGCTTTATGGAGTCTCCTTTTAGATCTCATGGCAAACTAGCAGAGAATGCTCCCACTCAGTGTTCCCCCCTCTTCCTTCAAGGGACAGGCTTGCATTGTGTTTCTTTTCAATTAAGCTTCCTCATCCCCCACTCTATATTCTTTCTTTTGATTAAGAAGAACCCAATCCTTTCACCTGTGATTCCATCTTGGCATTTGTTTCTCTGACCCAGACAAACACAAATGACCCAAGAAATGATCTGAGGAAGTAGGTGGTACTTAAGACTTGCCCACATATTACTGTAGGTAAGAAGATGCTATCCTGACTGAGGGATGGGGGCCAAAAAGTCCATGGCACACTTCATGGTTCAATTGCTGTCAATTGCTGAAGAGTGCACTGTTGGTGACCTGGAAGGAGTATGTACCATTAGCAGGTACAACAGTGCAGACACTTGTTTGCAGAAGTTTCAGAGTTTTGACCTAAAATACAGCAAGGTTGAGTAGTAACTGCAAAACTGTACTGATACCCAGCATAAGTATAATGAGAGACTGTAAGCTAAGTGTAATAACCATAGGGCATTCCTAGTGGATACAAAGTGGTCCTATTAGGGACCTGTACTGGAAGGGTAGATACAATGGGGAACTGTGGGTTGAAGAAAGAGATGAACTGTGAGAGTAAGATGCAAATTTTGCATGCTAAGCCAAAGCAGGTGTATGCTGGCTGAGCCCTGGTAGAGAAAAACTGGCAGCCTGGAGACTAATATGAGGACGTCCAGAAGGATGCCCATGACACTACTAAATCCAAACACCTGCCTACAACCCCCTCCAAGACTTTCTTGGCTTGCTCTTGAATGAGCTACAAGATGCAGCAGAAGCTTCTCCCCTATAAGGCAACAGGTGCCCCTTGCAGGCACTACTCACATTTCTTCTTCCTGTATGTCATGTTCATAACCAACGGAGAAATGTCAGCTTAACTCAGCTTGGGAAATGATGGGATATGTAAGAAAGAAAGAGATTTATTAATATAATGTTGATGAGACAAGCCCATGGTGGCTGGTATGCTGAAGCCTTGGTGGTACATGGCTCCAGAGGTGTGCAAATAACACTATGAAGATTCAGGATCTGGCAACTATAGTAACCTTTTGAGGGACTAAGTACTCAGAAGCATGTTGGTATATCTCCTATTAAACAAAAAGCAAATTGCTGCATCATGTACACTATTCTACCAAGAAGAAAGCCCATTATCTGTTCTGGGGACAACACATCTGGCATTACTGCCCTGGCCCACACATTGGACAAAATAACAACTGTCAGATTTGAGTGGGACCTGGAGAGTGGCCCCTATAGCAGGTTCAGGCAGACAGGTGGGGGCTATATGATCCAGCAGATTCTGTATGATTCAAAGGAGAGAAAAGACACAGTATGGAACTTGTGGTGAACTCCACCAGGAGAATCATGATGCCACTGGGATTCTGCCACCCTCCCAGAGATTTACAGGCCATTGGGAAAACAACAACAACAACAACAACAACAACAACAACAACAACAACAAAAACAGTTGTATTACTGGGACCCCAGAGATCACAGAATACAAAGGACACAGGCATCCAAGGATCCTCATAATTAACTGAGTTCTGTCAAGTTATTAATTTAAACCAACAGAAATCTATAATGACATGAAAATGGAACATCTGTGATCAAAACAGAATAGAAATGGAGACCACAGGTAAGTCACATGAGTACTGCTACTGTGCCCCTCTACTACCTAGAGGCCCCACACATCTAGACAGAAAAGCAAGAAAAGTCCAAGCTTGGTTTTCAGATGAGTGAGACTGCCATGTCGGTGCCTATCAAAAACAACTGGGTACTAGTAAGGCAGCATTCAGAAAGATTCTTGGAGACAATAAGGGAAAATCTTTACAATAGGTAGGGTGCTGTAGAGAGTAACTAATGTATCCAGTTTGGTCCTACAGAGAAGTATCTGGAGCTGAAGACATGTATAGATGCCTGAGCAGTGACCAATAGCCTAGTTATGTGGCCAGGGGACTATGAGGTAGGAAATAGGAAACTTTATAAAAGGCAGGTGGGTCAAAATTTGAGAGTCTGACTAGTGTAAAGACTTCTATAGGACAAATTAATCCCCACTAAACAAAAATGGCCCATATGCTAAAGACCTATTGGGTAGTGGTGAAACCTTTAGGAAGTAGGGCTTAGTGGAAGAAGTCTGGTAACCAAGGGCATGCCTTTGAAGAGAACATTGGGACCTAACCCCTTCTTTTTGTTTCCTGGCTGTCATGAAGTGAGCAATTTCTTCCAATACATGCTCTTGCCATGATGTGCAGCCTCACAACAGGCCCAAAAACAATGGATCAGCCAACCATGAACTGAAAGTAAAAAACCATAAGCCAAAATAAACTTTTTCTCCTTTTTAAGTTGATTATCTCAGGTATTTGTTACAGTGATGGAAAGCTGACAGAAACCATCACGGTATGAGCCAATGTTCATATAAGGCCTAAGACCATCCAGAAGCAAACTGGATCAATAAAAGCTGGGGGCTGCCTCAAGACACACTAAACATGAGCTAAAAGGCACCCTGAAAGGATGGATGCAGTAATATGGCACTGTGTCCCCAAGAAGTGTAGATGGGTTTAGGAGCTGAGGGGTGGAAACAGGAATGATTCCACTTGCCATTACTGCCCACCAGGGTACTCTGTGGTTCCCAGTCCAGCATTACTGGATTTTGAAGACTGGCAGTTCTCAAACATGGCTCATTCTTGTCAGGGAAAAAAGCAAAAGGGTCCCACTGAACTGTGAATTCTGGATGACATCATGACACTTGGACTCATTTTACCAAGGGACAGAAAATGAAAATGAGTCCGATAATAGCAGAGGAAACTGACTCTGACCAGCAAGAAGAGGCAGGGCTGCAATCACACAAAGGGGTAAGAAGCAGCAGGGAGGAACACAGATGTTTGGCTACCCTTACACACCTTGGAGTCTGCTCCTGAGAGGACTCAGATAACTTACTCCAGTACTTGCTGTGCTGTGTGTGTGTGTGTCTGAGTGTGTGTATTGCACATGTGGGCATATGAGATAGGGACTGCATTTGCTGATATTTCCGAAAGTACCTAATAAATAATAAGTACCTTATAAATAATAAACCCTTTCTCATGCTCTCTGTACCTTTTTAATGAAAGCTTTCTCACAGAACAATTTTGTTTTCTTCTTCAGAGACTCTGGCACAGGGCTGAGTTTCTCATTCCTCCTTTAAAAATTCTTTTTTTTTTTTTTAATTTTCAGGGGGTGGAGGGGTTTGTTTGTTTCTTACTCTTTGGAGTCCCAGGCAGCAAATGGCCAAGTTATTTCTCTAGGTTGCTGAGCACATTTTTTTCCTATTCAGCTTTCCCTTTAAAAATTCCAGCATTTATTCTAAGGACTCAATACTAGCTCACTGCCTTAGGTTGCTCCAACACCCATTTCTGTATGACCCTGCTTTCCAGTCCCAGTTCAGTATGCATCCCTTCTACTCCTTTAGCTCCTAACACCTATGGACAGATTGTTGTTTTTTTTCTTAATTAATTAATTTTAAATTTTGATTTGTTGTATATGACAACAGAATGCATTACAACTTATACTACCCATATAGAGCACACTTTTTCATATCTCTGTACCCAAAGTAGAGTCACATCCTTTGTGTCTTACATGTACTTAAGGTAATGATAAGCATCACATTCCACCATCTTTCCAACCCCTAATCCCCCTCTTTTCTCCTCCCTCCCCTTTTCCCCTTTGCCTTATCTAGACTTCATTTAATCCTCCTATCCCCATCCCCCAGCATATTATGGATTAATATCCTGTTTTTTTAAGAATGACAATGTTTTAAAATATACTCATATACACACATATATTTTGATATACTTTATCCAATATTTATGTATTTATAGTAACTTGAATAGCTAATTTTTATTGTCACTTGGGAGCAATCTGAAGAATTTCTAGCTTTGGTTCTTGCCATCTCTTCCTTACTGGAACAACAACCACAAGTTACAGTCTCATGAAATGTATTCTGAATGAAGAAATAGTGACACATATAATTAGTTAACTCAGTATAGGCAAAAAATAAAAAACCTAAAAGAAGAAAAGGTAACGAACAGAGAATGAGAAAAATATTGAGGATATTAGTCACAGAAAATGTGGTAGACAGTGTTGATTACAAATCAGAAAATGTCTACTCAAAATACCCCCAATAAATCCCTCTGAGTAATATCACTTACACATCTATCTTCTTTATAGGTTATGGAGACACTCATATGAAAATGTGTGCTAGGCTCGGAATCATAGTGCATGCTTGTAATGCCAGCTACTCAGGAAGCTGAAGCAGAAAGATCTCAAGTTTGAAGCCACGATATTCAGTCTCAAAATAATAAAAAAAAAGAAGTGATAATGTAGCCCAATGGTAGACTGCCTATGTGTTTAATCTCCAGTATTTTCCCTGCTCTCACAAAAAAAATGTGTGCTGGGTCAAGAAAATGTTCAGTATAAGACATTGATATTGGCCTGGGGTTGTGGCTCAGTGGTAGAGCACGCATGAGGCACTGGGTTCAATCCCAGCACCACATAAAAAATACAAAATAAAGGTATTGTGTCCATCTACAACTAAAAAGACAACAAAAAAATTTAAAAGACACAGATGTTACTAATTTGATTAATATTATTCATTACTAAAACAAAATACTAATATTTTCCCTCTAATTCTTATTGCACAATTAAACCCAAATTTTTCCTCTAATGTTATGTGTTATGCAACTAATTGCCTAAAGACTGCCATTTCACTTTTCCAAGTGATACTCTTATAATTAAAGTCAAATGATTACAGAATATGAAAATAATATCAATGTGCTTTCTATTTTTAAGTCAACTATCCTATTTCCCAATAATTTATTTATCCATTTTTTTTCTTTTGGTACCAGGTATTGAATTCAGGGCACTTAACCACTGAGCCACATCCCCAGTCCTTTTTTGTATTTTATTTAGAAATAGGGTCTTACTGAGTTGCTCAGGGCCTGAATAATTTCCTGAGGCTAGCTTTGAATTCACTATCTTCCTGCCTCAGTCTTTCGAGCCACTGGGATTACAGGCATGTGACACCGTGCCTGGCTATTTATCCTTTTTTTCAAAATCCCAGTAGTGAAACTTTTCAATTCTATTGTAGCGTGATTTAATTGCAAATGTTTTTCCCTGAAAAAAAAATCCAACATGTATCCAACATGTTTATAACAGTATGAATTTCTCTAAATGTCCTTTTCCATGTCTACTCTTGTCCACAATGAATCATCCAGAAGATCCTCTGATATGCTGTTCATCTTGGTAACCCAAATAACCAGTGATTTTTTTACAATATATTACTCTTGCTGGCTATCATTTTAATTTCATTGTGTTTAAAGGACATGCTTTGTATGAATTAAATTCTTTTAAATCTGCTTAGATTTGCTTTATGGCCCAGAAAATCTTGATGAATTCCACATACCCTTCAAGAGAATATGCATTCCGTTGTGCTGACAGTGTCATTGATATCTTCTAGGTCCTTAATTCATCTTCAGTGTGCATATCCTATGAATTATTAAGAGAATAGATGAAGATGTCAATAATAATTGTGTATTCATCAACTTCTCAGAGTTCTAGCAGTTTCTGTTTATGTATTCCAAGCTTCTGTCTTTGAAGTATCCACACACTTAAGATTATATGAAAAATCCCCACTATAATGAGATGATGTCCCATTTACTCTGGTAGTAACTCCTATCCTGAAGTCTACTTTGATGTTAATATAGTATAACCCTAACCCGTAACTTACCGTAACCCTAAACCTAACTCTAAATTAACACTAACGCTAACCCAAATGTTAACACTAACACTTACCCCAACATTAAGCCTATCAGAAAACCTAAACCTAAACCTAACTCTAAACATAATAGTAACGTTAACCCTAACTATTACTCTAATTCTACCGAAACCCTAAAAATAACCCTAACCCTAAACCTAAGCTTCACTATAACCCTAATCCTAACTGTAACCCTAACACTAACCCTAAGGGTAAAACTAAACCCACAACTAACCCTAACCCTAACCCTAGGCCTAACCCTAATCCTAACAGTACCCCTACCCTGAACCTAAACCTTACCTAAACATAACCCAACCCTAATTGTAACTGTAACAATAAATCTAACCCAAACCCTAACCCTAACCCTCACCCTAATCCTGACCCTAACACTATACCTAACACTAACCCTAACCCAAACTGTAACATTAAACCAAAACCTAACTATACCCCTAACCAAAACTATAATGCTAAACCTCATGCTAACCTTAACCCTAACCCTAAACCTTTAAACCTAACTATAACCCTAACCCTTACATTAGCACGAACCCTCACCCTAACCCTAACCTTAACCTAACCCTTACCAAATCCTAACCCTAACTCTAACCCTAACACTAAAACTAATCCAAATCCTAACTCTAACCATAACACTATCCCTAACCCTAACCATAAAACTAACCTAACACTAAGAGTAACCATAAATCTAACTCTAACCCTCACCCTAAACCTAAACCTAACACTTACCCTAATCCTATCCCTAACACAAACCCAACCCTAAACCCTAACCAAAATTTATCCCAAACACTAACCTTCACAGTAACACTACTCTAACCCTAACACTAACACAAAACCTAAACCAAACCCTAACCTTAAACTAAACCTAAACATAACCCTAACCCCAAGCCTAACCCTAACCCTAACACTAACCCTAAACCTTACACTAACCTTAACCATTTACATAACACTAACCCTAAAATTAACATTACCCTAACCCTAACCTTAATCCTAACCCTAAAACTAACCCTAACCCTAACCCTAAACCTAAAGTAACCCTAACCCTAAACCTAACCATAACCCTAAAACAAACCCTAACCCAAAACATAGCACTAACACTAACATAAAACTATCCCTAACCATTTCCTTACTTTAACCAAAAACCTAACACTAAACCTAACTCTAACCATAACCCTAATCCTAACACTAACCCTAATCCCAACACTAAACTATCACTAACTCTAACCCTAAACCTAATTCTAAACCTAACACTAACCCAAACCCTAACCTTAACCGTAACCCTAACACTAACACTAATCCTAACTCTAACCCTAAATCTAACCCTAGGCCTCACATTAACCCTCTTAGTAACCATAACCCAAATTCTAAATCTAAATTTAACCCTAACACAAACCCTAAACATAACATTTACCCTAACACAAACCATAACTCTAACCCTAACACTAACCCTAATCCTAATTCTAACCAACTTTAAAACTAACCCTAAACATAACCCGAACCTTAAATCTAACCCTAATTCTAAACCAAAAACTAACCCTAATCATAACCCTAACCATAATCCTAAAACTAACCCTAAACTTAACCCTAACCCTAACGGTAACACATAACCCTAACCCTAAACCTAACCCAAAATATAACCCTAACCTATCCAGAATCTTAACCCTAACCCTAATCCGAACCCTAACACTAACACTAACCCAAAACCTAGACCTAACCATAAAAATAACACTTACCCTAACCGTAACACTAACCCTAAACCTAAACATAACCCTAACATTAAACCTAAACCTAAAACTAACACTAACCCTAACACAAATCTTAACCCCAAACCTAACCCTAACCCTAACCCTAACCCTAATGTAACTTTAATCTTAACCTTAAACCTAACCCTATAAAACTGTAACCCAAACCATAACTCTAATCCTAAACTAACCCTAACACTAACCCTTACATAACCCTAACCCTACCCCTAACTCTAATCCTAACACTAATTCAAACTGAAATCTAAACACTAACACTTATCTCAACCCTAACACTTTACTAACCCTAACCCTAAACCTAAACCTAATACTAACCCTAACCCTAACTGTAACCCTAAAAGTAACCCTAAGTCTCACTCTAACCCTAATACTAACCATAAAACTATTTCTAACTCTAACCATAAAACAATCCTAAACTTAATAATAACCCTATCACAAATGATAACCTAATGCTGACACTAATACTAACACTAACTCTAATGCTAAATTTAACCGTAAGACTTACCCTAATTCTAACCTTAAACCTAAACGTGATCCTAACCATAACCCTAACCCTAAACCTAACACTTACCTAAACATAACCCTAAGCCTAATCCTAAGCCTAACACTACCAATAACCCTAAACCTAAGCTTAGACTGAATCCTAACCCTAACCTCACCATTAGCCTAACACTAATGTAAACTTAATCCTAAACCAAACCCTAAATCTAACACAAACACTTACCCAAATAATTATCCTAAGCCTAACCTAAGCCTATCCCTGTCCTAATCCTAAGCCTAACCCTTCCCCGATCCATAACTCTAACCCTCACCCTTATCCAAATTCTAAACCTAAAAATGACCCTAATTCAAACCCCAACAATAACACTAAAACTAAATATAACCCAAACCAAAACGCTAACCCTAACCCTAACCTTAACACTAAAACTAACCATAACCCTAACCCTAACATGAACCCTAACCCAAAAACTAATCCTAACCCTAACCCTAACCTTAAACTTAACACTAACCCTAAATCTAACCCTAACCCTAACCATAACCCTAACACTCACCCTAACCCTAACCATAACCCTAACACTCACCCTAACCCTAACCCTAACACTAACCCTAACTCTAATTATAACCCTAAACCTAAACATTACCCTAACGCTGACCCTAACCCTAACACTTACCCTAACACTATTCCTAACACTAAACCTAACCCTAATCCTAATCCTAACCCTAAAATTAACCATAACATAAGCCCTAACCTTAACACTAACCCTAACCTAACCTTAATAGTAACACTAAATTTTGCCTAAACCTTACCCTAAACCTAACCCTAAACTTAACTCAAACACTAACACTAACCCTAACACTAACCCAAACTCTAATCCTAAACCTAACCCTAACCCTAACCCTAATCCTAACCCTAACTCTAACCCTAACACTATCACAAACCCTAATTCTAACCCTAAAACTAACACTAATCCTAACAATAAACTTAACCCTTACACAACCCTAACCATAACCCTGGTACTAACTGTAATCCTAACCCTAATATTAACACTAAAGCAAACTGCAACCCTAACAATAACTCTTACTGTAACCCTAACACTAACACTAACCCTAAACCTAACTCTAACTTAAACACTAACCCTAACCCTAACAATAACCCTAATCCTAACCCTAAAACTAACCCTAACCCTGACACTAACCCTAACACTAACCTTAAGCCTCACTCTAAACTTAAGCCTCAACCTAACACTAACTCTAACCATAACCCTAACACAAACCCTAAACTTAACTCTAACCCTAAGTGAAACACTAATCCTAAGCCTAACCCTAAACCAAAGCCTAACCCTAACCCTAACACTAACCCTAACCCTAATCCTAATCCTATCCCTAACACTCACCTAATCCAAATGCTAAACCTAACATTAACCACAACCTTAAACCTAATACTAATCCTAAACCTTACTATAACCCTAAACCAAACACTAACACTAACCCTAACCTTAACCCTAATTCTAACACTAACCCAACCTGAAACCCTAATGCTAAAACTAATTCTAACAGTAAACCTAACCCTAACCTTAAACCTAATCCTAAGCCTAACCATAACCCTAACACTAAACCTACACAAACCCTAATCCTAACCCTAACCCCAACTTTAACACTAACTCAGATCCTAACCCTAACACTAACACTTACCCTAACACTAAACCTAAGCCTAATGTTAACACTAACACTAAACCTCACTGTAAAACTAACCCTAACCCTAACGCTAACTCTAACCCTATCCCTACCACTTATCGTAAATTTAACTCTAATCCTAACACAAACACTAATCCTAACCCTAACCAGAACACTAAACCTAACTCTAACCATAAACCTACAGCTAACCCTAACAATAACCCTAACCCTAGACTTTACACTAACCCTAACAATAACCCTAACACTACTCCTTACACGAACCCTAACCCTAATACTAACCCACTCCCTAAATCTAACACTAACCCAAACACTAACTTCAAACTTGAAGCTAATATTGACCCTAACCACAACCATAACTCTATAAGTAACACTAACCCTAACCCTAACCCTAACCTAACACCAAACCTCACCAAATATATAACCCTAACCCTAACACTTACTCTAACCTTATCCCTAACACTAAACCTAAACCTACCTCTAACACTAACCCAAACACTAATCCCAACCCTTACCCTATCTCTAACAGTAACACTAACTTTAACCGTAAACCTTTAGCTTACCCTAACATTAACCCTAACCCTAATCCTTCCCTAACACTAACCCTAATGCCAGCCCTAACCTTATAACTAACCCTAATTCTAACCCTAAAACTCAACATAACATTAACCCTAAACCTAACCCTAATTTTAACACTAAACTTAACTGTTACCTAATGATAACTTTAACCCTAACCCTAACACAAATCCTATGCCTAACCCTAACCCTAACCCTAACTCTAGCACTAACCCTAAAGCCAACCCTCACAGTACCTCTAACACTAACCCTAACTTAAAACCTAACCCAAAACCTAATTCTATCACAAACACTCACCCTAACCATAATAGTAACCCTAACAGTAACCCTAAACCTAATACTAACTCTAACACTAACCATAACCCTAATCTTAACTGTAACCCTAACCCTAACCCAAACTCTAACCCTAATACAAACTCTAACACTAAAACTAACACTAACTCTAACACAAACTCTATCACTAATCCTAACCCTAATCCTAACCCTAAACCTAATCCTAACCTTAATATAACCCTAATACAAACTCTAACACTAAAACTAACACTAACCCTAACACAAACCCTATCACTAATCCTAACCCTAAACCTAATCCTAACCTTAATACTACCACTAACCTTATAATAATCCTAAATCTAACATTAAAACTAACCCTAATCCTAACAGTAACAATAATGCTAACCCTAAACCTTACCCTAACCCTAACCTTAACTCGAACACTAACACTAACACTAAACCTAACCCTAACCCGAACATTGACACTAACCATAACCGTAATCCTAACCCTAACACTACTTCTAACATTAAACCTAACCCTAATCATAACACTAAACCTAAATTTAACCCTCTAACCCTAACCCTAAGGCTAACCCTAACCCTAACCCTAACTCTAATCCTAATGCTTACCATAACACTAAACCTAAACCTAAACCTAATACTAACCATAACACTAACTCTAACCCTAACCCTAACCCTAAAAATAACCCTAACTATAATTTTAACACTAATACCAGCCGTAACCCTAACCCTAACTTTAACACTAATCCTATCCCTAACCTTAACCCTAACACTAACCCTAACCTTAACCCTAATGCTAATGCTAACCGTAAACCTAACCCTAAACCTAAATGTAATCCTAACCCTAACACAAACCCTTACCCTAACCATAACACTAATCCTAACCCTAACACTAACAGTAACACTAACCCTATCCCTAACCCTAACCCTAAACCTAACACAAACCCTAACCTAACCCTAACCCTTACCCTGTCCCTAACCCTAACACTTACCCTAACCCTAACCCTTACCTAATCCTAACACTTACCTAATCCTAACCCTAAACCTTACACTAAACCTAAACCTAACTATATCCCTAACCCAAACACCAACACTAACCCTAACTTTAACCCTAACACTAACACTAATCCAAACCACAACCCTAATGCTAAACCTAATCCTAACAGTAACCCTAACCCTAACCCTAATCTTACCCCTAACACTACCCTATCACAAACCCTAAACCTAACCCTAACCCTAACCCTTACTATAACACTAAACCTAATTATAACACTTAAACCAACAGTTACACTAAACCTCACCATAAACCTAACCCTAACCCTAACACATACACTAAACCTAACTCTAACCCTAATCCAGACACTAATCCTAACCGTAACCTTAAGCTTAACCGTAACACTAAGACTAATTCTAACCATGAACCTACACCTAACCCTAACACTAACCGTAACCCTACCCATAACACACCCTAACCCTAACCTTATCCATAACCCTATCATTAATCCACACCCTAACCATATCCATAACATAAACCCTCACTTAAACCTAACCTTCACCCTAACACTAACCCTAACACTAACTTTAACACTAAACCTAATATTAACCCTAACCCCAACAATAACTCTATACATAACACTAACCATAACCCTAATATTTAATGCAATACAAACCCTAACCCTAATCCTTAACCTAACACTAACCCTAACTCTAAACCTAACCCTAACAGTAACACTAACATCAACCCTAAACATAGCCTAACCCTAACACTAACTCTAACCCTAACCCTAACCGTAATGCTAACCCCAACGCTAACCCTAACACAAAACTTAACCCTAACCCAAATTCTTTTTTTAAATGAGATTTTATTTTCCCACTCAGACTCAGTTTTATGTGTCTTTTATTTTTTTTATTTTTTAATGTTTTTTTTTAATTTTTTTATTATTAGTTGTTCAAAACATTACAAAGTTCTTGACATATCATATATCATACATTTGATTCAAGCGGATTATGAACTCCCATTTTTACCCTATATAAATATTGCAGATTCACATTGGTTACACATCCACTTTTTTACCTACTGCCATACTAGTGTCTGTTGTATTCTGCTGCCTTTCCTATCCTCTACTATCCCCCGTCCCCTCCCCTTCCCTCCCCTCCCCTCCCATCTTCTCTCCCTACCCCATGTACTGTAATTCATTTCTCCCTCTAACCCTAACACTAACTTTAACCCTAAACCTAACATTAGCCCTAACCTGAGCCATAACTTTATAAGTAACACTAACCCTAACCGTAATCCTTAACCTAACACTAACCCTAACCCTAACCCTAACCGTAACACTAACATCGACCCTAACCCGAACCTAATTTAAACACTAACCCTAATATTAACACTAACACTAACCGTAACGCTAACCCTAAAGCTAACCCTAACACAAAACCTAACCCTATCCCTAAAACTAACCCTAACACTAAACCTAATCCTAACCCTAAACCTAAATGTAAATCTAACGCTTACACTAATCTGAATCCTAACTTAAACCCTAACCCCATCAAAAACACTAACACTAAACCTAACACTAACCCTAACCCTAACCCTTACCCTAAGCCTAAACTAAACATTAATCCTGACCCTCACCATAACCCTAATCCTAATTGTAACCCTAACACTAACCTTAAACCTAACCCTAAACCTAAATGTAAATCTAACACTAGCCCTAATCTGAATCTTAACTTAAACCCTAACCCTATCAAAAACACACTAAACCTAACACTAACCATAACCCTAATCCTAACCCTAACCCTAAACCTAACACTAATCCTGACCCTTACCATAACCCTAATCCTAACTGTAACCCTAATCATTACCCAAATAATAAACCTAACACTAACTCTAACACTAACCCTAACACTAAGCCTAATTCTAAGCCAAATCATAACCCTAACAATAACTCTAACCCTAACCCTAATTCTAACAATAAAATTAACCCTAATCCTAACAATAACACTAACCCTAACCTAAACATTACCCTAACCCTAACACTAACCTGATCACTAATCCTAACTATAAACCAAACCATATCCCTAATCCTAACCATAACTCTAATCCTAACCCTAACCCTATCCAAAACACAATCCCTAACCTAACCCTAAACCTAACCATGTAACTAAACCTAACCCTAACCCTAAACCTAACACAAACCCTAATCCTTACCCTAATCCTAAACCTCTCGCTCACCTAATCCTAACCCTAAACCTAAAACTAACCATAACCCTATCCCTAACACTAAATCTAAACCTAACTATAAACCTAACCCAAACACTAACACTAACCCTAACCCTAACTCTAACACTAACCCTAACCTAACCAAAATACTAAGCATAACACATACCCTAACACTAACCATAACCCTAACCATAGTTTAAACCCTAACCTTAAACCGAATGCTAACTCTATTGCTAAACCTAACTCTAAACCTATACCAAACACTATTCTTATGCCTAACCCTAACATGAACAGTAACCCTAACCCTAATCCTATTTCTAAAGTTAACCCTAACCCTAACCCTAATCCTAACCCTAACCCTATGTCTAAAGCTAACCATAACACTAACCTTAAACACCACCCTAATTTCAACACTAACACTAACCCTAACAGTAAACCTATCCCTAAAACTAACCCTAACTCTAACTCTAATATTAACTCTAATTCATTTCTCCGTCTAACCCTAAAACTAACTCTAACCCTAAACCTAACATTAACCCTAACCCGAACCATAACTCTATAAGTAACACTAACCCTAACCATAATCATTAACCTAACACTAACCCTAACCCTAACTGTAACACTAAACTAATCCTAACCCTAACACTAACCATAACCCTAACATTTACCCTAACCCTAACACTAACCCTTACTTTAACACTAACACAACCCTAACACTAAAAATAACCATAACACTAACCTAACCCAAACCCTAATGCTAACCTAATGTTAATTCTAACTCTAACCTCAACCTTAACCCTAATACTAACCCTAACCCTAAACCTAACCCTAACCCTAATCCTAATAGTAACCCTAAGCTTAACATTAACCCTAAACAAACCCTAACCATAAACCTAACACTAACCCAAACAGTAACCTTAATTCTAACACTAACCCTATCCGTAACCATAAATTTATCACCAATACTAACCATGAACCTAAACCTAACTCTAAGCCTAACACTAACACTAACCCTAACCCTAATCCTAAAACTAAACCTAATCCTAACCCTAAACCTCACTCAAACTCTAAAATATAACCCTAAACCTAAATCTAACACTCACCCTGACCCTAACACTAAACATAACACTAGCCCAATACCCTAACACAAAACCTAATCCTAATCCTAAGTGAAACCCTAACACTAAACCTAACCGTAAACTGAATCCTAACCCAAACCCTAACACTGACCCTAACTCTAACCCTAAACCTAACCCTAACACTAACCATAACCCTAACCCTAAACCTAACAAAAATTTTAATCTTAACCCAAAGACTAACACTAACCCTATCCCTAACCCTAACCCTACCTTAACACTAGCCCTAACACTATCCCAACACTAACACTAACCCTAATCTTAACACTAACCCTAAACCTAACACTTACCCTAAACATAATAGTGACTCTGTGACTTTAACCCTAACTCTGTCCCTAACTCTATCGCTAACACTAAACCTAACCTTAAACCTAACCCTATAATTAACCCTAAGCCTAATCCTAACCCTAACACTATCCCTAACTTTAACCCTAACACTAACCCTAACCTTAAGTCTCACCCTAACTGTAAACATAGCCCTAAACCCAACACTAAACCAAATTCTAAATCTAACCTTAACAGTAAACCTAACACTAAATCTAAAACTAAAACTAACCCTAATCCTAACCCTAACCCTAAACCTTACCCTAACCCTAACCCTAACCTCAACCATAACACTAGCCCTAACATGAAACCTAACCCTACCCTTAACCATATAACTGACCTTAATCCTATCCCTAACATTAACATTATCCCTAATATTAAATCTAACCCTAATTCTAACCCTAATATTAACCCAAGCCCTAACCCTAACCCTTACCCTAAACCTAATTCTACCCCTAACACAAACCCTACTCCTAACCTTAAAGTAACCCTAAACTTAACCCTAACCCTAATACTAACCCTAACCCTAAATATAATGCTAACCAGAACCCTATCCTAACCCTAACCCTAACCCTAAACCCAACACAAACCCTAACCCTAACACAAAGCCTAAACCTTACCATACTCCTAACCCTAAACCTAACTGTAAACCTAAAACTAACTTTATGCCTAACACTAACCCTAACCCTAACACTAACCCTAATGCTTACCCTATCCTTAACCCTAACACTAACCCTAACCTCACCCTAACCCTAACCCTTGCCCTAAATATAATGCTAACATTAACCCTAACCTTAAGCCTAACCCTAGCCCTAAATCTAAACCTAACCGTAACCCTATCTCAAACCCTATCACTTTCCCTAAGTCAAACCCTCACCCTAATGCTACCCTAGTCCTAATCTTAATTCTTAGCCTACCCCACACCCTAAATTTCTTACTAGTCCTATCCTAGCCCTCATTCTACCTCTAATCCTAACCATAAACTTGACCCTTATTCTGACCCTAACACTAACCCTGTCTTAACCTGACACTAACACTAAACTGAACCCTAACACTACCCCTACCAGTTAACCTATACCTAAACCTAACAGTAACACTAGGACTAGACCAAACCTAATCCTAAATATAGTCATAAATCTAGCCCTAACCTTAAACAAAAACCTAGCACTATCCCTAAAAATAACCATAAACCTAACATAAAGACCCATCTTATCCCTAAACCAAATGCCAGTCCTAATTCTGGCAGTCACCCTAAAACTAAACTTATCCTGAACAATGACCCTTAACCTAACACAAACCCTAGCTCCAAATCTTATCCTAACCAAAATCCTAATGCTAACAATAGACTTCTTCATAACCCTGACCCTAAAACTTTCCATAAAATTTTCTGTAGCTCTTACATTTCCCATAGCCCTAACACTAGCTCTAAACATCACACAAAACCTAGGCCTTATTCTAGCCCTAAACCTAGCCCTAATTGTAACCATAACCATAACCCTAGACCTAAACCTAACCCTACCCTTGCCCTAGCCCTAATCATAGCTCAAGCTCTAACCTGTACCTTAAACATAACCCTGAAACTATTTCTGATACTAACCCTAGGCCTAACCCTAAACCTAGCCCTAATCTTAACCTTATCCCTAGCCCTTACATAATTTTAAACCTTATCCATTAACCTAAAGTTAACCCTAACTCAAATGCTAACCCTAGGCCCAACACTAACTCTATCACTAACACTAACAATATCCATTACTCTAAATCTAACCTGAACCCTAAACCTAACCCTATCCATTTCCCTAACTCTAACACTAATCCTAATGCTAATTCAATTCTTAAACCTAAACCTTAACCTAAACCAAACTCTACCTGGACCCTGACCCTAATAATACACCTAGCTTTAAACCTGACCCTTATCCTAAACCTAACCCTTATACTAGACCTAGCCATATCCTAATTCTAAAACTAACACTAACAATAATAAATCTAGACCTGACATTAGTGATAGTCCTAATTCTAGCCCTAGCCCTAACACAAATCCTGATCCTAGCCCTAAACATAGCCTTAATACTAACCCTAGCCCAAACACTAATTCTAACCCTTGCCCTAGCCCTAAACCTAGCTATAACCCCATCCCTTACCCTAACCCTTACTCTAACCCTAAATCTAACACTAACCCTAACCCTAGCCCTAACTCTAGGCCTAACCCTAACACTCACCCTAGCCCTAAATCTAGACCTAATTTAGCCCTAGACCTAAACGTAACTCTCACCCTAGCCCCAAGACTAACTCTAACTCTTGCCCTAGCCTTCTTTCTATTTCTAACTCCATCCGTTACATAACCTTACACTAGCCCTAACCTTAGACCTAAACCTAGCCATATCCCTAAACCTAGATATAACCATAACAATAAATCTAAGCCTAAACCTCACCATACGACTAGCCTTAACACTATCACTAATCCTAAAAGTAGCTAATCCTAGCTGTAGCTGTAAAACAAAACTGACCAAAAATCCAAGCCCTAACCCTAAGCAAACCATAATCCTAGACATGCCATTAGCCCTATGCCAAATTCTTACCCTAACCCTTACACAAACTCTAACCCTACACCTAGCCTTAACACTAGCCCTAATCGAGTCTATCCTTAACTCATATCAGTAACACTGATCCTGACTCTGATGGTAACACTAACTCTATCTCTAATTATCACCCTAAACCAAAACCTAATGGAAACACTAGACAGACATAATGCTAAACTTAACACTAGCCCTAATCATAACCCTAGTTCTAACATTAGCCGTAGTCCTACATAGCCCTTACCTAACCTAAAACCTAGCACTAATCAGAGCCCTAACCCTAGATTTAACCCTAGCCCTAACCCTAACTCTACCCCTAACACTTGAGCAAAACCTAACCATAAACCTAATCCTTGTCCTATCCCAAAATCTAACACAAACCATCGCCCTAATCCTAACCATAATCCTAGCCCTATCCCTACCTCTAATCTTATCCATTACCCTAACCATAACGCTAACCGAATTCTAACCCTAGGCCTAACCATAACCATAGCCTTAACCTAACCATAACTCTAGCCTTAACTGTAGATCTAATACAATCTATTACCCTAACGATTACCCTAACTGAATTCTATCCCTAGTCCTAAACCTAACCCTAGCCATAACCCTAAATCTGTCCATTACTCTAAATCTAATGTTAACCCTAAACCTAATCATATACATTGTTCTAACCCTAACACTAACCCTGATGCTAATTTGAGCCATAAGCCTAAACCTCAACCTAACCCATACCCTAACCTTGACTTTGACCCTAATAATAGCCCTAGCTGTAAACCAGACCCTAAACCTCCACATAACACAATAGAACTGGCCATAATCCTTACCCTAAAACTATCCCTAAACATAATGCTAGACCTGACATTAGTCCTATCCCTAATCCTAGTCCTAACCCAAACAAACTCGTAGCCCTAATCCTACCTCTAAGCCTAGCTTTAATCCTAACCCTAAAAATAACATGAGCCCTAACTCTAATTTTATGACTTGCCCTAGCCTTAAATGTAGCTGTAATATCATACCTTACCCTAACTCTAATGCTAAACCTAACCCTATCCCTAAACCTAGGCCTAAACCTACCACTAACCATTGTTGAGAGCCACAGCCAAAGGGGCCCCAGCAAACTTCCAGCTGCCAGAAAGCTTCAGACTGCCCCAGCAACATCTAGCTGATTGGCTCCTCTGCGGTGATGTTCATTGGGCTGTTTCCCTGCCCTTCAGACTGCCAGCTGATGATTGGCTCACAGCTGCCCCAGCAACATCTAGCTGATTGGCTCCTCCACGGAGCTGCTCATTGGGTGACTTCTTTGGCTCTGCCCACGCAACCCAGCCAATCGGCCTCAAGAGGAGGAGGATTGTGGGAGGTTGAGAGGCTGGTGTGGGGGGGAGAGGCTTGTGGAAGCCGGTGGTGGCAGTTGGGCTCTGAGGGTTTTTCCCTGGAGCTGTTTTGTTTGGCGTTTGTAGTTCTAAAAATAAAGTTAGTTTCTTTTTGACAAGTGGCTCCTGATTTGTGCCAAGCCAGACTTCGGCATTTGGTGGCTCGCACGGGGAGCAACTGAGGGTAAGTAAACTGCTCGCCCCTGAGGGCAGGGCGAGAGGATGGGGAGCCATTCTAAGTCTCCTCTTTTGTTTTGCTTCGTTTTTGTTTTAACTTTCCTGTCCCTGGAGATGAGTAAGAGGGAAGAAAAACCACTCACATCTGAGGAAAAACTATTTGCGTTTGAGGAACAGATAGGGAGAAAGGACGGATGCATATGTCAGGAGGATAGAAAGGCTGTTATAATGATTTTGTGTGGTTCCCTTTTTATTGGATTCTGTCTCGGTTTTGTTTGGCGTCATCTTGTTGGGTTGTATTATAGTAGAAATACGGGATCAGCAATTAGTAAAAAACAAACCGAAAGAGTGTTAAGTAAATTGTTAGAGGAAGGAAGCTTCCCAGTAAAATCAAGAGCAGTCAGGGCATACGTTGATGTAATACAAGAATATAGCCCATGGCTTTTTAAGGAGGAGCTGTTAGATATATCACAATGGAACCATCATGGTGAAGATTTAAAAAGAATAGAAAAGAACAACCCAGGGACTCTGCCAGTTGGCACATTGTCATTGTGGACGTTGGTATCTAGTTTGCTTAGTCCAAAGCCTTCAGTTCAGACAGAGGTAGAGGAAGAAGAAGACATATTGATTCAAGTAGAAGAGGAAGTCTCTCAAGTTAGTCAGAAAGAGGAAAAGATTCAAGTGAAAGAGAAGGTCTTTCGAGATAGTGAGACAGAGGAAGAAAGTTTAGAGCAGAAAAATCTATCAGGGGAAAATTTAAAACAGGAGACTGCTAATAAGACCCTTTTATTAGAGAGCGTAAGTGTCCAACCAACAGCACCGCCTCTACAGGAGACTGCTACTAATAGCATTCTATCACCAGAGGGCATAAGTGTTCAACCAACAGCGCCACCTCTACAGGAGACTGCTACTAACAGCACTCTATCACCAGAGGGCATAAGTGTCCAATCAACAGCACCACCTCCATATGCTAAGAGACTCCCAACCCCCGCAGTTGATAGTTTGGATCCTGAGACAGGATCTCAAGTATGCCCTGTATTTGAGGTAGGAGGGCAGCGAACTTACCAGGGTTTAAATTTCAAATCAGTGAAGGAGCTAAAAGAGGCTGTAGCAACCTATGGTCCTCAAGCACCCTTCACTGTAAGCTTGGTCGAATCCATTACCAACTTAAGCATGACGCCAGCAGATTGGGCTAGTTTGTGTAAAGCTGTGCTAAATGGAGGACAATACCTGTTATGGAAGGTTGCCAATGAGGAATTTTGCAAGGAGACGGCTAGTCGAAATGCAGCAGCTGGTTATCCTCAGAGAAATCTAGATATGTTGTTAGGAAAGGGACCTTATGAGGATCGGCAGCAACAACTTGCATATGATCCTGGTGTATATTTACAAATTGCTGTAGATGCAGTTAGGGCATGGAAGTCTTTACAAGAACCTGGAGGTTTACAAGGTCAATTATCTAAGATAATACAAGGAGCTAATGAACCTTACGCTGAATTTGTAGATAGGCTTATTCAAACAGCTACCAGAGTTTTTGGGAATACAGAACAAGCAATGCCATTTATAAAACAACTGGCTTATGACCAAGCGAATCGTTGGTGTAGAGATATCATTAGACCATGGAAACAGGAAGATTTAAACACATATATTAAATTATGTAGAGACATTAATGAACAAGGGCAAATTGTGGCAGCTGCAGTAAAACAAGCTTTAGATGCCAGAGACATTAATGAACAAGGGCAAATTGTGGCAGCTGCAGTAAAACAGGCTTTAGATGCCAGAGACATTAATGAACAAGGGCAAATTGTGGCAGCTGCAGTAAAACAGGTTTTGGATGCCAGAGACATTAATGAACAAGGGCAAATTGTGGCAGCTGCAGTAAAACAGGCTTTAGATGCCAGGCCAAGAACATGCTACAATTGTCAACAAACAGGACATTTTAAAAGGAATTGCCCCATAGGAGGAGGGTTTAACAAAACTAGGTATCAAACAAGTAGAATACCGGGTATTTGCCCACGATGCCGTAGAGGGAGACATTGGGCTAATGAATGCCGTTCTCAAACCACCATAGAGGGTACTCCATTATATTGGGCTAATGAATACCGTCCTCAAACCACCATAGAGGGTACTCCATTATCAAAAAACGAACAAGGACAAGGTGTTTATCCACAATATCGTGGACAAAGGCATCAGGCTCCATTGCCAAAAAATGGACAGGGGGCCCCAATGCTCCGGGGCCCCAAACCACAAATATACGGAGCACTGGAGGAACCCAGCAACCCCAGCAACCCCATCAGGGTAGTGCCCAGCACATCAGATCCCTCATCAGACAAACCAGAGGGAGCGCAGGGTTGGACATCTGCGCCTCCACCAAATCAGTACTAACTCCAGAGATGGGAGTTCAAATCATTCCCACAGGGGTAAAAGGACCTCTTCCCAAAGGAACAGTAGGCTTATTATTGGGACGCAGCTCTTCTACTCTAAAAGGACTTTTGATAAGTCCTGGGGTAATTGATTCCAATTATGAAGGTGAAATAAAAATTATAGCCAGTTCTCCAAAGGGTATATCAGTAATTTCACCAGGAGATAGAATAGCACAGTTACTAATAATACCAAGCCTACATGATAAATTTTCCAGTCATGTTGTAGAAAGAGGTTCCAAGGGATTAGGCTCCACAGGTGTAGATTGGGCTATGCTTTCTTTAAATTTAGATTCTCGACCCATGCTAAAACTAAATATTCAAGGACATGAATTTAATGGGCTACTGGATACAGGTGCAGATCTTAGCATCATCTCTCGTCAAGAATGGCCAAAACATTGGCCATTACAACAAGCCACTCAATCGCTTCGAGGCCTAGGAGTGGCGACTAATCCCGATAGAAGTGCAATGCTATTAGATTGGAAGGATCCTGAAGGATGTGAAGGAACTATACAGCCATATGTATTGGATTATCTTCCCGTAAATTTATGGGGACGAGATGTCTTAGATCAATTAGGTTTGACATTAACAAATAATATCAATCAAAATGCACCCACTATTATGGCTAGACAAGGTTTTAGGAAAGGAAAAAGATTAGAAAGACAAGAACAATGTATAGCAGCACCAATACAAATAGATCAAGGAACAGACAGACATGGGTTGGATTTTCACAAAGGGCCACTGAGACAATAAAAATTACATGGAAATCAGAAAGACCAGTATGGGTTCCTCAGTGGCCCTTGACTAAAGAAAAGACACAAGTAGCCCATGATCTGGTCAAACAACAATTAGCGGAAGGACATATACAACCTTCTGTATCTCCCCATAATACTCCCATTTTTGTCATCAAAAAGAAATCTGGTAAATGGAGATTACTGCAAGATTTAAGAGCCATTAACAATGAAATGGTCATTATGGGACCTGCTCAATCGGGGATTCCTCAATTGTCTGCTTTGCCAAAAACTTGGTATGTTTTAGTTATAGATATTAAAGATTGTTTTTTTTCAATTCCAATTCATCCTGAGGATAGTCCACGTTTTGCATTTACTATCCCTGCACTAAATCATGAAGGTCCTGATCAGAGATATGAATGGAAAGTACTCCCTCAAGGGATGGCTAACAGCCCAACTATGTGTCAAATTTATGTTAACAAAGTAATCCAGCCACTTAGAAATCAAAATCCTGAACTACAAATATTTCACTATATGGATGATGTGTTATTGGCACACAAAGCTAAAAACACATTGCTAGAATGTTATGCCACACTTACAAACTTATTAAAAAATTATAATCTAGAGATAGCAATAGATAAAGTACAATTAAATTTTCCAATTAATTATTTAGGAGTTCTATTATCCTCAACCATGGTCCGTCCACCAAAAATTCAAATACGAGTTGATCAACTCAAATCACTTAATGACTTTCAAAAGTTATTAGGAGACATAAATTGGATAAGGCCTTATCTAGGTATTCCAACAGGAGAATTGGGACCTTTATTTGATATCCTAAAAGGTCCATCAGATCCAAATTCACCCCGAATGTTAACGCCTGAAGCAAGAAAGGCATTAAAAATCATTGAAACATATATGGAAAATATGCATTTGGATAGAATTGATATAAGTTTGCCTTTATTATTTATTGTACTACCAACAAAATATATTCCTACAGGAGTATTTTGGCAAGAAGGTCCATTATTATGGATACATTTATCTTATTCTCCTAACACTATTCTTACTAGGTATCCTGAGGCTGTAGGACAATTAATACTCAAAGGAATAAAAACAGCAAAGGCAGTGTTTGGAATTTCTCCCCATAAAATTATTACTCCATATACTATGAATCAAATTGATGAATTAGCTAATGAGTTAAATACTTGGGCAATAATAATGTGCAAATCTAATGTTTCATTTGATAACCACTTACCATCTAATCCTTTATTGTCTTTTTGGTCATTGCATCCTGTAATTTTTCCAAAAATGACAAGAAAAACACCTATCATGAATGCTCCAAATATATTCACTGATGGGTCAAATAATGGTACAGCAGCAATAATTACACCTAATCAAACTTTTACATTTTTAGTACCCAAACAATCAGCTCAAAAGGTAGAGCTTAATGCAGTATTACAAACTTTTGTGATGTTTAAAGATTCTGTATTTAATTTATTTTCTGATAGCCAGTATATAGTTAATGCTATAGTATCCCTTGAAGATGCTGGTAGAATTTCCCCTTCTTCTACTGTTTTCTCTTTGTTTTCCACTATACAAAGTTTAATCTGGGACAGAAAAGATCCATTCTTTATAGGACATATCAGGGCACATACAGGATTGCCTGGAGCCCTTAGTTTGGGCAATGATTTAGCAGATAAAACTACACGTGACATACATATTTTCTCTATACTAGAAGAAGCTATAAATTTTCATGAAAGATTCCATGTCAATGCTAATACTTTACAAAAGCGTTTTAAAATAACTAAGGAACAAGCTAGACAAATAATAAAACAATGTCAAAATTGTGTGACCTTTTTACCACAAGTTAATCTTGGAGTCAATCCTAGAGGATTGATGCCTAACCATATTTGGCAGATGGACGTCACACACTTGCCAGAATTTGGAAAATTAAAATATTTGCATGTTACAGTTGATACTTCTTCTGGATTTTTGATGGGCTCCCTTCATGCCGGTGAAAAAACTAAAGATGTTATAGCTCATTGCTTACAAAATTTTGCCACTGTGGGCATTCCAAAACAGTTAAAAACAGATAATGCCCCTGGTTATACGTCTACTTCTTTTAAACAATTTTGCTCATCATTTGGCATTACTCATATAACAGGAATCCCATACAATCCACAGGGTCAAGGCATAGTTGAAAGAGCTCATCAAACTATTAAAATGTACTTATTAAAGCAAAAAGATGGAATTGGGAAGGGGTATATATTCCCCAAAGATAAACTTAAAATAACGCTTTTTACTCTAAACTTTTTAAATTTGGATTCATCAGGACTTAGTGCTGCAGAAAGGCATATGTGTCCAAAAAATGTACATAAGCCCAAGGTACTTTGGAAAGATATTCTAACAGGACAATGGAAAGGTCCTGACCCAGTAATTGTCTGGAATCGGGGGTCTGTTTGTGTGTTTCCACAGGAAGAACAGCAGCCGATTTGGATTCCAGAGAGATTAACCAAGGTTCTGACCCAGAACAGCAGCCGATTTGGATTCCAGAGAGATTAACCAAGGTTCTGACCCAGTGATTGTCTGGAGTCGGGGGCCTGTTTGTGTGTTTCCACAGGGAGAACAGCAGCTGATTTGGATTCCGGAGAGATTAACTAAAATCCTGACCCAGTGATTGTCTGGAGTCGGGGGTCTGTTTTTGTGTTTCCACAGAGAGAACAGCAGCCGATTTGGATTCCAGAGAGATTAACTAAAGCGATTTCTACAGACCAAAAAGAAGATGATTTAGCTCAAATCCATAATAGCTGATATCCAAAACTCCAATTTGGCTATCCTTACATCTGCGACAGAACCAGGATGCTTTTTTCAATATCTATTTTATTATTGCCCTTTCCCATATCATGAAGTTCTATTTTATTTTTTTGAGCTCATACAGACCTAGGTTAATGTTTTGCTGATCAGTTCTATTTTTTTTTGACTATAGAGTTTTTAAACATTGCAATAGAGATTTTACCTGTAAAAAGTTATAAGGCCTTTACTATTATGTTATGTGTTGTATGTATTATATTATGTGTGCACACTTGTGTTTTGTGTTATATGTTTGAATTTATGTATGTCCAATGTACGTATTTCCATATATCATATATGATGAGCGCTCATGAAAAGATGGATCCAAATATTTTTTTTTATTCACGTGATTTAAATGGTTTAATTTAAATTGGGTAAATAACTGTTAAGAATTGTTTTAATATGTAAACAAAAAAGGAGGTTAACAGATCTGTTTGTTTACTCTCACCTTTCGTTTTCATTATATTTAATAATTCTCTTCACTATAATGTAAATTGTTAAGAAAATTGTTTTCTTTTAGTGCCTTCTGAAATGTTACCTAATTTTTTCTTTAGCCATTATTGCCAGAATTTCTATCTTCATCCCAGTGCCGATGAAGATAATATAAATTGTTAAGAAAATTGTTTTCTTTTAGTGTCTTCTGGAATGTTACCTAATTTTTTCTTTAATCATTATTGCCAGAATTCCTATCTTCATCCCTGTGCCGGTGAAGACAAAGAAAAAACTAATCTACAGTTTCTGCAATAGCCATCACTGAACTGCTTACAGAACTTGCACTGAACTGCTTACAGAACTATGTGTCATTTGTATGCATTGTGAACTATCTGTTGGTGCAGCGACTTGTGGTAGTGTTGGGGTATTTTTGCTGATGATATCATCGGTGGTACAATTTTCCCAAAAGGAGCCGTCAATTGACTTGGTATATCTTCCTCCCTTCTGCTTGTCATGATCATTCAGCTAAAATTTGGGGGTCAACAGAGGTGAGGCAAAGAACCTCACCCCCCCCCCCCGCTGAGACCTCTCCACAGGTGTGGCTGTACTGGACCGGTAGTCAATGACGGGTAAGATCCAATTACAATGGTACCAACCTAAGACAGGAGGCTGACGCCCTGAGGTCAGCTCATCCGAAGACGGGTAAGGACCATATGTATTGGACAACCTAAGGCAGGCACGGTCCATAAGCCACATGCTTGTTGTTTAAACAGAGAGGGGGAGATGTTGAGAGCCACAGCCAAAGGGGCCCCAGCAAACTTCCAGCTGCCAGCAAGCTTCAGACTGCCCCAGCAACATCTAGCTGATTGGCTCCTCTGCGGTGATGTTCATTGGGCTGTTTCCCTGCCCTTCAGACTGCCAGCTGATGATTGGCTCACAGCTGCCCCAGCAACATCTAGCTGATTGGCTCCTCCACGGAGCTGCTCATTGGGTGACTTCTTTGGCTCTGCCCACGCAACCCAGCCAATCGGCCTCAAGAGGAGGAGGATTGTGGGAGGTTGAGAGGCTGGTGTGGGGGGGAGAGGCTTGTGGAAGCCGGTGGTGGCAGTTGGGCTCTGAGGGTTTTTCCCTGGAGCTGTTTTGTTTGGCGTTTGTAGTTCTAAAAATAAAGTTAGTTTCTTTTTGACAAGTGGCTCCTGATTTGTGCCAAGCCAGACTTCGGCAAACCATAGCGCTAATCCTAGCCCTAATTAAGCCCTAACCCTAAACCTAACACTATCCGTAGCATTAAGACTAACTCTAGCTCCCTAGCACTATCCCTAGTTCTAAACCTATACCTTACCATAATCCAAACCCTATCCCAATCTCTAACCCCAATCCTAGCCCTAACCTTCACCCTAGCCCTAAACCTGGTTCTAACCCTAAAGCTCACTTTTACACTAGGCCTAATCTTAATGCTATTTGGAAAACTAGCCCTAAAACTACCCTAGCTCTAAAACAAAACTGAGTCAGAACACTTGCCCTAACTCTTAAGGTAAACCAAACCCTAACACTACACCTAGCCCTAAACATAGCCCTAATTTGAGTCCTAAACCTAACTGTAGAAATAACCCTATCACTGACTCAGACCCTACCAGTAACCCTAGCTGTAAACATTGAACTAATGCTAAAGACAGAACTAGCCCTGATTAAAATCCTATACCTAAACCTAACAGTAAGACTAGCAATAGACCAAACTCAATCCTAAATAGAGTCATAAATATAGACTTAGCCCTAAACAAGAACCTAGCACTAGCCCTAACAATAACCCTTAACCTAATGTAAAGACTAAACCTACAACTAGACCAAATGCTAGTTCTAATTGTGGCCCTAACCATAAAACTAACCCTAACCCAGCAATGACACTTAACCTAATAGAAACTGTAACTGTAAACCTTATCCTAAACCAAAACCTAACCCTACCACTAGACTAATCCATAATACTAACCCTGAAACTAGCCATAACCATAATCTGAGCTCTTACATTACCCATAGCCCTAACGCTAGCCATAAACATCACACAAAACTAGCCTTTATCCTAGCCATAAACCTAGCCATAATTGTAACCCTAATAAAACCCTAGTCCTAACCCTAACCCTAACCCTTGTCCTAGTCCTAAACCTAGTTCAAACTCTAACCCTTTCCCTAATCATATCAATAACCCTAACCCTATTCCTGACTCTAAACCTATACATCGCCCTAGCCCTAAACCTAGATCATACCCTAACACTTACATTAAACCTAACCCAGACACTAACCCTAAGCCTAAACCTAACCCCAGCCCTAATCCTAACCTTAACCCTAGCACTAACCTTAGCTCTAAGCTTATCCATTAACCTACAGATAAGCCTAACTCAAATGCTAACCGTAGACCTAATGCTAACCCCATTGCTAACACTAACCCTATCCATTACTCTAAAATTAACCTGAACCCTAAACCTAATCCTATCCATTACCCTAACTCTAACCCTCACCCTAACGCTAATTCAACACATAACTCTAAACTTTAAAGTAAACCAAACCCTATCAGACACTGACCCTAATAATACACCTAGGTCTAAATCTGACCCTCTCCCTAAACGTAATCCTTACAGTAGACCTAGCCATAACCTAATCCAAAAACTATCCCTAAACATAACCCTAGACCTGACATTAGCCCTAGCCCTAATCTTAGCTCTAGCCCTAACACATACCCTATTCCTGGCACTAAACGTAGCCTTAATCCTAACCCAAACCCTAACCCTAGCCCTAAATCAAATTCTAACCTGAACAATAGCTCTAAACCAAGCTATAACCCCATCCCTTCCTTTAAATCTAACCCCAACCCTAACACTAACAGTACCCATAATCTTAGCCCTAGGCCTAACCCTAACACTAACCCTAGTGCTTATCCTAGTGCTAATTTAGCCCTAACCTGAAACCTACCCATAACCCTAGCCCAAAGAATAATTCTAGTAGCAGCTTAGTTCTATTTCTTGTTCTAACCCTATTTGTTACCGTAACCCTAAAAATAGCCTTAATCTTAATCCTAATGCACGACCTAGCCCTAAACCTATATCTAACCATAACAATAATATAAGCCTAATCCTCATACTACCACTAGCCCTAACACTTATAATAGATTTGGATACAAACCTATCCCTAAAACTATCCCTAACCATAACCCTAGACCTGACATTAGCCCTAGCACTAATCCTAGCCCTAAACCTAACACAAAACCTAGTGCTAATCCTAGCATTAGTCCTAGACTTAATCCTAACTATAACCTTAACCCAAGCCCTATCCCTAATTTGATATCCCTTGACCTAGCCCAAACGTAGCTGTAACATGATACCTTACCCTAACCTTAGCACTAAACCTAGGCCTAAACCTAACATTAACGCTAGCACAAATCCTAGCCATAATTTAGCCCTAACCCTAACCCTAACCTTATCCCTAGACCTAAGACTACCTCTAACTCTCACCCTAGCCCTAGCCCTAATTCTAAACCTATCTCTTACCATAATCCAAACTCTAGCCCTATGCCTAGTCCCAACCTTAGCCCTAACCTTTGCTCTAGTCCTAAACGTGGATCTAACCCTAACTTTAAGCCTAAAGCTCACCCTAAAACTAGCTCTGACCCTATGCTAATTGGAAAACTAGCCCTAACCCTACGTTAGCCCTAAAAAAAAAAAAAAAAAAAAAAACAAAAAAACAGAGCCATAACCCTAACCCTAACCCTTAACCTAAACCAAACACTAACCCTAAACTTAGCCCTAAACCTTGTCATAATTTGAGGGCTAAACCTAACCTTAGATATAACCCTGACCCTGACTCAGATCCTAACACTAACCCTAGCTATATAAATTGCCCTAACACTAACCCTAGAACTAACCCTAATCAGAAACCAAGTTTTTTCATTAGCCATAGCCCTAAAGCTAACACAAATCCTAGAGCTAATCCATACTCTAACCCTAGGTTTAACCCTAAGACTAACCCTAACCATAACCCTAGTCCTAAACCTATCCCTAACCCGAATCCTACCTCTAAACCCATCTCTTTCCCTAAGCCAAACCCACAGCCTAATGTTGCCTAGTCCTACCACAAATTCTTAGCCTAACCCAATCCCCAACTCAATTACTAGTCCTAAACCTAGCCCTCATTTTAGATGTAACTCTAACCCAAACCCTCACCCTTATTCTGACTCTAACACTAACCCTAGAACTAAACCTCACACTAACTCTAAACTGGACCCTACCCCTACCCCTACCAGTAAACCTGTACCTAAACCTAAGAGTAACACTAGCACTAGACCAAACCTAATCCCAAATGAAGTCATAAACTATCCCTAGCCCTAAACCAAAACCTTGCACTAGCCCTAACAATAATCCTTAACCTAACTCAAAGACTAACCCTATCCCTAGACCCAACACTAGTCCTAATTCTGGCCTTAACTCTAATCCTAACCCTAACCCTAACTGATAGCCCCAATGCTAGCCATAAACACCATACAAACCTGGCCTTATTCTATCCCTAAACATAGCCCTAGTTGTAGTCCTAAACATAACCCTAGCCCTGACTCTAACCCTAACCACTGCCCTAGCCCTAATCCTAGCTCATACCCTAACACTTACTCTAATCATAACCCTGACACTAACCTTATGCCTAAACCTAATACCAGCCCTAATCCTTACCTTAACCCTAGCACTAACATTAGCTCTAAGCTTATCCATTAACCTAGAGAAAAGCCTAACTTAATTGCTAACCCTAGGCCTAACACCCTATTGCTAACACTAACCCTATCCATTACTCTAAAATTAACCTGAACCCAAAACCTAACCCTATCCATTACCATAACTCTAACCCTAACCCTAACGCAAATTCAACCCTTAACTCTAAATCTTAAACTATACCAAACCCTACCTGGACCCTGACCCTAATAAAACAACTAGCTCTAAACCTGACCCTTACACTAAATGTAATACTTACATTGGACCTAGCCATAACCTAACCCTATAACTATCTCTAACCATAAACCTAGACCTGACATTAGCCCCTAGCCCTAATTCTAGCCCTAGACCTAACACAAACTGTCAAACCTAGACCTAAAGCTAGCCTTAATCATAACCCGAACCCTAACCTACCCCTAACCCTAATTCTAACTCTCGCCCTATCCCTAAACCAAGCTATGAACCCAATCCCTTTCCCTAAAACTAACCCTATCTCTAACACTAACTCTAAACCTAACCCTAGCACCAACCCTAACCCTAACCCTAGCACTAATCCTAGCCCTAATTTAGCCCTAACGTTAAACCCACCCTTATCCCTAACCCTAAGACTGACTCTTACTCTCGCCCTAGCCCTATTTCTAGTTCTAACCCTATCTGTTATCATAACTATAACACTAGCCCTAACTTTAACCCTAACCATAGCCCTAGCCCTAAACCTAGATCTAACAATAATAATTAATATAAGATAAAACCTCACCTTACTACTAGCCCTAAATCTGTCGCTAATCCCAAAACTAGCCCTAACCATAGCCCTAGCTCTAATACAAAATTGAGTCATAGCCCCAACCCTAACACTAACCTAAACATAACCCTAGACCTGACATTAGCATTATCCCTAATTATTAACCTAACCCTAATACAAATCCTAACACTACACCTAGCCATAATCCTCAACTTAATTCGAGTCCTATACCTAATCCTAAAAGTAACACTAATCCTGACTCTAACCCTAACACTAAACCTATATCTAATCATCCCCCTTAACCTAAACCTAATATAAACACTATACCCAGTCCTAATGCTAACCCTAATACTAGCCCTAATTGTAACCCTAGATTTACATTAGCCATAGTCCTAAACTAGCTCAAACCTAACTCAAATCCTAACCCTAATCTGAACTCTAACCCTAGTTTTCATCATAGCCCTAACCCTATCCTGTGCCCTAACACGTAACCTAAACCTAAACCTAAATCTAAACCTTGTCCTATCCCGAAACTTAAACTGAAACATAGCCCTATTCCTAACCATAACACTAGCGCTAAACCTAGACATAATTTTATCCATTACCCTAACCATATCCCTAAGTAAATTTTAATCCTAGGCCTAACCCAAACCATAACCTTAAAATAACCATAACCCTAGTTCTAACTGTAGCTCTAATCCTAACCATTACCTGAACCATATCTTTAAAAAAATTCTATCCCTAGGCCTACCTCTAACCCTATGCCTTACCCTAACCCTGTCCATTATACTAAACCTAACCTGAACCTGAAACCTAACCATATCCATTACCCTAACCCTAATGCTAATTTAGCCCTAACCCTAAACCTTAACCAAACCCATACCGTAACCATGATTCTGACCCTAATAATACCACTAGCAGTAAACCTGACCCTAAACCTAAATAGAACCCTTACAACAGACCCAGCCATAAACATAAACCTAAAACTATTTCTAACCATAACCCTAGAACTGACATTAACCCTAGACCTCATCCTAGCCCTAACCCTAGCACAAACCCTACCCCTAATGCTAGTCCTAATCCTAGCCTTAATTCAAATTCTAACCTTAACCTGAGCCCTAATTTTATCCCATGCCCTAGCCCAAAATGTAGCTGTAACATCATACCTTACCCTAACCCTAACACTAACTCTAACCCTAACCCTAGCACTCCAGGCCAAAACCTAACACTAACTCTAGGGCTAATCCTAGCCCTCAATTAACCCTAATCCTAAACCTAATCTTATTTCTAGCCATAAGATTAACTAACTCTTGCCCTAACCCTATCCCTAGTTCAAAAACTCTCCCTTACCTAGCCATATCCCTAGCCCCAACCCTAAATCTAACCATCACCCTAACACTAAACCTGGTTGTAAATCCTAACCTTCAGCACAAAACTCTAATACTAGCCCTAAACCTAATGCTAATTGGAAAACTAGCCCTAACCCTATCCTAGCCTTAAAACAAAACTGAGCCATAATTCTAACCCTAACCCTTAACCTAAACCAAACACTAATCCTACACCTATACCTAAACTTAGCCCAAATTTGAGTCCTTACCATAACCATAGAAATAACCCTGACCCTGAGTCAGACCCTAACAGTACCCCTAGCTATAAATATTGCCTTAACACTAACCCTAGAACTAGCCCTAATTGGAATCATAGTTCTTTCATTAGCCATAAACCCAATGCTGAAACAAATCCTATCCTAATCCGAGCCCTGACTCTAACCCTAACCCTAACGTACCTCTAACCCTATTCCTTACCCTAAGCTGAACTCTCTCCCTAATTCTACTCTAGTCCTAACCTTAATACTTAGCTTACCCCAAACCCTAACTCTATTACTAGTCCTAAACCTACCCCTAATTCTAGCTTTAAATCTAATCCTAACCCTGACCCTTATTCTGACCCTAATACTAACCCTTGATCTAAACCTGACCCTAACCCTAAACCAAATCCTAACACTACCCTTACCGGTAAACCTATTCCTAAACCTAACAGTAAGACTAGCACTAGACCAAAACTAATCCTAAATAGAGTCTAAATATAGACTTAGCCCTAAACAAGAACCTAGCACTAGCCCTAACAATAACCCTTAACCTAACGTAAAGACTAAACCTACAACTAGACCAAATGCTAGTTCTAATTGTGGCCCTAACCATAAAACTAACCCTAACCCAACAATGACCCTTAACCTAATAGAAACTGTAGCTGTAAACCTTATCCTAAACCAAAACCTAACCCTACCACTAGATTTATCCATAACCCTGTCCCTAACACTAGCCATAACCATATCCCTACCTCTTACATTACCCATAGCCCTAACGTTAGCCCTAAACATCAGACATAATCTAGCCCTTATGCTAGCCCTAAACCTAGCCCTAATCATTACCATAGCCATAACCTTAGACCTAAACCTAATGCTAACTCTTTCCCTAGCCCTAATAGTAGTTCAAACGCTAATCCTTAGTGTAAACATAACACTAAACCTAAACCTAACCCTAGCCCTGACTCAAAACCTAACCCTCGCCCTAGCCCTAACCCTAGCTCAAATGCCTACACTTACTCTAAACATAACCATAATATTAACCATAGGCCTAACCCTAAGCCTAACCTTAAACTTAGCCCTAACCTTAGCTCTAACCCTATCAAGTACCCTAAAGATAAGCCTAACCCAAATGCTATACCTAGGCCTAATGATAACCCTTTCACTAACACTAACCCTATCCATCACTTGAAACCTAACCGGAACCATAAACCTAATGTTATCTATTACCCTGACCTTAACCCTAACCCACCGCTAATTCAAGCCTTAACCCTAAATCTTAACCTAAACTAAACCCTACTGGGAACCTGATCCTTATAATACGCCTACCTCTAAACCTGTCCCCTACCCTAAACCTAACCCTTATACTAGACATAGCCATAAACAAACACTAAAACTAACTATAAACCTAGACCTGACAAGAGGCCTAGCCATAATTCTAGCCTAGCCCTAACATAAACCCTCAGTTTAACCCTAAACCCAGCCTTAATTCTAACCAAACCCTAATCTTAACCCTAACACTAATTCTAACCCTCGCCATAGCCCTAAAGCTAGCTGTAACTCATCCCTTCCCCTAAATCTAATCCTAACCCTAACACTAACACTAAACCTAACCCTAGGCCTAACCCTAGGCCAAACACTAACACTAACCCTAACCCTAGGCCTAACACTAACCCTAACCCTAGGCCTAACCCGCTAATCTTAACCCTAATTCAGCCCTAACCCTAAACCTACCAATAACCCTAGCCCAAAGACTATCTCGAACTCTCGCCCTAGCCCTATTTCTAGTTCTAACCCTATCCAATACCATAACCCTAACATTAGCTCTAACCTTAGCCCTAACCCTAGCCATAGCCTTAAACCTAGATCTAACCACAAAAATAAATCTAAGCCTAAACTTCACCCTACCACTAGCCCTAACATTATCACTAATCATAAAACTAGCCCTAAACCTAGGCCTATTTCTAAAACAAAACTGAGCCATAGCCCTATCCCTAACCCTAGCCTAACCTTAACCCTAGACCTGACATTAGCCCAATCCCTAGCTCTAATCCTAGTTTTAAGCCTATACTTAATCCTAACCTTAATTTTAACCCTAGCCTAACCCTAATTTTATCCCTTGTCCTAGGACTAAACACAGCTGTAACATCTTACCTTACCCTAACCCTAATGCTAACCCTAACCCTAGCCCTAATTCTAGGCCTAAATCTAACACTAATCCTAGGTCTAATTTTTCCATAACACTAAACCTAACCCTATCCCTATCCCTAAGACTAATCTAACTCTCGCCATAGCTCTATCCCTAGTTCTAAACCTATCCCTAACCATAATCCAAATGCTAGCCCTATCCCTAGTCCCAAACTTAGCCCTAACCTTCTACCAAGGCTTAACCCTGGATCTAAAACTAAAATTAAGTATAAACCTCACCCTAACACTATCTTTAACCCTAATACTAATTGGAAAGCTAGACCTAAATCTATCCTAGCCATAAAACAAAACCGAGCCAAAACCCTAACCCTTAACCTTAACCAAACCTTAAAGCTACACCTAGCCCTAAACCTAGCCCTCATTTGAATCCTAACCCTAATCCTAGAAGTAAACCTGACCCTGACTCGGCCGCTAACACTAACCCTAGCACTAAACATTGCCCTAACGCTAACACTAGAACCTTAAAGATGAGGTTAACTTATATGCTAACCTGAACCTTATGCTAACCTTAACTCATAATGTAACCTGAACCCTAAACCTAAACCTATACATTACCCTATTCATAACCCTAACCCTAAAGCTAATTCAATCCTTAACCCTAAACCTTAACCTAAACCAATCCCTACCTGAAACCTGACCCTAATAATACACCTGACCCTTAAATAAACCTAATTCTTACACTAGACCTAGTCATACCCTAACCTTAAAACTAACATTAACCATAAATCTAGACCTGACATTAGCCCTATCCCTAATCCTAGCCCTAGCTCTAACACAAACACTCGTCCTAGCACTAAACATAGCCTTAATCCTAACCCTAGCCCTAACCATAATTCTAACCCTCATCCTAGCCCTAAGCCTAGCTATAACACCATCGCTTCCCCTATCCTAAACCTAACCCAATGTTAGTCCTAAATCTGGCACTAACCTTAAACCAAACCCTAACCCCAACAATAACCATTACCCTAAAACAAACCCTAGCTCTAAATCTTATCCTAACCAAAAACCAAACTAGAACACTAGACTTATCCATAACCCTAACGCTAAAACTAGCCATAATCATATCCCTAGCTCTTATATTACCCATAGCCCTAATGCTAGTCATAAACCTCACACAAACGTAGCCCTTATCCTAGCCCTAAACCTACCCCTTATTGAAATCCTAACCATAAGCCTAGACCTAACCCCAACCCTAACCCTCGCCCTAACCCTAATTCTAGCTCAAACTATGAACTTAATCTAAACATAACCCTAACCCTAAACCTAACATTAGCCCTGACTCTAACCCTAAACCTCATGCTACCCTAATCCTAGCTCAAACGCTAACACTTACCCCAAACCTAACCGTGACACTAACCCTAGGCCCAACTCTAACCCTACTCCTAATTCTAACCTTAACCATAGCCCTAAACTTAGCTCTAACCCTATCCATTAACCTAAAGATAAGCCTAACCCAAATGCTAACCCTAGGCCAAACGTTAACACTATTGCTAACACTAATCCTATTCATTACTCTAAATATAAACTGAACACTAAACCTAACCCTATCAATTATCTTAACCTGGACCCTAAACCTATCCCTAACCATAATTCAAGCCCTAATCCTAAATTGTAACATAAACCAAACCCTACTTGAACCCTGACCCTAAAAATACATCTAGCTTTAAACTTGACCCTTAACCTAAACCTAACTCTTACACTAGACCTAGCATTAACCTAACCCTAAAACTAAACATAAACCCAGACCTGACATTAACCCCAGCCCTAATCCTAGCTTAACCCTAACACAAAAACTAGTCCTCATCTTAGGCCTATACATACCCTTAATCCTAACCCAAACCCTAACTCTACCCCTATCTCTAATTTTAACCCTTGCCCTTGACCTGAACTTAGGTATAACCCCATTCTTACCCCTAACCTATCACTAACCCTAACCCTAACACTAATCATGTCTCTAGCCCTAACCATAGGCCTAACCCTAATACTAACCCTAGCACTAATCCTAGCCTTAAATTAGCCCTAACCCTAACTCTACCCTTAACCTTGGCCTAAGACTAACTCTAACTTTCCCCCATCCCTATCTCTAGTTCTAACCCTATTCATTAAAATAAACCTAACAAAAGCCCTAACCTTAGCCCTAAACCTAGCCCTAGACGCTACACTAGATCTAACCATAACTCTAGATTTGACTCTAACCCTAAGCCTAATCCTCACCCTACCACTAGACCTAACACTATCGCTAATCCTAAAACTAACCATAACCTTAGCCTTATCCCTTAAAAAAAACGAGCCATAGTCCTAACCCTAAATGTTAACCTAAACCAAACCCTAACCCTAAACCTAGCCATAGCCTTCTAGCTCTAATTCATGTCCTAGTCCTAAAATTAACCCTAACTCCGACTTATATTCTAACACTAACCTTAGTTCTAAATATCACACTAATCCTAAAGATAAGGCTAACGCAAGATCTAGACAGAATACTAACTCTAATCATAACCTTAATTATTATATTAGCCATAGCCCTAATCCTAGCCCTAAACCTAACAGAAAAATTTGCCCTAATCTGAGCCCTAACCCTAGAAGTAAACCTAAAACTAATCCTAGCCCTAGCCCTAACCCTAAACCTAACCCTAGCTCTAACTCTATCAATTACTCTAAGCTAAACCATATCCATAATGCTAACCTTAGTCCTAATCCTAATCCATAGCCTAATTCAAACCCTAACACTCTTACTAGTCCTAACTCTAGCTGACGTTCTAGCTCTAACCCTAACTCAAATCTTTCCCTAACACAAACCCTCAGTCTAAAACTGACCCTAACCACAAACCAAACCCTAAAACTATCCATACCAGTAAACTTATACCTAAACCTAACCCTAACACTAGCCCTATACCTAAGCCTAATCATAAATATAGCCATAACTCTAGACCTAGACCTAAAAAAAAAACAAAAAAAACTGAGCTCTAGCCCTAATATAATTCTTAACCTAAAGTAAACACTAACCCTATCCCTAGACCTAACTCTAGTCCTAATTCTGGCTTTCACCTTAAACCTAACTCTAACCTGAACCTTGAAACAAACACTAACACTAAACCTAGCTCTAAACCTGAACCTTGCCCAAAACCTAAACCTAACACTAGACATAGCCATAACCCTAACCTTAAAACTAGCTCTAATCAGAACCCTAGATCATACATTACACATGGCCTTAACCCTAGGCCTAAACCTAACACTAACCCTAGCCCTAATCTGAGGCCTAAACCTACCTTAAGCATAACCATAATCCTAAATGTAGCCCTGACCCTAACCCTCGCCTTACACATTACCCTAGCTCAAAGACTAACCCTTAGCCTAAACATAACCCTAGCCCTATTCATAAACATAAACCTTAACTTAGCCCTAATCCTAACCTTAACCCTAGTACTAACACTAGCTCTAACCCTAACGTTACCCTAAACCTAAACCTAACCCTAATTATAACCCTAGCCCTAAACCTAACCCTATCCCTAACTCTACTCATAAACCTAACCTTCGACCTAACCCTAAACCTAACACTTGCCATAAATTTAACCCTAACCCTTACCATAAATCAAAACTAAACCTATATCTAAACCTAAATTTAACCATAAGTAACCTAAACTTAACCCTAAACCTAATCTTACATCGAATTCAATACTTTACTCTAAAGCTAACCCTAACCCTAATAAAAACACTAGCACTAACCCCAACCCTAACCCTACCATAACCAAAACCCTAACCCAGACCTAACACTAAACCTAGCACTCCCCCTAGCCCTATCTACAGATTAAATCCTAACCCTTACCCTAAGTCTAACACTAGCCCTAGCCCTAACCATAACGCTAACTCCAGCCCTAACCCTAACCATAACGCTAACTCCAGCCCTAACCCTAACACTAAACCTAACCCTATTTTAGCCCTATTCCTAACCTTAACCCTAGAATTAAGACTAACTATAATTCTCACACAAGACCTATTCCTACTTCCAACCCTATCCCTTACCATAACCCTAACCCAAGCCATAACCCTAGTTGTAACCCTTGCACTATCCTTAGCCCTAGCACTAACTCTGGATCGAACCTATCACTGAAACTAACCCTTAACCCATGACTCAGCCAAACCCTGAAACTAGCTCTAACCCTAATGCTGATCCTAAAATTAGCCCTAACCCTAGCACTAGCCATAAACCAAAATGCAGCCATACTCCTAACACTATCCCTTACCCTAGACCAAACCCTAACCTTACACCAGCCCTAACCCTACCCCTAATTTGAAACCTAACCTTAACCCTAAATATAACCACGACCCTGACTCATATCCAAAAACTAAATCTAACTCTAAACATCACCCTAATCATAATCCTAACCCTAACACTAGACCTAGCCATAAACCTAACCCTAAAACTAACCCTAATCGTAACCCTAGTTCTTACAATAGCTGAAACCATAACACGAGCCCCAACCCTAATACAAAACTAGCCCTAATCCAAGCCCTAACATGAGCTTCAACACTAAACCTAACCCTAACCCTGGTCCTAACCCTAGCTGTAACCCTATCACTTACCCTATCACTTACCCTAAACCAAACCCTCACCCTAATACTAACCATATTCTTAGCACTACTCCTTAGCCTAAGTAAAACCCTAACTCTACAAATAGTCCTAACCCTAGCCTTCATTCCAGATCTTACCATAACCCAAACCCCAAACCTATCCCTGACCATTATTCTGACCCTAACACTAATCTTAGGTGTAAATCAAAACCTAACCCTAAACTGAACCCTAACCCTACTGATAACCTTAAACCTAAACCTAAGCATAATACTAGCCCTAGACCTAAACCTAATCCTAAATCTAGCCATAACTATAGCTCTAGACATAAAGACAAACTAGACCTAACCATAACAAAAACCCTTAACCTAACCCACACTCTAACCCTGCCTCTAGAACTAACCCTAGTCCTAATTCTGGCTTTATCACTAACCATTACCCTACCCGAAAATTGTCCCTGACACTAACACTAACCTTAGTTCTAAACTTCACTCCAACCCTAAAACTAACCCTACAACAACACCTAGCCCTAGCATTAACCATAAAACTAATCCTAAAAATTACTCTAGTTCTTACATTAGCCATAGCCCTAACCTATCGCAAAACTTAGCCCTAATCCAAGCCCTACCATAGCTTTAACCCTAAAGATAACCGTAACCATAACCCTAGCTTTAACCATAAACCTAAGCCAAACCTTAGACCTAATCCTAACAATAACCCAAGCCCTAACCCTAGCTCTAACCCTATTCACTACCCTGAGATAACTATAATCCTTATGCTAACTCAAGGCGGAACCCTAATCCTAGCACTAGCCTTAACCCTGTCCATTAACCTACACCGAACCTGAACCCTAAACCTAACTGTGTCATTACCCAATCCCTAAACGTAAGACTAATTTGAGCCCTAAACCTTAACCTAACCCAAATTGTAACCTTGACCCTTACTCAAATAATACTTATAGCTCTAAACCTGACCCTAACAAGAAACCCAATCTTTACAATAGACCTAGCCATAAGTCTAACCCTAAAACTATCCCTAACCATACCCTGGACCTGAAATTAGCCCTAGCTCTAATCCTAGCCTTATCCCTGATACAAAACTTAGCCCACATCCTAGCCATGAACCTCACCTTAATCATAACCCTAACCCTAACGTTAACACTAACCTTAATCCTAATTCTCACCCTAGTCCTAAAACTAGTTATATTCCCATCTCTTACCCTAAATGTAACCCTAACCCTAAACCTAACACTAACCATAGCCCTAACCCTAACACTATCACTAACCCTAGCCCTAATCCAAGCCCTAATTTAGCCCTATCCCTAACCCTAACCCTAGCCCTAAGACTAACTCTAACTCTCACACTAGCCCTATACATAGTTCTAACCCTATCTTTTACCATTACCATACACCTAGCCCTAAACGTAGCCCTACCCTAGCCCTATACTTTGCCCTATCTCAAAACCTAGATCTAAACCTAACTCTAAATTTAACCCTAACGCTAAGACTAAATCTAGCCATAACTCTACTCTTATCCCGAAAACTTAACCTAAGCCTAAATCTCACACTTACACTAGCCCTAACCCTAAGACTAATCTTAAAAGTAGCCCTAAACCTACCCTTAGCCCTAAAACAAAACCGAATCATAGTACTAACCTTAACCATTAACCTAAAACAAAACCTAACCGTACACCTAGCCCTAGCCCTAGCTCTAATTATAGTCTAACCCTAACCTGAAAACTAAGACTCACCCTGACTCTGACACTGACACTCACCCTGGCTCTAAACATCACCATCACCATAAACCTAACCTTAACACTAGACCTAGAACTAACTCTAACCCCATAACTAGCTGTAATCATAAACATATTTCATACATTATCAGTAGCCTTAACCCTAGCCCTAAACTAACCCAAAACCTAGCTTTAATCCAATTCATAAACCTAGCTTTAGCCCTTAACTTAGCCCTAACCCCCAAACTATTCTAATCCTATGCATAACCCTAGCAGTAATCTTAGGGCTAACCCTATCCATTACCCTAACGATAATCCTAACCCTTCTGATAACCCTAGGCCTAAACCAAACCCTATGCATAATACTAAACCAAAACTAAACCCTAAATGTAACACTGTCATTACCCGGTGGGCACGCGGGGGCTGGGCCACGAGTAAAGGCCCAAGCGCAACCTGCGGCCAGGAATGCGGACAGCTCTCCCGTTGCGCTCACCAACCATCGTGGGGGTCGGAGAAGACCTAGGGCGCGGGAGAGGAGGGCTGCCGGGCCGCTATGGCGGGAAGCCTCGGCTGACGCTGCAACCAGACCAGAGGACGCAGCTGGGCGGCCCGGCGAGGCCCGGCCCACAGTCGGCCCCGCCGCCTGGCTGGAGCGCGAGCGGCGCGTTGCCGCAACTTCACTGGACCGCGGGCCGCTGGGGGCCCGGCCCCGCGCCCGCCCCTCCCCAAGAGGCTGCCTGGCCCCAGAGCCTGGAAGCAACTGGCAGCCCGCACTCACCAGTCCATGGTCCCACCGCCGGCACCAGAGCTGCGCCCGGAGCTCCGTCGTCCCGCCGCGATAACTCAGGGTCCCAGTTATCTACATGCACATGCACGTGCGCAGGAGTGCAGTTATCGCTGACGGTTAGACAGATCCCGTGGCACTCTGCGCACGTGCACGTGCATGAACATGCACGTGCGCAGGAGTGCAGTTAGCGCCGATGGTTAGACAGATCTCATGGCACTCCTGTGCACGTGCATGCACATGCACGTGTGAGCAACAACCGTTTTTGCGGGAGTTGGCGCCCTGAGCGGAGCCGCGTCTGGACCTCAGCAGCGAAGAGGCTGAGAAGCGGCAGAGTGCAGGAGTAAGCCTCCTGACAAGTTGGGGGGGATCCCTGAGCAGGTTTAGGGCCTGTGCCAGGTCTGCCCGTTGGGCAGGTCTGCCCCTTTGTGCCTGGGTCCTGCCCTACGGGGGACTTACCTCTTCCAACTGTTCTTCACACAGTAGGTGGCCTCTGACCTCCACCCTAGCCCCCGGAGAAGGATGAACACTTTTCGGAAGACCCTGGGCGCCATTGGACTGCGAGCTAGGGTCGTGGGCTACAATCCCATAGGCCGCCTACACAAAGCTGCCAGGGATGGCGACTTGGAGGAAGTGACGCGTCTCCTTCTTCGAGGGAGCTGTCATGTCAATGACATAGATAAGAAGAACAGGTAATAGAGTCCAAGAGGCCGGCAGCCCCTGGTGCAAGGGACCTCATGGGGGAGGCAGAGCCGATGGAGAAGAAGCCAGCGTCATCCAGGCCATTCCCTGGAGGATAGGGCAGAAAGGTGGCCTTGTTTTATCTGGATGCTTGGCTTTAACAACCTCAGGGACTCTTTAGCACCTGTAGACCTTGGGGCAGTCTGACGTCCAGGCCCTCTTGTTAAGCAGCTACACGAAAAAAAAAAAATTAGCCGGTTTCCCTGGTGCGGACATATCCCCTCAGGAGGCTGGCCAGCCAGCACTGCAGAGCTGCTCACCAAGGGGACAGAGCACAGTGGGCGCCAGAACCTCGTTAAGGGGGCTGAGAAGCAGCGGCAGGGGCCGACACATTGGGGGCAACCCAAAGCTGGGCAGTGTCTGGGCTAGGAGCTTTGCTGGGTCCACACTTCTGTCCCTGGGTCCTGCCCTAGCGGGGACTTGCATTCTGTTCTAGCTGCCTAGGGGAAAGAGCCAGGGAAGACATGGAAGGGTTAGCGAGAAGGATCATCTGCCTGAGGCTGGAGGGAGCTGACCTGTGTCTTCACCCAGCCTGGGCCTATGCCACCTTAGCCCTAGCTCTAGCCCTAACCCTAATCCTAACCCTAACCCTAATATTATGTCTCACTAAGAAGAATCAATAAAAATAGAAAAAATAAAAAGTATATTATAGTCCAGGTGGGAAAGTTCATTATATAAAAAAAATCATTCATAATATAATTACACCACTATTCTTTATTGCTGTATACTTATGTTTACATTTTGTCTAATCTGCAACCTTGTAAGGGTCTTTGATGTGGGCAGATGATTCTTTGTTCTCTGTTCTGATTTCAGTTTTACAGTTGTTTTTTACATTAGTTTTCTTAGGGTTGCCACTTCTACTCCTCTTTATGCATTTCTTGCTTCTCATATACTTTACTTTCTAGTTCATGTGTTCTCAGTGTCTCTTGACCAATCAACCATTTTCTTAATCTGATTATTGAGAACCCCTGTTTTTTTTTTTCTGTAAGTGCTAAGTTAACTTTAATGAATTCTGAGACAGTAGAATAGAAGTCATGCATGGGAGCATTCACATTCTCCAAAGCACATTGTGGGTTTTCAATCTTGTCACCCCTTCACGCTGATCACACTAAGGAAAATTCACTAAATGCTTTAAATGCAAATCTGCAGATTTATGCTGTCCAGGTATCATTTTCTGTAGTTATCCATTCAGGTATCATTTTCTGCAGTTATCCATTCTTGTTCTTTTGTTTATTTAGGCACAGAGATCAGAACATCTGTTCACTGCATCCAATGGTACAGGCTCTCAGTCACCAGGGCCAAGATGATTGCAGGCAGGGTATGCACAGGCTGCACAGATTGTAAGCTGCTGCCCTAGTGCCCCTTCTCTGGCTTGTTCTCAGGACACTTGGAATAGCCAGAGCCTGAACCCTGGTGTGGTGTATTTTAAGAGAAATATTTATTATTACCAAAGTCTGAGCTCTTTCTATGGTTAACAGTTTCAAATAATCAAATAAAAATGTCAGACCTTAATCATTTTTGAGTTCTACATACAAACTTTTAGGATAATTATGACACTAACAAAGTGTTTGTAGTAAAGACTTGCCTGTCTGTATACCAAATTCCCCATCAACTGTCACATATTGTTTGCCAACAGACAAAAGGCAGATAAATGAGTAGAACAGAATAAAACAAGAAACACCCAAATATCTGAAAAAGTTTAGAATGTGCTACTGATGAATATCATATTCGTAGAAAAATAATTGTGTCAATGAAATGTGTAATAATGGTAGAAAACTAGCTGGATTTTTATGTCACAAAAATAATTCCCTGATACAATATGGATTATTAATTTTAAATAATGCAAAATGAGAAAAATATTAGAAGAAAACAAATCCTTCTGTACACATTTTATGTGGACAAAGTTCTTAGAAAGAATGAACTGAAAAACAAGGCTTCCTTTTGTTCTTTTTCTCTTTTAGTTTTTAATTTTGTTCCTGGGGTTTGATCCTATTACCTTGAACTTTCTATTCGAGTGCTCTGCCATTAAGCTGTATTCCAGAGCCCCTGAACCTTATAATTTAAATTAGGGAAAGTACTTTTTTTCGGATGCACAAGTGACCTGTGTATATAGGAAAAAGGACTTTGTGTCCCTGGTAAGAGAAGGAATTTAATGATAAATGAAATACAGTTTTTAGCTACAATACTTGTGAGGATGAAGAGTAGTGGTACTTATGTTGCTGCTTAAGGGTTGAGTTCCTTATGAATTCTAAAATAAATGATAGTATTGTACATTTTAATAATGTTTATTTCTGTACATATCAATTTCTTTATACTATCTTTAGGATATTATAAAATATGCATGACTTAATATAGCAGTGTGTTAAAAAGGACTCATAGAATTGATTGTAGTAAGAAAATGCAGTGCATTTCTAGCATGAAATATTATATAACCATTAGAGGTAACAAAGATATAAATGTATGTTGACCTGAGAAGATGTCTTTTTGAATATCAAGTGAAAACGAAGCTTGATAGTACATACACACAAATAGATTGTGGTCTTGTGTTAGGCACAAATATATAAAAAAATGTAGTAAAATTTAAACACTGAGCCATTATTTTCAGCATTCAAATTATGAGTAAAGATTTCTTTTCCTCTTTTGTTTAATGTTTATTTTATCTCCAATATTTGGCAATTCCTCCTTATCTTTCTGTTTGTTTCTACCTTAGCTTCATTGACAGCAGTTAATATGCTCTGTAGTAATGCAGTATTTTGACATTTTCTGTGTTCTGCTTTTTTTCAACTTCCATGTGGGAAGTTTTGGAAAAATTCCACATTGGCTTCTATTTTTCCTTTTCCTTATCTGTTATTTCTAAAATGCATATGTGTAAAAGTTTTAATGAGAACTACTTGTTAATAAAATAATCTTTGGGAGAAGCAGGGAGATAAATCTTGTTTCTGTAGATTGTTATCTTTAGCCAACTTTTAGCCTCTTCAGAAGAAAAGATAATCTTTTCATCTGTGCTTGTAGATATTAGTGCCTATACATTTGCTATAGATGTATGTTTCATTCCATACAGATTCATTTCATAAATGCAATTGTAGGTTTATCGTTTTGTTTTGGTTACATTCTTAAGAAAGTAAAAGAAAGCAAATATAAATATTGTTGAAAGTATTGCTTTAATTTATAAAACTTTTGTTTAAAAATGCTGAACTTCCCACCAGGTGCCTTTGTGTAAATCTGTAATCCCAGAAATATGTGAGGCTGAGGTAGAAGGATCTCAAGTTCAAAGCCAGTCTCAGCAATTTAGAGAGGCCCTTAGCAACTTAGGGGGACACTGTCTCAAAATGAAAAATCAAAAAGACTGTGGCTGCTGCTCAGTGTTTAAGTGCCCCTGGATTCAATTCCCAGTAGAGAATGACAAACAAACAAGCAAAAAAACACCACACACTGAACTCCCCAAGTATACTTTTCATTTCATTTACTCACCACTCATATCCTGAATACCTATTATTCAAAATATTTGACATATTTTACTATTTCTGAGATCCTCCTTTCTTAAAAACTTCATGTTTCCCTGACTGGAGATTTAAAACTGAACTAATAGAACTCAATTTGAAGTGAAGAATTTCCTCAGGCTTTTCAAACAAAAGCACTTCTGGAGATAAGAGTTTGTAAACTGCCCATTTAAAAAGTTAAGATCACATTAATACTGATATTAAGTATTGGATATATTCAATTTACTTAAGGACTACAAATCTAAATACTGAACAATGTGAAACATACTAATTCTTTTGAATCATACATTTCTGTTGGCTTTGTTTCTTGAAAAAAAAAAGCAAGAATAACTTTGCTTTAAATTTGGTCTATTGATGTTTTCTTATTCAACCCTCTTTATCTATAGTACTTTTTGTAACTAAAACTTATTGAAATGTCACTCATATGACTAGAACATCCATTGATAAATTGTGTTATCACATTTCACTTAAGGTAAGGCACCATGGATGGGTGATGGGCCTTTCTTTTATGTGTAAATAAACATTTTAAAAATTGAAATACTTAGTCCTTAAAATACATCTGAAAAATTATTAACAATACACAACCAAAATCAAGATTCACTGGTGTCAGAAGCAATGGTGCATACTTGTAATATAAGTCAGTGATTTGAGAGGGAAGGTGAGGCAGAAAAATTGCAAGTTCAACATGAGCCTGGGCAACTTAGTGAGACCATGGCAGAAAGTGAAAAATTAAAAGGGCTCTGGATATGGCTCAGTGTTGAGTGCCCTTCAGTTTAATCCTCAGCCTGGGGGGGGGTATGGTGGGGGAGGAAAGAAGTCAGTGGAACAGGCAGCTAGAATGAGCTAATCTTTCATTAATTTTCATTAATTAGCTGTAATAACAGCTAATAAAGATTGTTGTTTCTTCTGAAGAAATTGTTTTGAAGGGAGAGGAATTATATGCTATCTAATGTTTACAGTGGCATGAATAATTGTCTGATTTAAATGGAAGCTCTATGACCTCCTAACAAATCTTACTTTTGTAGGACTCCTCTACATTACGCATGTGCCTATGGCCAGACAGAAGTGGTGGATTTTCTAGTAAAGAACAAATGCGACATTCACCTCTGTGACAGTGACAACAACACACCTCTGATTAAGGTAGATGTAGCAAAGTATTTCTGTGAAGGATAAACTATATTTACATACTTAGAGGAAAAATTGATTAATATCATTTAAATATAACTAATTAGTAAATCCCATGGAACGTTTGTGTTGAATTCTTGAAATTGACAATCTATTTCTTGTTACCAAACCAACAGGCCATCCAACAGCAAGAAGAAGAATGTGCAACTATTCTTCTAGAAAATGGTGCCGATGTAAATGTTCAGGATCCCAATGGTGGAACTCCTCTCCACCATGCTGCCTGTACTAACAACACATCAGTGGCAGCAAAACTGCTTTTACATAATGCAGATATTGAAGCTCAAAACAAGGTAAACATCCCCACCTTTATTTCCAAAATATTTGAAATACATTTATTTTGACAGTGACATAAGTCAACAGATGTTGTTTATAAGCAGGATTTTCTTGATTAGAAGAGTAGCAAATGTTGGAACTTTTTTATCTTATGGATATATTTACTTAATATAAGTGTACATAAATTGACTCCACATTTAAAATTCAGGAGACTTGTGTGGAAATATGGAGTTCAAGCTTCTCTTGAAGAACCATGTGGAGTCTCCTTTGAGCCCATGTTACCATGTGGTACGCTTTGCTCAGGTGCCCCTTCATACCTGGCATGGGTGTTCCCCAGATTGTGCTGGATAGCTACAGCATTCATTCACTCAGAATCCCATACTTTGCCCTATAAGAAGTTTTATAACTCCTGTTTTATACTTAATTTACAATTTCATGGTTTCATGATAGTTTATATTAATTTATAAGAACATGGCTTATGGACTATATTAATCTCTTTGAAATGGAATTTTAGAATTTATAAATTTATGCTTTTCAAACCTTTTACTTATATGTACGACATAAATTATATTCCCATTAGAGTTTCTATAAGCTTCATTAGGCTACTCATAGTTAGGTGGAGAGCATACACATTGTGTAAGCAGTATTATATCTTTGTCCTCAGCTTTGTCTCTTTAGTCTTTTATGATGCTAAAAATAGTTCATGTAGATCAGTATAAGACTTTTATTGATACACAAAATTTCTGAATTCTAGTTTGTCTAAAATTATAAATATCTTTAAGCAGCAATTCAAATGGAACCAGAATAAAAAAGAATTTGGTAAAGTGGATGTGCATTATGGTCCCAGGATGATTATTATGAATACATTTTGTATTAACTTTCTAACATGTAAGAGTAATATCTTTCATCTTATAATAGGAGAAAACACAGGTACCAAATGACTCAAAGTTCATTTGAAGCCTCTCTCTTTTTTATTGAATTATTTATGTATTCTAATTTGCTGTATATGACAGAGAAATGCAACTCATTTCATATTACACATATAGAGCACATTTTTTCAAAGTCTCTGGTTGTACACAAAGTATTTTCACACCATTTGTGTCTTCCTACATGTACTTAGGGTAATGATGTCTAACTCATTCCACTGTCTTTCCTGCACCCATGCCCCCTCCCATCCCCTCCTTCCCCTTTGTAAAGTTTCTCCATTCCTTCCATGTTCCCCCTACCATCACCATTATGAGTCAGCATCCTCATATCAAAGAAAACATTCAGCCTTTGTTTTTTGGGGCTTGGCTCACTTCACTTAGCATTATATTCTCTAACTCCATCCATTTTTTGCAATTGCCATGATTTTTTTTCTCTTTTAATGGTGAGTACTATTCCATTATGTATACATACCAAAGTATCTCTATTCATTCATCTACTGAAGGGCATCCGAATTGGTTCTACAATTTAGCTATTGTGAATTATGCTGCTATAAGCACTGATGTGGTTGCATCACTGTAGGATGCTGTTTTTAAATCCTTTGGGTATAAACTGAGGAGTGGGATAGCTGGGTCAAATGGTGTTTCCATTCCAAGTTTTCCAAGGAATCTCCATTCTGCTTTCCAGATTAGCTACACCAATTTGCAGTCCTTCCAGCAACATATGAGTGTGCCTTTTCCCCCACATGCTCACCAACACTTATTGTTGTTTGTATTCTTGATAGCTGTCATTCTGACTGGAGTGAGATGAAATCTTAGAGTAGTTCTGATTTGCATTTCTCTACTTGCTAGAGTTGTTGAATATTTTTTATATATTTGTTGATTGATTATATATCCTCTTCTGAGAAGTATCTGTTTAGTTCCTTGGCCCATTTATTGATTGGGTTATTTGTTTTTCTTTTTTTTTTTTTGGTGTTGAAGTTTTTGAGTGCTTTATATATCGTATAGATTAGTGCTGTATCTGATATGCTTGTGGTGAAGATTTGTTCCCATTCTGTAGGTTCTCTGTTCACTTCACTGTTTCTCTTGCTGAGAAGAAAACTTTTAATTTGATTCCATCTTATTTATTGATTCTTGGTTTTAATTATTGTGTATAGGAGTCTTATTAAGGAAGTTGGGGCCAAATCCGACATGATGGAGATTTGGGCCTACTTTTTAGAAGCCTCTCTCTCTTAACTCAAGAGTGTATTTTCCTAGTGGAACGGGAGTGCCTTATATTGTTGTCTAAGATCTTGAACTATATAGAGGAGATTCAACAGGATTTGTGTTGCATGGAGGAACCTCCCATGTTATTGGATAACTCTTAGAACTGTATCCCTATAACTTGAATTCTTCATAAGTGAATGTCTGCTATGAAAAAGTGTTGTCAAATTAGTGTTAGCAATGGTACACGGATGTCCTTACTAATGGATGCATAATGCACAATTCTGTGGTATTTTTCTAATAGTGAATCAATGAAATTTTTTGATGAATCTTGGTATTTCTGTAAAATTAGAAATTCTTTGGAATATTGATTGATAAACCCAGCTCTAGAGATAAAAGTTTAGCCCATGTATTCAATAGGATACTTAAGCCCTTTTACTACTTTGCTTCAGGTATGGGGTCATAGAGAAAAAAGATACATACCCTGTCCTCAAGAAGTGTTTGGTTTTGATGGGAGATAGTGGCAATCACATAACCCATTGTAAGGGGAAAGAGCATTCATGTGGAAGTGCAGGATGCTAGAAGGAAGAGGCTGCTCTTCATTTATTTTATAGTGTTTACGTTTATGTTTGTGAGGTGTGTTATAAGATTTTGAGTTCAATTGAGAAATAAGCAAAATTGTTAATAAATTGTTTTTGTTGTTTTCCAGGATGGCTGCACCCCACTTTTACTTGCCCTAAAGGAAAACAAACACCGTATGGCAGAATTTTTAATTAAGGCGAAAGCAAATATACATGCGGTTGACATGAGAGGAAGGTATAGTAGTTTATTCTTTAAAAACACTCATTCAAGCCAAATATTAAATTAATGGGAAGAAGAATATTAATTTATACATATTGGGGTAGAGTGAAAAATATGAACACAAACCATGTTTTAGGTAGAAATAGTTGATTTTTTTGTTCACATGTGTTATGGTTTGGATATGAGGTATCCCCCAAAAGCTTACCTGTGAGACAATGCAAGAAGGTTCAGAGGAGAAATAATTGGGTTGTGAGAGTCTTAACCCAATCAATGAATTAATCCCGTGACAGGGATTAACTGATTAACTGACTGGTAACTGAAGTGTCTGAGGTGTCAAAGGGTGTGGCTGGAGGAGGTGGGAATTGGGGCCATGGCTTTAGAATATATGTTTGCGTCTGGCAAGCGCAGATCTCTCTCTCTCCCTCTGCTTCCTGATCACCATGATCAGGATGTGAGCTGCTTCCCTCTGCCACACTCTCAGATCATAATATTCAGCCTCACCTTGAGCCCCTGGATATGGAGCTGGATTCTATGGACTAAGACCTCTGACTCCAATGAGCCCTTGAATAAATGTTTTCTCTTCTACAATTGTGCTGGTTTTGTCCTTTAGTCACAGTTGTTAAAAAGCTGACTAAAACAACAAAAGTTTTAAATAAATATGGACTTTGTCATTTTTTGATTGAATAATGTATTTCTTAACCTCTCTATTGTAATTTTAACTTCTATTTCTTATACGTTTCCTTTAAAAGGTTATATTGAGCATAAATAGACTTTGATGACTTTTTTTTTTCCTTTTGGATGACTCTAAATTGCTTTTTTTGAAGAATATTGATGTTAACTTATTCCTAATTGAGCATTAATTTCTGTTGCTAGATGTCCATTTTCTAATATATTTTGATGTTTTTCTTCCCTTTTTCAGGACTTTTTATTAGTTCTAATCAGTCGTGCATAGCAGTAGAAAGCTCTTCAACTCATTAAATACAAATGGAGCAGAATTTTTCACTTCTCTGGTTGTTCATGAAGTAGGGTCACACCATTTGTGCAAATGTACATGTAATGATATCCACCTCATTCCACTGTATTTCCTGCCTTTATCCCCTCATTCCTCCCCTTTTCCCAAACCAAGGTTCCTCTACTCACCCCCTGCTCCCTCCATATGGATTAGCATCCACTTATCAGAGAAAACATTTAGTCCCTGTTTTTTTGAGATTGGCTTATTTCCTTTAGCATGATATTCTCCAACTCCATCCATTTACCTGTAAATACCATAATTTTATTCTTTTTCAATTGTAATATTTCATTGTATATATGTACGACAGTTTCTTCATCTATTGAAGGGAATCTAAGTTGCTTCCACAGTTTAGCAATTGTGAATTGCGCTGCTATAAACATTGAAGTGGCTGTGTCACTGTAGTTTGCTATTTTAAGTCTTTAGGGTATAGACTGAGGAATGGGATAGCTGGGTCCAAATGTGGTCACATTCCAAGTTTTCTAAGGAGTGTCCATACTGCTTTCCAGATTGGCTGCACCAATTTTCAGTCCCACCATCAATGTATGAGTGTACATTTTTCCCCACATTTTTGCCAACACTTATTGTTGCTTGTCTTCTTCACAGCCACCATTCTCACTGGAGTGAGATAAAATTTTAGAGTAGTTTTTATTTGCATGATTTCTTTCTTTTAAAAATACATTGTTTAGTTGTAGATGGACACGATACCTTTATTTTATGTATTTATTTTTCAATGGTGCTGAGGATTGAACTCAGTGTCTCACGTGTGCTAGGCAAGTTCTCTACCATTGAGCTACAACCCCAGCCCTGATGCTTTTAATTCTAATTGGCTAGGGCTGAGGGAAGAAAAACAGCTTTAATGGCATATACAGTTTCTTTAATGAAGAAATAGGTTTGTAGTGATGAGAAAGGAGATAGGCTTTAAATTCACAAATGACTGTGTTGCATTTCCAGCTTTCTTAGTTACAAAGTGTGACACTTTGGAAACATTACTTATCACTAAATATATTTCCTGATATGAAAAAAATTCTTTTCATTCAAAACATGCTTGAAAGGTGGTTGTAAGATGAAACATAAACGTTGATTTTAGTCCTTACCAAATGCTTATTTTCATTGTTATTAACTGAATTAATAATGACTGATTATCACTATTATTATTATAGCAATTGTTTTAAGCCTGCTCACAGCCTTTGTTTGCTTGACTTTTAAGCTGACTATGAGTTATATTACATCAGACTGAGGAAGAAATGGGGCATTCTTCTTTTGAAATCTTTTATGTACTTCAAATAAATAGCCTCATCACAGTTATTGTCCATCAAGTGATTTTATGTTTATAACTTCTACCATGTAATTCCCTATTGGGACAAGAAGTTTCCTCTTTGTTTTTTTTTCTATTTAGACTGAGAGATGATTTGCACAGATGATCCCCCAACATGCTTATGTCTGTTAAGATATGTAAAGCAAGATATTAAATTGATTAGATACATAAAATTAGCTCTTAAAGTACCTAATAACAAAATTATTTCTCCATTATTTTAGAACAGCCCTCATGCTTGCAGTGAGGTATGAATCACCACATATAGTCAAGCTTCTTATTGAAGGAGGCATTGATGTCTTTGCGGAAGATGTGGATGGAGGGACTGCATTATGTTATTCTGTTGCTAGTGGCTGCAACATGTAAGTGTTTTAATTAAAGTACTAATCAACATTAAGTGGAGGTTGAAAATAAGCACAACTATCATCTTATGTATCATTTGAGTGTTCATAGTTCAAATATGTTAGGAATGACAGTGACTGAGTCCCTTCACCAGCCATTTACACTGCAGAAGTCTAGGCTAATTAGCAGTAGTGATTAGTGCAGGATATCTCACAGGACTTTCTTTTTCTTTTTCTGCTGGTGTTGTGGTGTTGGGGATTGAACCCAGGTCCTCAACCATGACCTCTCCCACTGAGATACACCTCCAGCCTATATCTTAGAACTTTAAAACGTTTATCCTTATAGATCCCAGCCTTATCCACTTCATTCCAAATATAATGTCCACTATGGCAACTATGATTTTTCTTATTAGGTATTTGCATTTTTAAATGCTCAGCTTAGTAAAAAAAACTTCTTACTTTCCTCTGGGAGCTAGCTCTTTCACTTTCCTTCTTGAATATCCCCAGGGTCTGTGAATTCTTTAAGTTCAAGGAAGACAGTTCTCTTTTACTACACAGCTGAAAGGGAAAATAAGGGACTTTAAAATCATTATTCATTTCTGTCATTTCATTGCTGCAGTGTTGCTATTAGAAATGGTCTTGCAGTGTGGCAATGGTTAACTTTTACTACCCAGTTGTCCTGACAGATCACTGTCTCTAAGTCCTCATGGAACAATGTAGGTTTGAAAGTTACACTTGTTTTTGAAGTTCACATATGCATGTGTGGCCACACTCACTTATGATTCTCAAAGCAGCTGCATTCTGCTTTGGCATGTGAGCCATCTAGCTTTAGTCACACACATAGTGAGCAAGCACACCATGTCCTCCACTTAAATTCTTACATAGAGCACATGTGTTAGCCAAAACCTTCAGGGTGAGTCATTCTTTGTCTTTTCTGCAAATATTAGTTGGAATCATTTAAAAACTATCAGATACTTTAAATAATGTCATAGGAAGAGATCAGTTTCCTTTCATGTTTGCTAACAGATCAGTACCCAAAAGCCTCATTATGTCCTGTGAAGCACTTTTCTTTGACAGGGGGAGGTCTCATATTACTGTTTCCAAAGGGGAAGTGTGATGACTTTAATTGGCATCTCTAGTGATTTTTCTTCAATTTTGATGAAAATTTCTCAAATTACTTGCCCATTTTCCTGAAGGCTTCAGAATATTTTCAAGTTCTGCCTCACTGGGAAGTCATTAAAAGCAGCATTCTAAGATCTAAGAGAATTGAGATATCTGACAGTTAAGCCCCATACTGACACATCAATATCTGTGTATAAAATAGGATTTTGTCATCCAAGTCAGCTGAAGATGAACATGGAGACTAAGCATCATTCTCACAGAGATCTGCTGGTTCCATTTGACTTGATAGAGAAGGAATAGTAGCAGGCCAAGTCAGTTTTGGCATTTGTTAATTTTCTGCCCTGGGTGCAATTGCTTAGTTTCGTAACAGGGAAAATTATATTATGTAATTTAAGGATATAAAATATTCATAAATAAATTGGATTTTTAAATTATCCCAATGCTGATTTGCCCTGAATTATGAGGCCTAAAGAAGAATACAGTCAATATCCAAAATAAAAACCTAATAGTATTTTTCCAATAACCTTAACATTTGAATATTAAATCCTGTGATAACAATTGGCTTTCCAGAATAATTCAGGATTAAAGAACTAATTACTTCATTACTATTTTTCTTAGCATGTTTTAATATTATCTCCTTAAATCTTCATAACAACCTGGTAAACTAATGAAGTATGGTCTTATTTTTTAGAAGGAGACTTGAGTCCAAGAGAAATGATTTGTGCAAGATCAAAGAGCTATTGTTTACAGAGAGAGGATCTGAATTCAGGACATTTTTTTTATGTCAAGCTACTCTAGTTAATGTATTGAGCAGTATTGTCCTTAATGCATAATTATTTCACCTTTCTTTTTTCTTCTTCATTACAAGCCTTTGAGTGCAGTGGCATGCACCTTAACTGCAGATACTTGGGAGCCTGGGGCAGGAGGATCACTTGAGCCCAAGAGTTCAAGACCAGCCTTCGCACCACCATGGTGAAACCTCAGCTCAAAAACAATACAAAATAAAATGAAAACATAAAACCATACAAATAATTGTATGGTTATTGGATGTTTACAGAGCTCACAAATTTGAAATACATGGGATAAAATTCTGTTGTTAGCTCTTATGATGTCTAAAATTCTCTCAAGTTAATCTATTTGTTTAACATTTTTCATTCAGTATTAAAATACTAATTGTGTTGCTTTTCTATACATGGCAACAGGAAAATAATGTTTGACTGTACAGAAGAAAAACGTAAGATGAGGAGGAGAAATACCAAAGAAGGTAAGAATTCTGACAGTGAACTCTCTTGTTGTTTCTACCTTACTAAGTAAGTAAGAATAAAAAATGTTTTGGTAACAAAGGAGTAGTGAAAAAGTCAAATTGTAAATTGCATTCATATTTTTTAAATTTGTTTTAAATATTTTTGAATACCTTATTCAAGAAATTAATTATTGGAAGTTTGAAACAGTGTTATCTGAAAAAAATTACATTAATAGTTTTAACTGTATAAATATATATTTTATGTAAGATGTTTTATGGATTTACATTAGTAGTTTTGACTGTAAATATAATATATGTTTTATATAAGATGTTTTATGGATTTATAGTTTTTCTTATATATAAAAAAAGATTTTTAAATTGGTGTGTTGTGTTTCTTTAGTAACATTATAGCATTTTAGATTTGTTCTAAAAAGAGATATTCTTTTTAACTACAGATATTGACTGCTTATTTGCACAAATTATTGGATTTCACTCTGACATCCATATATGCACATCTTACTTGAATCTTATCCATCCTCCCTAGTTCCCACTTTATTTTCCCTCACTCCCCCTCCTCAACTCCCCTTTCCCTTCTCTAGTAATATCTTTTCTATTTTTTAGGATATTATTGTTTTTCATAATCCACATATGAGGGAGAACATGAAATCCTTGGCTTTGTATTCCTAATATCCTGCTTAACATTATGACTCCCATTTCCATCGACTTACAAATTTTTTTCTTTGTTTATTTCTTCAGGGATTTCCTTCAATGTTTCTGTTGAGAAACCTGCTGCTCATTTGATGGGTTTACTTTATAAGTGCTTTGATTCTTCTCTCTCATAGCTTTCAATATTAATTCTTGATTTGTATTTGTCAATTTTATGTTATAGAAAAAACAGTCATTCTTTTCTGGTTAAGTACGCTTGGGGTTCTAAATGCTTCCTGTAGGTACAAGGTTTTCATACCTTTTCCCAAATTTGGAAAAATTTTTGGTGTTATTTCACTGAACAGTTTTGTGATGCCTATAGCCTGTACCTCCATTGCTTGGTCTTTATGAGTCATAAAGTTTAGTCTTTAATAATATCCTAGGGGGTTGAATGTTCTGTTCATTCTCCTTTTTATTTCTTGAGGTTTGCTACTACCTGAACTTGAAATTTTATCAACCTATACTTGGTCTAGTCTATGGGTGTTACATTAGCTGAATTTTTTATTTGAGCTATTTAGCTTTTATTTTCAATATTTTGCTTGATGATAGATAATTAGTGCATTAAGAACTCTTATATCCCCTTCTCTGTATTTATACAGAATCTCTGTTCATTAAATTGCTCTTTTGTATCCTGCAGTAAATTTCTTAATTTATGCAATTATTTATTTGTATTCTTTTTGAATTCAATCATTATTTTTGGCATTTTTAAAAATTATTTTTCTGGCATTTCATCTACTGCAGTATCTTTGAAATCATTTATCAGAGACTCATGAAGATGTGAAGGAGTAATTTAAAAAAAATTAAATCCAGGGTTTATGCATGCTATGCAAGCACAGTACCACTGATCTTTATCCCCAACCTTCTTTATCAGTAGATTTTCTGCCATGGTAAATACGAAGACAATCATATTGCCTTTTGTTTTGTTTCTTATCTTACATGAAGTGGAAAATGATTTTTTTCTCCTACTAGGAGTTGGCACATTCTGTAAGCTCAAGTAACTTAATAATTGTATTTAAATACTTTTTCATATCAGCTATTACTCCTTGGCAACTTGCTGCTAACTCCCTGGTGCTTCTTTTTAAACTTCTCTATGAGAATGATATAGTTGTTATGACTATATCAAGTGATAAATATATGATATGGTGTCTAGCCCAGACATGGTGTCTAGTCCAGATCATGTTTGAGCTCTCAAGGGTATCATCTTTCTAGTGGTAAGGCCTTGTTTGCACTACACACAAGAAAGTAGCTGGAACTAAGAGATTAGTATCTTCATTAGAACATCATTAGTGAGGGTAAGTATATTGATTTCTACTGAGCTCTTCTCAACTTTAAGCTATAATATCTTTGTAAGCATACCAGTCCCTGGTCTGTTGCCCAATTTTTGCCATGCCCCAAAGGATGCTTCCTACACATCTAGCTTCCTTATGAAAGAGTATTTCATTATAAATTTCATGTCATAACAAAATAATCATACTCTCTTATAATTGTTCTTAACTGCTTTTAGTCCAGAAAACTCATGAGATTTGTTTGATATTGTCAGCTTAATACTACCAATTCAACTAATGATAATTTCTGTCAGTTTTACATCTTTCCCATTAGAATTATGATCATGGGACATAGTATTTTACATTTTAATATCAAATTATGATGAATCTCATTCTTTGTCCTTGCACTAGATAAATACAGAGAAGGGGATATAAGAGTTCTTAATGCACCAATTATCTATCATCAGTATCATGAATATTTATTCTAGAATCATCTCCATGTATGACCCCAAAGAAATACTTCATCACAAAGCATCAGTCATATACTTTTAACATTTTATATTTTATACAATTTATTAAATATGCATTTTATCTTTATTTAATAGGGAGTGAAAGTTCTACAGAAGACTCCCTAACAGGGTAAGATAAATTTTAAAAATTTATATGTTAACTATATTCAGGAATAAAAATTTAAAAAAAAAACTACTATTTCTGAATGCTTTTGTCTGGACTAGACAACATATTAGATATTTATCACTTGATAGAGTCCTAACAATATATTTGAAAGTATTTGTGTTATTATAACACATTATTTACTAATTAAGCAACTGTCATTCAGAGTTGTTTCCTAAATAGCCCATGATCCTTTCATTAACAATAGCTGGTCTGAGATTGACAGTCAGCCTGTCTGGCTGACAATGCCATTTTTCTGCCCCACTGCCTAGGCTTCTATGCAGCCTACACTCAAGATACATGTATGATATGAGGAAAAGTGCATGGAGTACTGCATACATGGTATACATTAAGGGTGTCTGAGTGGAAAACCTGGTGCTAGGTGTGCCAGTGGAAAACCACTTACCCTGTAGGCACAGCCCTGGGTGTGAGGCTGTGTGTTGAAGTCCCTGCGTTTGCTCCATGGACTGCTCCTCAATTGGTCGCTGTAAGGACAGTTAGCAAGAAATTGTATTGGTGGCTGCCTATAATCTGCCTAGCTACTACCTGAGTATATATACATGGTATCTGCACAATAAAATCAGACCTGCTTCCTGGTTTGTCTGGAGGTCTTGATTAGTTACTCCATAGCCACATTGTCCTCTACCATGTTCTTTGGACCTCCTTGCTGGACAAAAGGGAGCCCATGCAGTATCAGATCAATTCAGAAAGTCATAGGTACTTATGTGTTATTTCTGACTATATTTTAACTGAGAAACCTGCTTATCCAAGAGTTTCTTCTGATAGACAGTTTTTCTGCTAACCAGTACCCTTTTTTTACATCAAAAATTTTAGGGAAAATCTTACATAGTTGTGGTTATAAGACAATGGGTTTTTCATAAGAAAGATTAGGCAAGGAAGAGAGGAATTATTTTACTAGATGTGAAGAATAACTATGTGTAGAATAGTATACATAAATTAATTTGAGTATCAATTTAGAGGTTATTTTAATTGATTTTTGTTAATTCTCCTAATTTGATGGTTCTTCAATTTGTTTGTTCTATAAAGACTTTTTTTTAGCTTTTTTTTCTATGCCTTTAATCTTTTCTTGAATTTTTTTCCTTTCTTTTCTACTCTTTTGTTGTTTATTTTGATATTTTTCAAAACATTTTTCATCTAAAAACTCATTTTTTCCCTTATAGAGCCAATAAAAAGCAGAAATAAGTTAAAGATTTAAGACATTCTAGCAACTAACCCAAGTATTCTATAATCCTTCAAAATTCTTTTAAAATACTGGCCAAGTGGTGGTTATGATGATGAACCTGAAACTTGAAAGATATTAAGAAGACTTTTCTGATACAAAACATGGAAGCAATGAGCTTTGAACTCAGGTTCCCTAATTTTAAACCAGTCCTCTTCCTTATTATCATTATTTTTTAATCTTTAATGTATTTTTATTTGGTGCTGAGGATTCAACCCAAGTGCCTCATGCATGCCAAGCAAGCGCGCTACCACTTGAGCCACATCCTAAGCCCCTATTATCATTCTTTAGTTGAATGGGGGAGAAAATTTAGGAACCTAAGTGAAGAAGTTAAAAATGGAATTAAGAAGTGAATTCAGTAGTAGAGAATCATAATGGAACTAACAGAGGAAGGGCAAATTTGAAAAACAATGGCACTGTGATGGGTAGGAATGAGAATTTTGGAAAAGTGATCAGAATATTGAAATTTATGACCAATTTGATAAAGACAAAACAAAGATTAATGACACAGGATATTGGGAGCTATCTAAAAAGGCTTATTAAGTAGGAGGTCAAAGAGCATCCTGAATAAGTCATCAATTTCTTGTTTGTTTAATTGGAGTAACTGACAAACTTCAAGGTTTTTGATGAAAGAGGTTTAAATAATTTGAGCCACTGGGCAGAGTCTCCAGAGCACTTTGGAATGTGAGGGTGGCTTAGAAACAATCAAGCACCAGGGGACTTGAAGTTGCTAACCTACATGGATCTATGGCACAGAGCAGATGTCCACCTTTCACCTTTTTCCCCAACTCATTGATGACTTCTTATGCACATGAAGGTTAGGGCTCAGGAATGACTGGTTGGCAAAGCCATCATAGAGCTTCAGTTGGGTACTTGTTAACATGCTTATGCTGACATCAGTGACTGAGACACAATTTAGGAACATGGAAAATGAGCTCCAATATTGTGTCATTTGTGCCCAGCCATCTCTCAGGTATCTACATCTTCAAAGGATGTAGATTTAAAGGTTGGATACTACCACTAAGTCCTAAAGAAGAGGGATCTGAGAGTGTATACCCATAGGAAGGAAGATATTTAGGCTGTACTTAGGAGAACAGAGGTATGACTTTGAGTACTCTACTTTTCTGGCAATCTTTTCTCTTGATCATTTGAGTGCCCATGAAGATTTTGAAGTGCTTGATAGTTTACATGGATCTAAATGATGCAAGACCTATATAGGAAAAAGAATTATATTTTATATTTCACTCTGTATGGCAAAGGTATTTCCAATAACAAATATATTTACATTCTTTGACTTGTGCACATTCAACTTTCAAACAATTCAAATATTTCAGGGAACTCCCTGTGCTGTTTGTGGATAAAAGGAAGCAGGGGCTGGGGATGTGGCTCAAGTGGTAGCATGCTAGCCTGGCATGCGTGAGGCCCAGGTTCAATCCTCAGCACCACATACCAACAAAGATGTTGTGTCCGCTGAGAACTTAAAAATAAATATTAAAAATTCTCTCTCTCTCTCCTCTCTCACTCTCTCTTTTTTTAAAAAAAAAGGAAGCAATGGGCTCTTTTTAGTAGATAGTATCCATGTTGAAGAACCCAGCTTACTCTTTGATAGAAAAGATACAGGAAAGTATTTTTCTACTTTATCTTGGGTTATTAGAGACTGTTTCTGTTCAAGAAACAAAAATTATTTTGCCCATTAATTTGATTTTCAGTTCAGCTTTCACCACAGGCCAGTTTGTAAAGATAAATTATTCTCAGGTTCTGCCAAACTGTTGTTTGTCACTTTTTGAAAAGAAACTAAAAGATCCTTCAATGAATATTTCATAGACAGGAAAAATTGGAGGCAGAAATAAATAAATAAATTTTGTTTAAGAGAAGTCATACTGTTATTACTATATCATCAAGAAATATCATTTGATATAATTAAACATTCACCAAAGTTTGTTTTTTTGAAAAACTGGACTTATACATTTTTTGTTGTTGTTTATTTTTACTCTAAAGATGTTCTGATAAACCTGGCCCTAGTCATTCTATGCCGGATGAGGGTGGCAATCAATCTGATACCAAGGTAAAGTACTCTTTTGTGAAGTTAATTTTCTTGTTCCAAAATTTGTTTTTGGACATGTCTATTCTTAATGTTCTGCAGTGACCTCCCTGTCATTTATTTGAAAATTGTTCAGAAGAAATTATTTCATAGAATTATGGTGATTTCTTTTTATTAATACATTTTTGTAAATACTTAAATACTTCAGGGCATTGGGGGCTGGAAAACACACAAACAGAAAAGTTACATTAGGAAAATCCTTCCAACTGCAGAAGAAATGTAAAATTTTGTAAGATTCATTTGAATAAATATACTTTACTATGACTTTTAAATCATACAGGAATTTTATGATATTTATACCTAAATAAAGATTTAAGCATTGAATTACTTTTCCTAGTAATCATGGAATTTCCCTGGAGCCATTAATTTGAAGCTATAAAGCATATTGTGTATGTACATTGTGTATACTTATTTCTCTTGGACACTGTATGTTTTAGGATCATATTCTTCTTAGGAGAACTTTTTCCCTATTTATATTCTTGATTCTTTATTTATACTAAAATAATATTAGAAATGTGGCAATATAGAAATTTAGAATCTGTTTCTTAATGCTTGCATTACAAAGGGATTGCATCATGTTTTCTGAATCTCTCCACTGAGTGCTTTTAAACTCATGATCTAAATAAAATAGATATTTTGTGCAAGATAATAACCAGTTCTTGAAGCACAGCATCTTAATGACTATGTGGTAAAACTTTAGTTTTAGAACTTCTTTGCCTTGTAGTGTATTAAAATATCCACTCAAAGATCTTATATAACATTTTGAGACATATCTTTACTTAGTTATTTACATATTCATTTCAAATCTCTTCTATCATCATGAACTATTGGAGGTTAGGAAACATATCTCCCGGAGTAACTAGAATAAAAGGAATATTTTTAATGTTTTTGACATGAATAAAAATGACCCAAAAATAGATTTATAGATAATGAATTATCCTAAGTAATATAATATGCATGGTAGAGCTAATAATCAAATCTATTGAATTTCTACAAATATGGCTTAAATTTATGTTCTTCTTTAGTGCTTAGGTTGTAAAAGTTCAGGTGAGTTATCGTGAATTAATGTCAAAAAAGGAACAATTCTTTACAATTAAGAATTGTAATTCTTTACAATTAAGAAAAATGCCATAAATAGGAAAGTTGCAACCAGAATATCTCCTGTAGAGTCTCAACCCATGTGTGATTAAGTATCAAGTTCCACATTTTTCTTTTTCTTCAGAAGTAATATTACAGGTTTCAGATAGTGGTTTATAACCATTTAAGTCACAGTTATTATATTCTAATAAAATGTAATGCTTTATTATAGAATTATTAACAAAAACAAGCATAATATAATACTATTGAGTCTTAAACATTAGTATGAATAAAAATCTTTATTATATTTAATCGTAACCACTCAATTCCTTTCTTTTTCTTTATTGACTTAAACTCAGAGTCAATTGACTAGTCATGTCTTCTATTTTTGTTTCTTTCTCCTTTCTTTCCTAGTAAAAATGTTTTAGTCCTAGAAAACATTTATTTAGTGTTTGTTCTTTCAGCCATCTTTGTTTCATGGTCAGTTTTATTTTAATCTCCTGGCTTAGAAACTGTGTGACTTTCAGCCATCAATCATTGCCCCAAATATTATTCTTGTCATTATTCTTCTCTTTCTTAGAAGGAGCACCATTTATATAATCATTTATCTTCAGCTGTTTGACTCACAGGATTGAAGCAACTTAGGTTGTTTGTGATTCCAACCCCTCTTATTCATAAGATATTCAGATAGCATGTTTTTCCACCAAGAGGTAGTTCATATCAATGTAAATCATGAAAACCCATTCCAAATATTACATGTAATTACTTTATATTTCTTAAATTGTTATTTTTTAAAAGTACTCTAAACTGCTACACATGGCTGCAATTTTTATCCTAGATTATTTGGGTTAAGAAAATAGTCAAATGGATTTCAGTATTTTTGTAATAATCAATTGGAGGTAAGGGGAGTAATATTTAGGAGCTCTCTCTACCATCTCTCATAGTCCTCATCCCATGAGAAGATGTAGGTTAGTAAATGGCAGCATTAGGGTTTGAGTATACATCCACTGACTCAGAAACCTGTGTTCTTACTGTTGTATCATGGAGCAATGGCCAATATTATGTAATTATCAATTTTTGCCAATGTAATTATCAATTTTGGTGCTTGCTACACCCAAAGCTTTTTTTTCCTTTCTAGAATATTGCAAGAGAAAAAGAAGAATTATGTAAAGATTTTCAACAGTCCAGTAAAGATGGTAAGCTATTTGAAGACTGCTTCTTCTTATGCTGTTCATTAATTTGAAATGACAGACATTTTCATATACTATTTACTTTGTTTTTACTGTCATAGAAGCAATATCTGACACAGGAACACGAGAAAATAAAACCTTGTTTGACAACAGTGGTACTGAGTGTCAAAAGGAAGATGAAGATGAAGACAATCTTGTACAATTTATCAGTATAAAGACCCCTTTCTTTTCAGCAACTGACTCAAAGGTGAGGTGTTTTTAAACCTCTTTTTCCCATGTCTTCTTACATATCATCTTCCATATGCACATAATAATGACATACATCCCAGAGGTAAACATAAGGCTACAAAGTCATAAGGATAGCAACAGGCAGAGTAGATATGCAGGATTAACATTTATGGAACTTGGTGGGAGTGAGCAATCCTTAGGAATGCCATTATGGATGTAAAGAATTAGAAAAAAAAGTATAATCCCCCACTTATGTATGGGTGTACCTGGAGGGAGAGCCCCCTTATCTAAGGAAAGCCCAAGGAATGTATCCCAGAGCTACCAGGCTAAAGCAAAATTCCAGGAAATATATTTGATAGTTAAAAAAATAAGAATGTGTCCTTGACAGTGTTCCACACATAGGATAATCATTTATCAAACATGTCATGGCAACAAAGAAAGGCTGGGACTGCCATTGCTTGGGAGGGTTCCCACTGCAGTCATACCGATTTGAATTATCTACCAGCTAGAGGACAGAGTGACCCAACACACCTTTTGGGGATTCTAAGGTATCTGAAAGCTGGGAATCTTTCAAAAGAAACAATGACCAAGAGATTTTGTTGTACACGTTGTGTAGTTTTATTGAAATTAAAGAAAAAGGCAAAAAAAGTAAAAATTGAAGAAAAAGAAAATAAGCCAAAAGAACAGCTCGATGAATACGAAGCTGAGAATGAGGGATGCATAGGAAGAAATTATTTAAGGGCGAGATATATCCAGATTGAATAAAAGTCAAGATGAAAGAAGTTAAAAATATAACAGAAATAGTGAATTTAAGGACAGCAGGAGCTGTATATTATTAATTATGATAGAAACTAGATTCTTCTGAAAAACTTAGTTGATTTTAATGAAGATCTTGAAGAAAATATAATCCTCATTTCTTTTAAACTTAAGGAGTTTGTAGTTCCGATGTGGATAGAAGTGGGAGTGGAGTCATTGAAGGTCTTTCTGGGTGTGAATATAAGCTCATAAGGATTGGAAGGAGCCAGTCAATGAATGCTTAGGAGGAGGCCATTCTGGATAGGGAGTGCAGTGGGTCATTTTACTCCTAATATCCTGAAATGACCAGAGAGGTGGTGTGGGATCACTATCAGCATAATCATTTTGTGATTATAACATGTAGAAAAAATCATGAAAATAAGTGCTTGGCATATATTATATGCTTAGTAAAACAAAATTATTTTCATTGTGTTCTCACTGAAGCTTGGAATTTTAAAATTTAGCACTAATGAATTATAGACAAGATGATTAAGATGGTATTTTTTGTAATTGATGCACATGAAGTACCTAAATGACTTATTTGTACATGCATATTACATTTTGGCCAATTTCACTCCAAAATACTTACCATTTCTTCCTTCCTATGCCCAACTCCTTTCTCTCTATACTGATTGTCTTTCCCAGTGAAAATATCTCCTTCTTTAGTTTCACCATAGGAGAGAAAATGTCATGCTTTTTCTTTTGTATCTGACTTATTGTTCTTCACATGATGCTTTCTAGGTCCATCATTTTTTTAAGAATGACACAATATCACTTTTTTATGGATAAAAAATACACCTGTGTGTATATATACCACATTTCCTTTTTCTATTTTTTTTTACTTTTTTAAAAAATTGATTTTAAAAAAATAAATGAGATCAGAATGCATTACAATTTTTATTATACATATACAGCATAATTTTTCATATCTCTGGTTGTATACAAAGTATATTCACACCAATTCATGTCTTCATACATGTCCATCACATTTCACCATCCTTGCTAACTGCTGCTTCCTTCCATCCCCTCCCACCCTCTGCCCTATCTAGAGTTTGTTGGTTCCTCCCATGCTCCCCCTCCCTACCCAACTATAAATAAGCCTCCATATATCAGAGAAAACATTTAGAATTGTTTTTTGGATTGGCTAACTTCACTTAGCTTTATCCTCTCCAACATCATCCATTTACCTGCAAATGCCATGATTTTATCCTCTTTTATTGCTGGGTAATATTCCCTTGTGTATATATGCCACATTTTTTTTTATTCATTCATCTACTGAAGGGTATCTAGGTTGGTTTCACATTTTAGCTATTTTGAGTTATGCTGCTATAAACATTGATGTTGCTGTGTCCCTGTAATCTGCTGTTTTTAAGTCATTTGAGTATACACCAAGGAGAGGGATAGCTGGGTTAAATGATGGATCCATTCCCAGTTTTCCAAGGAATCTCCATACCCTAATCTTTATCATGTGTGATTAGGCCCCAACTTCCTTAATAAAAACTCGTGTAGTGCAAGAATTAAAATTAAGAATCAATAAAAATAAATCAATAAAATAAATCAATAAAACTAAAAAGTTTCTTCTCAGCAAAAGAAACAATCTATGAGGTGAATAGATATCCTAAATCTTGGGAGCAAATTTTACTCTTCACACATTTTCTTTATTTATCTGTTGAGAAACACCTAGACTGATCCTATATCTTGTCTATTATAAATAGTCTCTTAAAAACATGGGTGTATACAGAATCTCTTGAGTATGCTGACTTTAATTGTTTCAACAAATACTGAGGACTGGTGTAGTTGAATCATACAGCAGTTCTAGTTTTACTTGTTTTTTGAATAACCTCCATAATGATTTACCTAGGGGATATAGTACTTTACGTTCCCACCAAAAATTTATAAGTGTTTTTTCTCCCCACAACCTCCCCAGTATTTATTATTTGCTTTCTGACTGGTGTAAGATGAAATCTCAATGCTGTTTTGATTTACCTTTCATATGGTGTTGGAGATTTGTACCTCTTTTTCTAAGAACTATTTTTTCCTTTTATTTGCCCACTTGTTGAATGGGAAATTTGTGTGTCAGGTGTTAAGAATTTTGAGTTTTTTATTCAGGATATTAGTCCTCTGTTAGAAGAATAACTGGCAAAGACTTTCTCCCATCTGAAGACCATCTCTTTATACTGCAGTTGTTTGACTAGCCTTGCAGAAGATTTTTTGATTTCATGCAGGCCCACTCATCTATTGTTGCTGTTATTTCCTGAGCCATTCAAGAAGTCAGTGCCTATGCCTATTTCCTAAAATGTTGTTATTATTTTTCTGTACTTTTTTAGTTGCAAAGCTTTTGGTCTTATATCTGTCTTTGATTCCTTTTAAATTGTCTCTTGTACAATGTTAGAGATAGGGATCTAGTTTTATACTTATTGCTTGTTCACCCACAACCATTTTCTAAAGAATCTTTCTATTCTTCAGTTTATGTTTTTGGTACTATTGTCATAAATGAGATGACTGTAGTTGTGTAGATTTGTCTCTGTGTCTTTTATTCTATTTCATTTTGTATAGGACTGTCTTTATGCCAGTACCATGCTGTTTTCCTTACTATGGCTCTGGATTACGTTTTGAAATTGGGCATTGTGGTGTCTCAATCACTGGTTTTATTCCTCATTCACTTTAGCTAATATGGGTCTTTTCTTCTTTCATGTGTATTAGTAATACTTTTTCCAGTTGTGCAAAGCTATTATTTAAGTTTTTATATAAATTACATGGAATCTGTAGATTATTCTTGGTAATGTGATCACTTTTACAGTATGAATTCTGTCTCCCTAGGTATATGTGATAACTTGTTAGCTTCTAGTTTCTTCTTCAGTATTTTTTTTCAATATTTTTAAATTTTTGTTGACGAGGTCTTTCACCTCCTTGGTTAGATTTATTCCTAGGTATTTATTAAGCTATTTAAATGAGTTGTTATACTGATTACATTCCCATCAGGTTTGCTATTGCTATTGAAAACCTTATTATTTTTTTTTTTGTATAATGACTTTGCATACTATTACTCTGCTAACTTTGTTCATCCTTTTTGATGTCAAGATAATTGCTGCTGTTTTTATTTCAAATCTGGAAATAGGTACTCTTCTTTGTTTTTGGCTTCCATTTCCATGTGTTTTCATTTTCTATCCTTTTACTTTTATTCTCTGAATGTATTTTCCAGTCAAGCATACTCCTGCAGAATAGTGGATTCATTTTTTTATTAATTCAACATTTCTTATATTTTGGATAGGTCTTATAATTGGAGAATTAGTGTTAATATACAGATGAGTGCTGCTTTCTTTTTTTATTTCTAATATAGATTTTGCTTCTAACTTAAATTTGCTTAACTATTGTATGCTTTCCTATGCTGTCTTTGTGGATTTTAATCTCATGTGTGGAATTTTTCTTTGAGCATCTTGTGAAAAACTGGCTTGATTGACATGATGTTTTAGTTTATTTTTGTCTTGGAAGGTCTTTATTTCATCTTTGAATTTGAAGGATAACTCTGAGGCATATCGCCATCTAGGCTGGCAGTATTTCACTTTCAGGACTTAAAATATGTCATTGCAGGTGCTCCTAGCCTTTAGATTTATACCGGTGCCTTATCATTTATAGGTGTCTTGTTTTTTCTCTCTTTGCTCTTAGTTTTGGCATTTTAAGTAAAATATAAATGCAGAATTCCTCTTTTGTTTATATCTATTTAGACTCTAAATGTCTCCTGTGTTTTGATGTTCACCATGTTTCCATGATGAAAGAAATTTTCTCTGAAAAGTTCACTGAATAATAATACAAGTTCATTGAATAAGTGTTCTCTGTTATTCATCTCTGTCTGCAGTACTTAAGCACAATCTGAGACTTGACTTTGGTCATTTTTTTCAATATTTATTTCTTTTAGTTGTACACATACCCTTGTTTTTTTATGTATTTATTTTTATTTAGTGTTGAGGATCAAACAGAGGCCCTTGCACCCGCTAGGCAAGCACTCTACTGCTGAGCCACAACCCCAGCCCCTTGGTCAATTTTTTTATTAGACTTTTATGGTTATACATAGTCGTTAGGTTCATCCCAATAAACTCATATATGCATGGAAAGTAATTTCAATTCATAATGTCCCCTTTTCCCTTTAATTCTCCCTTCTCTCTCCAATTCTCTTTCCTCTATTCTATTAGATTTCCTTGTGCTGGCCTACGAATTTGCATTTAATTGGTCCTTTATTTAATCTTATCCTCCCCATCTCTTTCCTTTAATTTACTCTTGATTTTGCAAGACAACATCTGACATTTGAGTTTCTGAGTTTGGCTAATTTTACTTAGTACTATATTCTCCATTTCCATCCATTTCTCAATAAATACTATAATTTCATTCTTTAAAATGGCTGAATAGAACTTCATTTTGTGTGAGTGTGTGTGTATATATATATATACATACATATATATGTGTGTGTGTGTGTGTGTGTGTGTGTGTGTCTTACCATGTCTTAACCTGTTCATGTATTGATGGGCATCTGTGTTGATTCCATATTTCAGGTATTGTGAATTGTATTGCTATTAATATTGATGTGGCTATGTTTCTGTGGTATACTGATTATAGATCTTTTGGGAAAATACCCAGGAATGAGATAGCTGGGCCATATCATGGGTGCATCCCTAGTTTTATTGAGGAATCTCCAATCTTTTTTTTTCAGAGTGGTTTATTAGTCTGTAGTACAAGTGTTCCTTTCTCCCCCTATTCTTGCCAGAATTTATAGCTCTTTGGATTCTTGATTATTGCCATTCTGAGTGGAGTGAGATGAAATCTTAATGTAGTTTGCATTGCCTTGATTGCTAGAGATATTAAACATTTATTCATAATTTATTGGTCTTTTATATTTTTCTATAAAGAAGTTTCTGTTTAGTTCTTTTGCCTATTTATTGGTTTTGCTAATTGTTTTTGTGGAGTTAAGATTTTTGAATTATTTCTATATTGTGGATGTTATTCTCCTATTGGAGGAGCAGATTTCCAAGATTTAATCCCATTTGTAGTTCTCTCTTCATGCTTTTGTTTACTTAGCAGTGCAGAAGCTTTTTATTTGAAACCACTTATTGATTTTGGTTTCATTTTTTGTGCTCTGTGGCTCTTGTAAATGAAGATGGTGTCAGTACCTCTATGATGGAGTGATGCTCCTATGTTTTCTTCCAGCCATTGTAAGGTTTCTAGTCTAATTCCTACATCTTTGATCCATTTCAATTTGAGTTTTGTGCAGGGTGAATAATAGAGTTCTAATTTCATTTTTTCTACATAAAGCTATCCCATTTTCCCAGCATCAAGATATATTTTTGTCATCTTTCCCATATATCAGACCATATAGGTTTGTGAGTTTTTCTTTGTGTCTTCTATTCCATTGGTCTTCAAACCTCTTTCGGTGCCAATACGATGCTGCTTTTACTACTACAACTCTGTAGTATAATTTTATATTGGGTATTGTGATGCCTCCTGCTTCACTATTCTTGTTTATTATTACTTTGGCTATTTTGGGACTCTTCTTACAAATGAATTCAAGAATTGTTTTTCTTCTAATTCTGTGAAGAATGTCATTGATGTTTTGTTGGAGATTGTATTAAATCTATATATTGCTTTTGGTAATATGACCATATTGACAATATTAATGCTGCTTATCCAAGAACATGTGATGTCTTTTCATCTTCTAAGGTCCTCTTTAATTTTTCTTAAGTGTTCTATAATTTTCATTGTAGAGCTATAACACTCCTTAGTTAGGTTAATTTAAAAGTATGGTTTTTTAAATTTTATTTGAGGTTGTTGCAAATGGGATAGTTTTTCTATTTTCTTCCTTTATTGAATCCCCATAGGAGTATAGGAAAGCTATTCATTTGATCTTGTATCAGGCTGCTTTGCTAAATTCATATATATGCTCTAGAATTCTTCTGGTGGAATATTTTGGACCTATAGATATAGGATCATAATGTGAGCATAGGATCATATTGTCAGTAACAGAGATAGTTTGACTTCTTCTTTTCCTATTTATAACCATTTGAGTTCCTTTTCTTGCCTGATTGCTTTGATAATGTTTCAAGGAGTATATTGAATAGGAGTGGTGGGAGGGGACAGCTTTGTCTTGTTCCTGAATTTAGTGGAAGTGCTTTTAGTTTTACATCATTTGCTATGATGTTGGTTTTGGGTTTGTCATAATGGCTTTTATGATGTTGAGGTAAGTTTCTTCAATCCACAGCTTCTTCCTCATTTATATTATGGGTGTTGGATTTTATTGAAGATCTCTTATGTGGCTATTGAGATGATCATGTGATTTTTTTTGTTGTTCTGCTTAAGTAAAGAATCAGTTATTGGTTCATGTAGTTTTACCAGGCTTGCATTCCTGAAATGAAACTCAGTTGATCATGTGGTAGTATGTTCTTGATATGTTTTTGAATTTGGTTTGCTGATATATTATTTAGAATTTTTCCATCTATGTTCATCAGTGATATTGGTCTATAGTTTTCTTCTCTTGATCATCTTTGGTTTTTGCTTTAAAGTTACATATACTAGCCTCATAAAAAGTATTAGGGTTGTCCCCTTTCTTAAGATTTCATGGAATACCTTGAGAAAAACTGATATTATTTCATCTGTAAACTTCTTATAGAGGTCAGCTGTGAATCCATCACATCTAGTGCTTTTCTTTTTTGGAATGCTTTTAATTGCTGTTTCAATTTCATTACTTGATATTGTTCTGCTTAGGATTTCTTTATCTGGTTCAATATGGGCGGTTATATGTGTTTAGAAACTTGTGCATATTTTCCAGGTTTACTATTTGATTGGAGTATAAATTTTCAAAATAGTCTCTGATATCCTTTGGATTTAGACTGTGTGGTGATGTTTCCCTTTACCTCTGATTTTTGTCAGTTTGCTTCTTTTTAGTCTCTAACCTGTGGGGTTTCATCTTGTTCTAGGTTTGCAATACCTCATAGAATGGGAAAAAATAAACTATAATAACAACTATTGGAAATAACAAACAGTATTGAAGTAAACACATAGATCCTACTATGATGTTTCCAACACTAACTGTCACTAGTAAACAGGAATGGTGTGTTCAGTGATTGGGAGCAGTAGTAAAAACAGTAACCATGAATTAATACTTGATTTAAAGCAATTAGTGGAGGCAGAGTTATATAAACCATGTAGTTCTGAGCAATAGTAAATATACAGTAAATTAGAAGTGAAGGAAATGTGGTTGGGAAATTAAAACAGACTACAATATCCACAAAGTGAACAAAGAGAATGTAGAACAGTAGCAGGTGATACTTATATTGAGGGAGGGAAATAATTAGAAGAAGCATGGTATTAAGAAAGGGGGAGATTGTTTGAATTGAATTCAGCTACTGGTAGGAGAAGATAATATTGAAAAACAAATGAGTAAAGTAAGCACATTAAAATAATGGAAAATCCAACCAAAATATAAAGTACAATGAACCTTAACCTTCCCAAGACAATGTTTGAAAAAGATAACTACATTGAAAAAGGCTGAATATGAGAGAGAACAAGACAAATAGTGTATGTATATATGACCTTGAAATAATCAGGATAGCCACATTTCTTTCTTTCTCTTTGTCTTGTTCTCTCTCTCTCTCTCTCTGTATGTGTGTGTGTGTGTGTGTGTGTGTGTGTGTGTGTGAGAGAGAGAGAGAGAGAGAGAGAGAGAGAGAGTAGGGAAAAGAAAAATGTTAGAAAATATATAGGTATTTCAAAAAACTCGATATCTTATTTTAGATGGAGGGGACACTGAAGTAGTAGTAGTTAAAATACTTGCCTGGAATGTATAGTCAATATCTGTGTTCATTAGTTTTTATTACCATTATTCTTAAGTAAAGTACTAATAAAGAGAACAAGAATTGGGGGATTTTAATTCCTTCCCATTATTGTGTTGCTCTCTGATTTATGAGTTGCCATGGTCAAAGATTGAATCTTTTTGATATGAGACTCAGTTTGCATTTTCAGCACTAAAAGGTGGGGTGGGTTACTATGTACGATGGGTTTGTGTTTTGACCCTCCATACAAGATCTATGCACCCCCTGGGCACTGCTTCTTCAGCACATTCTGCAAGGGGAAATCTGCCCTATGGTGCTGTGTTGTGTTTAGCCCTCAGCTTTAATTGGGTTACCTTATTTGGAGTGGCTAGGTTGACCTGCCCCTAGGACTAGACTTTATCCAATTGCTTCTGTGGGTTTGGTTCTTAGGTGCCTCCCAAGACATCCAATTGTGGGGAAAGGGTGCTGTTCCTGCACTCACTTTTGCCCAGGAACTCAGCCATCCCAGGTATACTTCCTTTGGATATTCCCTTCACCAACTGCCACTTCCAGACCACCTCAGATGTTCATGTGAGCCACTGGACAGCAAGGCTTCCCTTCACCCTTCCAACTCCAGGCACAGTCACTCCATGCCCATTTCACTCACATAGGTCAGACTTTGCCTAGGCACCTGCAAATACTGTGGCTGTGTTTGTGTGTGTTTCTGATCTCTGGAGTTCTGCAGATGTCATGGCATGCATGCTGGCCCCTAAAGGATTCCTGCCTGAGCACTGCATGGCCAATCAGGATAGAGCACTCACTTATTTCACACCCAATTGTAATTGTAAAAAAACCTGCAGGGTTTGCAATCTCCTAGTTTAAGTAAGTTCGGGCAATGTTTTGATCTCTGATTTCTCTATACCAAAACAAGTGGTGGGTCTGCTCAGGTGATCAGAAGCTACTATCAACAGTGGTGAGCTTTCTTCTTTATTTTCCTGTATCCAAACTTCCAATTCTCCAAGCTTCTCTGTTGCCTGATATTAAATCCCAGTGAAATCCCTTTTAAACCACCACACTGAAAAGCTGTATATCAGCTGCTTTGGTTTTATTGCCACAGAGTAGGCTAGAAAGCAGACTTCCCTATTCTGATATCTTGTAATTTCAAGTTGATCTTTTGACATTGCCAAGTTTCTTATTTTTATTAGTATCTGAAAGTTTACTAATGTACCATGTCTTCAAGCCTTAACATTCTTTTTTTCTTCCTGATATAGTACATTGGTGGTACTGTCTACTCAGATTTTTCTTTGATTTAATGAACTTATCATTTCCAAAAATTTTTTTCCAAGAAACTTTTATCTCATTACTATAATGTTCTTTCAAAATTTCTATCATCTTCATTAATTTATTTCTAAGTTTTCTCACTTAAATATTTTTACAATAAATTATTTCTTCAGCATGCTTGTCAATCTTGGTATGTGAATTGAGTTATTGGGAAATTTGGAACTTTTGATGGTTACTTATTATGTGGCTCTCTCATATTACTTATATTAGTATGTTGAGGATAATGCATGCACTTGGCTTGATTTTCCTTCTGCTATCCAATGTGGGTTATTTAATTGAGATTTCTTTTGTTGATATGTTCTGAGCAGAGGATATGTCTCATTTTCAAAGCTCCAACTCAACAAGAGAAAAGTGCTTGGATCATTCATTCAAAGAACCAAACTTGGAAGCAAAAAACATGTAAATTTATAACAAAAATATGTTTAAGATGATGTCTCTAAATTATCTAAGCAATGCGAAGTGGGAAATAATAATGTAAAATGCAAAAGAAAGGTATTAGTGATTCCAAAATTAATACAGAAATAGACCAAAAAAGCAAAATAAATAAATAAATCAAAAAGTGGTGGAAGGGAAAATCTACAGAAGGAAAATGAGGGTGAAAACTGAAAATGAGAAATGATGCAAATAAAAATGAGAGATACAAAAACAAGTACATAGAAAAACCCATTAAAACAATAGAAAGATTATATAAATTATACATATTAAAGCATAAATAATGAGGAAAAACTTTTTAAAAAAAAAACTACAAAAATCCAAAACCAACAACATTTCTTACACAGGAAATATTGATATAATTAAATGTAGAATTCTGATGTGATTAAAATGTAGAAATTTGTTTCCACAACTTCTGTCTTTAGAATTGATCAGTCTTTTGGGTTTTCTGGCTAGCAACTACAGTTCTACTTATTTCTTCTGAATTCTAGTCTGAAAAGCCTGGAGTCTTTACTGTGCAGTACCCTCCTGTATGCCTACCAGGATGTGTTACAGGACCATTTTCAGAAGCAGAGGTAAATCACATTCAATATTGGCTTTGTGAACCTGGATATAGTGTAAGAGCTGCCCCCAAAGCATGGAGACTGTGGAATATTCTATACACTAAAACTCAACTTGAAATATTGCCAAATAATGCATGAAATACAATCAGTATTTACTTAATATATTTTTCCAAACTCATTTAGGCTTTCAAGAAAATAATTAATACTCCTACAAATCAATCAGTACCAATGAAAGAAGCAAAGACACTCAAATCAGGTAAATTTTGCAATACAATTTCTCTGTAAAGATGTATACAAAAACATTTGACATGCCAGCAGTCTGTATATTTTAATTCATTTAAAAACTTCATTGTATACTGGCTGAATATTTTGTATCTTCTATGTGTCTGGAAATATTCCCTCAATTCAAGTCTTCATCATCTTTATTTTGTGTTGTTGCCTTCTAATTATTCATCACCATTTATGCCTGTGCACCTCACATACATCCTGCTGGTGACATTTGTAGGTCATCAAGTTACAATGCAAATATAAACAAGAACCACTTCATACAACATGGGGTCCAAGTATTTTAAAGTTAACTAGAAATTTTTCATGATATAAATTCTGCCTGCATATATTTAACTCTTTCCTCTGTATTTTTAGTCATCTGTCATTACTCCTCATCAATCACCATAATTTTTTTTTAAAAAAAATCAAATTGTATACTTTATTTATTTATTTATTTTTATGTGGTGCTGAGGATTAAAACCAGTGCTTCCCACATGCCAGGCAAGTGCTTTACAACTGAGCCACAACCCCTGTCCCCAAACCCCATATTTTTTGACAAATAAAGATGCCATTGAATATTGTACTTTCTCTCTTGCAACTGTCTTTCCTGCCCTCTCCATTTCCTGTCCTGGCTTAATACAGAGCTTAGGCCCTACCTACAGAAAAGCTATCACATGTGAAGCCTTTTGTCCATACTAGCATATACCAGGATCTCAATCAAATATCTGGTCAAGTAAATAAGATTGGAGATAAAATTGTTCCTTCCAATCTAGGAGCAATGGGGTAATACCTGTAAATGAAGAATTTACAGTATGAGTTGCAAAGAATCAGTAGAAAAATTGGTCAAGTACTAAAAAAGACCGAGGAAGGAAACATCAGCCTACATACATAGGAAAGTAATGTAGATTAATTCTACTATTCCTGCTCCCTCTTTTCGAATCTACTGAACTTCTAGTTTACTTCAATCCCTTGTTGTGTGTTAACATCCACATATCAGAGAGAACATTTGACTTTTGGGTTTTGGGGATTGGCTTATTCTGCTTAGGTCAATACAAGAATAACTCAAAAGAACAAGTAAAAAATATCAATCTATTTATAAGAAAAGAATCTCCTAGCAACTCAGGATTACAGACTTGGGCAAAGTATCTTCATAGGCACCAAGTTAGAGCACTATCCTATAATATTAGTCATGGTACTTTTGAGTAAAGTGAAATGAAACCATTAAATCTTATATTTAAATCTTAAATATTTTATTTTTTAGAACAGCTTCATTAAGTGTAATAGATATAAAATAAAGAGAAAACACCAGCCTATGTCATTAGTGAGAGTTAAGGAAGACTTCATATAGGACAGTGAGTCCCAAATGCAGAAAAGAAATTTGTTAGAATAAAAGAAAAAACATTTCATAGATAAGGGACAGGGCATTATTAACAAAGGTGTAATAATATCAGTCATTTTGGAAATCACCAGTAGTGAAAGAGGGGTTGTTTGAAAGCTACTTATTCTAAGGTAGAACATAGTGAACAGTATGAATTATCATGTTTCTGTGGAACTATAAATTTTGTTTCTGAGGACTTTGCATTTATCTTGAGTGGTGAATCTTTGAGATACTTGTGTGCATTGAACCTGGTGACATCTAGCCCAAGAGGTTTCTGAAATTTTGGGTTAGTATAGATATTTTTTTAGAGGAGTCAATATTAGCTGGGCATACTAAAGCATATCTTTAATCTATCCTATATATAGGAGGATGGCATATTTCAAGCCAGCCTGAGCATTTTCCAGAGATGGTGTCTCCAAATAATATAAAAGACCTAGAAATGAAAGTCAGTTGCAGAATATTTGCCAAGCTTTGGGTTCAACCCCTCACAATCAGAACAAAAATTATAAGATAGTCACCTAAAAGTCAAAATTAATTTAAATGCATATTTGGGAGAATATAAATAGATTATTGTTAGAGATATTTATTTTTATTTTGCTAGAGGATCCCTCTTTATAACTCTCTAAGTCATTTAAGTATATCTATATATTTGTCAGCAAAACCATATTTACCTGTGACTCCGGAGGATGGGAGAAAAATTCTTGGTGGTACCCAAATCCAGCAGCCAAAGGTATGTAAACATTTAAGTTCCTGACTTCCTGTATTTTTCTTTGCTTTAATAATGAAGAATAGGCTAAATGAAATTACCTTTCAAATGAATGTTAGAATGGAAAGATCATTTATTATTTCATAAGCCAAAAGCATTCAAACTGGTTGTGAATCTACAAATAATTTAAGAATTCATGGTGTCTATAGATCAATTTTATGCTTGGGATTGAGGCAAAAAAATATTTTGTTTGTGCTTCTATTTTGATAATCTCCTTAAATGATCAACTAATAACTGGTTGAAATTAGGAACAAATTTAACAGCAAGGGCCACTGAATGCATTCATGCTAAAAGGTGGTCATTTTTTCTGGCTGAAAATTTTAGTATTACCAGCCTGTAATATCGTGGTCAAAGATTTCATTGTGCCTTGTCTTCAGTGATTTTTTTTCAAAGTAGGAAACTGACTCATTAGAGGAAAACAGCTGCCTGAGCAATTAGGTAAGAGAGCAAATAAATAGGAAAGGAAGAAATCAAAATATCACTGTTTGTAGAAGACATGATACTTGACCTAGGAGAGCCAACAAACTCCATGAAAAACTTCTAGAGATAATGAACAAATTTGGCAAAGTAGCAGGTTCCATAATGCACATGAAAAAAATCAGTCCGCTTTCCCATATACCAAAAATGAATCTTCTGAGAAAGCAATTAGAAAAACATTTTTTCACAATATCTTTAAAAGATACCTAGGGTTGTTTCTTTTTTTAAAGTATGTTTATTTTAGTTGTTGATGGATTTAATTTAATTTATTTATTTATATGTGGTACTGAGAATTGAACCTAGTGCCTCACATATGCTAGGCAAGGGCTCTACCACTGACCCACAGCCTCAGCACCTTAGGGATATTTCTAACCAAGGAAGTGAATGACTTCCACATGAAAATTGTGGAACACATTGAATCAAGTAATTGAAGAAGACCTCAAAAGATGGAAAGACCTTCCATATGTATGGATAAGTAGAATTAATATTATTAAAAGGCCCATACTACCAATAGAAATATACAGATTCAATGCAATCTCCATCAAAAATGCCAGTGATATTTTTCACAGAACTAGGAAACAATAGTTCTAAAATTGATTTGGAAGAATAATAAACCCAGAAGAGCCAAAGTAATTCAAAGACAAAACAGTGATGCTGGAGGTATTATAAAACCTGATTTCAAATTATACTACAGAGCTATAGTAACAAAGCTGCATGATACAGGCATGAAATAGACACCTAGATCTATGGTACAGAATAGAAGACATCTATTCTTTGTCACTTGTTCTTTGACAAAGATGCCAAAAACATAGACTGGAGAAAAGAAAGCCTTTTTCACGAATGGTGCTGAGACAACTCGTTATCCATATATAGAAGAGTAAAATTAAATCCTTGTCTTACCTTGCACAAAAATAATTTCAAAGTTGACCAAAGACTTAGGAATTAGAACAGAACCTATGCAACTCCTAGAAGAAAACATTGGGCCAACACTCCAACATAAAGGCACAGGCAACTAAGACCACTAAAGCTCAGGAAATGATCCAAGAGTTTATCAATGGGATGGCATCCAATTTCTGCACAGAAAAGGAAACCAAGGGAATGTGAAGAGAGAAACTACAGAATGGGAGAAAATCTTGGCTAGGTATACTTCTGACAGAGCATTATCTAGAATAGATACACCAAAAAATATAATAACCCAATTCATAAATTGGCAAATGAACAGGCACTTCTCAAGAGAAGAAATAAAAATGGCCAACAAACATTTGAAAAAGAATGTACATCATTAGCAATTAGGGAAATGCAAATCAAAGCACTGAAATTTTATTTTACACCAGTCAGAATGGCATCTATCATGAATAAAAAATAATAAACAATGCTGCAGAGTATGTGGAGGAAATGGAATACTTCACACTTTTGATGGGATTATAAATTATAAATTATAAATTATAAATCACTACAACAATTATGGAAATCAGTATGGAGGCTCTTCCAAAGATTAGGCTTAGAATCACCAATATACAGCTGTACCACTCCTTGGTTTTTCTTCTAAATTAAAAAAGTTATCATATTATGATAATACATGGATACCCATATTTATATCAGCACAGTTCACAATAGTTACACCATAGTAGCAGCTTAGGTGTCTGCCAATGGATGAATTATTAAAGTAAATGTGATGGATATACACAAAATGTAGTTTTATTCAGTCATCAAGAAAACTGAAATTATTTCATTTACAGTAAAATGGATGCAATGGAGACCATTATATTAGCAAAATAAGTCAATCTCAGAAGGCTGAGGGGCATTTTTTTATTTACATGAAGTAGCTAGAGAGAAAAAGGAAAAGAAAGGTGAAGGCTGATGTCATGAAAATCAAAGGGAGATTACTAGAGGAAAAAAACCAAGGAATGGAGGGGTGGGGATGAATGGGGCAATTCCTGGGGAGTGATATTGGGCAAATTATATTAGTACATTGTGTGCATTGTATGAATATGTAAGAACATATTCCATCAGTATATGTGACTATAATGCACCAGAAAAATGTGGAAGAAAGACAAAAAGAAAGAAAGAAGAATAGCCAGTCCCTTTTAAGGGGATTGCCTCCCAGGATGGGACATTTGCTGTTAGAGCACTAAAGATAACTTCCCAGTTTATTTCTGTACTATGTCAGAAATCACTAAAAATTATGAACCATGCTTTATCCAACCTCTTTTGTGGATATTAGAATAAAAGTGTGGGTGCAGTTATTGGGGAATTATAACATTTGGGAGGGGTGTTATTGTCCTGTTTTCCCTTATACTCAGTATTACTATCCGAAGGTTTATGCATGCATTTGGATGTATTTCTTCTTCATTGTTATATGTGGGTCTTTTTGGAGAACTGCTTTCTCTGTGCACTGGCCCTGGGCAAAGGCTGTATCTCAGTGTCAAACCCCAAATGGGCATGACCAAAGAGGTAGGTTTACCCATCATCATCTCTTTCAGAGGAAAGAATAATAACCAGCAAGAGCAAGAAACTAGAAGGAAAATAAACTTCAACTAATAATTGAATGCTTATTTAAAAGCATCTCTAAGACTCCAATAACTAAAGAGAAGAAATGGGAAACCACAGACTGCATGGATGAAAAATAAGGCAACAGTGACAGTTAAATTAACTAAACTCAGAAAAATAGGTGAAAAAAGTGGTAAGATGGAGCAAAGAGGAAGAAACGAGGGGAAAATGAATAAAAATAAGATAATGGCATTAAAATGAGAACAAAAAGTGATATGGAGAGAAAAACCAAGAAATTAAAAGGAAAAAATGAGATAAGAAGAGCTGTTTTTCCTTTATTCCAATGATTCTGGGATGCCATATTGTTTCCTTGTGCTTTTAAATCTCTGGGCATCATGCAAAAGTATATTTTTTATTCTCCACATGTTTCTGGAGTTTTCTATTCTTTTGATATCTAATTTCATTTCATTATGATATTAGGAGATGGAGGGCATTATCTTAATTTTTTGAATTTGCTATGACTTGTTTTGTGTCCTAGATATATGATTTACTGAACTGATGGTTCTATGTGCTGCTGAGTACAATGTGTATCTGCTATTGTCAGATAAAATATTCTGTACACATCTGTTAAATCTCTTCATTTTGAGGAAAAACAGAATTTGAGGAACTTTGGTGATATTTGTCCATATGATGTAGACATAGGTGAAAGTCCTGTATTGAAGTCAAGCCCACTTAGGACCTGTTACATTAGGTAGAATAAGTTTTTTGTTTTCTTTTTTAAATGACATTTTGTGTACTGTCATTCAGGCATGAATATATACTGTCATTTATCTTCTTATTGGATTGTTCCCTTTATCAATATTCATTTTTTTGACCTCCAGACAATTACTTCTTAAAGAATAAAATTTGAAATATGAGAATAGCTACTCTTATTTCCTTTGGCTTCCACTTGGCTGTAATTTCATTTTCTATCCTTTCACTTTTATTCTATGAATGTCTTTACCAATCAGGCATACTTCTTGCAGAATAGTTGGATTATTTTTATTAATTCAACATTTCTTGTATTTCTATTGTCTTATAATTGAAGAATTTACTGAATTCTTTCATTTAATTTCTAATATAGGATTTGCTTTTAATTTAAATTTGCTTATCTATTGTATGCTTTCCCTTGCTCTTCTCGTGGATTTTAATCTAATGTATGGAATTTTCCTTTGAGCATCTTGTGAACACTGGCTTGATTGTCAAAATGTTTTAGTTCATTTTTGTCTTGGAAGGCCTTTATTTGATCTTTGAATCTGAAGGATAACTTCAATGCATATAGCCATGTAGGCTGGCAATATTTCACTTTTAGGGCTTGAAATATATCATTGCAGGTGCTCCAATCCTTTAGAGTTACACTGATGCCTTATCATTTATAAGCCAGTTGGTCCTTCTCCCTTGAATTTTAAAATCTCTCTTTGCTCTGAATTTTGGAATTTCATCTGAAACACAGAATGGAGAGTTCCTTATTTGATTATGTCCATTGGGGATTCTAAATGCCTCTTGTGTCTTGATGTTCACCATGTTTTCATGGCAAAAGAGATTTTCTGTTAAAATTTCATTGAATAATAATATTGAGTAAGAGTTTTATATTATTCATCTCTAGCTGCACTCTTTTCTCATGGCCTGAGCATTCAATTTGGTCATTTTTTTTATTAGAGGTTTATACCTTTACATAGTTGTTGAGTTCATTCCAATATGCTCCCCCTTTTCTGGAAATTGATTTCAGTTCATGATGCCCTTTTTTTCTTCCCAATCTCCCTTCTCTCTCCCATTGTCCTTCCTCTATTCTACTAGACTTTTTTGTACTTGCCCATGAATTTTTATGTGGTTGGTCCTTTGTGTGATCATTCCTTTACCTATTTCTTTCCATTAATTTACTCTAGCTTTCCATATGAATGAAAACATTTGAGTTTCTGATATTGGCTAAATTCACTTCATATAATAGTCTCCATTTCTATGTATTTGTCAATAAATACCATAATTTCATCCTTTTAAATGGCTAAGTAGAGCTCCAGTGTGTGTGTGTGTGTGTGTGTGTGTGTGTGTGTGTGTGTGTGTGTCACAGTTTCTTAATCCATTTATCTATTGATGGGCATCTTGGTTGATTGCATAATTCAGGTATTGTAAATTGTGCTGCTATCAACATAGATGTGGCTGTATCACTGTTATATGCAGATTTTAGATCTTTTAGCTGTGTCTTATGGTGTGTTCATCCCTAGTTTGTTGAGGAATCTTCAAACTGCTTTTGAGAGTGTATTAGTCTGCAGCCATACCAAAAATGTCCACATGTTCCTTTCTTGGCACAACCTCACCAGCATTTATAGATGTTTTGTTCTTGACTGTTTGGAGTCAGATGAAATCTTAGCATAATTTTGATTTGCATTTTCTTGATTGCTAGAGATGTCAAATATTTCTTCATAATATATTGGTCTTTTGTGTTTTTTTTTTCTATTGAGAAGTTACTGTTTAGTTATTTTACCCATTTATTAATTTTGATTTTTTGTGTGTATGTGTGTGTGCTGTTGATTTTCCATTATTTGTAGATTTGTATATTGTAGATATTAATATCCTATTGGAAAAAGTAGTTTTCCAAGATTTAATCCCATTTTTAGTTCTGTCTTCATGCTCTTAATTGTTTACAAAGCAGTGCAGAAACTTTTTAGTTTAATACCATACCACTTATTGATTTTTGTTTTATTTCTTGTGCTCTATGGCTCATGTAAAGGATTTTGGTGTCAGCTCCTCTGTGATTGAGTGATACTCCTGTTTTCATCTAGCCATTACAATAGTTTCTTGTCTAAGTACTAGGTCTTTGATACATTTCAATTTGAGTTTTGTACAGAGTGAAATACAGAGTTCTAATTTTACTTTTATTATATACAACTGTCCCATTTTCTAGCATCATTTGTTAAAAGGGTGTCTTTGTTCCAAGATATATTTTCGTCATCTTGGTCAAATGTCACATGGTGGAGGTTTCTGGGTTTTTCTGTGACCCTGTTATTGCATTGTTCTTCATGCCTCTTTTGGTGCCAATACCATGCTGTTTTTATTACTACAACTTTGTAGTATAAGTTTATATTGTGTGTAATGATACCTCTTGCTTCACTTTCATTGCTTAGTATTGCTTTGGTTATTCTGAGTCTCCTATTCTTACAAATAAATTTAATAATTTTTTTAACTCTTTGAAGAATATCATTGTTATCATTGATGGGGATTGCATTAAATCTGTATATTGTTTTGGTAATATGGCCATTTTGGCAATATTAATTCTGCCTATCCACAAACATGGGCTGAATTTTCATCTTTAAGGTCTTCAATTTTTTTCAGTGTTATATCATTTTTATTGTAGAGCTATAATCCTACTTATTTAGATTAATTTCCAAGTATGTTTTTATTTGATTTGATATTGGGATTGCAAATGGGATTGTCTTCCTGATTTCTTTTCTCTGAAATGAATTATTTTTGAGGTATAGGAAAGCTATTCATTCATGGATATTTAACTTGTATCCTGCTACTTTGCTAAATTTATTTTTAAGCTCTAGAAGTCTTTTGGTGGAATATTTTGGACCCTCTAGGTATAGGATCATAATGAGAGAATAGGATCATATTGTCAGTAAACAGAGATAATTTGACTTCTTTTCCTATTCATATCCCTTGATTTCATTTTCCAGCCTGATTGCTTTGGTTCATTTTTAAAGGAGTATAATGAATAATAATGGTGGGAGTGGATAGTTTTTTCTTGTTCCTAAGTTTAGTGGAAGTCTTTTTTGCTTTTCACCTTTTGGTATGATGTTGGCTTTGGGTTTGTCATAATGGCCTTTATGGTGATGAGGTAACTTCCTTTGATCTGTAGCTTCTCCCACTTTTTGTAATATGAATGGGTGTTGAATTTTATTGAAGGTCTTTTTTGCATCTGTTGAGATAATCACATGATTTTTGTTCTCAATTTTGCTTACGTGATACATCACATTTATTGATTCATGTATGTTTACCCAGCCTTGCTTCCCTGGAATGAAACTCAGTTGATCATGGTGTAGTATCTTCTTGATGTGTTTTTGAATGTAGTTTGACAATGTTATTTAGAACTTCTTCACGTATGTTCATCAGGGATAATATTCTGTAGTTTTCTTCTCTTGATCATCTTTGTCTGATTTTGGTATCAAGGTTATACTAGCTTCATAAAAAGTATTGGGGAGTGTCCCCTTTCTTTCAATTTCTTGAGAGAGACTGATATTTCTTCTCTGTAAAGTTTTGTCTTCTCTGTAAAGTTTTGTTATGAATGAATCTAATGAAGTGAAAGGTTTCTACAATGAAAACTAAAGAACACTAAATAAAGAAATTTAAAAAGACCTTAGATGATGGAAAGATCTGCTGTTTTTGGATAGGTAGAATTAACATTGTAAAATGGTCCTAATAACAAAAGGACTATATGGATTTAATGTAATTCTTATTTAAATCCTAAGGACATTCTTCATAGAAATAGAAAAAAAAGAAGTCATGAAATTTATTTAGAAAAATAATAAACTCAGAATAGATAAAGCAATCTTTAGCAATAAAAGTGAAACAGGAGACATTACAATATCAGATCTTGAATTATACTACAGGTGTATAGTAATAAAAATGGTATGGTGTTAGCACCAAAATAGACATGCAGACCTCTGGTACAGAATAAAATACACATAGACAATTCCACATAAATACAATTATCTTATTTTAGAGAAAGGCATGCAGTGGAGAAAAAATAGTCTTTTCAACAAATGGTGCTGGGAAAACTGGAAATCCATGTGTAACAAAATGAAATTAAATTTCTATCTCTCACTCTGCATAAAACTCACCTGTAAGTGGATCAAGAACTTGAGCATTAGACCAGAAACTCTGAGCCTAATAGAAGAAAATGTAGGCCCAAATATACATCATGTCGGCTTAGGAACTGACTTCCTTAACAAGACTCCTAAACTGCAAGAATTAAAATCAAGAATTAACAAATTGATTAGAATCAAATTAAAATGCTTCTTCATAGCAAAGGAAACAAGAATTTGAAGAGATAGCCTACAGAATTGGAGAAAGTCTTTGCCACCTGAATCTCAGATAGAGCATTAATCTCCAAGATATACTAAATTCTCAAATAATATTAACACAAAATAAACAAAGAATCTAATTAATAAATGGCCAAATGTACTGAACAGGCACTTAAATAAGAAGAAATATGATTGATCAATAGATATATAAAAACTATTCAATATTTCTATCAGTTAATGAAACTCAAATTAAAACTACACTGAGATTTCATCTCACTCCAGTCAGAATGACAATTGTCAAGAATACAAATAACAATGAATATTGGTGAGAATGTGAGGGGAAAAGTACTCACATACATTCCTGGTGGGACTGAAAATTGGTACAACCTCTGGAAAGCAGTAGGGAGATTTCTCAGCAAACCTGAAATGGAATCATCACTTGTTATAGTTATCTCATTCCTCAGTAGATACCCCAAAATTTAAACTCATCATACTACAGTGATGTAGACACATTAATATTTATTGCAGCTCAATTCACAATAGCTAATCTATGGAAGCAGCCTAGGTGCCATTCAACAGATGAATGGATAAAGAAAAATACACACACACTCACACACACACACACACACACACACACACACACACACATACATATAATGGAATACTAATCAGCAATAAGAGAAGTAAAACTGTGGCATTTGCTGATAATGGATGGAACAGGAGACTATCATTCTAAGGGAAATAAGCTAATCCCCCAAAACCAAAGGCCAAATGTTCTCTCTGATATGCAGATGCTAACTCACAATAAGGGTGGATGGGTGGGTAGGGAAGAATTGAAGTACTTTGGATTAGACAAATGGGAATGAAGTAAAGGGAGGAGGGATGGGAACAGAAAGATAGTAGAATGAATCAGACATTCATTACATTCTTATGTGCATATATGATTACATGACCAATGTAAATCTATATAATGTACAACCAGAAGAATGAGAGGTTATGCTCCATGTATGTATAATATGTGAAAATACATTCTACTGTCATGTATAACTAATAAGAACAAATAAAAAAAGAAATATATTGATGATAAACTCTTGTTTTCAGTTGGTTAAAAAAAGCAAATAGTAGTATGAGCAGATGGTATCTAAACCATTTAGTTTTGAACAATGGTAAAAATGCAATTAATTAGGGAAAAAGTAAATTTGATGGGAAGTTAGAATAGACCACAATTTTATAAAGTGAAAAAAGAGAATGCAGAAGAGCAGTAGCAGGCAATGTTTATTCAGAGGAATGGGAAAAATAGAAAAATCATAGTGTTGGAGAGAGGGAGAGAGAATATTAGAATTTGGCCAAGAGTAGAAGAAAATATTGGGAGAGAAATAAGTAAAATATACACATGAAAATAATAGAATATCAAACAATCCAATAAATCTGTACCTTCACAAGGCAATGCTAGCAAAAGAGAATTACATTAAAAATGCTGAATATGAGAGAACACAAGACAAATATGTGTGTATATATATTATATATGATACAATATATATCAAATTATTATATAACATATCATATATAATATATATCAAATTATATAATAATTTGATTATTATACAAATAATCAGAACAGCCAGCATATATATCCCCCCCTCTCTCTTTCTCTCTCTCTCTCTCTCTCTCTCTCTCTCTCTCTCTCTCTCTCTCTCTCAACATACACACACACACATGGAAGGAATAAGATAAAATTGTTAAAAAATACATATAAATAAAGCTACCTTCTGATGTGATGGAATTTTTCTTAAAAATCTACATTATCATTAATAATTTATTTCTTAGTGTTCTTTGTTCCTTGATTTTTTTACAGTCAATTTTTTAAATTCTTTGTTTAGCTGTTTGACAATGTTGATATGTAAATAGAGTTGTTGTGGAAATAGAAAACTTGTTGGTTTCTTATTGTATTGTTCCCTCATGTTACTTGTGTTAATATACTGTTTGTGCATGTATTTGGATTGATTTTTCATCTGATATTTGATGTGAGTCATTGTATTGAGATTTCTCTGTTGAATATGTCCTGAGATATAGTGTTTTTTTTGCAATGTTTTATTTAACATTTCTTCTCCTCCTCCGTCCTATAATGCTAGCATGCTAAATCTCATTTTTATATAAACCCATCTTCAGCAGCAGACAAGGCAAGAAGGGGAACAAAAGTGCAATTTTGAAAGTAACCATAGAACCAGAGTGGGAAACAAAAATAGACAGAGGGCAGTGGGTTCCTTGGTTGGTGCTCTGCCCACAGACCTTCATCCTGCTCATTTGAACAGAAAAACTTCAAGAACAGAAACTCCCAGGTGTTAAGTAAATGCCTAACTCTCTTGGTAGCGCATCTCTTCTAATCCCATCTACCCTGGTATCCTAAGGAGCTTACTTGAAACTTGAGAAATTCCATCCTGGTTTACATCCCTGTCAACTGTCCATCTCCCTTTGAGCTTCAAAACCACAAAATACAAAAACAGAAAAGCAGTCAGTAAGTTTCAAGCCAGCTAAAACTCTTTACAGATGAATCTCCTTCTTTGAAGTCACTTGATCATATATATACAGAGCTGGAGGCAATGGACTGTGCAAACAGATCCAGCTGGAAATATCTCAGGTACCCAGTGAAATCCAGTTATTCTGCATCTGTGGATTTAAAGTGATCGTCATCCACAGTAGAATAGATGTGTCCCTCGTTGCTAAGAAAATCCACAGCTTGCTTGACTGAAGCTACAGGCATGTGTTGGAGCCGAGTCCTGAGATCCTGAAAGTTCAACCCTTCCGGTCTTGGGCAAGCCTTTATCAAATTCAGCACTTGGTTTTGGACCACAGTGAGGCCATTTGTTGGCATGATGCTATTCCCACTGAAGTTTCCTGCTTCCCCCATTCCTGGATTGTTGATAGATGCTCTCCCTACTGAGGGCTGGCTGTTGGATTTGCTCAGCACCATGTGCGCATTGACTACTTCCAGGATATATGTGGTAAATTCATTCATATCCTCCAGGGGCATGATCTTAAAGGCTACCAGGCTCTTTTTGTTCTGAAAGGATCTCAGGGGGCCAGCCACTTTCACATATGTTTCTGGAGGAAGTACAGTATTTTCACCACTGGTGTCATCTGTGTCCACCCACTGGCAAACATCCATGGGTGCAGCTGTCATGCATCTTTTTTGCAAACAATATTGGTTGGAGCCTTGATTATTCCCACAACAGTGACCTGTGAAATTTCAACATTCCCAGTTTTGAACATGTCATCAACCAGAGTAGCAGAAAGCAGCTGAGATATGGTACAGGGTACAATGTGCTGGGCTTGGGCTCTTGATTTCTTTTCAGCCTGGGAAGGTGTCGGGGATCCGAAGCCTCCCGGGGACCGAGTGTAGCTGCTGGCTCCCCCAAAGGTGGTGGAGCTGCTATATCTTTCAAATCCACTATTCCACATGTCGGTTGCGATTTCTTTGGGAAAGAAGTCCAGAAAGTTCCGGTTTGGTGGGCTCGCCCAACTCCTCAGAATCCCGCTGCTGCGACAACCTTGTTTCTACTTTTTTCTGGCGCCACCAATTCCTTCCCGCGAATGACAGAGCCAGTGAGCGCCAAGGACGTTTCTCGCTGCCGCCAATCAACGCTCACGAATCCTACGCTTTGTCCTGAGATATAGTTAAGTCATATTTTCAAAGCTCTGACTCGATGTGATAAAGTGATAGGATCATTCATTCAAAACAATTTCTAAAAGAATGTCACCAGGAAGAGCAACAACTTCAAAGGAAAGCATTTGTTGATGTGTAAGAAAATATGTTTAAAATGATGACTCTAAATTATCTAACCAATGTGAAGAGAGTGTTAATAATGCAGAAAGCACAAAAAAAATTGGTGTAAGTAATTCCAAAATTAATATTCCAAGAGAGAAAAAGTAAAAAAAAAAATTTAAAAAATGAAGGAAAAAGTGGTGGAAGGTAAAATCTACAGGAGGAAAATGAGGGTGAAAATTAAAAAGGGAAATGATGCAAATAGAAATGAGAGATGAGAAAACAAGTACAAAAAACATTGAAAAAAGGAAAAGACAATGAATAGATTAAAACATAAATAATGATTAAAGATATAAAAAACTAAAAAAATTCAAGACCTAGACAATTTTTCCTTGCTGATGTAATTAAAAAGTGGATGCTTATTTCTACAACATCTATTTTTAGAATTAATCAGTCTTCTGGGTTTTCTGGCTAGCAACTATGATCTCCTTATTTGTTCTCAATTCTAGTCCAAGAAGACTGGAGTCTCTAATGTGACATACCCTCCTGTATGCCTACCAGGAAGTGTTACAGAACCATTTTCAGAAGCAGAAATAAATTGTCTTGAATATTGGCTTTGTGTACATGGAAATATTTGTTGGGCTGCAGTAGGAGCTGCCCAAAAACATGCACAAATTGAGACTGTGGAGCATTCTATACTGTAAAATTAAGCTTGCCATATTACCTATCTTTTGTTTGAAATACACAACATTTATCTAATATATTTTTTTTCAAAATCATTTAGGCCTTCCTTGAAATAAATGATACTCCTCCAAATCAATCAGTATGGATGAAGGATGCAAAGATACTTAAATCAGGTAAATCTGTAATATGAGTTCTCTGGAAAGATGTGTATGAAAACATTTGAAATGTTTGCAGTCTGTATACTTTTAATTCATTTTAAAACTTCATTTTATACTGGCACTGAAAACTTTGTATCTTGTATCTGGAAACATTTCCCCAGTTCAGGTTGATATCTTGTTTATTTTGTACCATTGCCTTCACCACTGTTTATGCTTATGTACCTCACATTGCTCCTGCCCATGGCATTTGTAGTGTTCTAGCTACAGTGCAAATATGAGTATGAACCATTGTGTACAATATGATAGTCCAAATATTTTAATTTTTTTTAGTTGTTGATGGAAAACTTTTATTTATTAATTTATATGTGGTGCTGAGAATCGAACCCAGTGCCTCACACATGCTAGGCAAGCACTTCACCTTGCCCTACAACTGCGCTACAACCTCAGCCCTAGTCCAAGTATTTTAAAGTTAACTATAAATCTTTCTTTATACAAATCATGCCTAACTCTGTATATTTAACCCTTTCCCTTGTCTTTAATGTTCCCTGTCATTACTCCTCATTAATCTCCATATTTTTGACATAGAATTGTTGTCTTTTTCTCTTGCAACTTTCATGCTCTCACCATTTCCTGCCCATGGCTATTAACCACACACCATAAGAAACAGCTCAGGCCACATTTCTGACAACTTTTATCCACACTAGCACATTCCAGGAGCTCAGTCAATTGTTAGGTCACGTAAAGATTGTTGACAAAGTTGACTGATACATTTATTTTCTCCAGCACATGAGTAAAGAGTGAAATTTGTAAATGAATAATTTACAGAAGAAGTTGTGAAGAATCAGTAGAAGAAATTAATAAAGTATTAAGAAAGGACCAAGCAAAGAAACACCAGACTATGTACATAGGAAAGTGATGTCAGAATCATTCCACTGTTTCTGCTCCATTCTGTTCATTCACCTTTTCTAATCTAACTCCTAGTTTACTCCCACCCATTGTTGTGTGTTAGCATCTACATATCAGAGGGAATATTTGGGTTTTTTTGGGGGGGATGGGGTTATTTCACTTAAATCATATAGAAATACTAGTTAGGATCCTAATTAGTATAAGATGTACTCTGAATTTGTGTAAATATGTCAAAATACAATCTAATGTCATGTATAACACAATTGAACAAATAAAAATTATATGTACTTTAAAAATACTCACAAAGCTGGGCTGGGGTTGTGGCTCATGGCAGAGCATTTGCCTAGCATGTGGGAGGCACTGGGTTTGATTCTCAGCATCTTGTACCAATAAATGAAAGAAAGGTCCATTGACAACTGAAAAAAATATTTAAAAAAATGCAAAGCAACTCAGGTTTCTAGAAATGGGCAGAAAATCTTCATAGGACCTCATTATCCTATTATATTATCTGTAGTACTTATTTTGTTCCAATTAGTTATACATGACAGGAGAATGCATTTGACACATCATGCAGAAATTGAGTATAACTTCTCATTCTTTTTGTGTACATGATACAGAGAGAGTTACAGAGGTCATATAATCAAATATGCACAAAGGATAATAGTGATTCTTTTGATTAAGGAGAAATGAAACTGTTGGACTCTTTAATCTTAAATGTAAATCTTAAATACTTTATTGTTTATTCAGTCTTCATTAACGTGTAATAGATATAAAAACAAAAATAAAACAAACACCACCCTATGTCAGCAGAGAAAGACATAATTAAGCAAGACTCCATAAAAGGTCTGAGTCATAAAAGAAGAAAAGAAATCTATCAGAATAGAAGACAAAAACATTTCAGATGTGAGGAAATTGGCATAATTGATAAAGGTGTAATGCTATCAGTCATGTTGGAAATTACTAGTACTGAAGAGGGGCTGTTTCAAAATTCCTCTTCTGAGGCAGAGCCTAGTAAACAGTGTGAATTGTCATATTTCTATGGGATTTTAAAATTTTGTTTCTGAGGATTTTCCATTTGTTTGAGTGGTAAATCTTGGACATGCTTGTGTGCATTGAACCTGGTGACTTGTAGTAGCTCCCCAAGAGGTTTTTAAAGTTTTGGATTAGTCTCAGTATTTCCTAGAGAAGTCAATAATAGCTGGGTGCAGTGAAGCACATCTGTAATCCCAGCTATGTGAGGGGCTGAGGCAGGAGGATTGCAGCTTTCAAGCCATCCTGGGAATGCTGAGTGACAGTGTCTCAAAATACTATTAAAGACCTAGAGATGAAACTCAGTGGCAGAATATTGCAATACATGCACAAGTCCATGGGTTCATTTCCAGGAGCACACCCACTCACACACAGTGGCAATATAAATTTAATAGTAAATATTCAGCTAACAGTTAAGCTTAATACAGATATGGGAAAATATAAATAAATTATTGTTAGATATACTTATCTTTATTATGCTAGAAGACCCATCTTTATAATTGTTCTATGCCATGTGAGTAAATCTATACTTTCATCAGCAGAACCACATTTAGATGTGACACCAAAGGAAGGGCAAGATACTCTTGATGGTACTGAACACCAGCAGTCAACAACGGTATGTAAACATTTAAATTCAAGTTTCTGACTTCCTATACTTATCATTGCTTTCTTAATGAAGAATAAGTCAAATAAAATCACCTTTAAAAGCAAAGTTAGAATAGGAATATCATCAATTATTTCATAGTTCTGAAAATATTCAAACTGGTTATGAATCTTCAAATAATTTCAGAATTCATGGTAGATCACAGATCAGTTTCATCCTTGGGATTGAGGAGAATTTTTTTATTGTTTGTGCTTCCATTTGGCTATCCTCCTTAAATGATCAATGAGTTATGATCAAATATGAGAATAATTGATAGCTGGTTGAAATTATGAACAAATGTAACAGCAGTGGCCATTGAATGTATTCATGTTAAAGTGTGGTCACATCTCATGGTTCAAATATTTCATTGTGTCTTAACTTCTGTTGACTCAGCCACACTCTTTGTGTGGGTGTCTTCCAGCCTAGAGAAGTCAGGTCATAGTGGGTCTTGGAACTCTGAAATCAAATGCCTGGCTTTTCTGATCTCTCATGACTAAAACCAAGAAAATAAGAGCCCTAATGAAGATGGGTCCTGGCCAGGCACTCTGAAACTGCAGGGAAAAGTCTTCATTGCACCTGTGCTCCCTTGACTTGTCAGGCAGAATCCAGGTCCCTTCTTGCTGAAAACCATTTATTTAACTTGAGTGGCATGAGCTTTTGTTGAAATGGCTGGGATTCCCTCACTGGGCCTCCAGGAGGACAACTTTCCCTCTTCACCCTAACCAGTTTTGTTCTGACACTAATGCAGTCTGATTCTTTGGTAAATTCTTTTATAGAACCCAGTACTTCTGGGTTTCATCTGGTGTCTGGCTCTCTATATTTATACAGCAGTGTTTTATAGCATCACCTCAACATACAGCCACACACCAGTTGAACTATGTCAAATCCAGGGAGCAGCTGACAAGCACAGTGTGCTTATGCACTCCCATTTTTCTCCCTTGGTACACTTTTCCTAAGTGGAAATTGCTGCATACTCTCCCCCATAATGTTCGCTGTTATATACAGCTAAAATAAAGGAATATTTTTCTTACTATTTTGGTACTTTTTAAAATGATTTTTCCTCTCAGTAAAAATTTTCCCAAAAGATATTAACATTTCTGAAGTCTTTGATTAGCTAAAATGAAGCAAATGTGAGAATGTTCCATTTCTGCTCGGCATACAATAATTCAAATTGTCTTATCAAATATTAGTGTTAACACAAAATACTTTGTCTTTAAATGTTTCAAATGTTTAAAGCTGTTTAACATCAAGTGTTAAATATTTTTAAATATTCTCTTATTTTTGGTAGAAAATATTGAGTATGGTTAGGTGTAGAGATGTTATATCTTTGTGAAGTTATACACATCATTTAGTATGTTGTCAGTGAATGTTTTCTTCTGTCTTTGCATTCTTGTTTTAGAGTCCTTAGCCATAACATTGAAAGTTAAGCTTAATTGGAGAGGATATACAAAATTCTTTCAAATGTTTAAGTTTTAAGCATGTACTTGTCTAGTATTTATTCTTATTGATTTTAAAAGTGGAAATTTAGCTGTCTGCAGTTAAATAGCAATTAAGACTCTGCAACTCAATACTGACATTAATTTTAACAGCGCATCTGTGAGATTTGTTCACCAAAGTGCTTTGATCATTTTTCTTTGGATGCACTTCAAATGACAAAGCATATTGTGGAAGGTAAGAGCCACATATTTTTAAAATGTTTGTTGGACAAAATATTTTTTAAAAAAATTCTAAGCAGTAAATATATTTGAGTAATTGAGGATATGAATGTACTAAATACTTGGACCAAAAGGGAAAGGTAATAGGGATATATCTTCTCATGTTTTAGTGACAGGTAAAATTCAGAGTGTGATCAGATGATCCAAACTATTAATTCTATTTCAAAGACTGATAAGAGCAATGTTGGGAAATACTGAAGAGAAAAGTAGAAAGTGGAATGAAGAATGAGCAAACAGAGTGCAGGGAGTAAATGGATAAAAAAGAACCAGATGTGCACTCTGAAGGGGAAAACTCAGGTCATACATTAGAAAGAGGGAGAGCAGCATATGAAAATTGTGAGGAGAATATATGAGTTTCCAGAACCAAACCTGGTCTGAAATACAGTGCTATTTTTTCCCACTTTTCTTTTCTTCCTATTGGTGAGAATGGCATTAAAAATGAATTACTAGGTCATCCAGAGCTACCTTGTGTTTACCACAAATAAACATAAACCTATATGTTCCCACAGCCATATACATAATTTGACAACATATACAATGCTGCTATTTCCAATGACAGTAGATACTCCACAGGATGTGAGAATGGGGATTAGAGCAGACTTGGTTATGGAGTGATCACCAAAACCACAACCTCATGAAATGTCCAGTGGACATATTGAATCTTTATACAGCTTCAATTTGGGGGACAGGGTACAGAGGAGCTTGAGGCTCGAATGAAAATATGAAATTAAGGTAGAGGATTCAGTGTTGGACTGCTATAGGCCAGATTTCTCCAGTTCTATGAGTTATTTGTTGGAGATGAGGTTCAAAATACACATTGCAATTCAGAAGGTCTTTGATTCTGCATTTCCAATGCATTCTAAGTTGATTGGAATGTTCATGGTCATTAAACCACATTAAGAGAACTAAGGTAATGGATTTCTATTTCAAGAATGCTCAGGGAAGAGCAATGTGATGATAGCTGAGGACAAAAACTAGATGAATGGAAGGCAAATATTTTGATTTCATTTCAGAACATACTTCTTGACAAGGTGTAAGAATAAAGAATAAGAACAAAGAAATATTATTTGATACTGTTCTGAATTGGGAAAGAACGAATTAGAAAGGATTCATAAACAGAACCTCAAACACAATGATGAAGAACAAAGTGTAAGAAGTTCTTTTTGAAAACCTGAAGAGTAGGTGCAATGATGGAGGAAAGAAGAAAGATATTTAGGCACATAAGGAGATAAGGATGAGGAAGGACAAAATGCATTTAATCTGAGTTCCTTCAAAAACCTATGACTACTATTTGTTCATAGATGTTTTAATAAAGATGAAAATGGTAGAATGGGGTCAAATGTGAGAAAGTCATTTCACTCTGACACACTTTCAGGAGAGGAGCCTGCATTTTGCAGGGAAGTTAATAATTCACATGGGATAACAATGATTGTAGAAGCATTGGACGTTTTCAAAGGACAGCACTCATCTCATTCCCAACTCTGGGAAGGGGGAAATAGTTCGATGGAATCCAGGGCTTTCAGCAAGCTACAAAGGTGCTCTACTCTTCAGTGACACAGGACATCATTCAGATATCATTCTATGAGAGGCATTTCATGAAAATTCTTGAAAAATGGCCAAGATATAGAAAAGCAGATGCATTAGAAAAAGAAGTCTTTATAGAACTTATATTTTGAGTGTCCAAAGTCTTATTTTTTAATGGGCCTTCCCAAATGTTTTAAGTAGGGAAAGTTATCGGTGGAAAATACTTCTGCAATCACACACAGTTGACCATTCCCTTTGCATTACCATACTTTCAGATATTAAACTTACCATCCATTGCTTTCTCAGAACTGGGCCCTCTGTCTTCTCCTGTGTCTGCATCAAGCAAGCTCAAGTTCTCAAAACCATAGGATGCAAGAAAGAAAGGCACACATGTGTCCCACATGGGTATGGAAATCAAGAATGTTTTGAATGAGCCCTTCTGCCGAAAGTGTGTATGTCAGGCAATGGGTGGAGGCAAAGTTCTTGGATCAGAAATGGATGACCCCTTTCACTGGACTCTACACAATTGGTGCTCACTGACTTCTAGCACAACTGGAGGAACAGCTCAGGTGTTGGGAGTGCAGCCCACTGAAGAACTCCCATAGGTGTCAAGGAACATATGTGCCATCACATCTTTCCTCACTGTGCCTCTTTCTGGTGGCATGCATTCGCTTTCCTCTTTGATTTATGGCTATTGCAAAGAGTCTCAGGGTTGGAAACTTCACTGCTTGTGTTGATTCAACCTACGTTTCTGCCCCGGTTTAAGGTGGTACCATGCAGCCTTGAGGTTTTGAGGACCCCAAACCAGGAAATATGCACACAAACCCTAAAGGGCCCAAGGCTACCAAAGTTATTCCCAAAGTGAAGCATGAGTGTCCAGCTCCTTCTTAATATGAGACCAAGCTATGGCTGGTTTTGTCACATGCATGGCTAATTGACTCTGTGTCCCTTTTCCTTTTCAGGATCTCAGAGGGCTCCTTCCTTGAAGGTAATTGCACCTTGCGCTTCTCTTCCTATGACCTACACATTGCAGTAAATACACAGCATTTATTTGATATCATTTTCCCAAACCCATCCAGCCTCCCACTGGATTGAGACATTCTCGTGAAACTACAGACATAGAGATGAAGGGTGCCAGGAGGAAGGATGTCAAGACTATTACACCAGGTACATTTTGCACTAGGATTTCTTTGGAAAGGCGTCTATGGACACACCTGAAATGGTGGCATTATGTGAAAACCTCTGAAAGGCTCCCATTCCTCACTCTTTGGTATCCCCCATTGGAAGGGGAGATTGGATACAGAAAAGGCCAATGTCAACGTGGGCATTCACGTTGGTACCAAATTGCCTTTATCAACGTGAGAAAAATACCATTCAAGGCAAGCATTAACTCGGTTGTGTGTAAACCCCAAGATCCACCACTGGATTTAAAGATTTATAATCATGAATGAGGAAGCTTAGGCTAACGTGCTGCAGAGTTTCCAGATGTGCAGTGGACAGCTAGGCGGGAGTGTCAGGCTCCTGAGAGACTGAGGTCCATATTGGACTTGGACACAAAAATAGATGATGAGCCAGTGAGACATATGAAGAAGACACGTAAAAACAATCAGATTGCTTGCTACCAGGACACCCAGTGTACTCTCTGATGGCTCACACCCATATTGTGCTCTATGCACGGATTTAGTCCGTCAGTGACCTTTTCCTTCTGTGTGCTTTATTCTGCACTCACTTAATATGTTACATCACTATATGTTTCCCCTCCCCTCTTTCCAAAGAGAAATATTGTATTATTGGGTCATAGGCAATCACTTCCTCGCATGGTCTCTGAGGCTGCCCATCCAAAGTTCTTCCTTCAAGACACTGATGCCATCGATCCTATTCCTATTCATGCCTGTAATACTCATTTTCAAGGGAGGGAATAGAACCCAGGACCTTGACATGCGAAGCAGTTTCTCTACCACTGAGCCTGAATGCCAGCTCAGGACATCACTCGCCAAACATGAAGAACACTTTCCTCAGTGTAGGCAGCTGAGCAGCACAGAAACCAGATGGTGAACACAAAAACCTGAATCCTGTCCTCTAGTTCATGTCCCATCTGATTCCATATGTTCTATAGACTTGTGAAGTGATCTCCTCTTCTTGGGACACAGATTTTTAGTTGAATTCACTTAAGAAGCTCATTGTTCCCTCGCACTGACGACTTGCTCCTTGGTGTCCTCTACATGTCTGCATCCCTCCCCCCAGTCCAGGTGTGCATGGATATTCTATTGGGCGGTTGCCTTCTACACATTCGCCACCAATTTCACACAGGCCCCTCACATTCCATGTACCCAGGGGATGTGTCATGTTGTTCTCCCTACACTGCACATATGAGGCATGAACCTGGGTGTACCCACGTTGCCTTTATGCACTGATGTTTTATGCACGTGAAGGTCCCAGTGTTGTCAAGTCAACTAGAAACCTTTCAGAGTGTAAATTGGGCCTCTCTCAGTGTATGCATCCCTGTCCCCTCTCCTTTCGGTCACTTGACATGACTCCAACTGTATTGGTTTTGAGCCATGCAGATGCCATTGAATCATGGTCTGTTTCTCTCCCTTGCAAATCCCTTCCTTGCTGTCACCATTTCCCACCCCTGGCTGCCCCCCCCCCGTGCACACTCATTGAGACACTGCTCTGGCCCTACCTGCAGGAACACCACCACATCTGAAGTCTTTTATCCACACTAGAACTTACCAGGAGCTCAGTCAACTATCAGGTCAAGTAAATCAAGACTCTTGGCAATGGTGACTGATACCATTGACTGAGGATGGGACCCATAATGTTGTTCCCTGCAACCCAGAAATCGTGATGATCCAGAACTAAGGGAATCATCCAGTGGAAAAACAAGTAAAGAGCTAGCCAGGGAGCAATGCAAGAAACACCAGTGTGTGTACCTAGGAAATTTATGTCAGCTTCATCCAATGGTTTTCCTAATACCTAGAATAGGATCCCAAGGGAGAAAATCCAGTGGCAGAGTGTTTGCCAAGCATGCCAAAGTCCATGGGTTCTATTCCAGGATCACTCACTCACACACAGTAGCAATGTAAGTAATAAAATCAGCATTCAGCTGAAAGTGAAGCTGCAGGTAAATGCATGTGTGGGAAAAGAGAAGTGAATTACTGTTAGACCTATGTATTTGCATTAGGACACAGCATCCCTGTTCAGGATGTTCTGATTCATTTATGTCAATCTGCATATTTGTCAGCAGAACCACATTTCCATGTGAAGGCAGAGGAAGCGGGCACAACCCTTGGTGGTTCCAAGATGCGGAAGCCAAAGGTATGTAAACATGTCCATTTCCCTTCCTGGCTTCCCAACACTTGCCTTGCTCTACTCATGGACAGTAGGCCCCATGAAATGACCTCTCTGACTATTCTCATCAAGCCGAGATCATCACTGAATCCTTAGGTCTAAAAACACTTGGAAAGTTTAAGAATGTGCAAACCATTTCAGAATTCATGGTACCTTATTGAACTAGTTGCTCCTTAGGTCTGAGGCCTAAAATTGCTTGGGGTTTTCTGCTTCCATTTGGATAACCACCTGAAATGATCAATGACTTATGATCAAATATTAGACTGATTTAACAGATGGTTATTATGATGAACTAATGAAAAACACCAATGGCGTGGTCCCTACTTGTGGCCCAAAAGGTTAGGATTATATTCCTAGCCTCTAATCAAGGGCCATGGATTTCAATAGGCCTTGTCTTCAGTGTCTATTCCCCATGAGAGAACTGGGTCAAATCTGGAACACAGCTTCCTGAGCATTCAGGCAAGAGAGCCATGAGAAAATGGGGGAAGGGGCAAGAATAGGAAAGGAAGATGTTAAAACATTACTGTTGACACAAGAATAGGATCTTGTATCTCTATCTCGAAGATCCAAGAAACTCCCCCAAAGGCTTGCAGAAGTAATAAACAAATTGACAAAAGGAGCAGGATAGAAAATGAATATTTAAAAGGAAAAAAAGAAAGAGAGAGAGAGAGAGAGAGAGAGAGAGAGAGAGAGAGAGAGAGAGAGGGAGAGAGAGAGAAAGAGAGAGAGGGAAGGACAGAGAAAAAAAGAAAGAAAGAAAAAAGAAAGGAAAAAAGAAAAAAAAAGAAAGAAAGAAAGAAAGAAAGAAAGAAAGAAAGAAAGGAAGAAAGGAAGGAAAAGAAAGAAAGAAAAGAGAGACACCTTTGCTTTCCCATAGATCCACATTGAATGTTCGGACTCTGCAGTCAGGAAAGACATTTTCAATCCCATGATATTCTGAGTTGCCCTGCTAGATTCTTCCACACTCTCTTTGTGCCTGTCTGCTGGCCTATTCAATTTTCATGTACCAGGGGGTCTGAAAATGTGTACTCAAAATCACTTTTATGCCTTGGTACCCTTTTCTGTCACTGTTTTCTTTTTGACTAGAAAGTGTTTCCTACACAACCACAACATTAAGCCCAAGTTAGGTAAATGCAAAATGGAGAAACCTTTCTCTCCCTAATTTGGCATCATATGCGAAGGATGAGTCTTCCTCTCAGTGAAAATTTCCCCAAAGGTTATTTAGATTGCAAAAGTTTTTGTTCAGCTAAGGAGGCCCAGGTAACGCTGTTCCGTTTCCCTTCAGCATAGCATAATTCAAATTCTTAGAAACCAAGGTGATTCTCTCACAAATGTCCTTTCATCAGAATGTTGCCAGTGTGTAATGCTGGCTGATATCCGAATTTGTCAGAATGTGCTGGAGTATATTTCAAATATCATTCTCTCTTTATGCTAGATAACGTTGAGTCGGGTTAGGTGTTCCAGGAGTAGTATGTCTGCGCAGTTTTGCGCATCAGATAGTATGTTTCGGGAGGATGTGTTTCTTCTGTGGTGGCGTTCTCCTTTCAGAGTCAGTAGCCATGTGAAGATGAAAGTTGGTCTTCATGGGGGAAGATATATGAAGTTCTCTTTTCAATCGTTCAATTGTGGAAGATTAGACTTGTCTAGTTTTTTAATCCTTACCGATGTGCACAGCCCAAGTGACATGTCTGCTTTAAAATGCTGATTCAGAATCGGTTATTGATATTAATTTTAAATGATATCAATTTTGATATTAATTTTACCAGAGAGTCTCTGAGATTTGCTCAGGAGAGAGCTTGGATGCTTCCTCTGAGGATATGATTGAAAAGGAAGCCCATACTCTGGAAGGTAAGAGCCTTTATATTTTTCATATAAAAAATTACAGTGGACAGCATATTTATTTCAATCCTAAGCAGCAGCCTATTTGAATAGTGGAAGACGGGAATCTACTGAGTAGTGGAAGGTAACAATGGGTACATCTCCTGCCTTTTGAGGGACAGGTAACATCCAGAGTGTCATGAGGTGATTGGAACCAATGATTCAAAACCTGAGCAGACTAAGGTTGGGAAACACTGGAGGGGACAGTAGAAGGTGGATTGAAGAAGGAGCAAAACAGAGTACAGGGAGTCAATGGAGAGAAAAGAAGCAAGCAGGTGTGCACCGTGAAGGGGGGAATCTCAGATGACTGGCTACAGAGAGAGAAAGAGAGAGACAGGGAGAGAAGCATATTAGAGAATGCCAGAAAGCCTTGTGAGCTTCAGGGACCAAACTTGGCATGAGATGTAGTGCCAGTTGTTCCAATCTTCCTATCTTCCTCCTGGTGAGAAAGGTGTTCAGGAACTCAGTCCCAGGTCATGCAGAGCTACCTTGATGCACCACCCGTAAACTGACATGTTCCCACAGCCACAAACAGAATTGAACATCCTAAGAAACGCTGGTATATATTATATGTATATTTATATATATAAATTAATAATGTCTCTTTTGTTCTACTATCCTTTCTATACTCACATCCCCTCCCCTCCCTTTACTTCCCTCTATCTAATCTAAGGTATATCTATTCTTTTTCAGTGCCACATACCCCTTATTGTGAATTAACATCTGCATATTAGAGAAAACATTTGAACTTTGTTTTCTTTTTTTGCAATTTAGTTTATTTTGCTTAACATGATATTCTCCAACTCCACCATTGTCTGGCAAATACTATTATTTTATTCTTCTTTAAAGCTTAGTGATATTCCATTGAAGATACATACCACATTTTCTTTATCCATTCATATATTGCATGGCACCTAGGTGTGTTCCATTGTTTAGCTATTGTGAATTACTGTTCTGAAGTAGAACATAGTAAACCGTGTGGATCTTCATGTTTCTATGGTATTTTAAAATTTTGTTTCTGAGAACTTTCCACTTGTCTTGAGTGGTGAATCTTTGAGATGCTTGTGTGCACCTATATGATGACATCTAGTGTCTCCCCAAAAGATTTTTTGAAGTTTTGGATGAGTAAAAATACTTCCTTCAGAAGTCAGTATTTGCTGGAGACATTAAGAACTTCTGTAATCACAGTTGCTTGGGGGATGACTGCAGTTTCCAGCCAGCCTGAGTACTTCAGAGAGGCAGGATGTCAAAATAATATAAAAGGTCTAGAGATTAAATTCAGTGCCAGAATATTTGCCAGATATACATAAGCCTTGAATTTAATTCCCAACCTAAATAATGGCAATATAAATTACAATCTAAACATGCAGCTAAAATTTAAGCTTAATTTAAATGCATATTTGGGAAAATATAAGTTAAATTATTATTAGATGAATTTATTTAATTTTGATAGAATATTCTCTTTTTAAAAAAAAAGTGGTCTAGTATTTTACGTAAATCTATACATTTGTCAGCAGAACCACACTTAGATGTGCCACCAGAGAAAGGTCCAAAAACTCTTGATGGTAAAGAGAAGAAAAAGGCCAAGGTATGTAAACCTGTGAATTTAAATTCCTTGTTTCCTATAGTGTTCCTTACTTTGATAATGAAGAGTTGGCTAAATGAAATTAGTTTTCAGAAGAGCCTTAGAATCTGATACTGAAGTCTGAACTTAAGCATTTAATTGGTTATGAATTTACAAATACTATAAGAAACCATGATAATAGAAAGTTTTATTTCTGATAGTTATTGTGCTTCCTTTTGGATAATCTCCTTATATTATCAATGAAATAACATTAAATATAAAACTTATTAATAAAGGTTGAAATTTTGAACAAATATAACAGCCATGGTCACTGAGCACGACCATGTGAAAGGCTTTTAATTCCCAGTGACTCAAAGATTTCATTGAAACTTTACTTTAGTGTCAGTGTCAAGGTAGGACAGAGGCTCCTTATAGAAACACAACTTCCATCATGGATATTACATTCCAGATTGGACTTTGCTGTTAGGGAACTTATAATAACTTCCCAGCTCATTTCCTTTCCATGTAGAAAATCAGTAATAATTATGAAGGAGTTTACTTCAACCTCTTAGTGAATGGAAGTACACCATGTAGTTTGGGAGCAACTCTGAAATTTTTTAGGTATGTTATTGCCCTATTTTCTCTCATAAGCTGTATTGCTATGATGAGGTTTGTGTATGAATTTGGATTGATTTGTCTTCCAAGATATATGTTGGGTCATTTTACTGAAGCAATTTCTCTGTGGAGAAATTGACCTTGGCAGGGGTTATATCATCTCAGTGTCAGAGCCCCACTGAGATTGACCAAAGTGCTAGGTTTACCCATCAACATCTGTTCAAAGTAGAGAATAATTACCAGCAACAACTACAACTTAGAAAAAAAAACAACTACCAATGGAATACTTTACAAAATGATCTCCATGCCTCAAGTAACAGAAGAGAAAAACTATTTTAGATTTCAATGTGCTGATGCAATTCACATAAATGTGTCTCTGCCTAGGAATTATAATTTTAGAATCCAATAACTTTAGGGGATTCTTGTAAGGAAATGTAGTTCTGCTTGTTCTCCTGAGCTCAAGTCCAGATAGAACAATCCTGGTGGTGAAGTATGAAGACAGATCTCTCCCACTCTCAATGGGTGCTGAGGGAAAGTTTTCATTTACAGAGGAATAGTCATACTTGTTTTATACCCAGGGATGTGAGTCTGGGAAAAACTGGAACTGCCTGAAAAACCCTGCCTCAACACGGAGCCTGGGGACTGATCTGTATTGCAATCCCCACTTCTGGAATCCTTTTAGCAAATGTGCTCAGGAGTATGCAATTCTCAAGTCCCTGTAGGATTTCCTCCCTATCTCTCTCTCTGATTAGGACAAAGTTGGCTTCCTTGCACATCTGTGCTTGGGTAGTGTACTGCAGGAATGAAGCTTTCCACCAGAACCTGTCTCAGCACTCTTGGAATCTTCTCCCTCTTGAAAGCACAGAAAGCTGTTTTCCCTGTCACTAAACTGAAAGCACCAAATTGCAATGGGCCATGGCCCCACTGCTCTGCACTCCATAGACTGGCCAAATAGCTTACCAAAACTCTTACTGTTCTTACCTCCCAGTCATTCTCTCTTCTAATGTCATAGAGATGGCTGGTTTGTGTTGGAGATGCAAGTGTTCTGACACAGACTCAGCTAAAGAGCATTTCTAACTAGGTTTCCCCCTCTGGGATCCATCAGAGACCCCAAGGACATCCCTGAACCAATGTCAGTGGTGGAAATGAGGGCAATCCCCCCAGGTGCCTCTGAAATTTAAGTATGTCCATAATTGGGATATCTGCTCACCTGTGTGAACAGTGATTCTTACCAGATGATGGTCTATCCATAGCTACAAACATCACATTGAAATGAAAGTCTCTGTCTTTTTTTCCCTTGGGTAAACTATAGGTGCATTTTTTCAGCTGTGCAGAGCTCCCAGCACATGTGCACCTTATATTTCTCTCCTATAACCCAATATGACTCTTGTGAATACCTCATGACACAGTGAATTCATGTCAGAGTTGAGCCTTGAAGTCAAAATAAAAAGTTTGTGATTTCTAATCTCTCATGAAGAAATCTGAGAATAGGAGCCCTAGTGAATGAAGTCTCCCAGGCAGGCACTCTGAGAAGCTGCAGGAAAGAATCCCAGTACACTTATCTTCCCTTCAGGCAGAATCCAAGTCTCTCCTTTGCTGAAAATGATTGGTTGACTGTACTGGACTTGGGTTTTGCTGGGATTGCTGGGATTCTCCCATTGAGCTCACCAGAGTGCAGCTTTCCTCTTCAACTCAGCCAGGTTTTGCCTGGTGCTGCTGCAGTCCATTTGTCTTAGGAATGCCTTTGTTATTCACTGGTTCCCTCTAATTGCACCCTGGTTATCCCATAGCCACACTATATCTTGGCATAGCTGCACACCACTCAGGTATCAGTCAGTTTTGTGTCTGACTGTGTACCTCTTTCCTTCCTTGGGGAACTTTTTTTAAAAATATTTTTTTTAGTTTTAGATGGACACAATACCTTTATTTTATTTATTTATTTATTTTTACATGGTACTGAGAATCTAACCCAGTACCTCACATGTGCCAGGCAAGTGCTCTATCCCTGAGCCACAACCCCAGCCCTCCTTGGTAAATGTTTTGTTGTTCTTCCTTAACTGGAAATCATTTCATGCTCAACCTGATGGTTATGTACTGTTGGTTAAAGGGAATAGATAGAAACTTATTTCTTAGTACTATGCCATTTTTTCAAATAATTTTTTATCAGGAAAAATTTTAACAAAAGATAGTTAGACTTGGTAAACTCTTGCTGATCTAAAAGAAGCAACATCAATACTCTATTATTTCTTTTTAATATGACATAATCCAGACTCTTTTATCAAAACCAGTTTCTTATTCATACACTAAAATAAGTCAGTCACTGGAATGAATTCAATATTCAATGCTGAATAACAGCATGTGTATTTGTAAGAATTTTTTTAAAATTAGTTTTTATTAAATATCCTCTTTTGGTGGGAAATGAAGTGTTGGATCAGGTACACTAAAGTTTGTTCCTTGTGGGAATATGCACATCATCTATTGTATTGTCAGTAAATATGTCTCTTTGTGCTTTGTCTTGGTTTTACAGTGTCAGTTTCCATATGGAGATAAAAGTGTAGCTTAATCTGGAGAGTGTATATGAGGTTCCAGTTTGAAATATTTCGATTTTCATTAGGCACTTGTCTAATCTTCACTCATTGATCTCAAAACTATAAATTTCGATGTCTTATTAGATTGTGATTAGAAATCTTTATGCCACTCATTATTGATATTCACTTTACCAGGGTTGTTTTGGGAGGCTTCTGAAGATGTTTCATATTCATTCATCTGAAAATGATGATGATGCAAATCAAAGAGAAAAACACAAAGTAAAAGAACATATAGAAGGTAAGAATTATATATGAAAATAATTCATGATATGAGATGTTTATTTTCAACCTGACCACCAGTATATTCTAATAGTTGAATAAATGTACTATTGAAATTGTATTGAGGAAAAAAGACAGAAGTTAAGTTTTATAGCATCAATTTGTCTGGCAAGTAGGAGGATTTTTGATACTTTCACTGTCTCTTACTGTTGCAAACCCATTGAATTGATTCTGATCACATAGAGCAATGTTTTGTTTACCATAACTACATATAAACCCATATAGTCTGCTATGTATGTATATGATTTAACATCATCATCTAAAATGTTACTACTTCCTATGACAGAAAATAGCAGAGAGAAAAAAAATGCAAAAGAGAAAAAACAGATTGCTTTTTGGGTGAATGCAAAGTCGTCATTTGTTCAAATGTCTACTGAAAAGCTTACATCAGGGATGTGAACAGGAGGAGTCTGGGGCTAACTCCAAATAGAAAGTTGATGTATGAAAGATGATATGTCTTGAGCTCTGTAATGTTTTGAACAATCAATAAAAAAAAAAGAAAAAATTAAAGAAGTAAGTAGAGGGGCTGGGGATGTGGCTCAAATGGTAGCGTGCTCGCCTGGCATGCGCGGGGCGCTGGTTTCGATACTCAGCACCACATAAAAATAAAGATGTTGTGTCCACCAAAAACTAAAAAAATAAATATAAAAAAATAAAAAAAGAAGTAGAAAAAAAATAGAAAGTTGAGGTAGAGAACTTAGAAATAAATCAGTATAGCCCAAGAATCTCAACATTTAATGAGTCATCATCATTCTAATGTCCAGAATGCACATTCAAATTCAGCAGTTCTTTGATTCTACCTTTCTAATAAAATCAAAGGTGATTCCAATGTTCCTGCTCCCTAGACCACATACTGGGTAGCAAGGGAACAAACCTCCTATAGAAAAAGTATTGAGAGAAATGTCAGTGAAGATCATTAGATCATAGTTCAGGCTACAACTAGATCATAGGGAAACATCAATCTTGTCTATAATTTGAGTATGTCTCTTAACAGGTAAGAAGGAAGCAGAAATTAAGAAACTGAGAGGATGAATTTCATTTGGCTTCAGTATATTTGAATCAGTAAAAAAATGAGATTTTATTGGTCCTGAGTTTATTGGAAGATGTAGGGCTGCTAATATTGTGTAATCTACAGCTACTCATTTCTCCTCTCCTTAACAACCAGGCATTGGGAATGGGTGTTTTTGCATCATGTATTTGTTCATCTGAGATATATATCATTTCAGAAACTTTGGTTATCTTATTAAAGTTTCTAAAATGTTTTCATTTAGGGGAGTGATAGTACTATGAATTGACCCCATGGTCTTGGGCCTGCTATGGATATACTCTTTTGTGAGTGACAGTCTCATTCTTAGATAGCTAATTTTCTGATAAGATCCTTTAAAGACTAACATGATATATCAAAAGAGTTTAGTTTTTTAAGCAGAAGACTTTGTAGAGTTAATTCCTTGAACACAATAATTTTTATTTTAAATCTAATTATTTTGAATTATAATTGTTCTTGATATGAGATAACTCTGACACATGCTTTCTTCTTTGTGATTACCACATTTTAGTATTTTTTTTTACTTTTTTAAATTATTGGTTGTTCAAAACATTACAAAGCTCTTGACATATCATATTTCATACATTTGATTCAAGCAGATTATGAACTCCCATTTTTACCCTGTATACATATTGCAGATTCACATCGATTCCACATCCACTTTTTTACATACTGCCATACTAGTGTCTGTTGTATTCTGCTGCCCTTCCTATCCTCTACTATCCCCCCTCCCCTCTTCTCCCCTCCCCTCCCATCTTCTCTCTCTACCCCATCTACTGTAGTTCATTTCTCTCTCTTGTTTTTTTCCCCTTTCCCCTCACTTCCTCTTATATGTAATTTTGTATAACAATGAGGGTCTCCTTCCTTTACCGTGCAATTTCCCTTCTCTCTCTCTCTTTCCCTCCCCCCTCTAGTCCCTGTTTAATGGTGATCTTCTCCTCATGCTCTTCCTCCCTATTCTGTTCTTAGTTGCTCTCCTTAGCTTCCTATGTCTTCTCTCATGAGTGGATCAAGAAATGATAACATGGCTAAACCAGAGGAAATAAGAATTATCAGTGTACCTATTTCTCCCATAGGTATGAAAAAACAAGAATATTTTCATTAGCTGTCATTCTAAAAGTATGTCTGAGCTGACCAGTGCAGAGAACTTCTTTTAATGAGCAACAAATTGTACAATTATCTGGGCCCTTATGATAGCTTTGTACTATTAAACTTGTAGAAGAAATGGAGGGATATGACACACAAATATAATGTGATGGATTAAATATTTTTTAATTATATTAAAGATACACACTGTTACATTCTGAAATCAACTTTCACATTTAGCCTGTCAAGGTCCTGCTTTTGTCCTCTGATTAGAGGTCACATTTTTCTCCATCAGTCTGCATGTTTAGGATTGTAAATACACATTCCTAATTTATTTTGGTCATTGGAAACATAATCTCATTTTTGGAATCATAACTACATATTCCTGGTGTTCTTCAGTACATTTTGGTCATGTGACTCTACCAACCACAAAAAGGAGACACACCCAAAAGTATAATAATCATTATCAAAGCTAAGCACAGTGATTCAGCTCCAAACTAATTCAGAAGAAATGGATGAGTGGTTTTTGTCCTATTTTAATGGTTAATGATATATGTCCCTTTTGCTTTTTCGGTGTCTCAAGAGAAATTTCCTAAGGTAAAAGTAATTTGATTTTTATTTGTATCTTGGATTAGTGATCTCACATGGTATGAAGAATGTAATATTTATTTTCCTTTCCAAATACATCCAGCCTACCACTACCATGAAAGATTCTTTTCCAAATGAAGCAGGAGGGATCAAGGCCATAAGAACACTCAAACCTGGTAAATTTCACAGAACAAATTCTCTAAAATGAATTATATTATATTAAAACTTGTGAATTAGTATACTCTTCCTATTCCTAATTCTTTTTTTCCTTCATTTGAAATGATGATTTTGCACAATCATGGCCAGTGTCAATCTTGGCAACCATGATTAAAAGTATATATTAATAAGAAAGATTTTTTTCTTTTTTTTCTTGTTTACTCTTTTTTTTATTGATTGTTCCAAACATTACAGAGCTCTTGATAAATCATCGTTCATACATTTGACTCCATTGGGTTTTGAACTCCCATTTCTACCCCAGATACAGATAGCAGAATCACATCTGTTACATACTCACATTTTTACCTAATGGCATATTAGTGACTGTTGTAATCTGCTACCTTTCCTATCCCCTACTATTCCCCCCTCCCCTCCCCTCCCACCTTCCCTCTCTGCCTCCTCTGCTGTTGTTCAATTCTCACCCTTTTATTCCCCCTCCCCCTCAACCATCATAACCTCTTATACTTTTGTGTATCATTGAAGGTCTTCTATCATTTGCATATCCTTTCCCTTCTCTCTCCCTTTCTCTCCCCCCATTCCTCTTTGTTTACTGTTAGTCTTTTCCTCATGCTCTTCCTTCCTGTTCTGTTCTTAGTTGCTCTCTTTATATCAAAGAAGACATTTGGCATTTGTTTTTTAGGGCTTGGCTAGCTTCACTTAGCATAATCTGCTCTAATGCCAAGATTTTTAAGTTGTAACATTTATCTCAAATATTTCTATGTTTTAAGCTCTGCTATTGGAGTCACTACACTTTTTAGGGCTTCACAGAGGTGGATTAATGAGCCATAATTTTTCCCCAATATTGAAATATTTTTACTGCAGTGAGGTAGGTAGTGAGACCTAGTATAATTCCAGCTTCTTATGAGATTGAGGCAGGATTTCAATGCCAGTCTGGGAAATAGGAAAACTCATCTTTTCAAATAATTCATTTTATTTCCATTATGACATCCAGCCTATTGAGAAATTGCACTGAAAATGTTGTATATTTTGTCACACTTTATGTGATGCCCACAACACTCATGTGATCAGGACTGCACTTAGAAAATCAAACAATATATTGTATATATCTATTTAATTTTCTCAGACCTTTAGAATTGTATTGTATTGTATAGAGAACAATGACGTGTATCATTCACGTCATTGAATAGTGACCACAAGTGATAAATTCAAAGTTACTTATGTGTACCACTGATGTTTTTCTTCCAATTTTTGTCACTATTCCTTTGTTTTGTTTTGTTTTGTTTTATTTCTATGGTGGGGATTGAATCCCATTTATTTTTCAAACTAAACAGCTCTTGGACACTAAGATTCACCACCAGTCTTCTATCATTTTTTTAATTGGCTGTTTTTATTTTTTCATAAATTAGGTTTCATTTGGACACAATTATGAAAATATGGAATATTTGTTGCTCTAGTTTGGATCCCAGTATTTGACTTTTCCTTCTTGACTTTCTTCCCCTGTTACTAGGTCTTCTTTTTCCCCTCTATTCTATTATTTTGTGTATTTGTGTTTATCTTGTCTATTTATTTATTTGTGGTACTAGGGATTGCCACATTCCCAGCATTTTTTATTTTTTATTTTGAGACAGGATCTCACTAGGTTGCTTATACTCTCATTAAGTTGCTCAGGCTGGTTTCAAAAGTGCCATCCTTCCACTTCCTATTCCTGAGCCATTGGGATGACAGGCATACACTAACACACCTGATTATGTTTGTTTCTTTGTTTTTTTGTATTAGAGTCTTGCGAATATACATAATGGAGAGATTCCCTGTGGTATATTCATATATGGAGAAACTTATGTCAGATTCATTCTGCTTTTCTTCCCTTATCCTATCTCTTTTCCTTACCCCTAGCCCCCTTCATCTAATCTATGGGTTTTTCTTCTACTTTAATGGAATCTCCTCCGCGCCACACACACCTTTTTCCTTTCTTTCTCACTTTCCCTTTTTTTCCCTATTATTTTGGACTAGCTTTCACATGTCAGAGAAAACTTTTGACCTTTGACTTTTCAAACCTAGTTTATTTCACCTAGCATGATAGTCTCCAGTTCCATCCACTTACCAGAAAATGCCATAATTTTGTTGTTCTTTATGGCTTACTAATACTCTGTTATGTTTAGTTACTACATTTTCTTTAGGAATAACCCAATCAGCTAATGGGCAAAAGATCTAAACATATACTTCTCAAATGAAGACATTTAAGTGGCCAACAAATATATGAACACATGCTCAACATCTCTAGCAATAAGGGAGATACAAGTTAAAATTACACTGAGATTTCATCTCACTTCTGTTAAAATTAACATCATCAAGCATACAAATAATAATAAGTTTGGGGAAGAATACGGGGGGAGGTACACTCAAACACTGTTGTTGGAATTGCAAATTAGCACAGCCTCTCATGAAACTATGAAGGTTTCTCAAAAAACACTATGAATGGCATATGATCCAGCTTCCCACTCTTTGGAATATATCCAAAAGATCTAAATTCAGCACACCATAGGGAAATAGGCTCACAGTATAATAGCCAAGTTTGTAATAGCCAAGCACAGTTTGTAATAGCCAAGCTATGGGGAATAAACCAAGGTAACCTTCAAGAGATGAATGTTAAGGAAATGTGATATATATACATAACTGGGGAGCACTGGGCTGGCTTCCTGTGTTCACAAACCCTCATCCACCAGGAGCCCAAGACTGCTGGAGTGGAGCATGTGTCCCTCCCTCTTTGGGGATGAGCTGACTCCATGAGTCACCATCATGAAAGGCTTCTAGGCCTGGCCACTGATGGGGTTCATCCTGAGAAGCCATTCAGAGCCAGGGGATCACAACACAAATGTAGCCTGCTCCCTGGGCTTGTGGAGTATGCACACAACACAATATCACCATAATAATGGAACCCTGGGCCAGGTCAAAGGGCATTTCATTCCCAGCTCTATTAATAGTCATGAGTAGAGTCTCATTGTCCACAGACTTTGATTTATCCTTTTAATAATTTAGTGAAACATAATCTTTCTGGGGGCTGAAAATGTAGGATCCTATGTGATCCTGAGGATGTTCCCTCCATTTAGGCCCCTGTCATCTTTATTTTGCTCTATTGTCTTATACTTATTTATCTCCCTCCATTTATACTTATACCCCTCATTTCCATCCTGCCCACAACATTAGAGTGATTTTATTTTGATGCATGTATAACTATGAACCACCACTCTTGAGAATACTCATGTCAATCACCTTAAACTTACCTAGAAAACATTGATAGAATGAGTTCTGTTCAACTATTTTTATCCTTTTCTTCATTTTTCCCTGTCCTCTGCCATTCCTCCTCACCATCCCAATATTTTTGACAAACACAGACCCTACTTAAAAGCTGCTACCCTCTCTTGTAACGGCTTTCATGTTCTCTTCCTTTATTTCTCTCTGGCTAGTATGCTTTAACTCTCAGCTTAGGACAAATTCAAGCAAAATCATTGCCACACCATTTATCTACATTAGCACTTACCAGGGACTCAAAATATAATTATGGGGTCAAAGAAATAAAGGCTGGGTACACAAAGATGACTAAAAAGATTTTCTCCTGTTCACAAGTAAAAGAAATTTATATGTAGAGAAATAATTTACAATTTAAGCCATAAAGGTGTAGAAACACTCTGAAGTGTGCCCTAAGGAAAGAAACTTTTATTTATCTATTTTTATTAAGAGAACAACAGCCCAAATCAAGGAACAATTCAGAGAATACCACATCTTTAGAGTAGAAAAGAAATTTGTCAGAAGTGTGGACAAACAAAAGGGGCAGAGTGTTCATTGTAAAGGAGTAAAGTACCAGGCACTTTGGAAACCATTAAAGATGCACAGGGCCTGATTGAAACTTACTATTAGGAAGTAGAGAATAATGTAATGTGTGGATTTTTATGTTTCTATGGTATTGAAAAGTTGTTTTCTTTTTTCTGAGGATTTGTCATTTTATGTTCAGTGGGTGAATTTGTAGATGAATTTTTGGGGTATTTGTTTGCACTGAAGCTAACAACATCCAGTTCTCCCCAAGTGGTTTGTTTGGGTCAGTAGAAGTATTTTCTAAAGAAGTCAGCAGAACACATCTGTATAGCCTAGGTGTTCAGGTGGCTGAGGCCTGGTGGACAATTGGTGTCAGGCTATTCTGGGCACCTTAATGAGACCCCATCTCAAAAGAAAATCAAAAGTACTCTCAGCAGTTGAGAGTGTGCTAAGAATTCAGTGGAATAAATGTGACATAGTTTTCCTGTGCATATATGTGAAAACACCATGGTGAATCTCACCATTGTGTACATCCACAAAAATGGCATTCTGATTAGAATAAGATATAGCCCATATGATTATATAATAATACTAAAATCAATTTGCCTGTCAAAAAAAGTATGCACAAGTCATTGATTTTAATACAAAGTACCACATTATAAATAATAATTATGCAGGTAATGTTTAAATTCAATTTCTAATTGATAAAATAAATATTATTGTTATTATTAGTACTAGGCATTTTCATTTTACTCTGATTGTTCTTCTAACTATTTAAAGTAGTGTAAATAGACTAATACATTTGTTGGCAGAATCATCTTTAATAGTGAAAACAGAAGAAAAGAAAAGCATGCTTGATGACCCTGAAAATAAGCAGCCAAAGGTATGTAATCATGTAAACTTCAAACCCATTTTTCATGCCATTTTCCTTGCTTCAACAATTTAGATGAATCCAAATGAAATTGTCTTTCAGAATAGTCTTTTAGTATCCTAAGGTGAATTAAAACTCTACAATATTAAAAAAAAGAAATTGATTCTTAAGGTAGCCATACTGTCAAAAATTCAATACAATTCACTGTGATACCAATCAAAACACCAATCATGTTTTTCACAGAATTAGAAAAAACAGTCCTAAAATTCATTTGGAAGAAAAAAGGACTCAAAATGGCCAAAGAAATTCCAAGTTAAAAAAGCAATGCTGGAGGCATCACAATACCTGACTTCAAATTATACTACAGAGCTATAGTTAACAAAAAATAATCATATTGGCATAAAAAAGACACATAGATGAGTGATACAGAGGAGAAGACACAGATAAACCCACACCCATGTAGAAAAGACAGCCTTTTAAACAAAAGGTGCTGGGAAAATTGGTTTTCCAAGCGTAGAAGAATGTGACTAGAAACTTCTCACAGCCTCTCCCCCAGATCAACTCAATAGTGGATCAAAGACCTAGGAATTAGAACAATACCTCTGTAACTTCTGAAAGAAAACATCAGGTCAACACTCCAAGATTTAGGCACAGGCAACTGCTTTCTCACTAGGACCCCTAAAGCTCATAAAATAATGCCCAGAATTAATCAAGGGGATGGCCTCAAATTAAAAAGATTCTGCACAGCAAAGAAAACAATGAGGAATGTGAAAGAAAACCTACAGAATGGGAGAAAATCTTTGCTAGCTATTCTTCTGACAGAGGATTAATACCTAGAATATAGAAAAAAAACTCAAAAAGAATTTACTCCACAAAATTAGAAGAGCCCAATTAGTAAATGGCCAATGAATTAAACAGACACTTCTCAAAAAAAGAAATAAAATGTCTGACAAATATATGAACAAATGTCCAACATAGTAATAAGGGAAATGCAAATCAAAACTACACTGAGATTTTATTTCATAGCAGTCAGAATGGCAGCTGTCAATAATATAAATAATAATAAATGCTGGAGAAGATGTGGAGAAATGGAACACTTTATTTTTGGGGGGAGATTGTAAATTACTACAACCTTTATAAAATCAGTATGGAAGCTTCTCCAAATAATAGGAATATAATCACCACATAACAAAGCTATACCATTCCTAGGTTTATGTCCTAAAGGAACCAAAATATCATACTGTACTGATGAGCACAAGTCGCAATGGTTCAGACTTTGGAAACAGCATAGCTATCTGCCACATACACATACTACAAAAATTAATATGGAGGTTCTTCAAAAGACTAGGCCTAGAGCCACCATGTGACACTGCTATACTACTTCTCAGTATTTTTCTAAAGAATTAAAATCACCATACTACAGTGATACATACATGCCATGTTTATAGCAACACAATTCATAATAATCAAACTATGGATCCAGCCTAGGTTTCCATCAGCAGATGAATGGGTGAAGAGAATGTGGTGCACATACACAATGGCATTTGATTCAGCCATAAAGACAAATAAAATCATGTCATTTGCAGGAAAATTAACAAGCTAGTGACCATTATGTTAAGTGAAATAAGTTACTCTCAGAAAATCAAGGGGTATATTTTTGCTCTCATGTATGAAAGCTAGAGAGAAAAAAGGAAAAGAAAAAAGAGGGGAAAATCTCATGGAAATTAAAGAAAGATCCTTAGAGGAAAAAGTTAGGTGAGGAGGGAGAGGAGAAGTGCTGGGGAGCAATACTGATCAAATTATATTGTTATATTTGACATATGTATGATTGTGTAACAAATCCCATCATTGTATACAACTATAGTACACCAATAAAAAGTGTGAGGGAAAAATCAAAGTGGAAGAGACTTTCCAATTCCCCACATATACATTAGTTTTACTCCCACATAGATAATGGGGCTAATTGCTAATATATCCTGCTATAGTTATGGAAAGTGAAATCTGTATTTGAGTGAGCTCCTTCACCCTTGATATCCCAGGATCCAAATGAGAAAAGAACATCCAATGACAATGAGAGAGAAAGTGCTCAATGCAACAAGGGGAAATCTTCCTACTGTTACTGAGGCCCAGAATGCCACATCCCTAATCCTGGCTGTTTAACATAAAATCCAAGGAGTAAATATTGAACAGAGCACATCTTGTGTCAACTTTTATTAATTTCTTCCAGTCATATAGGGTATGCAAATATTAGGTAGCAAAGAGTGGACAAAAATAAAAGCACAGAATGAAGAATTGTTCTTTTTGCAGTTTTGAAAAAAGTTGTTTGTTCAACTCAAACAGAAATGACAAAAATTCAATGATATTGTATAAAATTAAAAACCAAAAAGATTATTAAGAACTAATATTGACAACCAAACTAAATTGATTAATGAAATCAGTGATGAGAACAAAATCTTAATTCTTCTTACTAAAAAGTAACTATTATCCTTGGTCTTTCATTAAAGGTGGAAAAAATAACAAGGAAGAAGTATAAAATTAATCAGATGGAAGTGTCACAAATCCTACATCACAGTGAGGAGGACACTGATAACAATGGCGATGAATTCATTGAACAAAGAAAGAACAGAAATGCTGATCACCAAAGGTATGTTCTTAAGAAAAATGAAGAACATGATGGGTAAGGCAAAGGCAATACTCCAAGTAGTAATTAAGCCATTAGATGCCATTTTTCATATATATATTGACACATTTATTTTAAAATGATAATCAAGTTTGGCAATTATGAGGGTAAATACATTCTTCTGTCCTGTTGATAAATGAAATTTGTCAGTACTTTTGCAAGGGTGATTTATTTACATGCACCAAAATTTCAAATATTATTTCACAAATCTACCAGCTTCACTTCTGTTACTTATCTTTCTGGAACAAGAAAACATGATTTACAAATGTACATGAACACATTTGTTGAAGATATAAATTCTATATCATACAAAATGTACAAAGGTGAATGTATCTGATATATGCAACGAGTCCATTGAAGACATGCAATGCATATGCTGAGAACATTTATGGAAACAGTATATATTAAATGTATATTAAGAGCATTCAGTGTGGCATTGTCATATCAAATAGGGGTTAGTTTAAATTGTCTTAAATAATGAACCAGTTAAATTGTCATATCTATAAAATAATCAACCACACAAGCACTTAAAATGAGACTAGCTCTCTAGTGTACTATTTATTTCACAAGTAAAGTATATTTAAGGCAGTTATTTTAATGACACTTCTTAATCCTAATTTTGTTTTTGTACTCATTTTGAGTTACAAAAAAAAAGCTGCCTGCTGCACTGGCACTTTGCCTTGTTACAGTAGTGCTACTCACCAGTAGATTTGGGGTACCTGTTTCCAATGCCCAAGTGCTCAAATAATGAATCATCAGATTAATCTGAATATTGTGAATGCATTGCACATGGGGGTCAATGTTTCATCAATACTTTATTATATTGGGTAAAATCTACGAAAAATTCTATCAAATCTTCAATATACTGAAGTAGGAGTTGGCAAACTTTTTCTACAAAGAGACAGTAAATATTTTAGTCTTTGTGGACAAGAGCATCTTTGTGACTATAATCTGAAACACATTATAGTCACATCTGGATGGGTATGGAGTGCATTTCACTAAAACTTTTTTTAATAAGAGAATGGAAATATATCTATGGGAAGTATTTGTTCAGCATGCCCTTGACTCTGGGTTTTATTCCCAGCACCACAAAATAATAGAACTTTCTTTAGAAAAATATGCAAAATGATGGATTGGGCCCACAGGAACTAATTTGTTGACTTTTGTGCTAAATTCAAAATTAGCTAATGAAGTAAATCTTCCTTGTAAAGGTCAATTGCATCTATGCCATCATCTTTTTTAAAGATACTATATTGGAGCATGCATCCCACCACATTTTTCAACAGAGACTTAACATACAACTTAAAATGTTTGAGTTTATACATTAAATATTGCTATCTTTTTATTACTTATATTTTATTACTTTATATTAAATATGTATATTAATATACATAATAACTTTGTATTCGCATACTACAAAATATCCTAGAAATAGAAGATTTGCTTTAAGCAAGAATTAGTGCCCTTGAAATATTTTGTCTTTTTCTGTGGTGATTATCTATCTGTATGAGCAAATGGTAATCAGCTTATATAATATATTTCTAAAATATATTAAGGGTTATTTTAGTTTAGTTTATAGTTTTATGAACTAATGATTTAATAACTTAGTGTGTTTTGATGGCACATACGTAACTGAAAAAAATTAATGCATCAAAAACATACTATGAAATCATTATGTGAGGATTGAAAAATGCAGTTAAATTAAATAGTTCATAGCCAACTATGCCACTTAGCTAGGAGGTTATAGGAAGAAGTATCTGTACTCACTGAGCTACATTCCTTTCCCCTTTGTTTATTTTTTTCTATATTATTTGTTCTCTGTAATTCCAGGAATAGAGCCCAGGACTTTAAGCATATTAGGCGAGCCGGCTACCATTGTGCTACATCCCCAGACCTCCATTCCTGTTTGAACTCCAATATTTTCACCCAGCCTTTCCTCCAAAATTGTTTTTCCCAATTTTCCCTCCAATTTTCACTTGCATATATCTAGAAACAATTTCTTCCATACAATCTTGCTTACCCTATTAGCAATATTGGACCCCATGGAAACCTCCTCTAGCACACTTTTTTCATACTTTCAGGATGTTACTCATCCCCCTGGGTTTTTTCCCACCTTTTGTGACCCTCCAGCCTAGTCTATTTATTTGTTTCTCTAAATACTCAGCTAATGGATCTCCTTGTCTCTTTGTAAATCCTCTTTCCATTGATTCTTATCACAGTGGACCAGTTAGACCAAGTTAGATTGTGATTTCTCTGCTCACAGCATTTTAGTGGCCCCCATTTCACTTGGAATCCATGTAAAAAGTCTTCCTAATATGTACCAGATATGCCATTCTTCTCACCACACCAAGCCCACTGCCATCTTCTGCAGTATCTTTGACTAGGACAGATAGGATTGAGCCAGGACGGGTGCCGCCACCATCAGGTCATCCAGGTGTGGTGAGAGGCAGGTGCTTGGTCCCTCACATCCTGGGTGAGCCAGTGGGAAGTTGATGTGGGAGCTCCAGGTGTCTGCCAGGTAAAGACCGAGGCTTGTTCCAACAGGGCCCTCAGCATCCTCTGGCTTGGTGCCTGAGGAGCCCAGAGGGCTCAGGATCTTCCTGGGCTCCACTTCTCATCATGCTCTCAGTCAGTCAACACTTCTTGTGTAAAGAAGAGAGAATAATGTAGTTTAGGACAAAGAAAGAGAATGCTCTGAATATCAGTGCTGCTAACAGTTTGACAAAGATGAAAACAAGTGACTTTAACATGGAATAGTTTCAATACATTGTCACCATGAAACCCGGACTTCAAATGATAATTGTAGGAAACTCCTTAGAGAATTTTTCTAGAAAAAATGGAAAAGTGAACAATGACTAAAGAAGAAGTCGAATTAGAGAGTTAAAAAAAAATTACAAGATTTCAATATATTTCATATGCCCTTAGAAATGATTCATTAGAGGACAGGCTTATTCAGTTAACTGAGTTTGCATATCCAATTTTAGAAAGCTTCATAGGGTTCCATTGAAGATTTATAGTAAATTGTCTTACAAATATCTATGAATTATCTATACAATTCAGTTATAACATTGTAAATTCTAATGGTCCTTAGAATTTCTATTTACTTGTACATTTTCTATAATAAGGGTGGTTATTCATTGAGTTTTGGTTCAATATTGGATATCCTAATGTAATTGAACATGCAAATGATGACCCAAAATTTCAACTATCATAGATAGAGATTTAAAAACTTATGTAGTAGAAAACATCCAAATACAGATATATAGGAAATATAGGTCATAGTCAAGAGAGTGTAATCATGCCTTCTGCCTTGACAGTATCATAAGGCATTGCTATGATTTTTATAGTACTCTAAAATATCATGGGTATCAAAATAGTAAGTACTTAGAATCTGTGTGCTGTGTTTGTGTACAATACAAAAGTAAAATATTGACCAAAGAGTTCAGATTATTCCTTTTGGATTATGAAGTTTTAAAGTATCAGAACCTTGATTCCCTGTTCCAACAACACAATTGAATATGCATTATGTGCTCTCTTGGTTGCATGCTTGAGTAAATAATTGAATAGATGAATGATGCATGATGATGAATTTGATGAAGAAAAAATAAACCTTTAATTTATTGAAACTAGATTTCCAAAATTGCCAAGGTATATAGTCATTTTAAATATTTTTTAAATAATGGCAAAATGCAGAAATTATTATTTACAATTATATCCAGATACAGAGTGATAATATAGATTGTCTTTTATTATTTCTTTCAAACACTTGATGAGGAATATTACTTTCATAATTTGCCACTAACCAGATACATGGATTTTGGGAAGTTATTTGGCCTTTCTTTGACTAGTTTATTTTTTTATAAAATATCTAATGTTATCTACCTCAAAGAATTGTTGGGAAAATGAGAATTATACCAAGTTTGGCTTATGAACATTGCTTAGAATTATGTACAATCATATCACTGTATGTCCTGAAATAAGAACCTATAATTATTGCAACAGGGTTCCTCTCCTACAAGGATTTAAGCCATCTTTTACAAATGAGGTTTAGTAAGTTATATGAGTTTTATTTTTTTGAAAATGACAATAACAAAACACTATCACATTTCTATCAAATAAGGCAAGTGCTATTATTCATTTTGCTTTTACTGTCAGAAGGTGTAATCTAAATTTAATTATTTGTTTTGAGACTATTTATTAGTAGTAGTGTTCTTGATTTATTAATGCTGTTCTTTTTGTTTACACTTGAATACCCATTGTGGAAATTGATCATAAAATTCATGGGTACATGAAGTAAATTAAAAATATAGAGATTTTGTGTATTAAAAAAATAATAGTCTTATTTCATTTTATATATTTGGTGTTTGAAAGAATATTATGTGTTTCATTCTTTCTTTTTCTCATTTAGGCACACAGAGAAAACATCTAATGAAAAGAGCAAGGTATTGTTACAAATAACACGAGATAATATTTTATTGATAAAGTGCATTATTAAGTGATAACAATACGAAAATATAAATTTAAAATATATTGTAAAAGGTAAAGTGAAAGAATAGAACATTTTTTTGTTATGAACAGACTTTGAAAATGAGTGAGACAAAATAAACTTTGATAAAGGTTTTTTTTGTCAGAAATCAGTTCTTTGAAAAACTACATGTGGTAGATAATTGTCACCTGTATGTATTGAGTATATGTTATATGTATTTGGTGTAAATTTTGATATTAGATTATTGTTTTATAGGTCAAAAAAGAAATAAATGCTATGGAAGACCTTGATGAACCACAGCCAACTGTAATAGCCTCAACAGCTTTTCAAGTGACGTGCCCTAATTATAGGGATATTTGGGCATATGTTGAAAAACCAAGTAGGTCATATGAAGGTAGAACCTTTGCAAAATGATGTATACTATAGTAATAGATGCACACATTACTTAGTTCTGAACCATAGAACACTGATGTGTTCCAGTATTGTTCATTTCAAAAAGGTGCTTTGCATTAAAATATAATGAGAAGTGTTATACACTCTCAAGTACACCCCTGGATCATCCCCACTGCACTTTTCTTTGTGAATGGCACCCACTCCTTTGGTTGGCTCTGTTGCTCCCTTGGGCCTGAAGGATGATCAGATCAGCTTACCATTATCTCTCCCTGAATTCTGTAGTAACCTTAGATCTCCTTTCCCTGCTACACACTTCCTAAAACTGTGTTCTTCTCTGCAACCAAATCATACTTTTTTAAAAAATTCAGTTCTGATATTGCTTACCCCTTCATTAAAACCCAAGTACTACTTCTCTTTGCTATAAGATTAAAGACCTCAAGCCTCTAGCTTTCTCCTATGTCTGGATCACAATCACTAAAGTGTTTCTTCTTACAATACAGATTTTTGTTTTCAAAAGATTTAATGAGGCATTATTGATATAAGGTAAACTGCACATATAAAAATGTGCAGCTTGACAAGTTTTGACCTATATGTTAAACACATGTTGAATCACCATAATCTAGATAGTTAAGAAATCCTGTAAAAGTCTTCTCATGTTCCTTTATAGGCATTTAATAAGATACTGCCAAATTATTTTTCAACATATTTGTACCATTTCCATGCTCATCAACATGGATTAGTGGGGTGGTAATAATAGTCAAGTAGGGTGTGCTTGGAGAAGGTAGGTCACTTGGGGACTCCCTGTTGAGTGGCACTCGCAACGCTTCCTGGTGGGTGGCCATGTTCTGAACTGCTTTCCTTTACCAAATCTTTCTGCCATGATATTCTGCCTCACCTTGGGCCCAGAGCTGTGGAGTCAGCTGGGTATGGACTGTGACTTCTGAAACCCTGAGCCCCAAATACATTTTCCCTTCTCTACATTGTTCAGGTCAATTTGTGTCACAGTGAGAAAAGCTAAGTAAAACAATTCCCAGGCATTTTAATTTTTTAAATTTTAATGGGATAGTTTTCATGATTTCTTTCTTAGCAGAATTATGTTTCGTGTACAGGAAAGCTGTTGATTAATGATTGTTGATCTTGTTACCAGCTCTAGAAGTCTTCTGGTGGAGTTTTTTTGGGTTTTCTAGATATAGGATGATGTCAATAGCGAAAAGATAATTTGAATTCTTCTTTTCCTATTAATAGCCCTGTAATGTCCTTCTCTTGCCTGATTTTCTGCCTTAGTTTCAAAAAGTATATAGAATAGGATTGATAAAATTATACATATTTTCTTTGATACTGATTTTAGAGAAAATGCTTTCCATTTTTTTCTACAGTATAATGTTAGCTTTGGTTTTGAGATTTATGATCTTTATAATGTTGTAGTAAGTTTTCTCTATGCCTAGTTTCTCTAACATTTTTAAAATGAATAGGTGCTAAATTTTATCAAAGCCTTTTCTGCATCTGTTGAGATATTCATATGATTCTTATCCTTCATTCTATTTGTGTGATGAATTACATTTATTGATTTGCCTATGTTAAACCAACCTTACATTCCTGGGATAAAAGCAACTTTTTCATGGTATGTTAACTTCTTGATGCGTTTTTGAATATTGTTTGTTAATATTTCATTAAGAATTTTTACATGTATTTTCATCAGGGATATTGTTCTGTAATTTTCTTTCCTGAATATGTCAGGATTATACTGGCTCCATAGATATATGGGAGTATTCACTTTCCTTTAAGTTTTGTAGAAGAGGCTGACAAAGATTGGTGTTAGTTCTTCACTAAAGGTCTGTTAGAACTCAGCCAGGATTCTATCTGGTCCTAGATATTTCTTTGTTGAAAGGCTATTCATTGCTGTTTCAATTTCATTACTTTATATTGATCTGTTTTGGGTTCTGATGTCTTCCTGGTGTAATTTTGGCAGCTCATATATGTCTAGAAATTTGTCAAGGATTTCTAGATCTTTCAGTTTATTACAGTACAAACTTTAAAAATAGTTCCTAATGATCCTCTGGATTTCAGAAATATTGCTAATGGTATCTCATTTTTCATCTACAATTTTGTTGATTTGTCTCCTTTTTTTGTCAGTTTGGCTAATGGTTTATTGACCTTATTTATCTTTTGAAAAAGCTGACTTTATTTCATTGGTCCTATGTCTTTTTTATTCTCAATTAATTTTAGTCTAATCTTGATTATTTCCTATATGCTACTTATTTGGGAATTAATTTATTCTTCCTTTTCTAAGACCTTGAAAGTTGGAATATTAGATTATTTATTTGGAAACTTTCTATTTTGTTAGTGAAGGCACTCAGTACTATGAATTTTTTCAAAACCAACTTCATGATGTCCCAGAGATATTGATATGTTGTATTTCTATTCTGATTTGTTTCCAAATATTTCTTTGTTTACTCTTTCTTTTCTTTTATGATCTACTCCTCTTTTAAAAGAGTATTTGCTCTATTTATGTGATTTCTCTTATTTTTCTTGCTATTGTTTCATTTCATTGTGATCTCATAGAATGCATAGAATTATATGAGGTTTTTACATATTTGCAATGAATTACAAAGATTAATTGAAAGATTCCATGCACTTCTGGGAAGGTAGTGAATTCAGCTATTTTGTGGTGAAACATTCTGTAGTTATTAGGTATATTTCAATTATGCTATTATTTATGTCAAAATGTCTATTTTTACCCTTGTATGTCCTATCTATTGGTGACAAGGATGTTTTGAAATTCCCTAGTGTTATTGGGGTCTATCTGATATTTAATGTCAAGAAGCAGTATTTATTTATTTAGGTATATATAACAACAGAATGTATTTTTTTTTTTTTTTTTTTTTTTTTTTATTGATTGTTCAAAACATTACAGAGCTCAAGACATATCATCTTTCATACATTTGACTCAATTGGGTTTTGTACTCCCCAAATACATAATACAGACTCACTTCTGTTACATACTCACATTTTTACATAATGGCTTATTAGTGACTGTTGTATTCTGCTACCTTTCCTATCCCCTACTATCCCCCCTCCCCTCCCCTCCCCTCCCATCTTCCCTCTCTACCTCCTCTGCTGTTGTTCAATTCTTTCCCCCTTTTTTTTTTTTCCCCCCACCCCCTTGCCCCTCATAACCTCTTATAATTTTGTGTATCACTGAAGGTCTCCTACCATTTCCATATGTTTTCCCTTCTCTCTTGCTTTCTCTCCCCCCATTCGTCTTAGTTTACTGTTAGTCTTTTCCTCATGCTCTTCCTTCCTGTTCTATTCTTAGTGGCTCTCTTTATATCAAAGAAGACATTTGACATTTGTTTTTTAGGGCTTGGCTAGCTTCACTTAGCATAATCTGCTCTAATGCCATCCATTTCCCTGCAAATTCTATGATTTTGTCGTTTCTTAGTGCTGCATAATACTCCATTGTGTATAGCTGCCACAATTTTTTTATCCACTCATCTATTGAAGGGCATCTAGGTTGGTTCCACAGTCTAGCTATTGTGAATTGTGCTGCTATAATCATTGATGTGGCCGTATCCGTATAGTGTGCTCTTTTAAGGTCCTCAGGGAATAGTCCAAGAAGGGCAATAGCTGGGTCAAATGGTGGATCCATTCCCAGCTTTCCCAGGAATCTCCATACTGCTTTCCAGATTGGCCTCACCATTTTGCAGTCCCACCAGCAGTGAACAAGTGTGCCCTTTTCCCCACATCCTCGCCAACACTTATTGTTGTTTGACTTCATAATGGCTGCCAATCTTACAGGAGTGAAATGGTATCTTAGGGTGGTTTTGATTTGCATTTCTCTGATTGCTAGAGATGGTGAGCATTTTCTCATGTGCTTGTGGATTGATTGTATGTCCTCCTCTGAGGAAGGATAGCATCTTCAACAAATGGTGCTGGGAAAATTGGAAATCCATATGCAACAAAATGAAATTGAATCCCTTTCTCTCGCCAGCCACAAAAGTTAACTCAAAATGGATCAAGGAGCTAGATATAAAAACAGAGACACTGCGTCTGATAGAAGGAAAAGTTGGCTACGATCTACATATTGTGGGGGCGGGCTCCAAATTCCTTAATAGAACGCCCGTAGCCCAAGAGTTAATGACAAGAATAAATAAATGGGACCTACTTAAACTAAAAAGTTTTTTCTCAGCAAGAGAAACAGTAAAAGAGGTAAATAGAGAGCCTACATCCTGGGAACAAATTTTTACCCCTCACACCTCAGATAGAGCCCTAATATCCAGAATGTACAAAGAACTCAAAAAATTAAACAATAAGATAACAAATAATCCAATCAACAAATGGGCCAAGGACCTGAACAAACAGAATGTATTTTAATTCATTGTACACAGTCGCAGTATGACTTTTCATTTCTCTGGTTGTACGTGATGTAGCATTGAAACATAGGTGCAGTCATACATGTACCTAGGGTGAGGATGTCCATTTTATTATACCATGCCCTCTCACCTTCCCTCCCTCCCATTTGCCCAAAATTCCTCCATTTTTCCCATACACCTCCCCACCCCCCATTAAGGATCAGCATTCACCTATTAGAACATTCAGCCTTTGGTTTTTTAAGATTGGCTTACTTTGCTTAGCATGGTATTCTCCAACTCCATCCATTTACCTGCAAATGCCATAATTTTATTCTCTTTTAATGAGGAGTAATATTCTATTGTGTATGTATACCACAATTTCTTTATACATTCGTCGTCTATCTAGGTTGGTGCCATAGTTAAGCTATTGTGAATTGAGTTGCTATAAATATTGATGTGGCTGCTTTACTATATTCTGCTGATTTAAAGAAGCATTGTTTTATGTAATTAGGTTCACTATCATTTGGGGTATACATACTTTCTATTGTTATATTTTCTTGTTGAATTGAAATTTTACTAGTATGTAAAGCATTCCTTGTCTTTTATGAATTTTGCTCCAAATCTGCTTTGTCAGATGAGAATAGCTACTCCTGCTTCTTTTAGGAATTTAAGAATGAAAAAATTTTTCCAGTAGTTTACATTCAGTCTATGAGTGTCTGTCATGGTTTGGATATGAGGTGTCTCCCACAAGCTCATGTGTGATACAGTGCAAGAAGGTTCAGAAGACAAGATTGAGTTTAAGAGTCTTAACACAATCCATGATTTAATCCCCTGATTGGGATTAACTGTGTGGTAACTGAAAACTGGTAGGGTGGAGGACATGAGAATTGGGGAGTGGCTTTGGGTATATATTGGCAATCAACAAGTGGACTCTTTCTGCTTCCTGATCATAACTTGAGCTGATCTCTTCAACACATTCTCCCACCATGATATTCAGCCTTGCCCCAAACCCCAAGGAATGGATCTGGCCTTCTATGGTCTAAAATTTCCAAAACTGTAAGTCCTTCAATAAACTCTTCCTCTTGTGCTGGTCAGGTCATTTAGTCAGAGCAGCAGAAAAGCAGACTAATACAGTAGCTTTGCATATGAGATGAGTTTCTCACAAACAACATCAATTGGATCTTGTTTTTGAATCCATTCTACCAATAAGTGTCTTTTAATTGGGGAGTTGAGAATATTTACATCTGGAGTTATGGTTAGAGGTTTGCTACTTTCTGCCTTTTTCTTTGCTATATTTTATTTTGTCTTGACTTCCAGTAGTTGATTGCTCTTCTAGGTGACAACCCACAGAGTTCAAACCTGTGTATGAACGGGTCACCATGCTCTTTGGTTACTTTCAGTTTGCCTCCTAAAAGTGTAATTTGTTTTGAAAAATATCTTTCAGGCCTCTTCTGCTTTTTCATCATGTTTTGGAATTCAGTTAGGCTACATATAAACAGTTTGACCCTTGATCTTGTTTTAATGCTTTGTTAGGTCATCTGTCTAGGCTGAATTTTCCACTATAAGTCGTCTATGCTAGACTTTAAACTAAAGGAGAGCAGAGTTCTCATGTGTTTTATCTGTAGAACTTAGTATAATGGCTTCCATGTCATAGGTACTCTTTACACATTTGTTCAGTGTGTAAGGGAGTACATGGAAAAATGTAGAATCCTTCACAGATGAAAAAACTCAAATATTTTATTTCTATCTTGTTTTCTCCATGATGCAGATTCTCATAGCCTACCAAAAATCCAAAATGCAGTTGATTCATGTCAAAGAATAATAGAACCTGAAAAAAGTAACTGTTCAAAGTGTTTATTACATACACAAGAAGTAGCAAAACTGGAAAATAAACTTTGTGGAATGAAAAAGGAGTTATCAGAAATGGAAAATGCAAAATCTAAGTTAGAGCAGAGAGAAATAAAATGGAAACAAGAACTCTGTCACTTGAGGTATGATACCCTAGATTGAAAGAAGGTTTGAACTCTTTTCTTCACACTGAAGATACATAGGGAATTTTTTAATTGCTGACTTACCTGTTGGTATTTTGCAAAGGAGAAAACTACTTATACTTGTAGAATCTGAAATCCTTACAAAAAGGAAACATATGCAAACTATGATTCTTTCTAATAACTAAATTCACGTTATTTTCAATCATAATTTCAATGGCTATATAGAAGGATCACACTATTGATTTAACAAGTGGAATTTGGGATTATTGTTCATTCATTTTTTTTGGTATTACAATCAATACTTCACAGAACCTCATTTACAGAAATTATTCCACATTTCTATTGATGCATTATACTTGTTTAAATGGTGGGATTTATTACATATTCATGTGTACACACTATATAATAATATAATTTGGTCTGTATTATTCCCTTTTTTTCTTTCCCTCCCCTTCTCCCTCTACTCCAAAGAGTTCTTTTGATCTCCCTGAGACCGCCCCACACCTTTCTTTTCCTTTGCCTTTCTAGTTTCCACATGAGAGAAAACATATGAAACTTAACCTTACAAATGTGACTTATTTTGAATAAAAAATTGCTCAGTTTCCATCCATTTCCTGCAAATGACATAATTTCATGAAATTAATTTATATTTCTGTTTAGTTTGAATAATTTTTTCAATATAGAATTATTTGTTTAAAGAGGAGTAACTTCATGAAAAGACATTTCATCAATATTTCTAAATTGTTCTCAAGACAGTTTATATTGATTTATAATTCCAACAAAGAGGATAAAATGGCCATTTTTAAAAAATTTGTTCTAAGTTATACATGACAAAAGAATGCATTTTGACACATTATACACAAATGGAACACAAGTTCTACCTATGGCTGAACATGGTGTAGAGTCATGCCAGTAATGTAATCATACATGTATATAGAGTAAGAAAGTCCATCTGATTCCACCATTATTCCCAACCCCACAAACCCTCTCCTTTTTTCACTTCCTTCCATACAATCTAAAGTCCCTTCATTCTTCCCCACACATCCATCCCCCTTATGGAATAACATCCACTTAACAGAGAAAACATTTGGCCTTTTGTCTTGGGGGTTTGTCCTATGAAATAGCCATTTTTGTGCACCCCAAAATGTGTTTTTAAATATTTATGCAGGGTTTTTTTTTCCTTTTTTCTGGTGCTTGGGATCAAACCCAAAGGTTAGTGCAACTAAGTAAGTATGCTCCTGTGGAATTACACCCTGGGTTATGGTTTGAATCCTAACATCCATTAAACCAAATGTGAAATGAAAAATAATTATTATTTTTTTAAATTTCTCCCTCATATGTAAACAAAATTTGGTCAAATTTCTATGTTGAAAGGACATATATTTGTTATCATTGGACTAAATATTAGGTTGTGCCTTGTTCCAAAGGGGATTTTGAATTGTTTATAAAATACATAATGATAAACAAGCTAAATTGAAAGTGTTATCTAAAAGTTGTAACAACAGGAACTGGACTCTTTAAATTGGTCTTGCTAATATGCAGACATATGCTATGTGAACAACTTCTGAAAGCTGCATGTTATAATGGCAATCAATTGCAGTGCTTGCTGTTTTATTTCAAGAATATAAAGGCTAAATACTAGTGAATTAGTCTTTAAAACTCTTTTACCTAAGGAAGAATTATAACAGTACAAAAATGATCTTTGTTTTGTTTGTTTGTTTGTTTGTTTTGACAATGCTGGGGATGAAACACAGGCCCCCAGCAGGCAAGCACTCTGCCATTGATCCACATCCCAGATTCCCCACCCCAAATCATTTCAAATACTCAATTTATGGATCCATATCAAAAGTCCCTTTCCATAGTATCTACTGGAGTTACTAGTAACAGCCGTTTCCCAACTGACAGAAAGATTTTTCATTATTAATTTATATGTTTTTTAAAAGTTTGAAGGAGAAATTTAAAAAGGTGAGCTAGAAAGGAAAAGAATCTTAGAACATAGAATTTTTATTAGCCTAATGAATCAACCTATGAAGAACCAGAATACAAAATGCACATTTGTTTTCTATAAAATGAATTTTAAGATAACCATATTGAACTGCAGGCATGATTTAAAAGGAAAAGAGAAGAAGTTAAGAGATTTTGATCAGCTTTTTGAAAAAATGAATAACCAGTTAAGAGAAAAAGATGAGGAACATAATAAAAAAATTGAATTGAACAAAGAATTTCAACTGTCTTCTGGGACATTAAAAACAGAATTAAAGACTGTAAGAAGTAACTCAAATCAGGTAAATGAGTCTTCATTATAGCTTCATATCTCTTACTCTATTCATAATATCCCTTTAACATAATATGTGTGATCATGTTTCACTTAATTATGGGGACATGATCTGAGAAATGTGTTGTTGGCATTCATTATGCAATCATTGTAGGCATGTGCTTATACAAAATGCCTATATCTTCCACAAACTTCTGGGACCACTATTGAAATATGTAGTCTGTTGTTACACAGTATGTGACTCTCTATTATTTGGGTTTAAACCAAATTGTCGTCTCTCCCTAAGATGAAATCATAACATTTATAGCTAAATTCATTTATTGCTTACCTTGGCATCATATAGATAGATGCTCAGCATATGTTTTGAAAAGGTGAGTTGAGTTCAATCAGTAGCATAAATGTTAACTTAGGGAATTTTATGTTCAGATACAGGATAAAGACTTTGAAAATATCATGGGACAAGTTAACTTAGTTTTTAAAAAATTGTTTTTTATAATTCTGTTTTATGTTTTAAAGATAATTTTTTCTATGTGACAAATTTACCTGTCATTTTTACAGTTAAAATTTGAGTAATTTATTTGAGATAAAGGTCTGCATAGTTTAAGAGATTCCTTGTTTTTAATAGTTTTTTTTAATTTGCAGATACTGCTTTTGATTAAGATTTTAGACTTTCTCCCCACTGCTAATACCAATACCTTACTGAAATGAATCTTTAGGTGTTAGCCAAACTTAAGGACTCCCAGAGGCAATATATTCTTAAGAATATAATGTCAGAATTTATAAGATAGAATTCTGTCAAATCATCTTTGCAAATAAAAGGAGAGAGGCATGGCAAAAAATAAAAAGAATTTTTTTTCTTGAACTATTTTGTGTTGTTTTCAAGTGCTTGTCTCTTTGTGTGAATGTGTTGCATGCATCTGTGAACATACATAGAACACTATCTAGATCCATCGTGGAAAAGCATAGATAATTTTAAAGCCATATATGTCTATTTCACATTTACTCTTGTTCCAGACTTTACAAAAAAAGAAACAAATCTTAATGAGCAGCAAATAATCTCATGATTTTCTGAGAACACACCTAATAGGATCTTATTTATGATTAATATTACAAAACACAAACCTTCTTTTGTGTTTTTATTTTTACAGCAGAGAAATGACTAGTTTGATGGAAGAGCACTAGAAGCAGCTTGCTTACATTTATATTATTCCTTGTTTAAGATTGTGATAAAAAGTTAATTGGTGTATGTAAAATGCTTAATTAAGTACAATGCCTGGATTTATCATTTACCAATAGCTACAATTATAAGAATTGATTGCAAAAATGTTGAAAAAATAGAATACATATAGAATATTTTCAGAAATAGGGAACTTAAAGAACTTTGGGAAATTTCATCTGTCCAAATGTGTGTAGAGCTAAGGCCCTTATTATGGATTGGGTGGCTGTATACATGAGGTATCAGTATCAGAGTGCAAACTTTATTTATTAATTTATTTATTTTAGTTGTTGAAGGACCTTTATTTTATTCATTTATTTATGTGTGGTGCCTAGGATTGAGCCCAGTGGCTCACCCATGCAAGGCAAGCACTCTACTATTGATCCACAAACCCAGCCCACAAACTTAATGCTTTAACATGGTCAAAGTTCCTAATCATTTACCTGATGTCTTCAATCTGTTGTAATTTAGAAAAAGGTTTCTTCAGTTTTGAAATTCTACAAAATTATCATTTTTTACACTCAATTTTCTTCAATACACCTTGTGAACTCTTAGAAAGTTTTTCTTCTCTAAGCTCTGAAATTCACATCTAATTTTTCTCCAGTTGGATATCCATGTATTGCAACCCTTTCATTGCATAAATGTAAATGTTAAAACTTTAGTTTCAGAGGTAATAGTGACATCTAATTTCATTGAGTGCTAGCTAAAGGTCTCCTTGATTTTCCTTAGGTTTCTACCAGGAATGAAACAGAGAAAGTACCCTTGCATGAATTCCACATGTTGAAGGATAAATGTGATATGCTGAGTCTGGAAATGAACCAAATGAAATGTCAGCATGAGGAAGACAAAAAGAAATATCTTGATGTTTCAAGAGCAGAGTGTCATGACCTTCATAGGAAAATCAAATTAATGGAGGAAACATTTAGGAAAACAACATTGCAATATAATAAACAGATTAATTCTCTGAAAACTGAAATTACAAAGCTAAATATTAACCTGAAAAATAAAGAACAAAACACTGAAAGACAGGAAACAGAAGCCAAATCATACCCTGCCAGTCAGGCTGTTGCTCCACACCCTTGTGATGAAAGTCAGACATCACAAAGAGAACAAGAACTTCTTTCCCAGAGAGCAAGAGATGGGTGCCCTGATTTAGAGGACAAGGGGAATTTAAAAATATCAAAAAGAAATGTTAGGAGGCTGATTCAGTCCCCAAAGTTTTCCAAGCCTGGAATAAAATTCAGAGTCCAAGAAAAAGGCTTCTATATTCAAACAAGGCGTGATCTTAGAAAAGTGACTGTGGTATTGAACCGGGTACAAAGAGACCTAAAACAAAATCAGTGCCAAATGAATGAAATGAAGCACACGTATCAAAATGAACAGAGTCAAAACTACAAAGAACTGGAACCTATAGATGAGAGATTATCTCAAATGGAAAGTGAAATTATATTTCTAAGACAGGAGTTCCATGACTTTTGCAACAAAGTTGGTGATAAAGAAGCCTTGCTCCTTTCTACCCAAGAGCAACCGGATACCACAAAACTAATTCAGGATGAGGATGAAAACTCCAGTCACAAGTCACAAAACAGACGTATGGAGTTAATGACTAGAAATTGTCACTTAAAAGAAAAATCAGATGAATATAAAAAGAACTCTGAGAGAAAAGTAAGTATTAAGCAAAATATATGGATTGTGTTTGAAGGAGAATTCAGTGAAATTTGATGATGGCAAACCTGACTTCCAACACAATGAAATGATTCATGTTTGAAGTAATAAATCTGCCAATGATGGTTACACATTGTATACATGTTTTAAAGTAACACACCCTATCTGATGAATAGTAAAATGTGGGCCAATTAAAAGCAAAAAGTTTCACCTTATGTGAAACTGATTTTAACATTTAAAAATGGAAAAAACATTTAAAGCTTTAGAACTGCAGATGCTTTATTTTGAGTAAAGACATTGTGTATTTACCAGGAATTATTTCTTTACATAGAGATAAAATTTCAAGAGGATAAGTCATAGATTTTTAGTAGAGATATGCTGATATTAATAATACAGAATAACCATCGCTGAAACAATATCTGTTTTTGCTGTTGGGGATGGAATCCATGGTCTTGTGCAATCTATACCCATATTCTAACACCAGGCCTACACTCCAGCCCTCAATACTAACTTGAAAGTCTTCATATTGCCATACTTTCTAAGACCATGATGAAACAGATAAATGGAAATACTCATATCTAGATTAAATTAACTGGGTTACTTTAATAATCCATTCCAAGTTTCCAAGCTGAAGTGAAATGTAGATGATGTAGTTTTTAATAGACTTCCTTCACTGCATTTTATACATTTCTAACTGGTAATTTGATTTTATTCACATAAGTTTGACTTAATTCTGAAAATAACTGGCTCATTTTTTTGTTCTCATCTCCTTCCAACACTATAAAAGAATCTACTATCATTAATATAATTTGGGACAAATGCAATGCATTGCAGCTAAACTGATGTGGATTTAATTTTCCTGCTGACTCTGAAATTTATTGCCTATCTTCACAGATAACTTGCTAATACTTTTCATTTCAAGGTTCAATTGCTATCATGTAACAGATAGGAACTATTCTAGTACAAAGATAATTGCAGCTCCCTGATTCATTAATTTGGCATTGAATTCCCATTTTCAACAAACTAATTTAAATTCCCATTTAAACAAGTAGATTTTTGTACAGTAAGAATGGGGTGAGGAGGGGAGAGAGTTGAAGGAGTTGAAGGAGTGAAGAAGGTAAAGGTCAGGTTGAGTGGGACCCCACTATTTTAGGAGGTGGGAATCTATTGAATTCACACAGAGGATTGAATATGGTTAGAGCTCAGTTTTTTAGTTGAGCCTCTGTTTAAAAAGGGATGATTTTCTGTACAGTTTTCACTACTCCTAGCAGACGTGCATAACCATTTCTGTTTGAGAATTCGGCAGGTTGTAATGCATTTCATCAAATGTGAAGTGGATACAGGCTGAATCTATTGTCTAAGGGATATGATAGTAACTAGGCAGGAAGAAAGCACTTTCCATGTCCTTGTTAGAATTCAGAAATAAACAGAATTAACACATGAGGAAAAGAAGATGAATTAATGATAATATTTCAGCTTTAAACATTATTAACAAAAAGTGAAGTTATTTACAAAATCTTTAACAGACATATCTCCTTAGGTAGTTGTGAGACAACTTCCACAAGAACTGGCTGGTAACCTGACAGAGCAACCTATGTCAGAGGCTTCACTAGAACATTCATCAAGTAAACACCTTGAAGTAGAATATAAGGCACAGGTTTTGAAGAAGAAACTAGATCAAATCAATTGTAAAGTATGTATTGATTGTATTTGTCAACCATTGATCTGCACCTGTTTCAATTATGTTAAATGTTTAAGGATAAAAACGTCAGTGGACAGTGTTATTTGTATTTTTATTATAATTAATTTTATTACACTTTATAGTGCATTTTTTATAAATTCTGAGTTTTATTTTTATATTTTTTGTAATATCATGCATGTTTTCTCACTTGCAAAACAGTGACTTGGAAGAATAAGGCAGGAAGATCACAAGTTTAAGACCAGTCTCAGAAACTTAGTAAGGCCCTAAGCAACTTAGCAAGTCCCTGTCTCAAAAAAAAGTGAAGACATAGCTTAGTGGTTAAGCACTCCTGGGTTCAATCAGTGGTTTATTAAAAAAAAAAACTACTCAACTACCCTCAAAATGCTGAGAATTATACATCAATCCTCACATGTGTTGATTTTTTTTTCTGTTGACTAGGATTTTTTTAGTGCTACCTCCATTGCCATGGTGTACCATGCAGATTAAATCATTTCTATGATTGGATACAGAATCTATGTGTAATTATTAAATGAATTTCTAGAAAACTTGCACAGAAAGGCTATTATGCTTTTCTCAAATTTCAGGTTAATTTTTAAATAATGGGAAAACTCAGTGTTTTTTTTTTAATTCAAACAGATTATAAAGGCATACAAATGTTTCCATCATGTCTGGTACCTCTATCCAAAACAGAGAGTGTAGATCTTTGAAAAGGCAAACTTACTGGGATTTGTTGGACAAATTTGTGCTCAAATATTCTCAAGATGCTTCTTTTATTATGAAACACTATGGTTTTATTCATGCAGGTCGATAATATCAATAAAAAACTAGAAGATACAGCTTCAAAATATTCACATTTGGATGAAAAATTTGAAGTTTCTTTGGAAAGCCTACAATATAAATGTGAAAAAATACAAAAGAATCAAAAGAAGTTGGAAGAAGATGTAGCGAACCTCAAAATTTATGTGCAGGACAATAAAATAAAAAATAGTCAAGGAGAGCCTCATAGATGGGAGATGGAACAAAGAACAAGAGAAATTTTAGAGGAAAACCAAAAACAAGCATCTCCATTTTCAGAGGTTATTTTATTTATCTGTAATGTGTTTTAATTAATTTCACTGAAAATTTTATTTTGGAAATTTCCATTTTATGTGGGTCATCTACATTCCTTGAGAAAACTTCTTTTATACATTTTTCAGAGTAAGATGGCATTTTTAAATATCTAATTTTCCCATCATTGTAAAAACTGACTTCATCTTTCAGAAAAAATGACTTTATCAGAGAACCATTGAATATTTAAGGGTAGTTGTATTAATAAGAAAATTAGCAGGAAACAAAAAAAATGTGAAGTCAGAGTGTACCATTCTCCTGATTTTTTTCAATTATTAAATGATTTATACTTTTTTATTTTTCACATTACTGATGCTAACATGAGAATAATTCGTGGCTGAGGTTCTACTTCAGTGGCAATTTGTGTAGCCTTTGCAAGGCCCTGGGTTCCAAACCCAAAGAATAGAAAAAAAAAGCAATTGACATTGATGATAAAACTCCACCATCTTTTGTCCATATGTTTAAAATTGCTCTCTGAGTTATTGATTCTAAATTAAAGTAACAAAATATACAAATAATTATTTTGATAATAATTATTTTTAAAAACATGTCATTTACACCTGGAGTACCTAGCACATGTGAGGCACAGGGTTCAATCCTCAGCACCATATAAAATTACAATAAAGATATTGTGTTCATCTACTATAAAAATATTTCTTAAATATGTTCTTTCAATTTTCTTTAGACATTTGATAGAGCTTCAAATGAAAATAATAAGGTTTCATTAATGAAGTTGATGCAATTCAGAATTGAAACGCTAGAATCTCAAGTGTCTGAAATTAAAAATGAAATTTCTGATAAAACACCAAGGTAAGAATATAATGAACTCTGTGTAGAAGAACACAAAATCCAGAAGTATGTCCACATGTACACCAACAGAAAATAGCTTAATCTCCTTAATTTGTCTCCAATGCATAACTTTAGTGAGAAAGGAAAATGAGATTAGTAGGATGCAAAATCTAATCAGACAATACAATTTTCAGAAGCAATTTTATTAAATGAACTTACTTTTGAAATATTGGTCAAGGAAGTTTATATCCCTCACACTTTTTTGTGTCTGTATGGCTTTCTCTCCTATTTTCTATTTCTACCAGACTTTCACCTCAGCACTTTTGAAGCTTTATAATTCCGACAGTTACATTGTGACCAAGTTACTTACAGGCCTTTCTTTACATAGAATAGTAAAAAATTTAATTATTGATTGAAAGTGTTCAACTTAAACCCTAAGTATACTGGATTGCTAGTTCTACTGTCTTAGCACATTCTGATACTCGGTAAATTAACCATTTTTTATTGTGACACTTGATTTTACCCCAGATGTTACCTAGAGACAAAATGACCTTTGCAGTGTTTCCTCTCTACATAAAGTCTACTTTTGATACAGGGAGAGAATACCACAGGGCTCAAAGGAAGTTTACTTTGCAATGTGGTTAAAAATAATTCCATGGTCAGTGTTGGGGGGCAATTAACATGAGAATTGACAGGTCCCACCTCTGATATCTCAGTAACAAAATTATGAGCTGATTGCCTTGAATTCTTAATCATCAACTCAGCTATCTTGTTTTGCCCCTGTGGTTGTTGCTGTGAAATATTTCTCAGTGCTCAATGCTTGATTTCTCCAGGTGATAGTTAGAATATGTAGATGGTGAGAGCAAATGCTTGAAAATCTCTTTAAGGGATGGTTTTTAAATTCTTCAGTTGGTCTAATAATACAAGTATTTCTAGTTTAGCTTCACTCTTATTTTCGAGTTGTATATGTTTAAGGAGTACATGATGCTTTAATACAATTTAGCAGAGTGAAATGTCTTTGTAGTCAAATAAACTAAGGTATCCATCATCTCACATGGTTACTGTTTAAATACCAGTATTTCTAATGGTGTCCTCAAGAAACCCTGAAGGAGAGCCTTTCAAGAAGGCAGAAGTGTTACCCTTTAAGTCACACATCTCTGCCTGCCATTACTCTCCACATGTATTGTTTGAATTTCTTGTTAGGAGGCCCCAAGAAATATGGATATATCTTCAGAACTCTTTAAAACCTATAATTATATGTCCTACTTTATTTTGATGGATTTTCAATGTTAAGATTCTTTTCACTGAGAAATTCTATTTATTCCTATGGCATTTTTTTAATGCAAGTGGTTTTAGAGGGGAAAAAAAAAAGAAATACCAAGAATTTGCCTTTTGAAATCCTCACAGAATCAGTAGGAGGCTTCCAGAGTTTAGTACCAGATTCCCAGTGAGAACACGGAGAGGTTGTATACCCTGTGTTCACTGTGGGAGGCCAGTCCCAGGGTGTCCTTGTGTCAGACTTAAAAGGGACAACTGGGTACACAACAGAAGTTTTAACCTGGGAGGAAACATAGCAGGTGCTACTTCCAACCCACAGCCTTCATGTCAAACCCTTGAGGACTATCTGGCTGAGGTGAGTTATGCTTTGTTTATCTTTTGGGTTTCAGATTTCTGATTTGTCTTGTTTTGACTTTGTTGAAATACTGAGTTGTTTAGTTGACTTATGAATATTAACTGAAGGTCATGATAATCTATAACTATAATGAATTACAAACAGATTTTCAATTTTTGTAAAGTATCTGGAGGTCATATTTTTAAAAGACACTTGTTAACTTTATTCAAGTTAAATGATATTTTTAACTGTCCTTTAACTTAAAGTAGATTTTTTGATTAAATTGAATATTTGAAATGAATAAACCTTGGTTTAGAGCTCTGAAGGAGTTTTCATGATCTTCTTAACTCACAGAAAAATAGTGCATGAAGGTCTATGTTAAATCAAGCCTCAATTTGATGTTTTCTTTTGCCTTTGCATTCTAGTGAAATCAAGAGAAGAGCAAATCTAAGATTTATAAAAATCCATGTAGTAAAAGGTACTGAAATGGGGAACAAATTACTTAACTTTTAGTACGTAATTTTAAGATCCTAGATAGCTGATATTTTTTTGTCCATCAGCTTGTTGGCTTACATGAATATTTTTCTGAAAAAAAAAAAAAACCTGAAAGGCCCAGGATTGAAGTCTCTCTCAACCATGAAATTGGAACATTATGCACCAAAAAAAATTGTGAAATATTTCTGTAAATTGTTAAAGATGATATAAATACAAGATGTCTCATTCGTTCATACCAGAAAATATCAGGCAGTGTATCATTTAATAAGACATTGATGAATGAATGTTTAAATGGAGACACAATGCAAAGGAATATTTTTGGGGGAGGGGAATATTTTCCATTAATTTTTCTGGGAGAAAGACATGTTGATTTTTTAGTGCTTATAAATAGGTTGAAGAATACTTGAAAGTTACTCTAGTACTTCCTCTAGATATCCTTGCAGAGCATTAGTTTGCCAATGCCGGCAGACTTTAACAGGAGTAAAAAAGCACTGTTCTATCAAGATGCAAAGTCAGGTCTCTGTCATCCCTGCAGAATGCCTTCAATGGGGAAGGGAGGAGAGGAAAAGGAAAGATACTGAGGAAGAAGGTTGATCAAATTATTTTATCTGCATGGTTTACTATGTCATTATACATTCCACTAATATCTATGACTATAATTCACCCAAAGTTACTATTCAAGTCATTTCATTTTGAAAATGAGAAGACAAGCCTGAGAACCATGTCAGTCCAATTACTTACCTTCACATTTAAACTATATAAGGCTTTGGACATCACAGTATTTTTACCACTTCAAAGTACTTAGTATGTTCAGTATTCTCTTACTTTTTGAACCTTGTTTGAGGAATCAGTAAGAGAATAGAATGTTTTTATGAAGAACAGTCTAGATGGGGTACAGTTTGAAGCTTTTCCACATGTTTGTAAACACATAAGTGTAATTAGCAAAATGTTTCAAAAACTTTGGTCCCAAATCCAGGGAAGAAATCAGTTACAGTTAAACAGCTACATATTGTTTACAAATCTGGAAAGTCACAAATCAAAGAAACATAAGTTTAAACTGGCTCTAAGTAATATTTATACTGCTTGTGCGTGTGTGTGTGTGAGTGTGTGTGTGTGTGTGTGTGTGTGTGTGTGTGTGTGTGTTTATAGTGATTGAACTCAGGGATGCTCTACCCCACCCCCAGCAACATCCCTACTCCTTTATAATTTTTGTTTTGTGGCTGGCCTCAAACTTGCCATCCTCCTGCTTCAGCCTCCTGGGTCACTGGGAATTACAGGCATGTGCCATATAGCACGTGGCATTATTCTGTCTCTCAATAGAATTTTCTGGAATCTTTGTGTACCATGTTAATAAAAGATGTTTAGTCATATTCCACATAACAATATTTTGAAACTTTGACCAGATTTTCACATGAGGCTATGATAATACTTCTTTCTTCACATATGTATTTAATTTAATGGGCTGAAAATTTGATAGCATTGAGAAGATGTTAAAAGTTTAATTTTCTGAAAGTATATAATGGAAAATTTATTTTAAGAAAAATGACATTGAAGTGAAAAATTTGATAAGAAGTTTCTAAAGAGCAGAGATTTGCTAAGAATCACACTCTATTGCCATCTAAAAATAGGAGTCGAATTGTTGCCCTTTAGTTAGCTAAAGCAGCACCATCTGAAATGACTTACATTTAATAGACCAGTGTGGACTCGGAAGTTTAACAGCATTGTACATACATATTCTCTATATAAACTTAAAATAAGTGGACTTTTATTTTGTTTGTGTGATTATTTTAAGCCATCTACAACTTAGTTCTAGTCCCTTAAAGTTCTTTTGAAAAAGCTACATTTTCTAAGTAATGTATCACATTCATGATAATCTCTGTTTAAACTAAGCAATGTAAATAATAATTGCCTTATTTCAGATGAATGAGAAGTTGGCCAGAGGCCTTATCTAGAAAAGCTAATGCAGGTATGTTGCCAAACTATGGTTGAATTTGGATTTATTAGTGGATTTCTGAAAAACAAAATACACAGCAGATGGCATGGCTTTCCTTGGATTGGTGAATAAATTTCTATGTGAATTCAATTGTTTTTCTTAAAAACAAACATCAAATGAAAATTTTGGAAGAAAAATACCAATAAAGAATAAACTCATTTATCATTTACTCACATTCATGGCCTGTAAGGCTCAGACTCTCTGTACATACCTTTTTCTGGATTGACTTTCTTTTTCACTTCTGCCACCACTATGAAAACAAAGACATCACACACTTCTATCTGGTTGTGGCCAAAACCCAGACTCATCTAGGAACACTTTGGTCAAGCATTTCAAATGCCCTGACATTGACTTTGTCATTTGTTTTGCTCTCAAGAAAAGTTCCAGCTTCCCTAGAAAGGAATTCAGATATCCAAACCAATTGAATGCTCATCAGGTCCTTCAGCTTATCTCTTGCACACACCCTACTCTGCCCCTCTGCTCTAGCTTCAAGTCATGCTGTGATACTTGTATTCCTCACCTCTCACTCTTTGCAGGCACCTCTTCTCTCTCTCTGTCATACTTCCTTTTTATCCTTAAGGTGTCACCTCAACCCAAAACCTATACTATTGACCTAAAATGGGGACAGAAGTCACTTCTGTGTTCCAATAGTATACCCTTGTTTTATACTTCTCATAGCACCCACCACTCTAAGGAAGTATCCTGTCCTTGTGTTTTTAAACTTGGGGGCCTGATTGGTGAGGGTCTGATTGGTGACAAGATGAAGATGATGATGGCTTTCATCATCTTCATCTTGTCACTCAGAGCTTGCCAAATACTTTAACATAAGGCTGTTGAATTCCTGAATGCAGGGTGGAAAACCTGAAGTTCTGATCCTCAGCCACATTGATAATTCAGTGTGCAACTCTGGGCAAATTATATTTCAGAGTTACCTTGTAGTCATGCACACATGGTTTTCACTATATTAACATGGAAAAGTTATTAAGTTTTTGTTTAGTTAACTATGAAGTGTTTGAGATGAAGAATATAATTATTTTTCTTTCTAATTGCTACAGAATTTGTTCTTGACCCACTAGAACTTCTGCCTTAAGATCTACTGATAAGCCAAGAAAAGATCTACTTTGGGAAGCATCACAAGAATACACAGAAGTTTTAAAGGGAAAATATTTGATATTAATGATAGCATCATATCTGTCAGACCATTTGCATTTTAATTGTTTCCCACTAAATGTGTGATGTGCAAAATTTATTGAAGGAAAATATGTTTGTCACATAGATATGTGAGGGAATTCATACAATATTTGAAATTTCTTTGCATGTATCACTAAATTCAAAGTACAAGTGTGAACTAGTATCTCAGATATTAATGTCATCAAACTGTCTAAATGCCAGATATTTAAAAGGCACCTAAACAATCAAGGGATCAATATTACCTCCATGTATCCAAATATAATATTAATGATGAATTATTTGTATGATACAAATTGTATCACCACATATGGACCTAGAGATTTAGACAGACAGCATTTTGGTGGGCCAGTACTACTTTAAAGTATTACAATTATTATACTGTCATCAAACGTACATACTTTTAATGGTTTATGCATTAACTTATATCCCTTTCCTAGTGAGAAACAAAATGCGCTAAGGCTTTTCACATTTTCTCTTTGTTCATTTATACAATTTTGATGTTTTGTAAATACTCTTAATATTCAAGAAAAGTTCCAGGCTCTAGTATAAGAAACATTTCCACCCTGAACCATTTGGAATTAAATTGCTGACATACACCACCATTCATGATTACTTTAGTATTTCCTACAATCCAGAATATGCTACAAAAACACAATACAGCTTTCGTAAATGATACATTAATACTAATACATTCTATTATAATATATTCTACCATCATCAGATTCTTTCCAGTTTTGCTACTTTCCTAATAATGTGCTTCATAACAACAGTATACCATTCAGATTCATGAAATGTACCCAATTGTCGCATTTTGTTGACTCCTTCAGGTCAAACATTCCTCAGTCTCTTCCTTGACCTTCATGATTGTGAATCTGATAAGGAAGAATGCTCATATAATGTGCCTCAGATATACTCTTCTGTATTTTTATGTCTGGAACCAGATTACATGTTATTTGGCAAGAGTACTGCAGAAATGCTTCTGTGACTTTCTCTTTGAAGCCCATTACTGACGATGTTAGCATTGATCACTAAAGGTGGTGCCTTTGGGGTTTCTGTTCTGTAATGTTGCCTTTACTCTTTGTAGTTATTTAGCATTTTATATGAAGATAATTTGAGACTGTTACATATATCCCTATGCCTCATCCAACTTTCCCTTTATTCAATTAATAGTATCTATATAGATCTATGGCTTATTTTATTGAGTGTAATGTTACTTATTGATTTTAAAATTTTATGTTTCTCTTAGAAATATTCTATTTTGATAATTTCAAACTTCTTAGATGTTTTGTAATGTTAGTACAAAGAATTCTTAGAAAACATTCCCAAAATGTTAACATTTTACTAGCTTTGCTTTAACCCGTGTCCTCTTGTCTTTCTAGATAAATATAAGTATATAACAAAGATAATTTTCTCTCAACCATTTGTGAGTTGGATACATGATACCTCTTTATGACAAAATGCTTGTATTTCCTAAAAACAAAATTACCTTATGTAACTATAGCATAAAGACCAAAATCAAAAACATCAAATTGTGTTAACTGCTAATATGTAATCTACAAAACTTATTCATAATTTGCTAATTATTTCAACAATGCCCTTTATAACCAAAATAAAACCTAGCTTGGGGCTGTTTTTAAATCCATAATTCATTGTGTCCAGTGGTCCTGTTTCTTTAGTCTCCTCTAGTCTGGGACAGTTCCTGAGTCTTGCTGTGCTTCTAACTTGTTGCTGACATTTAAGTTGTTGAATGGTACATGTCAGTTTTGTAGCTTTGTCTTCAGTTTGGGATCAGGTGATGTTGCCTCATGACTGGGTGCAGGATGTGCCATTGGCAGGAAAGTCATGTATATGATACTGAGTTCTTCCAATGCAGTAGATTTCAGCTGCCCTGACAGACACTCCTGGCTTGACATGGAGGAAGTCCACAGACTAAGAACTGGGTGAACAGCCTCTAGGAAGGGCAGGCTTTCCCTAAGACCTAGAGTTAACCTCCAGCCAAGAGTGAGCAAAACTGGGGGCCTCAGGCACTCAGATATGAAGTGTATATTATTACTTGATTCCATGCCTGGCTGCTACTGACTTTGATTCTCTTGATAAGCGGTATCTGCCAGGGGATAGTGGTAGAGTGCTCAGTGGGAGAGTGCTCACTTAGCATTAATGAAGCCTGGGGTTCAACCCCAGCACTGCAAAACAAAAACAGACACACTATTGACAAAAACAGGCTATTAGTTGTATTTTTGTTCTGGGTACTAATTCAATGATCCTTCAATGATCCAAGGTGCCCCGGATACAATTCCTCTTCAGTGGTACACTGTTGGCATGTCATTGACCTTTTCATAGAAAATATATTTTACTGTGCACTACACCATTTTTATAGAGGGATTTCCTATGAAATTCACAATATTTGTTTATAAATTAAGATCATTTTCTAAATTTATCCCCACTTGGTAGATATCACATTCAACACTTCAATATGAGAAAAATCTAAAATGTCCTAGAATTACAGGACACCTACTTATCAAATGCTGTCCTTAAAACTATTATTCTTTCAATAGGTCAAACTATTATTTGACCCTTATTTTTAAGAAAGAAGTTGTTATTTACATATAAAAATTTCATATATAAAAAGGTTTCATACATGTGTTTTGATACAATCACATTTTTAATTAACTTTTTATTTATGACAGTAGAATGCATTACAATTCTTATTACACATATACAGCACAACTTTTCATATCTCTGGCTGTATACATAGTATATTCACACCAATTCGTGTCTTTATACATGTACTTTGGTAATAATGTCCATCACATTCCACCATCATTTCTAACCCCATGCCTCCTTCCTTCCTTTCCTACTCCTCTGCCCTATCTAGAGTTCGTCTATTCCTCCCATGCTACTTCTCCATACCCTACTATGAATCAGCCTCCTTATATCAGGGAAAACATTCATTCAGCACTTGATTTTTTGAGATTGGCTAACTTCACTTACATTAACTTCTCTAACTCCATCCATTTACCTGCAAATGCCATGGCTTTATTCTCTTTTATTGTTGAGTAATATTCCAAACTGTATCTTCACCAATGTGAAGAGAGCTGGTAAGAGAATCAAAACAGACCCCTGCTTTGCTTGCTTCAACCTCATCTGCTGTTTTCTCTTCCTCTTTTCCTTTTTCCTTCCTCCACTGTTTAGCTATCTCCTTGCTGCCCAACCAACCTTGAAAAACAGCAAAGATTAAAAACAATTTAAAAAGCTCTTGAAAGCAGTGTTCTGACAGTTGTCAGAAGGGATAGAATTTTTTTTAAGGTCCATCCCAAGCAAGAAGCATGAAAGTGAGGACAATCTCCAATCAACTTGCCTGGAAGTTAGGCAGAATTTAAAGATGAAGATTACCTCAAGCTGGGCTAGACTCACAAGTACAATACACCTCTCCTTCTCTTGCACCCTAAAACTCCTATCCTGCTTTGTGAGAGGAGTTACTTGATCTTCAAGTTTTTCCTGATGTACACCAGCTAAATAAGTTTTTTTTTTAAAAAAAAGAGAATTTTTAATAATTATTTTTAGTTTTCAGCAGACACAACATCTTTGTTTGTATATGGTGCTGAGGATGGAACCCAGGCCCCATGCATGCCAGGCGAGTGCACTACCGCTTAAGCCACATCCCCAGCCCCTAAGTAAGATTTTAACTTTCATTTGACTTGCACTGCCTTTCCTTGATGGTATCCATATGGAAAAGGACATCATAATTCAGTGTGAGGTGCCAGACACCGGTGGGGGCAGCATGTTGTGGGGCATCAGAGCTTGAGTTGAGTATTCAAGGCATCCTTGCAGAATCTAGAGTTAGGGATCTTATTTGTGATTTAGAAATCTGGAGACTACAAAAGTAAGAGATTTTATATGTTGTTTTGATGCCTCTCCTAGCATCTAAACAGTGCCTGGCACCTAAGAGACTCAGATGATGCTAAGTGTTATGTGATAAATGAATTAATGAATAAATAAATCACCTGAAAGATGGTTGAGAGCATAATCATACAAGGACATCATTCATTCTATCATAGATGATATATTTAAATAGTGAAAGCTTTTTCGTTTTATAAGGCCAGAAGTTATTGCACATGATGAGAGAGCTCTGCTGTTCCATTAATGTTAACCCTCATTATACAAATCCTATTCTAAAAAAATACTTAGCACCACAACAATAAGACAAAATCCATGACAAGACACATTCCAGACACCTTGAGTGTTAAATGGGAACCTGGTAATAATTATTCTATTTATAAAAAATACATAACATGGAAAATATAAGCAGTGGGGAAAGACTTCCTCTTTTAAGCAGTATTGTATTCTTTAATGTTTTAGTTGACAACATAATATTTATCTAAAATATTTTAAAATGTAAAACAATAATACAATGATTCTTTGACATTGAATATTATTATTTTCATGATCCAGCTTTATTTAAAAGTGTTCACTAAAATATTAAATGATGATAACCCTATTCATCTTCTAATTGTATAATTTAAATTAGTTCACATTATATATTGAATCATTCAATTTAAACCTATAGGCAAATAGAGATTAGCATATGTTTTGATGATGGATGACAGGTCATACACATATATTTGTATGTGTATATTATATTCCTCACTTCATCTTCCTCCCACAGCAGTCTGGTTTCGATCTGTACCACCCCACTGAAACTGCCTTCACCCAGAGACTGTCTTCTTGGTCAGTAAATCACAGGGGTAATTTTGGTTCTTAACTTATTTGAAAGATAAAAGTATTTGGCACTATTCTGACTTCCTTAAACTCTCTACCCTCTTGATGTACTTTTTTTTAAAAAAAATTTGTTTTAATTAGTTATACATGACAATAGAATGCACTTATATACTTTGCTATATCATACATAGATGGGATATAATTTCTTATTTTTCTCAGTATGCATATTGTAGAATCACATTGGTCATTTGTTCCTTTGGTATTTGTTCCTTTGGGATTGGCTGACTTCACTTGATGTACTTTTAACATAGACTTCATGCTCCTTTCTTTCCATATGGCTTCCTAATTATTTGGCCCTAACTTCTCAATCTCTTTTTCCTTTTCTCCATTTCCACAATTGTTAAGTTTTACTTCTCCAGCTGCGCAAATAAGAACACCAGGGAAAATCTTTGACCCTCACTTCCTTTCTGCCCTCTTGTCCATCCTGCTCTAAGTGGGATCACTATACTAGACTTTAAACTATACTACAGAGCAATAGTAACAAAAACAGCATTGTATTGGCAGCAAAACAGACTGGTAGACCAAGATACAGAATAGAGGACACAGAGACTAACCCACAAAATTACAATTATCTTACATTAGACAAAGATGCCAAAAACATGCATTGGAAAAAGAAAGCATCGTCAACAAATGGTGCTATGAAAGCTGGAAGTCCATATGCAACAAAATGAAATTAAACCATATCTCTCCCCATGCACAAAACTTAACTCAAAATGGATCAAGGACATAGCAATTAAACCAGAGACTCTGCGTCTAAATAAGAAAAAGTAGGCCTTAATCTTCATCATGTGAGATTAGGCCCCAACTTCCTTAATAAGACTCCTATAGTGCAAGAATTAAAACCAAGAATCAATAAATGGGATGGAATCAAACTAAAAAGTTTCTTCTCAGGAAAAGAAACTTCCTGGGAGCAAATCTTTACCCCTCACACATCAGATAGAGCACAAATCTCTAGGGTATATATTGAATAAAAAAAGCTAAGCACCAAAAATAATAATAAATAAATAACCCAATCAACAAATAGGCCAAGGACTTGAACAGACACTTCACAGAAAAGGATATACAATCAATCAACAAATATATGAAAAAGGCTCACCATCTCTAGCAATCAGAGAAATGCAAATCAAAATCACTCCAAGATATCATCTCACTCCAGTCAGAATGGCAGCTATTATGAAGACAACAGTAAATGTTGGCAAGGATGTGGGGGGGAAAGTACACTCATACATTGCTGCAAATTGGTGCAGCCAATTGGAAAGTAGTATGGATATTCCTTGGAAATATGGGAATGGAACCACCATTTGACCCAACTATCCCTCTCCTTTGACTTTACCAAAGGATTTAAAAACAGCATACTACAGGGACACATCCACATCAATGTTTATAGCAGCACAATTCACAATAGCTAAAATGTGGATCCAACCTAGATGCCCTTCAGTAGATGAATGGATAAAAAAAATGTTGCATATATACACAATGGAATATTACTCAGCAATAAAAAAAATCATTTGCAGGTAAATGGATGGCGTTGGAGAAGATAATGCTAAGTGAAGTTAGCCAACCCAAAAAAAAAAATGTTGATTGTTTTCTCTGATATAAGGAGGCTGACTCATGGTGGGGGTAGGGAGAGGGAACATGGGAGGAATAGATGAATTCTAGATAAGGAAAAGAGGTGGGAGGGAAAGGGAGGAGGCAGGGAATTAGCAAGAATGGTGGAATGTGATGGACATCATTATCCAAAGTTCATGTATAAAGACACAAATTGGGTCTCAACCTACTTTATATACAGAAATACCAAAAATTGTGGTATATATGTGTAACAAGAATTGTAATGCAAAAAAGTATATGTATAAAAACATGAGTTGGCATGAACATACTTTATATATAAATATATGAAAAATTGTGTTTTATCTGTGTAATAAAATTGTAATGCATTCCGCTGTCGTGTATTTAAAAAAATAAAATCAATAAGAAAAAAGAAAACAATGATCCTACTAAGAAAAAAAAAGTGATACACACACACACACACACACACACACACACAAAATGGAGATTCATTCAGCCATAAAGAAAAACAAAAAGTATGTCATTTGCAAGAAAATGGGTAGGTTGAGACTATTATGTTAAAGGAAATAAGCCAAACTCAGTACTTCAAGTTTTCTTTCAAATGTGGAAGCTATTGAAGCAAAAGAAAAAGAAAAGCAGGGGCAGGGTGTTGTGCAGGAATATCGTGAGAATCAAAGGAAGATCAATAGAGTCAAAAGAAAGGGAGCAGGGAAGGAAGGTGAGGAGGGAAAAGAGAAATACTGGGGAATGCTAATGTTCAAATTATACTGTATGCATGCACAATTACATAACAAATCCCATCACTATAATGCACCAATAACAAATGTGGGAAAAACACACACACACACACACACACACACACACACACACACGCACGCACAATGCAAACAAATATCAAAGTTGCATTTGATGACCAAGGTGAGAGTAAATGGAGTTATTTTGTGAAATAAATATCACAGTCTATTAAGATGTAACAGAAATAACATGGCAAGGGATTAATCTGATACAGGATTATGATCTGGAACATAAAAGTTTGGAATTACATTGCAATATGTAATGGTACTTCAAAGGCATTTTTTTAGGAAGCTGAGATAGTTTCATTGGTAAAAATCACACTTAAAGAAAAATATATCAGAATTCCATGCAAACATTTCCAGAAAATTATAGAGATCTGAAAAACTTTCAAATCTGAAATCATAATTATCATGTTTATCAAAATGTCTATAAAACAATGTAAGAAATATGCAGATCAATACCCAAATGAAAATGAATGCAAAAATTCTTCATACAATTTTGGAAAGCCCATCTTAATAATGTGTACAAATAATGCACCAGAACAGCTGGGAATTTAGCCTGGAATGGAAAGTTGATTTAACATTTGAAAATCTGTCAAAGTACTTCACAATATGAAGATGTTTATGAAAAGAAACCAAGAAATAATCTCCATGAAGGCAATATAATGACAAAAATCTCATGTCAAGTCATATTTGAAACTCTTGGCATACAAAACTTGGAAACTTTTGAACCATATTGTGCCTCAAGAGAACATAACACAACATTTTGTGGTGAAGGAATAGACAATTTCCCCTTAAGCTCAGAAACAAAGCAAAGCTATCTACCCTACTTCTATCCAACATCTCTGCTGTAGGGATTAGCCAAAAACACAATAATAAAGGCAAATAAGTTTTAAAAACGACAAAACATAATTGACTCAGTAGAAAATTTTTAGCATCCTACAAAAAGTTATAAAATCTACGTGCAATTCATAATATCGAAAGATGTGTGATCCATATACATAAAATAATTTTATTCTTCTTGAGTAGCAATGAAATTCACAAACTAAAATAAGAAACACCTTTTATAATAATATACGGGGAATGAATTTATAAAACATGAATGATTTATGTAAGGAAAACCATAAAATGTTCCTCAGATAAAACAAATGCCTAAATATGTTGAATAAATGCCATATTCATGATCAAATGTCTTTTTTATCTATAAAATGCTCTACTATTAACATATTCTGTACACTTCTGAGCGTCTAGAACACTAGATATTCTCGGTAAGGACTCCAATGTGCCCCTGTGTGCCCAGCGTTGTCAGAGGACTCACCCACCCGCGGTCTGGACAAGACCTTCCTCTCAGGCTCCATGTTCCCTTTGTCCTCTTCTCCTAGAAGGCGGGGGAAGTTGAGGGCAGAGGTGGGTTTCTTTTGTTTTGTTTTATGTTATAGAGGCAGGGCCTTCAACAAGTGGGCAGGAAGTCTTCCACAGGGCAGGGGACCCTTGCAGGTGGCACATATGGCGAGTCCCTCCACCTTTTCTCTTTGGGGTAGAACCAAGACCCAGTGCCCTGGACCAGGGCTTCCTCACCTTCCGGGACCCTGAAGGCCTTGACTCGCGGTTGTGGGCCCAGCAAGGTCGCGCAGGGCCCGGATGTGCAGGCTCCACGGGCTCCAAGGGCTCCTGGGCAGCCCCTGCCACCTTCCTCACCACACGAAGTCCTTCCTGAGGGGACAGATAGGGTCTGGAGACCTAGCCGCACGCAGAGTCTGGGTCCTCACAAGCCGCTGCCATGGGGTCCTCCAGCGGGAGGGCCTCGCCTGGCGGCCAGTGGGCAAAAGCTGCCAGATGATGGGTGTCCACAAGACCTACCCCCACCCCCAACTCTCCCTCCCAGCAGAGAGGAGCACCCCAGGTGGCCCACGGAGCAGGCAGCACTGCAGTCTTTGCCACTTGGCTGCTGGAACTAGCAGACACTTCTTTCATTGCTGTGAGTCATACCTTCCTCATTCTTCAATAGACTTCAGATATCCCTTTTTTCTGCATAATATCCTAAGGATTTTATGTAGAAATCTACAAATTCTAAAGTCTGTGTGCAAATGCAAGGAATTTAGGGGAAAAGTGTGAAAAAATATGAAGAAAGAAAAAGGACTTATGCTTCCCAATATGCTGTTAGTTTATACTGATCAAAACAACCCTATTGCCATAAAGACACATAAATCAATGTAGTGGAAAACATTGAGAGTCCAGAGTAGACCCACATTTATATGGCCTATTGATTATCAAAAGAGAAAATGTTAAAGTATACTTTTGTGGAGAAAAGAATACGGGAATATACATGGGGCAGGGGGACTTGGTCCACATTGTACACACTGTAAAAATGTTAGACAACTTCAATGGGAGACTTCATGTAATGTCATAAATTATATGACTTTTAGAACATGTCATAAAGGAAAACCACATAAACTTTTAGAACAAGACAGAAAGTGTGTGGGTTAGCAATGATTTCTGAAACACAACATAAAGAGCATTAATCAGAGAAGAAATAATAAATTGTAATTTATCAAAACGAAAAAGAAAAGTAAACTGCTGTTCAAATTAGAAAAGCATGTTATATAAGAAATTTTAAAACATATAGCTCTGGGCTGGGTTTGTGGCTCAGAGGCAGAGCACTCACCTAGCACATGTGAATTGCTAGGTTTGATCTTCAGCACCACATACAAATAAACAAATAAAATAAAGGTATTATGCCCAACTATAACTAAAAATAATTTTTTAAAAAAAAACGTAGCTCATAAAGAATTTTAACCTATAGCACATAAAGAATGCATTCAATGAAATAACAAGGCAAGCAAAAAATACATGAAATGTTGAAATCATTGGTCATTTGAGGAATAAAGAATAAAATCAGAATGTCTTACAACTATCATCTTAATAGTGGTTGTTATATTTTACGTCAATATTTTATGATACTTTGACATTGGAATATTGTGTTCTTAGGAAGCAAAATTGCCCTTCACATGGTTTATGAATTCCTAGAAAAAGAAATAATTTACCTGTGATCATGCCTTTGATATGAAAACCAATCAGTCCTAAATAAATATTCCTGTCTGCCCCTCTTTATCAGATTTCTGCAGTCTGGAATATTGCCTTCCTTTTATAAACTATTCAGAACCAGGAATTGGACAATCAGAGAACAATCTATTATGGTTTGGATATGAGGATTCCTCCCCGCCACACACGCACGCGCACACCCACCCACCCACACACACACACACACACACACACAAACTCCTGTTGATGTACAAATATTTGGAGCTAAAATGATTTGATTGTGAGAGCCCTAACTTAATCAGTCCATTCTGGTCTGCATGGACCGACTAGATGATAAATATAGTCAGGTGGAGCATAACCAGAGGAAAAAAAAAAGAGGGGACTATGGTATAGAAAGAAGGGATGGGAACAAAGCAAAACAGAAACCCAGCAGGCCAAACATTACATATGGCAGCTCAGGTCAAGCATCTGTGGCATGTGTTAATAATATATGCACCTCAAAATGCTTCTGCAGCTCTGTTCCTACAGCCTTGCCAGTGGCAGCCCACATGGACTAAGACTGCTAGGACATGGTCTGCTGCATTTCTGAAAACATCAGATAAGGAAAGAGCAATTTGAAACTATCTGGGGCTCCAACCAGCAGCCCTACCAAGCAAGTGCCTCCTCCACTCCCACCAAAGCACCTGGTCTGTTGGAAATGAGTCCAGGACAAAAAGGATGCTCATGACTGTCAGGATGAAATCTCAGCGACTGTTTTGAATATTTGGTTTTTGCAGAACTGAAAGAGTTCATTGCCCCAGCATGACCTGCCCTTTGGAGAAACACTACCCTGTCTTTAAGTCAAGTACTCTGCAAGCTGGCATTGCATAGGAGGCTACCTTCTGGAAAAATCTGAAGCCACCATCATGAGGGGGACTGTGCTCCTAAATAGTCTGAAGGTAAAGCTAAAGCCCTTGTCTCTAGGAATACGTGCCTCATGAAAATGTATCCCAGGTTGAATTTGCGTTGTTCTAGGCAATTTCCCTCCTTCTATAAACTGAGTTTAGATAGGTTCCACCTTCCCAGCGCCCAATGTCAGGGAAAGGCAGATGTTGCCAATAAGGCCTTAAATGGCAGAAAAGACTCCTCTTCTTGCCTCTAAACCTCCTGAGAATTTTGTCAGTCAGTGACTATGTCCATCTTATAATTTGAATTTTGAACCAAGATCGTTCTGTCTGTAAAACCCATCACTTTTGCATTGCCAAGATCCAGTTCCAGAGTATACCATGAAATGAACAATATGGTACATAACAAGTTATGATCTCAGTCTACACAAAATGCAGAACCCACACTCTGATACCAAAAAAATATGAAAATAAATAAAAGGATATAAACATATATAAATATTAAAAATTTAAAAGTGTTATATGACATAAATGCAATATATACATGCCTTTGAAAAATATATTGAAGGAACTTTCAGTTTCTGATCTAGCTTTTAAGGGACTTGAAAGTCACTCCATCATCCAATAAGAGAAAAAAATGAACAAAATAAAAAACACCTTTCTTAGATCATCAGAGAACTATGGTCAAAGGACAAACTGATGCCCCAAATCAGCCAGATGCAGATACAGAGAATCAGGCAGAAACTCACACATAGAAGCAAAGGAGGACCATTCCAGGCTGAAAAAGCCTATACTGTGATTGCCTTGTTGTTGTAGACTTAGGAGAAATGTGAGATTTAAAAGATCCCAGGGTGCCCAGTCTTTTTTTAATTATTAATTTTTTAAATTTATATATGACATCGGGATGGATTACAATTCATATCACACATATAGAGCACAATTTTTTATATCTCTGGTTGTATACAAAGTATATTAACACCAATTCATGTCTTCATACATGTACTTTGCATAATGATGACCATCACATACCACCATCATTTCTAACCCCATGCCTCTTCCCTTCCCCTCTCACCCCTCTGTCCTATCTGGAGTTTGTCTATTCCTCCCATGTTCCCCCTCCCTACCCAACTATGAATCAGTCTCCTTATATCAGAGAAAACATTCGGCATTTTTTTTTTTAGAATTAGCTAACTTCACTTAGCATTATCTCCTCGAACTCCATCCATTTACCTGCAAATGCCACGATTTTATTCTCTTTTATTGCTGAGTAATATTTTATTGTGTATAAATACCAAATTTTTTAATTCATTCATCCATTGAGGGGCATCTTGCTTGGATCCACATTTTAGCTATTGTGAATTGTGCTGCTATAAACATTGATGTGGCTGTGTCCCTGTAATATGCTGTTTTTTTAAATATTTTTTTAGTTGTTGATAGACCATATAAAAATAAATAAATAAAATATGCTGTTTTTAAGTCTTTTGTGTGTATACTGAGTAGAGGGACATCTGGGTTAGTGATTCCATTTCCAATTTTCTAAGGAATCTCATTGCTGATTTCCATAATGACTGTACCAATTTCCAGTCCCACCAGCAGTGTATGAATGTACCTTTCCCCCCACATCCTCACCAACACTTATTGTTGTTTGTATTCATAATAGCTGCAATTCTGACTGGAGTGAAATGAAATTTTAAAGTAGTTTTGATTTGCATTTCTCTAATTGCTAGCAATGATGAACATTTTTTATATATTTGTTGATTGTGTATCATCTGAGAAATGTTTCTTCAGATCCTTGGCCCATTTATTGATTGTTTTTGGTGTTTAGCTTTTTGAGTTCTTTACATACCCTAGAGATTAGTGCTCTATCTGATGTGTGAGGGGTAAAAAATTGTTCCCAAGATGTAGGCTCTCTATTCACCTCACAAATTGTTTCTTTTGCTAAGAAGAAACTTTTTAGTTTGAGTCCATCCCATTTATTGATTCTTGGTTTTAATTCTTGCACTATAGGATTCTGTTAAGGAAGTTGGGGCATAATCCCACATGATAGAGATTAGGCCCTACTTCTTCCAATAGATGCAGAGTCTCTGGTTTTATTTCTAGGTCCTTGACCATATTGAGTTGAGTTTTGTGCATGGTGAGAGATAGGGGTTTAATTTCATTGTGTTGCATATGGATTTCCAGTTTTCCCAGAACAATTTCTTAAAGAGGCTCTTTTCTCCAATTGGCACCTTTGTCAAATATTGTACTTTTGTGGGTTAGTCTCTGTGTTCCATTGGTCTATCAGTCTGTTTTGGTGCAAATACAATGCTGTTTTGTTACTATTGTTCTGGTAGTATTGTTTGAGGTCTGGTATAGTGATAGCACCTGCTTCACTCTTCTATTCTGGATCTCTTATTTTTCCATATGAATTTCATGACTGCTTTTTTGTTTATTTTTGTGAGGAATGCCATAGGGTTTTGATTGGAATTGCATTAAACCTGTACAGTGCTTTTGGTAGTATGGTCATTTTGATAATATTAATTTGTCCTATCGAAGAGCAAGGTAGATCTTTCCATCTTTTAAGGTCTTTTTTAATTTCTTTTTTTAGGGTTCTGTAGTTTTCATTGTATAGGTCTTTCAACTCTTTCCTTGATTCCCAAGTATTTTATTTATTTTAAGGCTATTGTAAATGAGACAGTTTTCCTCATTTCTCTTCTGAGGATTTGTCACTGATATACAGAAATGCCTTTGACTTATGATGTTGATTTTATATCTTGCTACTTTACTGAATTCATTGAGTTCATTTACTAGTTTTAGAAGTTTGCTGGTGGAATTGGGGGGGGTCTTCTAGGTATAGAATCATATCATCAGCAAATAGTGCTAATTTCAGTTCTTCTTTTTCTATGTGTATCCTTTTAATCTCTTTCATCTGTCTGATTTCTCTGGCCAGTGTTTCAAGGCGTATATTAAATAGAAGTGGTGAAAGAAGGCATCCCTCTCTTGTTCCAGTTTTTCGAGGGAATACCTTCAATTTTTCTCCATTTAGAATTATATTGGCCTGTAGCTTAGCATAGGTAGCCTTTACAATGTTGAGATATGTTCCTGTTATCCCTAATTTTTCTAGGGTTTTGAACATGAAGAGGTGATGTATTTTACTGTGTCTATTGAGATGATCCTATAATTCTTATCTTTAAGTCTCTTGATGTGGTGAATTATGTTTATTGATTTCCACATGTTGAACCACACTTGCATCCCTGGGATGAAACCCACTTGATCATGGTATACTATCTCTTTGATATGTTTTTGTATTCAAATTTTATTGAGATTTTTTGCATCTATGTTCAATAGAGCTATTGGTCAGAAGTTTTCTTTTTTTGATGTATCTTTTCCTGGTTTTGGAAACAGGGTAATATTGGCTTTATAGAATGAGTTTGTAAGTGCTGCCTCTTTTTCTATTTCCTGGAGTAAATTGAAAAGCATTGGTATAGTTCTTCTTTAAAGGTCTTCTAGAACTTGGCCGTGTATCCACTGGGTCCTGGGCTTTTCTTGGTTGGTACATTTCTGGGATGGCATCTTCTATTTCCTTGCTTGAAATTGATCTGTTTAAATTGTGTGTATCATCCTGATTCAATTTGTGCAAATCATGTTTCTAGAAATTTGTCGATGCCTTCAATATTTTCTATTTCATTGTAGTACAAGTTTTTGAAATAATTTCTAATTCTCTTCTGAATTTCTGTAGTCTGTTGTGATATTTCCTTTTTCATTACATATGTTAGTAATTTGAGTTTTCTCTTTCCTTCTCTTCATAAGCATGGCTAAGGGCCTGTCAGTTTTACTTATTTTTCAAAGAACCAACTTTTTGTTCTGTCAATTTTTTCAGTTTTTTTGTTTCAATTTCATTTATTTTAGTTATGATTTTAATTATTTCCTGTCTTCTACTGCTTGTGGTGTTAATTTGTTGTTCTTTTTCTAGGGCTTTGAAATTTAATGTTAAGTCATTTATTCATTGACTTTTTTCATCTTTTAAGCTACGAATTCCATGCAGGAATGAATGATGTAGAAGGTTTAAACACTACGAACCAATCTAACTTAGTTGATGTGAATATACTGGACTCTCAAACTGTGGAATGCACATTCTTTTAATTTTCCATGGAACTTCACCAATATGGAACATATGCTAGGCTGTAAAATAATAAGTTTTAAAAAGATTACTATATAGAATATGATGATAATGGAATAATAATAGTTTTAGATGATTTTCAATTATTGGAAAGTCAAGCAGTATCTTTTTACTCACTGTGTCAACAAAGAATTCAAAACAGAAATTAGATATTATTTCTAGTGGTAATTAAACACAAAATATCAGTGTATTTGAGATTTTGTTAAATGTTTAGAGGGAAATTTGTAGCTTTAAATGCTTATATTCAAAAATAAAGATCTAATATCATATGCACTTTGTTCATATGAACTCTTAGTGTTGCTGAACAATATTGATATAATTTCTTAGTTTTGTTATTCTTATCAGAGTGCTTATTTCATATCTTCTCCTTAATCCTGTACTACCCCACACTGATGGCCACTCTGCTTATTTTATTGGTAAAACAAAAGCAATCAGGAAATCTTGACATCTGTGTTTTGACATATCAACCCACTATGAGGGCTGTGTACTGGTGTATCCTCTCACCCTCCTTTAATAATAAATTGTTCCTACTCCTATCCAAACCATCTCTTCCACTTGAGCACTGGATCCCACACCCTTGTGCTCACTCTAGGACTACATTTACCTTCCTTCCTTCTTCTCTGCATCTTCCCCAACCCCCACTTATGTATATCCTTCCTATTAAATATAACATGCAGGGGAATCTCCCAGCTTAAACCGCAGATTGTCCTCTCCCTGTTGCCCTATTTCTTGCTTCCTTTCACAGCAATAGTCCTTCAAAAAACTATTTATTTCTCAAATATCTCTGCTTTCATTATTGTCGTTGTCCCAGTTAAAGTTTTATCCTTCCCATTCTTTTGAAACTGTGCTTGTCAACATTATCAGTGCCCTTCAAGTTGCTGACTCTAGCGATCAATTGCAGTCCTATAACTTAATCTGTTAGTAGCATTGGACTATTGATAACTTCCTGCCTTTGAAGAGACATTTTTCATCTGGCTTCTGAACTACCTCACTTTGCTGTTCTTTGTGCCTTACAGCTATTTGATATTACTTTCTTTTGTTGATCTTCCCAACCCCTGTAAGTTGATGTGCTCCAGAGGTCAGTCATGGAAATTCCTCTCTGCCTGTTCCCATTCAACTAGGCAAGCTCTTCGAGTGTCATGGCTTGAAATACCATCTTTATGCTATGACTTCCAAATGTACGTGTTCATTTCTGATCTCTCCCCTAGACTTCAAACTCACGTATACAGCTACCCATTTGATAGCATCTTGGATTTCTAATGGGCATCTCAGATTCAACTTGTCTAAAACTAAATTTATCTTTCTTTTTCTTTCCTTTTCCCCAACCCCTCTGTCTTAGCAAATGAGCACTCTACCAGTTGCTTTTGGATTGTCTCTTCTGTCTCTTAGAACAGGTATCCAATCCAAAAGCAAATGAGATCAGTTATATTCAAAATATTTGTCAATCTGTACACCTGCTGCCTGTCTCACTGCTACTATTCTAGTCTAAGTCACCATCACCTCTCACCTGCTAGTCAGGATCCTCCCAGATGGTCTCTTTACTCCCACTGTAGTCACCCACCCCTCAAAGGGGAGGGCATTTATTTTTCTTCTCCACCACTCACTGGCTTCCAGCCACATTGGCCTCCGTGATATTGCTCACACATACCAAGCATGTTTCTGTCTTCTGCCTGGAAGATTCTTCCCCTGTATACTCCTATAGAATATCTTCTACCACTCTCTAGTCTCCTACTGTTTTCTTCAGGGTGTTTTGTTATCAGCTGTCACATTATCTGTTTAATTGTCTGTTTCTCCCAACTGTAATATGTGCTTCATGGGACTTTGACTGTGTTCACTGCTGTGTTTCTTCAGTCCACTGATATAATGCCTCTCATATAGTGTGTGCTTGATGAATGTTTGCTGAATAACTGAGTATGTTTAATAACCAGTGTTCATTAGCTTCTTATAAAATGCTTAGAAAGAATATTGTTGAAATCCATGCAACATTTTTATGTGGGGGTAATTGGAACATAGATTTCTCAAGCTGGAAACAAGTTCATATGGTATGAATAAGTCCAGAATTGTAACCTTTGCCAGTAATGAATGAGTAAGTTACATTTCCCTCAGTATGGTTGCTAATTCAATCCAGAATTTTTTTAGTTTAACTATTAATGGACTTGCCATTGAAAGAGTGAGTTAGGATTCTGCTTTTAAAATCTGTCGCTGTTTGCAAAACTGAAGACTATAATTGCAACACTTTATTCTTGTTCATCAAAAAATGCAATTCCTTTCATTTCCTTCCTCTTAGTCACTTGTCAGCTTTCAGCAGCTGGCAAAATATTAATTATACAAGTGTTTAATTTCTGTGTTTCTCTATAAATCAAGAGCTTCCAAGTGGAACTATAGTATCAATTGCTTGCTTTTCAAATAGAGCTATGCATTGATAGGAGAGGGCACATGTTACTTATCCTTTTCTGCTTATATAGCATCTAGCAGAGAGTACAGAGAGTTTTTCTCAATAATAGTCACAATGCTTTGCAAATGTTGCTATAACTTTTGCAAGAGGCTGTGACATACACTCCCATCTTTTTGGAGATCTATGTTCTCCCTCTAAATTAGACTTCTGTGTAGTTAAAGGGGAAAGGACAGGAGATTGTGAGATTGCACTGAAATATATATGTATATATTTATATAAAATATGTAATGAATTATGAATTGTCAAGTAGGAAAACAAAAATTAGTTTCACCTGACTATGCCACATATTCAGAAATAAAGAACTAACCATTGGATACGAAAGCATTTGGAACATGTGCTCATCTGCAAGGCACCCAGCATTTACCAAGAGAGTGTTATAAAACAGCAGTTCTGAAAGATGTGACTAGGTGTTTCTAAGCCAGGTCACTTTGAAAGCATGGTATGCTAGAATCCTCTTGCAGATTCCCAGCACATACACATATTAGCCTGTTAAAGATTTTGAGATGTCCTAAGGGATAGGAACATGTTTAATCTGTTTAGCTCAGCATTTTCCAAACTTCAAGCAGAGAACATTAGCTGGCTGTGTACTTGTTAACAAGAAGACACTGGTTTAGATCACTGTTTTTGCTCAGTGACAGAGAGTTTTTTGCTCGGCAAAAGCAATATAGAGGTCAAAAGCTTAACTAATGCCCTCAAAGAGCTTAGGGAAATAAAGACTAGAGTTATGAGAGTCATGGGATTGTGGGAGCCCAGAGAGGACATCTATTCTTACAGACCCTAGTCTGCATCCTGAAGGGTCAGTTTTAAATTAACTGGGTGATGACTCAGTCAATGCATTTTTATTCATATATTCCAAAATATTTTCTGAAAACCTATAATCAAGGTGTGCTGTAGCCACAGGGGATTGATAGAGCAGTGCACAAAACTGAGGAGAATTCTTGTCTTCGTGGATCATATGTTTTAGTGGGGAAGACAGATGATAAATTGTGAGAACACATAAAAGTACCATACTTGATTGCATGGTAATAAGCACTAAAGAGAAAACTCTAGCAGTGAGGAGATGAGGGAGGGGTGTGATGATGTATGTGATGAGGTGATACAGTTAGCTAGGGTTGCTAAAATGTCTCACTTAGAAGGTGACATTTGAGCATACAGCTGGATGAAGTGAGAGAGCTAAACAGAAATGACCTGGGCAGAAGGAATAGGAAATGCAAAAGACTGGGGAGAAGGAGTACACTGGCATGTCTGAGAAGCAGCGAGGAAGCCAGTGTATGGGCATGGAATGTGTGCGCAAAGGGGTATGGGAGATGAGGCCAGGAGAGTCAGTGGAGCCAGATCATGGAGAACTGTATGTCATTTCCTGGTCTTTGGCTTCTAATCTAAGTGAGATGGCAAGGAACAGAAGGGACTTAAGAATGCAGAAAAGAACCAGGATCTAACTTAAGGTTAATAAGATAACTCTGCTGCTCTATAGGAAGTGATCTGAAGGGGGCATGTGTCTGGGTGAATAATGGGAAGTGAATTTTTTGGCAGTAAGTGATATCCAGGGGAAAGGTGAGTGTGACTTGGATCAGGGTGGGATTCAGCAAGGTGGTGCATGATGTTCAGGTTCTGGGTCTATTATGCAAAAGTATGCTTGGGGAGGGTTTGCTGGAGAGTCAATAGATGGGAGAGAACAAGATGAGTCAAGGATGACCCCTAAGGCTGTGGCATGAGTAACAAGAAGGATGCAGTTGTCACTTTTCAAGCATAGAAGATGATGAAAGGAGCAGGCTTGGGAAGGAAAATGAGGAATTCTGTTCTGGAACATGAGTTTGGATTGTTCATTAGACACCCAGGTGATGTTGTTCAGTAGAAGTGTAATATATGAGTATGCCTTTCAGGCGGAGTGCACCTTGAAATAGAAGTGAGGAGTTATAAGCACTGAGAGAGTATTTGAAGCCATTAGACTGGATTAGATGCCCAAGCGAATGTTGACAGGAAAGGGAGAGGATTGAAATATTTGACATGGAGATCTATTTTTGTCAGTAGTTTTTTTTCCATATTTTTTGGTAGTTGTAGATGGACATAATGCCTTTATTTGTTTATTTTTATGTGGTGCTGAGGATCGAACCTAGTGCCTCATGCATGCTAGTCAAGTGCTCTGCCACTGAGCTATAGCCCCAGCCCCTGTCACTAGTTTTTAAGAGCAAACTTCTTGGAAATATTGAAACACTAGGTTTAAGCACAAATAACTTTTTTTTTTCTTTTGCCAAATAGCAAAAAGAATTTCTATTAAATAAAAGTAAACCCCCAAGATCCTGAGCCATTGGTTTATATGAAGAAGTTTCTAGTCTGGGCAGGGGAGGAAGCTGAGGAGGAGCCAACAGGTAGGATTTAGGTGTGAGGCAGGCAAGTGAGCAGACTTGGCAAAGGGGGACATGGCAACCATGGACCAGATAAGGCCCAGAGTTGGCCCTTGACTTAAAAAGGAAGTGGTCTTCTGAGGCAGGAGAACGGTTTAATAGAGTGGTAGGGCAAAAATGCCAGGAAGAATGGGGAAAGGGACTTGGATAGAATATAAGCCACTCAGTATCATCTGGCAAGTCCTATGACCAAATTTCTGTTTGATATTTGTTCTATCAATACAACATTGTTCTTGCAGTCCCTAAACCCACTTGCTTCCTCCCACCATATCTGTGCCTTTTGTGCAAGCCCTCTTGTCAACTACCTTCACTCTCTTTCTTAAACTAATCACTAGCATTACAATGCATACAGTGGCAGCCCAAAATCTAAGCACTTTACTTGCTTTTTCTTTTCTTACAAATCTGCTGTGATTTTAGTCATCTTAAAAATAACTGGAATCTCTCTCACCACCTTATACCCTACTATCACTAAATAAACAAGAGCTGGGGTTGTAGCTCATTGGTGAAGTGCTTGCCTAGCATGTGAGAGGCATTGGCTTTGATCCTCAGCACCACATTAAAAAAAAAAGAAATAAAAAACATAATGTTTGGGTTGTTATTTGGAATCTTTACTGCAGAAAAAATAGAGAAAGAGGCTGTTAACAGTTCAGAGTAAAGAGGGGAAGAGAGGTTTGTTTCAGTGTAGAATCCTTAATTTTTATGATTTTCTTCTGAAACTTTTAAATTTTTCATCTAAAAAAATTTTTTAGTTGTCAATGGACCTTTATTTTATTTATTTATACACGGTGTTGAGAATCAAACCCAGGGCCTCACACATGCTAGGCAAGCGCTCTACCACTGAGCCACAACCCCAGCCCAAATTTTCATTTTTAATAGTGATAAAATATGCGTAACTCAAAATTTACCATCTTAATCATTTTTAGGTGTACACTTCAATACTGTGGGAATGTTGAAATTGTGCAGTAGATCTTGAGAATTTTTTTATCTTGTGGAAGAACTGAACTCTGTTCCCATTAAACAACTCCCATTCCCTTCTTTCCCCAACCCCTAGCAAGTACCATTCTACTTTCTGTTTGTAAGAATTTAACTTCTCTAAGTAATTCATCTCAGTAAAATCACAGTATTTATCTTTTTGTGACTATTTCCCTTGTTATCAAGGTTCATCCATGTTGAATCATGTGTCAGAATTTCTACCTTTTGAATGCTGAATATTTCATTTGTTTATACTTTCACCTGTTGATGGTCATATGGGTTGCTTCCACCTCTTGGTTGTTGTGACTAACATTTCAATGAACCTAAGTGTACAAGTATTTCTCAAGTCCCTGTTTTCACTTGTTTTGGACATGTACCCAGAACTGAAATTGCTGGATCATACTGGTATTCTATGTTTAATTCTTTGAGGATCTCCCATATTCTTTTGTATTTTGTGTCCAAGGAGATTCAGTGAAGTAAATGATAAAAGCATAGATCTAAAAGTTAGTAGACCATGATTTTGTTTCATCTGCTTTTGCCACTTGCCAGTCAAGAGATTTAGAAAGATTAGTTTTCTGATCCTCAGTTTAATTACCTGGAAAATGAAAAACAGTAATTCCCTGATAGCCTCTGGGCCTCACTCATTTACTTGTTGAAGGGGTATGTGTGTGGGAAGCCTTGCTCTAGGACTGGGCTGCAACATTGAGCACACAGACAAGGTTCTTGCTCTTTGGAAGTTCACAGTCTGATGGATTTTAGCAATGAGAACAGAAACTGGCTATGAGAGTGCTCAGTAAACTGTAAATCACCAAGAAAATATTAGTGTTATGCTTGCTCCATTGAAGTTTTCTTCTGGAATGTTTGGGTTGTTATTTCAGCAATAAATTGATGGAAAAAGAAAATAAAAAGAAATAATAGGTATCTCTGTCATAGAAGTTAAGTCCTTACATGAAATAGGCAGATATTAAACATTTGTTGAATGTGTAAAGGAAGGTATTGGGATTTGGAAATTCAGTGTAAGAGGATCTAAATTTTATGTCTCTTTGTTAAATCTTCGGAAATATTAAATCCATTTTAAGAAAAGTTGAGAGTTAGTTATATCTAGCACTCAAAGGAACATAGAGTTGACCATACAGAAAAAAAATTAACTCAAAATTCAAAATACTGATTTTTAGAGAGTGTAAAATCACACATCACTGTCTCTAGATTTCCAAATATAAATTAGAAGAACATAATGCCATTGTAAAGAGCCAACCAGGGCTGGGGTTATAGCTTAGTAGTGCAACACTGCCTAGCATGTGAGAGGCACTGAGTTTGGTCCCAGCAAGCACCACATAAAAAATAAAATAAAGGCATTGTGTCCATCTAAAACTAAAAATATTTTTTTTAAAAAAACAGCAGGACCAAATATCTAATGTTTCTCATTGTGAATGAGGTAAATTTAAGGTCAAATATGATTTATTTAATTATTTTGAGGGGTAAAAGGGAAGTTTAGTTCCTAAAATCGTATTTATACTTAAAACATACAAAATGAGAATTTTTTTCTTCCTTAAAGAAGTCACACTTAGCAGGACACAACTTGAGTGATTACTCAGGCAGTGATGAAGATTCTGTATTGTCTATTTTAGAATTCTGCCACTTTTTATCAATTTTTCAAATATATAAATATCTAATAAATTCCAAAAGTTCTAAGGCCGTGGACTGTGATACTTCATTTTTACACTCATTTGCACAGGACCCTGGGTGTTGACACTAATAAGCACTGGTGTGGCTGTGCGGGGGCAGCTCAACAGCTCCTTAGCAGATGGCTTTCTCCATTTCTTCTCCTCTACAGGCAAACATGCTGAAGACATATTTGGTGAGTTGTTTAATGAGGCTAACAACTTCTACATCAGAGCAAATTCTCTTCAAGACAGAATTGATCGCCTTGCTGTCAAAGTTACCCAACTGGATTCCACAGTCAAAGTTGGGAGTTAATAACCCACTTGAATCAAACTGTGAAAGATGATGTATTAAGAACTGTGTAATGTTTTGAACGACCAACAATAAAAAAAATAAAATATTAAAAAAAAAAGAGGGTAGGTAATTGCGTGAAAGCAGTGAGCTAGAAGTGATGTTGACAAGATGGTAGTAATTAATTGCAGTGTAATTACTGCTTTTTCCTTGAGGTAGTATGTTGACATTTCATCTCATCGTTTCCTAGAAGAATAGTGAGGAAAACCCTACAACATTGTGTTAATTAGTGATGAAAACATTCATATCTTGTTTATCTCATACACCATGCATTTGTTATTTTATATATATAAAGGCTTCTTCAAATATATTCAGTAGTGGAAGTCCTAATATAGGTTAATGGTAGTTATTTTGAAAATACATTCTTGCCTAAAACAGAACCATCCAAAGAGATAGTCCAACCAAGAGAAAGGGTCATAGGTGTATCATGCCAAAGAGCAAAACCTTTAGCCTAATTGTTAGGGTTGATACTTATGAATAATCTTGGTGATTCTGCCAATTTAAAAAATGTTATTAATCTCAGAAATAGCAGTTACCAAAGGCCTTTAAGCTCAGGTTTTAAAATAACATTAACCAAACACTATGTAAGTTAACTGAAAAGCATTTTGATTATATTTCATTTTGATTATATTTCCTAAAATTGTGGCAGTTGCAATAAAATTTAGACTATCAGTAATTCCATTTTAAAAATTTCATTTTCAGTATTTTTTGAATGAAAGACTGAGATTAGACTGGAATAAATTTGCTAAAAAATTGCAAGATACACCATTCATATTTGCTTTGAGAAAAACATTCAAGTTACAAATTATTTTTAGAATTTCTAAATTATTTTAGAATTTCTCTCATTGTTTTAAAATGATCCCAGCATTTGATTTTTGTATTATACCTATTTATAGTAGTATCAATAAAAATAAGCTGTAAATTAAAAAAACATAATTTATTTGTGAAATTTATCCCTCATTATTTTAAAAAGTATATTTGTTCATGCTCAAGGGTAAAATTAAATTAGTATCAATATCCATTATGAATGTTCTGACTTTTCCAACAATAGGAAGCTAAAAACATGCTCTTTTAAATCAGAGTTTTGAATTTTATTTTCTAGTTAAAAATAAAAAATTAGGGCTGGAGTTATGGCTCAGTGGTAGAGTGCTTGCCTAGAATGTGTGAGGCACTGGGTTCAATTCTCAGCACCTCATATAAATAAGTAAATAAAATAAAGGTCTATCAACAACTAATAAAAAATATTAAAAAAATAAAAATAAAAATTTAAATGGCATTTTTGTCAGTTGAGATAAGGAATTCATAACATCTTAAATCTATTATTCAGTTTTAAAATTGATAGCACAGGTGATTGTTTTTTTTTTTAACTTAGCTCCAGCCCAGCACAGGTGATTTTTAATATTCAACTTTATTAGATTTTTATGTTGGCTTTTTGAATTGAAATGATTATGATAAACTTTATGCTGGAAAAGGTTAATCTCTAGATGAAATTTTATGACATTTTATAGTATGTGTCATGTCTTTACAATCCCTTTTCAATTAATATTTTACCTTATTGTTTTCCTTGATATGGATATGAGAGTGGAAGAGATATTTGACTGAAATATAGGAAATATAGCTCACCTTTTTTTTTTTTCTCGGGGGTGAAGGCTGGAAGATGTTGTGTCACATAACAACCTGAATTAGTTTCAGTGGCCAAGCTGGTGGGTTAATAGGACCAGTGTACTCTCCACAAAAAGTTTATATCAAGGTCAGATGAGTGAACAAATAAAATGTAAATGCTGTACAGACACAAGAAAGAAATATATCTAGCACTGATATTTTGACTCCTTTGTATAGTTTTTGTTTTATAAGTCAAGCTACTCAGTTTCTAGGACTTTATGTTAAGAAACTTTTGTTGTCTTTCCTTAATGTCAGTGTTGTAAAAGCTTAATGTGTTATTTACATTTGTGCGATTTTTGCACAAGTATAAGGTATTATACTAAACTACTATTAACTGAGGTTTTCCCCTAGGATGCCGAAATCTATGTATTTACATGCCTTTTATACTCATAACTATATTCCCATGTGGTTTCTGAGAAGGACTGTTTAAAGAATCTGAAGCTCTACTACTTAGGTCCAGTGAAAAATTTGATCTCTACAGAGGAAGAAAAGCCATAATTTGACCATATTTTAGAGAAAACTGTTACCTTTAAGCGAGGAGGGACGGTCATTTTCTTTAAGCATGGTTTTAAATGAACAATTTAAAAAAACATCATTTGGTTACTGCAGGAGATGTTTACTATAGTGGGTCAATTGATACTTATTCCTAAATGGTTAAAAATTCTATATAATTATATATATATATATATATATAATATATATCCTTATATAATTTAACATGGGGGACTTTTCTCTAAACAGTGTCACTACAGGACATCAACATGAAAAAAGCTTTCAAAAGTTCTACAGATCAAGATCAGCAGGTGGTTTCAAAGAACAGCATTCCTAATCCTGTTGCTGACATTTACAACCAGAGTGATAAACCTCCACCTCTGAAATCCTGACACCTTACAGGTATGGCTTCCCACATCCTCAAAGTGTTTTTAGTCATTGTGGATGGAGAGTTAGACAGTGTTGGAAACACACTATGTACTGGATGTATCCTGGATAGCTCATTTGGGTTAAAAGAATTCTTTCAAACTTTCAAAACAATAATGCTCTTGAAATTAGTCCCTGGTGCTAGATTACTAAAGTTTTGGTATTTCAGGATACATATCACTTACCAGAAGAAGTTTGAACTCTGATTTTAACTCTTAGACTTGGATCTTTTAAGTGGAAGTGGGCATTTTATATAATGGCTTTATGTGTGATTATCTTGTTGTTACTTATGTTCAAAGCCACTTCAAAAGCAGCAGCACAGTTTATTTATAATGCAGCAAAATATCTGTCTCAGTGCTTTAGCACTGCAGAGACATTTATTATTAATTCAGAAAAGTGTATTCTACAGTGTTAGGGGTTTTTAAGGGTTAAAATAGAGTCACAAAATTAACTTTCCGTTATTGTTAAAATGGTAAGATACATTGTAAGAACCAAATTTCTAAGAAAAAGGACAGAAAAATTTTAAAGGCTTTTTCCTCTGTCCTCCATCTTTGTTCCCTGTATTAGTCAGCTTTTTATTGTAGTGACTAAAATACTTGATAAGAACAAGTTAGAGGAGGAAAGACTTATTTTGGCTCATGGTTTCAGAGGTTTGAGTCCATGATCAGCCTTCCATTTTGTTGGACCTGAAGTGAGGCAGAGGATTGTGGTGGATGGGCATGGCAGAGGAATGCTGCTCAGTTCATGGATACCAGGAAGCAAAGAGAGAAAGGAAGGGACTAGGGGGAAGATAAAACCTTTTAGGGCACACCCACAATGACCTGCTTCCTCCAACTAGGTACCACCTCCCAAAAGTTCATTTAACCATCAGTGGATTAGTCCACCTATGTGATCAGACCCCTCATGATCCAGCCACTTCTCAAAAACCCCACCTCGGAATACTGCTATATTGGAAACACAAGACACTGGATTCTGGATTCAAACTACAACACTCTCCTCTTTGGAGGCCACTTATTTCACCTCTGCCCAGCACAGATTGTGGAAATCTGTGGCCCTAGAGTCAGTGCTGCCAGCTGATGCTCCCACAGGGCCTTGGGGAATACTGTGTGTTCTTTGTATGTGTCACTGCCTTGACATTCCTGCCTGCAGGGCCCTCCTCAGGGAGAGCTTAGCGTTTCCCCAGTCTCATTTTCCATCCTTTCTGGGATCAACAAGGCTTGGAGATACCTTTTATCACAGCTCTATCAGGATAGGGTAGTTGAAACTGAGTCCCTTTTTTTCTGCATGGACAGAAAAGATTCTCTCAAAACAAATGTAAGAGTTCCCTATAAACTGATGGGAGATGAGCAGGATTCCCCCCTAAGAAGTTTGTATAAAAATGGAACAAGTGTGCTTGCTGGAGGTTATAGGGCACAAATTTTAAAAATATATGATACATATGAATAAAAGCATGGTAATCCTGGTGTATTGGTCAACTTTTGCATTCCTGTGACCAAAAGACTGGACAGAAAAAACTTAAGTGGAGGAAATGTTTACTTTGGCTCATGATTTCTGATTTTTAATCCATGGTCAGCCAACTGCATAGCTCTGGGCCCAAGATGAAGCAGAATATAATGGCATAACAACATGGTGAAGGGACATGGAAACCAGGAAAGAGAGAGAACTGTACTTACCAAGGACAAAATATAAACCCCAAAGGTACACTCCCAGTGACCTACATCTTCCAGTCACACCCTACTTGTCTACAGTTACTGTCTATTTAATCCATTCCAATGGATTAATCCACGATTAGGTTATGTCTCCCATAACCCTAAATATTCTTGCATTGTTTCACACATGAGCTTTTGGGGGACACCTGATATCTAAACCATCACACCTAGTATTTTTGTGACTGCTTTCATTTTTAAATTTTTTTTTGTAGTTAAGATGGGAAGAATGCCTTTATTTGTTTATTTTTATGTGGTGCTAAGTATCAAACCAAGGCCTCGCACATACCAGGCAAGTCCTCTTCCACTGAGCTATAACCCCAGCCCCTTGTGACTGCTTTCATTTGATAAATGTTTTTCCAGGACAATTTCAGTTTTATTTAGCACTGGCAGTGCATCTGAGATGAGATTATTCCAAAGATTATTATTCTTTGTTGGGCACAAAGCTGATGATTATTTGAATTATTTAGTATATGCCTTTGTATTTGTGTTGCTTAGATAAGTCTTCATTTCTCTTATTTGTTTTTCATACTGAATTAGGAAGTTTATTAGGCTCCTAATCTCCATGTCTAGGACGTAAACATGGATTTACATGCATTGTCTCATTTTGTGGATCTTACATGCATGTAGTCTTCATCAGCTGGACCTAGGAGTCTACTTGTCAGTTATTTACAGTTAGCTCAATGTGAGTAAATGGCAAATACAGGATGATGCATAAGCCAGAACAAAACTCTCACCCAATATCATTTACTTTGTTTTTTTTTCCAAAACCATATCACAACTCTCTCTTGTAAAAAATAAATTTCAGAAAGAGAGAGGCATTTCATTGACCTCACTGAGAAAAATAAAGATAATTCTATCATTTCAGAATTCAGCAATGAATGTCCAACTATGGCTAAAAGGTACGCCCTGAGAATTAAATGAATTTAACAAACCCATTAAAGTTTATAAAGCTGTGTTAACCTAATGTCAGGAAGGGGCACAAGATACAGGCACAAATGTCCCTGCTCATTTTGCTGTGCAATTCTCCAAGGATGCGGTGTTATAAACATCCTCATTGTCTTCGATGCTCTGAGCGTCTGTGGAATCGGGATCGCTCACCACGATGCCCACGGAAGAGAGACTGGTAATGACGGCATGCACCCGCTGTGCATAAATGTCCCTAGTGTTAAAGTAAGGTAGCTCATGACACTTCGCCAGTGGGTCCTCACTGCACTGGTCCACATCAATGTCCTTTTGCTTCTGGTAGTACTTGGAAAACTTGCTGAAGATGATGGTGATAGGAAGGGCCAACACCAATATGCCGCAGATGATGCACGTGCTGGCGATAATCTTCCTGGCCAAGGTGACAGGACGGGTGTCTCCATAGTCCACGGTGGTCATGCTGATGGTGGCCCACCACCAGCAGACGGGGATGCTGGTGAGGCTGGATGTGTGATCATCTTTCTCCACAGAGTAGATAAGCACGGAGAAGATGGAGATGCCGACAGACAGGAAGAGAAGCAGCAGCCCAACTTCATGGTAGCTGTGTCTCAGCGTGGCCCCCAGAGACCGAAGTCCTACGGAGTGCCGGGCCAGCTTCAGAATTCGGAAAATCCTCATAAGGCGAAGGATCTGGACCACCTTGCCCATGTTCTCAATGTCCTTGTTCTCTTCTTCCTTGGTGTCTATCACCAATGTGGCATAGAAAGGAATAATGGAGACAGTCAATTATGTTCAGAGGATTCTTCCAGAATTTCGTTTGACAGGGAGCAGCAACCAGCCGGATGGCAAGCTCCCCAGTGAACCAAGCAATATAGGCGATCTCCACACCCTCCAGCACAGGGTCGTCCACCTCCCTATCCTCATTCTGGAACTCCGACATGCTGTGGACACACATGGCGACTATGGAGGCCAGCACCACGCTCAAAGAGGAGATGGCAATCAGCTTGGCAGACAGGCAGTACCCAAGGTTTTCCATTCGAATCCAGATTTTCTTCCGGAGCTGACCGAATCACAGCTGGTCAAACTTCTCCAGCTCTTTCTCAAACAGAGAGGACTCTTCAAACGAGGAGTGGGTGCTCACGTCGTTGCTTTTCTGGTCCCAGTCCTTCTTGTGGTTTTCCTCCTTGCATTCCTGGTAGCAACACTGCAACAGGAGTCAATGAAGAGCTTGTTGATGCCCCAGTACTCGATCTCCTGGCAGAAGGAGAATACACACAGCTCCTCCGTGACATGCAGCTTCCCCGTGTAGTGAAAATTCAAGACATATCTGAACAAGGAGGGGTTCCGGTCAAAATAGTACTCTTTATCGGCCACGCTGTAATCATCACACAGTTCCAGGATGGCCTCCTTGGAGTGGCAGGTGAGCAGCTTCTCCAGTCTGGTGTGAGGGAACCTCAGGAGCGTGCTCTGGTCAACAGACTGCTTAAAAATCCCCACGTTCAAGTTGACAAGTTCCTCATCTTGTCCAGGACAATGGAAAAACTCACCAAACACCATTATGGATCCAGGAATTTGAGAGCTGGCTGGGAAGGGGGAAGAGGACGATCTCGAGGCAACCTTGTGGTGGTGATGTCACACACTCTGCCCTCATCCTGCACAGTAGAACATCCATTGTCATCCAAGAAGCTTCGCCCTTCTTCCCCCTTTGGAACGTGGAGTGCACAGAGGCATTTAGTGGCCAGAAAGTAGAGAAGAATCCTGTACTCTGGTTGTACAAGCCAAGCACCTGCTGGGAAACCACTCTCACAGATTGGCAAGATGCAGAATCCTCAGCCAAGGTACTCCTGGGTCATGTGTAGAAATCATGAGCTTCTTTCTTTTTCATTCACCCAGAGATGCAGGTACTATCTGTTTCGGCTGTTCGCAGCTCACGCAACAGGCAGAGACTTAGGACTCCAGCGATGGCACGCTCCAAGGACTGCAAGATGGGGGGCGCCGCCAGACAGGTGCCCAGTAGGATGCAAAGTCCCTTGCGGGAATAGACCGGCACCCGCAACACGAACCGCCTGAGCCTGCAGGAGTCCTGGTGCGTCTGGCTTGCTCTGCTCTGCAAAGCTGCTCACTAGTGCTGCAGGGATTAGGGCTTGGCGGCGAGGAGAGCGCGGTGGCCCGCGTCAGTCCCATTTCTCTTATTTTTCAAAACGCAAATAGAATTGTTCATTTTGTTTCTTCAGAATTTTGTTTTGTCTCATACTATTTCCCATGGCCTCTCATTTTTTTATACATTATTTACTAAGAGATAAAGAAGTTATATCATCATTGAACTTGGAATATATCTCTTAATTTTAAAAGTTTTATATTTTTATTTTGCTGAGTGTTAAACTTTTTTCTTATTATGAAATGAGATACACTAATTATACCTGGAAATTATGGAAAAGATGTTAAAATTATAAATAACTATATTTCCATCAGTCAGAAAAAACACTGTTTCCATTTTGGTGTGTCTCTCCTTAGTCTTCTTTTGTCCTGGTGCATTTTTTTTTTCTTTTACAAAATTGAAATCACCATTTTTTAACTTTTAAAAAATGATATTTTATGTCTTAAGTGTTATTTAGAAACATGACATTTTAATGGTTGTATCCTCATCAATGTATTTAAGATATTGAAGAAAATTTAATATCAACTTTTATAATGTGTATGAGCCATTAATGTAACTAAAATACTTTAGCCTAGTTCACATAAGCTGATCTTAAGTTTTTACCATCTCTCTGAACATTGTCAGACATGTTTTATTTCTAAGTATGAATTTAAGATCTGAGCATTGATGAAATGCTTGCACTCCTGATAACCAGCTTTCTTTCCTTTCTTTCAGTGTACTCAGGAAGCATTACACCTCCATGTGTAACATCCTTGTTTTCTCTCATCAATTCTGGGTCCTGTTATTGATGCTCTGACCCTGTGTACCTTAAAAACCCTGGAAATGTATTAGATTTTCCCACCATGCTGTACTGACTTCTTCCTGTTTCTTTATTGTCTTCACCCATCTGTTTTCTTTTCTGCAGCAGATGGTTACTGATGATCAGAGAGCTTCAGGACCACCAGACTCACCTCCACATTGACATCATAGCTCCTAGCCGACTTCACCTTCCCACCTGAGTTAGTCTCCTATTCCTCCAGGCTACTATCATCTCCCTGTTCCCTGATCTTTCACTCTTCAGCTGACCAATCCCTTCTGCTCCTCTCATCCTGTCCTTGCAGTAGCCATTCTTCACTGAAGTCCTGCCCTGTAGAAATCTTCTGCTATCATTTCTCCTTCAAACGTTTGTTTCTTCTGCTTTTATGTCTGTCCATCTGGTTAACCCCTTTTTCTTGGCTTCATTTGGCTCTACATTGCAAAACAACTTTACCAGAATAGCACTTTCAATTATGCCACAACATTTACAATTTCTTGCCATGCATCTCATAAGAAGAACTTACACTCCATGTTTTTTTTTTTTTTTTGGTTTTTTTGTTTTTTTTTTTGCTGGGTGACTATTTGCTTTAAAAAAACGGTGCACATAGTCACTGACACAGTTCCTTAGCATGAATCATCAATGACCCCAGAATTTTAGGTATTTATGTTTTTTAAATGTACTAAGTCTAAATATAGGCCAGAATTCCTCTCCCATTAAAAATATTTTAATGCATTTGCTTGAAGTTTGCAGAGCTCAGAAGACATCCTCACGTGCACACCATAATCTAGAATTCATACTGCAATTAAGGAAGGAAAATGAGTTGTTGGTTATTATTATACCACAATTAGGGAAGGAAAGCTGGGGCAGATTTTTTGATTTAGCAAGTTTTTCTGTGTAACACAGAATTCCAGTTAGCAGAAGCTTCTTTCTAAAATCCTAGAGATGGAAATTCAGTTGTATCATCTTCCCTTGTTTCTTCACATTCCCAATGTGTTTGCCTGTTTCCTTCAGAGAGAGAAACACAAGCTGAATCCTAACAGGAACCAGCAAGTACATGTGAGAAAAGTCAGAACAAGAAAAGAAGAGTAGGAGAGAAGGAAAATGGGCATTGAATTTATGAGTGACGCAAGGAAACTGGAACAGGCAGGGAGCACGAAAGAGGACAGGATGCCCAGAGGGTTTGTCATTTTCTTTCTTTGGATTCCCAGTTTCAGGCCACCCCCTGTTTCAGTGTCATGAGAGGATGTGCAGTCCCTACTCACACGTGTCCAGTACCCCAGGCCAGGAATGTGTGACTGTTACTAATGCCTGTGGCCAAGCTGCTGCCATACATGCAAGTTCATCCTCACCTTCTGGGGCTTAGCCAGCATCCAGTACCTGGCATCTTTTTGAACTCTTCTCACTAATATGTGATTTCCATTTTCAGAGTTTTACACTTGACTATGTGTTCAAAGAAAGCAAGAAGGCCTTTCTATAGTGTACCACATTGCTTATTTCTCTTTGGGTTAAATAATTGCTTCTGTTATGAAAAACATGGTTCACTCTGTTACATTCTGCATTTCTCTTTCTGTTCTTATTGTTAATATTTACCCAGTTCACCTGCCATTTTGTATTTTCTTTTTTTTTTTTTTCAGAACTCAATACTTTTATCACTTGTTAATTTTATGTTATACATATTGAGGTCTCTTTTACAGCTATTAAGGAAGGGTTTTTTTTTTATTATTGTTGGTCGTTCAAAACATTACACAGTTCTTAATACATCATCTTTCACAGTTTGATTCAAGTGGGTTATGAACTCCCAACTTTACCCCGTATACAGATTGCTGTTTCACATCAGTTACCCTTCCATTGATTGACATATTGCCTTTCTAGTGTCTGATGTATTCTGCTGTCTGTCCTATTCTCTACTATCCCCCCTCCCCTCCCCTCCCCTCCCCTTTTCTCATCCCTGTTTAATGTAAATCTTCTTCTCAAGCTCTTCGTCCTTACCCTGTCCTTGTTTACTCCCCTTATATCAAAGGGGTCATTTGGTATTTGTTTTTTAACGATTGACTAGCTTCACTTAGCATAATCTGCTCTAATGCCATCCATTTCCCTCCAAATTCTATGATTTTGTCGTTCCTTAATGCAGAGTAATACTCCATTGTGTATAAATGCCACATTTTTTTTATCCATTCATCTATTGAAGGGCATCTAGGCTGATTCCATAATCTTGCTATAGTGAATTGTGCTGCTATGAACATCGTTGTAGCAGTGTCTCTGTAACATGCTCTTATTAGGTCTTTAGGGAATAGACCGAGAAGGGGAATAGCTGGGTCAAATGGTGGTTCCATTCCCAGCTTTCCAAGAAATCTCCATACTGCTTTCCAAATTGGCTGCACCAATTGCAGTCCCACCAGCAATGAACAAGAGTGCCCTTTTCCCCGCATCCTCTCCAGCACTTATTGTTGTTTGACTTCCTAATGGCTGCCAATCTTACTGGAGTGAGGTGGTATCTTAGGGTAGTTTTGATTTGCATTTCTCTAACTGCTAGCGATGGTGAGCATTTTTTCATGTACTTATTGATTGATTGTATGTCCTCCTCTGAGAACTGTCTGTTCAGGTCCTTGGCCCATTTATTGATTGGGTTATTTGTTATCTTATTGTCTAATTTTTTGAGTTCTTTGTATATTCTGGTTATTAGGGCTCTATCTGAAGTGTGTGGATTAAAGATTTGTTCCCAGGATGTAGGCTCCCTGTTTATCTCTCTTATTGTTTCTTTTGCTGAGAAAAAACTTTTTAGTTTGAGTAAGTCCCATTTGTTGATTCTAGTTGTTAACTCTTGCGCTATGGGTGTCCTATTGAGGAATTTGGGGCCCGATCCCACAGTATGTAGATCATAACCAACTTTTTCTTCTATCAGATGCCATGTATCTGATTTAATATCAAGCTCCTTAATCCATTTTGAGTTAACTTTTGTGCATGGCGAGAGATAGGGGTTCAGATTCATTTTGATGCAAATGGATTTCCAGTTTTCCCAGCACCATTTGTTGAAGATGCTATCCTTCCTCCATTGCATGCTTTTAGCCCCTTTATCAAATATAAGATAGTTGTAGTTTTGTGGATTGGTTTCTGTGTCCTCTATTCTGTACCATTGGTCCACCCGCCTGTTTTGGTACCAGTACCATGCTGTTTTTGTTACTATTGCTCTGTAGTATAGTTTGAAGTCTGGTATCGCTATACCGCCTGATTCACTCTTCCTGCTTAGCATTGTTTTTGCTATTCTGGGTCTTTTATTATTCCATATGAATTTCATGATTCTTTTATCTATTTCTACAAGAAATTCCATTGGGATTTTGATTGGCATTGCATTGAACTTATAGAGAACTTTTGGTAATATCGCCATTTTGATGATGTTAGTTCTACCTATCCATGAGCAGGGTATATTTTTCCATCTTCTAAGGTCTTCTTCTATATCTTTCTTTAGGGTTCTATAATTTTCATTATATAAATCTTTCACCTCTTTTGTTAGGTTGATTCCCAAGTATTTTATTTTTTGGGGGGATATTGTGAATGGAGTAGTTGTCCTCATTTCCGTTTCAGAGGATTTGTCACTGATATACAGGAATGCCTTTGATTTATGCGTGTTGATCTTATATCCTGCCACTTTGCTGAATTCATTTATTAGCTCTAATAGCTTCTTTGTAGACTCTTTTGGGTCTGCTAGGTATAGGATCATATCATCTGCAAATAGTGATAATTTAAGTTCTTCTTTTCCTATTTTTATGCCTTTAATTTCTTTTGTCTGTCTAATTGCTCTGGCCAGTGTTTCGAGGACTATGTTGAACAGAAGTGGTGAGAGAGGGCATCCCTGTCTTGTACCAGATCTTAGAGGGAATGCCTTCAATTTTTCTCCATTCAGAATGATGCTGGCCTGTGGCTTATCGTAGATTGCTTTTACAATGTTGAGGTATGTTCCAGTTATCCCTAATTTTTCTAGAGTTTTGAACATAAAGGGATGCTGTACTTTGTCGAATGCTTTTTCTGCATCTATCGAGATGATCATATGGTTCTTATTTTTAAGCCTATTGATGTGGTGAATAACATTTATTGATTTCCGTATATTGAACCAGCCTTGCATCCCAGGGATGAATCCTACTTGATCATGATGTATAATTTTTTTGATATGTATTTGAATCCGATTCGCCAGAATTTTATTGAGGATTTTTGCGTCAAGGTTCATTAGAGATATTGGTCTGTAGTTTTCTTTCTTTGAAGTGTCTTTGTCTGGTTTCGGAATCAGGGTGATGTTGGCCTCGTAGAATGAATTTGGAAGTTCTCCCTCTTTTTCTATTTCCTGAAATAGCTTGAAAAGTATTGGTGTTAGTTCCTCTTTAAAGGTTTTGTAAAACTCTGCTGTATACCCATCCGGTCCTGGGCTTTTCTTAGTTGGTAATCTTTTGATGGTTTCTTCTATTTCCTCTATTGTTATTGGTCTGTTTAGGTTGTCTATATCCTCCTGACTCAATCTGGGCAGGTCATAAGACTTAAGGAATTTATCTATGCCTTCACTATCTTCTATTTTATTGGAGTATAAGGATTCAAAATAATTTCTGATTATCTTCTGTATTTCTGAAGTGTCTGTTGTGATATTACCTTTTTCATCCCGTATGTTAGTAATTTGAGTTCTCTCTCTTCTTCTCTTTGTTAGCATGGCTAAGGGTCTGTCAATTTTATTTATTTTTTCAAAGAACCAACTTTTAGTCCTGTCAATTTTTTCAATTGTTTCTTTTGTTTCAATTTCATTTATTTCAGCTCTGATTTTAATTATTTCTTGCCTTCTACTTCTTTTGCTGTTGTTTTGCTCTTCTTTTTCTAGGATTTTGAGATGAAGTATGAGATCATTTATTTGTTGGTTTTTTCTTTTTTTGAGGAATGAACTCCAAGCAATGAATTTTCCTCTTAGAACTGCTTTCAATGTGTCCCATAGATTCTGATATGTTGTGTCTGTGTTTTCATTTAACTCTAGGAATTTTTTAATTTCCTCCTTGATGTCTTCTAGAACCCATTGATCATTCAGCAACCTATTGTTCATTCTCCAAGTGATGCTTGATTTTTCCTTCATTCTTTTATCGTTGATTTTCAGTTTTATTCCATTATGATCAGATAAGATGCATGGTATTATCTCTACCCCTTTATATTGTCTAAGAGTTGCCCTGTGACATAATATATGGTCTATTTTTGAGAAGGTTCCATGTGCTGCTGAGAAAAAAGTGTAACTACTTGATTTGGGGTGGTATAGTCTATATATGTCAATTAAGTCTAGGTTGTTAATTGTGTTATTGAGTTCTATAGTTTCTTTATTTAACTTTTGTTTGTAAGATCTGTCCAGTGGTGAGAGAGGTGTGTTGAAGTCTCCCATGATTATTGTATGGTGGTCTATTAGACTCTTGAACTTGAGGAGAGTTTGCTTGATAAACACAGCCGCACCATTATTTGGGGCGTATATATTTATGATTGTTATGTCTTGTTGGTGTATGGTTCCCTTGAGCAGTATGAAGTGTCCTTCTTTATCCCTTTTGATTAACTTTGGTTTGAAATCTATTTTATTAGATATGAGTATGGACACTCCTGCTTGTTTCCGCATTCCATATGAGTGATATGATTTTTCCCAACCTTTCACCTTCAGTCTATGAATATCTTTTTCTATCAGATGCGTCTCCTGTAGGCAGCATATTGTTGGGTCTTCTTTTGTGATCCATTCTACTAGCCTGTGTCTCTTAATTGGTGAATTTAAGCCATTAACATTTAGGGTTATTATTGAGATATGATTTGTTCTTCTAGCCATATTTGTTTATTGATGTTTCTAAACCTGATTTGTTATCCTCTTTGACTATTTTTCCCCCTTTACTGTCCTATCTCCCATTGTTGGTTTTCAGTGTTATTTTCCATTTCCTCTTCCTGTAATGTTTTGCCAAGGATTTTTTGAAGAGATGGTTTTCTAGCTGCGAATTCTTTTAACTTTTGTTTATCATGGAAGGTTTTAATTTCATCTTCTATCCTGAAGCTTAATTTCGCCGGATACACGATTCTTGGTTGGAACCCATTTTCTTTCAGTGTTTGAAATATGTTATTCCAGGATCTTCTAGCTTTCAGGGTCTGTGTTGAGAGATCAGCTGTTATCCTGATTGGTTTGCCCCTAAATGTAATCTGCTTTCTTTCTCTTGCAGCTTTTAAAATTCTCTCCTTATTCTGTATGTTGGACATCTTCATTATAATGTGTCTAGGTGTGGATCTCTTATGATTTTGCACATTCGGCGTCCTGTAGGCTTCTAGGATTTGTGATTCTGTCTCATTCTTCAAGTCTGGGAAGTTTTCTTGTATAATCTCACTGAATAGTCTGTTTATTCCATTAGTTTGGAGCTCTGTGCCTTCCTGTATCCCAATGACTCTTAAATTTGGTCTTTTGATATTGTCCCATAATTCTTGGATGTTCTGCTCATGGTTTCTTAGCAGACTTGCTGAGCTGTCTATGTTCTTTTCCAGTTGAAATACTTTGTCTTCATTGTCTGATGTTCTCTCTTCTAAGTGGTCTAATCTGCTGTTAGTATTCTCAATTGAGTTTTTAAGTTGGTTTAATGATTCCTGCATTTCCAGGATTTCAATTTGTTTGTTTTTTATTACCTCTATCTCCCTGTGGAATTGATCTTTTACTTCCTGGATTTGTTTGTCAATGTGATCTTTCATTGTCTGATTTTGCTGTCTCATGTCTTCCTTGAGACTCCAGATCATCTGAAGCATATATATCCTGTACTCTTTATCTGACATTCCATCTGATGCAGCTATTACCTCTTCTAAAGTTGAGTTGACCTGCATTGCTTGTGGACCTTTCTTTCCTTGTCTTTTCATACTGCTCGCGTTTCTTCCTGCTTGGTGCAACTGTTGTGTTTTTGAAATTTACCTCCTATTTATTTATATTGCTCTTGTATAGTTGGGAAGTCTCCCTTGCAGGGCGGGTAGTGGCTGTGCTCCTCCCCTAATTAGGGTGGTCTGTCTACCACGCTAATTGGTCGCAGGTCTGCCCCCACTGCAGGCACTGGTGGCTGTTCTGCTCTGACCCCACTCCAATTGTGGTAACGTAACTACCACACCCTGGGGTCGTTGGTCCTGATCTGGATGTGGGTGGCGGCTCTGCTGTGCCCCCACTCCAATTGGTGTGACGTGTCTACCAGGCTGGCAGACCTCTAGGCCGGTGGGTCACAGTTCTGCACAGCCCCCACTCCCAATGGGGGTACCTGACTACCTCTCCAACGGGTCGCTGAGCCCCCTCCGGACCCGGGCGGCGACCCTGCTCCACCCCCACTCCAACCAGTGTGACGCGACTGCCTCAGTGTTACGTGTCCACCACGTTGGCAAGCTACCTGGCCTGTCTTGCCAGTGGGTCGCTGGTCCTATTCTAAGCGTGGGCGGCTTCTCTCTTCAGCACCAGCTGCATTTGGGGTTTCATGGTACCACGCAGGCGGGTCACTTGGCCTGCTCTGGGCGCAGGTGGAAGCTCCACTCTGCCCCCACAGCTCCCAGCAGGACCCTGGCCGAGAAGCAGTCACCGCCGGTTCCCTAGCCTTGGGCCAAAGCAGCTTAGGTAGCAAGAACCCCGCCTTTCTCTCTCTCCGCTGGGAGCTGGCCCCAGCGAGCGACCCCCGGGGTTCCCCAGCCCCAGGCCAAAACTGTCTCAGGAGTCAGAACCCAGTCGCCCCAAGCTCAGCGCACGCTCCACTCGGAGCTCGCCTTCACAGGCAGTCTCCGCAGATTCCTCAGACCTGGGCCCGGTTAGCCCCGGGAACCCAAGTCCCGGGAACCCAAGTCCCGCTGCTCAGTGCCCGGCGCACGCCTTGCCAGGCACGAGCCTTCAAGAGTATTCTCCACAGGATCCCTAGTCCCGATCCTGAGCAAGAAATCTGTCTGCTAGACGAAGGCAAATACCAGCCTGAATTCACCTGTTCCGTAGCTGAATGAGCTGAGATCAGCAGAAGAATGGGATGATTACATCATCTCTCCAAGATGGAGGCCGCCGTCCTCCGCGGTCAGACCGGTGACTGGAACCGCCGCTTCTCTCCTCTGTCTCAAGCCGGAACTCCGCACCAAGCGCTGCCGATGTATCACTGGCAGGGGCCCTCCGAATCCGTATCGCTGTTCTCCCTCTCCTCGCTGTTCTCCCGCTCCGGCTCCCTGCCGATCCCCAGCGCGCGCCACAGACAACCCGCCGCGGAGCAATCAGGCTATGCGACCCTCCGTGCGGAGAAATGGAGCTCCCACTGCCGAACCTCGCACGATGGAAACCTGTCTATTAGATTCTGTAGCGCCTCAATTTCACTGGAAATTCCCAACAAGATATCCTTCAGCCATTTCATATCTTCTTTCACTGGCTCAGTGATGCGGCGCACTGGGGTGATGCACTCCCTTCGCCGCCATCTTTAAATCCCATTTTGTATTTTCTAATTATATACTGTCAGTTTCATTGCCACCGAAATCCTGTCTGAGATGCTGTTTCTAAATGAAATGAGATTCATCTTGTAGTCTTATCTCTTAGAAAAGAAGTACATGAAATACTGTGAAAATGAGGCTCTGCTGGTTCCTGCTTGCTGGTCTGTCTTACTTACTTCAAAGCTGTGAATCATTCTGAATCCATGTAACACTGGGGCTTGCCGCTAAGATAGTAATTATGTTGTTGCTTGGAAGCTGTCATGGGACTAGACCTACTTGATAGCTAAAGAAATAAATTGCTTATTTCTGTGCCGTGGCAATGTTGTTATTCATATATATGCTTCTGCCTGATAAGGGAAATTTTTTAAACAATTTAAATTTCTTTCATTCCTTTTTCTCCAATGTCAGATCCCATGCATCAGAAGTTACAGATTATTCTTATCCAGCTACACCCAACCATTCTCTGCATCCCCAGTCGGTCACCCCTTCCTACACTGCCGGTGATGCACCACAACATGGGGCTGCAAACCAGGCCCCTGAACATGAGTACCAGGCCCCCTCTGCCTCGGTGAGGCACATGGCCCTATACAGACTACAGCAGCTGCCACCACCACCACCACCCCAGAACCCAGAGGGGTCCCAGGCCTCTGCATCAATGGCTCCAGCAGATTATGGGTAAATCAGTATTCCTTGTACTTTAGATGCTACTTGTTTTTGCATTTGAATCTTAATGTATTGTGGAAGAATTTTAACCTCAATATTTTAGATACCAGAATATAGTCAAGACTAATTGGATGTAGACACTTCAGTGGTGTCCTACTCTATGTTAAATAAACTAGGTGTGCTACTGACCCTACCTTATTACAGCTAAATTCCAGGTTGAGAGCTGTGTTCCTGTATATGTGTTCTCTTTGCATACATACTTACATGTGTTTGAAAGGATCTTTAAATCAGGCATTGATAAAGGATGACATGCTGTTTTGTGAAACTGTTCAAATTCTCAAATTCATCAAATCAAGCTCCCTCTTTGACTTTAATAGGGCTTCTTTAGCTCTGTTTTTGTCTTAACTCTCAGAGTCAGTACCCAGAGAAGTTGAACATATGCTTCTGTAATGTGTGTTCTTTACGCAGAGCACTGGTGTCACTTTCTAAATGTACATTCTCAGCCCTCAAAGGGGAGACCATACAGACTTGGCTATTCTTTTTGTGCCCTGGTGAAACCAGGAATCCCAGAGTGCTGCTTTCAGGCACAGAGAGGGCTTGTGGTCCAGTTGACTGGGAAAACCCTTGACTGAGCAGAAATCAGCTGATTTCTTGGCTTAGAACTTTTCAAAGCCTTTGACACGCTACTGGGTGCTGTGGTCCCAGGGCTTCCATGGAACTGGGCTAGAGAATATAGTATTTTCCTCATCTGGTTGGCCATGCAGCCCTCAGGAGACAAGTTTCTAAGCCCTTTGAGATGCCCAGGATGAAGGATGCCATTGCTCTTCTGCAGCAACTACATTATTTTAGTATTCACAGAAGGTGCTTTCCTCTTCAATGATTGTGTGTGTGTGTGTGTGTGTGTGTGTGTGTGTGTGTTTCAATAAGTCTTGCATTCATCATAATGAATAATGTAGGACTGTAAAATGACAGAACCACAGAGTGGGCATGTGCTTTCTGCAGTGACTGAAGTCTGGCTGGTAGGGGGCATTGTGTCTGGGGGAACTTGTTTGATTAGGCATACTAGAACTCGGGGACATGGCCCTTTATTGTTACATTGGTGACTCTGTTACATCTCTTTATTAGGATGCTCCTGGCACAGATAATTGAGTATTACAACCCTTCAGGACCACCTCCTCCTCCACCTCCACCCATGATTCCTTCAGCACAAACTGCTTTTGTCAGCCCTCTCCAGATCCCCATGCAGCCCCCCTTTCCTGCATCAGCTGGTTCCACATATGCAGCTCCTCCTCATCCACCCTCAGCTGGGCTCCTCATCACAGCACCACCGCCTCCAGGTCCACCACCTCCCCCACCAGGCCCTCCTGGCCCCGGCTCTTCTCTTTCATCCTCCCCAATGCATGGCCCTCTGTAGCTGAGGCAAAGCGTCCTGAGCCTGCACAGCCCCCAATAAGTGATGCTTGAAGTGACCTCCTTGCTACCATCAGGATGGGTAAGTGGAGCACCCCACATACACAGCCTTCATTATAGAGAGATTTCTTTAGGTCTCTAGCAAACTTCAACCTTGTTGCCTTCAAACGATAGCTCTACACATTAAATGATTTTTTGGAGTCAAAGGATGCTTGTTTGATTTTTTTAATATTAGGAGTATTTTTGTAGTTGTCAGGTATGCATATCATGATAAAGAATTGAGAAGAGACTAGAGGCAGGCATATGAAACAGTGAAGCTCTAGAACTTTCCATTGAGGTGTTCATGTGCACCTTAGTCACAACTAATCTTAAAATGGACTTCGCACACTCTTTTCTCCCCTCAAATTTCTAAAACCTTTTGTCCTTAAACTTAGAAAAACCAAGTCCAGTAGCCCTGTTCAGTTTTCTTTCCTTTTGGAGGAATCAGAACATTTTAATTCTCACCCCTATGTCGTGTCTCTAGGAATTCAGCTGAAAAAGTTGCAGGAGCAACGTGAGCAAGAGGCCAAGCAGGAGCCTGTTGGAAACGACGTGGCCACAATCCTGTCCAGACTCATTGCTGTAGAGTACAGAGACTCCGATGACGACTCTGAGTTTGATGAGAACAACTGGTCTGACTAAGGCCATACAGGGACAGTGGCAGGTGAACCACAAGTACAGTGTGTGTGGAAGTTCACTGGGGATTTCAGATGGTTTCAGCACCCAAATTGTGGTATTATAATCCTGTAGCTTAGCACCTTTTGAATTAATAATGTGATATTGCTTCTGCACATCCAAAATTTCTGTTTTTTTCAGTATTTATTGTGTAATACGTGACACTAAATATAGCACATCATGCTGCACACAAGGAGATATACTGTAACTATTGCATTGTTCTGAAAACAGCATCTTGTTTCCCTCTTGGCCATGAAAGTATTTACTTTACCCTTATTGATCATTAAGATTCTGTAGACTTGCTGAGTGTCTGTGAGCTGCAAGATTAATGACTATGTCAAGAGTGATGTCTTCCAATCAGTAGGTGACACTGTTTTGCCTTTTTATTTTCATTTTTACTATGTGTTTCAGAAGAAGTTGGTTGCAGAGGGAAAGGTCTAACAACAGGAGAATCAAATGTTTCTGCATTCAGTTTCTTGATTTGGTAGCTACTGAGTGAATTCAAATGTTCTACTGAATAATTTCATTGCCTTTTCATGCACTTGTCAAATGTGAAATTGGAAGGGCCCTTTTCGGGCAGGTTTCCTGTGGATATTCACTTAATAAATGCTTGTTGGTGATTTTTGTATGAAGTTTCAGTGGCTCAGTAGTAATGCAAATGAACACAAGGTCCTTTTCCCTTTCAGGGACCATTGGGTTCACACTTAAAATATTGGCTAGCCCTGATGGCTTGGGCACCAGGCAGCCAGAACAGCTGTGAGCCATCTAGGAGTATAGCCCCCAGCTAGACAGAGCTACCACATGTGGCCCTGTGTGCAAAGGCAACCCATTCCATTTGGTCAGAATTTTAAAAGCTTACATTTAAGTGAAAAATAGTGACAGCTATTTACTTCTCACGGTGCTGTGGAAGATTGGGGGTTAGCCCCATGCAGGGCCTTTGCCCTGTCCTAGAATCACACAGTTCTCTTCTTTCATATTGTTGTTAGCACATTAAATTTTAAAAAATATACCTCACAAGATTACCTTGATTTGATTCCTAGTGGTGGCAAAGCACCTTGCTTTCACCTCCACTCACCCTATTCCCCTTTCCACATGGTGGTCCCATAGACCTGGCTCAGGCATACTACCAGGGAGACTCAAGAATGACAGCTTCTACTTTGTAATTCTAGATAAGGACAAATGCTTGTTAAGAATAAATAATTGTCCCAGGCTTGGGTTGTAGATAGGAAAAATATGCTAAGGTCCTTCACTTGCTGTGGAGTTGTGCCTATCTGCAGTACTTCCAATAGGTTGCAGGTGCTGGGAACTCTCAGCTCCAACAAAGGAAAGAATCTTGAGCTGTGGCTGATATGTGTGAGTTGATGGGAGAATGTTGTAACAAATGATTTTTGTTCATAAATTCTGGGGAAATCAGCCAGCTGCCCACATCACCCTGTGTCTCTGTGTGGATACCTCTTAACTTAGGGCAGCTGTTGTATGATGCCTGCCTGCACACTGGGTTTTGGTCACACAGATTTTAAAACTGCAAAGTCTCGTGTCTATACCCACTTTCCAAGGCTCTCCTTTGGCTGTGCATTCAAGTCCTTGGGGTGTGCCTTCTGAGCAGGCCCTACTTGGCTGTCACTATGATTTTTTTTTAATATTAGTAACTATTAGTGAATTTCTAAATTTCTCTTTTTTCCAATGCAGAGACCTACTGTGTTGGCATTACTCTTGGTACTTTTACCAGTTTTAGTCTTATTTTGTGTTTATTGTAATAGTTTGCCTTCATTGTTACTGTTGGGTTAGAAGTATTCTGTATAATCAGAAACCTGGATTTAGCATTGCTTCTTTGTTTTCTGGCCATTCACTTCTCTGGATGGAGGGAGCACTGTCAGCTACTATTCATTTCCGAATTTCTTCTATTTATATCCTACTACAATAAAATTAGTGGCACTTTATTCATAAATATTCATGAGCCTATTAATTACTAATTGTCTTCCTGTAGTTTAAATAAAAAAGTTATTTTTAATTTGTTTTTATGACTAGTGAGAAAGCTTTTGCCCTCTTGTGTTCTATTACCTATAAGAGAATGGAAAATGACTAAAATCCAGTCTAGATTATTTTAGAGTATCTTCAACAAATCTGGTTTGGTCTAAATTTAAATCTTCTAATATGGTATTCCCTACAAAGAACAAAGTGAAGAGTTTGAATTTTCCGTTTCAATTTTTAAAAAGTATTTACCAAAACAAATGGAGAAAATCATTTAACAGTATATTTTATTTCTATAAATTTTACATTTTAAATTATAGTTATAATTTTAAGATTATTTTAAATTCTCCCCAGTTGTATTGCTCCATGTGTGTTAAGTTGAATATCTCATATGCATTTTCCTCATGGCACAGACTCAGGCAGACAGATGGAAAGATGCCCGAATCCACATGCACAAGCATGATGTGACTGAACAGCAGGCAAAAGTTTTTCTGCATTGTTAGCCCCAAACCATATGATTTGGTACACTTACGATTTTCTTTACATGGGATCCTATTAGAAAATTAATGTTTTCATTTCAGTAAATTTTTAGCACATCGAAATCTTTTATGAGCACCAAGTGGCTAGGTTGTAAAAGTTTTGTAATGATTTGCAACTAAAATACATGATACATTTTAATCCATTACAGACTAGTGGGAATGTATCAGCCAGAGTAGCAAGTAATTTTTGTTTTATGAAGCAGAGTATCTGTCATCTTGCAGTATTACCAATGCTGTTGTAAATTGAATTTAAAGTGGTATTAAAAAGATCCTGTCAAACAATTTTTATCTGTTTGTATATCTTACTATAGATTATGTACAAGTAACATCTAAATAAAATTACACTTTTAACCCTACAAGGTTCTGTTGTATGTTTGACTCTTAGGAGATAGTTGGAAGTTGTATAAGATATTTATGTAGCATGTTCATTATCAGATAACAGAAGATTCTACAATGATTCCACTTAAATTTCTGCATAGTTTTTGTGTGACTGTAAGTCCAGATTGAATTTTGTGAGTGCCACAAGGAAGCACTAGTATAGTTAGGAGAAGCCATTCTGGGAACAGAAACAACATGTTCAGAAGTTAAAGGCTGGGGCAACAAGGGTCTTGGCCACATTTGGTCTAATAATAATAATGACTAGTACTCTGTAGTATCCATTGCTTGTGAATATTCATTGCTTACCCCTTAAAATCTTTTAATATGGGCATTCTATTTCACATATGAGAAAACTAGGGGACCATGCATGATATGAAACTCAACCTGGGGAAGGAATTTCATGTTGGGAGTAATGAGAATCCAGATTGGGTAGGTATGTTTTGTCTTGTTAGGAAAGACAGACTGGAACTTAATTCTTTATAACAACTGCCTTGGACTGATGATGTTTGCCCTAACACACGTCACAAGTTATTGTTAGTTCTTTGTGTAACCTCCCACTAAACTGTGTGCTTTGTGTCATCCTTATTTGTCTTGCATCTGAGAGGCCCAGCACAGTGCCCAGTTAACTAGGCAATGAGCAACTCCTTGTTAAGTGATAAGATAATGAATGGATTTCCAAGTTACTTTTTAAACAAAAGGTAAATTGTGTGCAAATTTTAAGAACATGGAGTATTTTACCACATACCTCGAATATTCTCTTTGTATTGGGATTTGTTACTTGACATGACTTTCTCTTTATTTGGGTGTAAGGCCCATCAGACTGAGCTTGGTGAAGAAGGCAGAGAACTCTGATTTACTCTGTTCTGTTTATTGCATGCAGTGCCTGGCATTCAATATTGACAAATATTTTTTGAGTAATTGTTATTTCTAGAACAAAATCAAAGGCTTCAACAAATATTTGAGAGACTAATGGGAGTTGAAATGCATGAATCTGTAAAAGCACTCAGAAGAGTGCCTGACATCTAGCACACTCAGTGAATGTGAGCTGTTACTATCATCTGCAGGTCACTTGCTGGGGAAGAGTGAGCAGGCCAGTCCCTGCCTTTGTGGAGCTTCTTGTCTCATGAGAAGCATAGTCACAAAATTGTGAATGCTCCCTGACTTACAGTGAGGTTATATGCCAATAAACCCATCATAAATTGAAAATGTCTTAACTTCAAAATGCATTAATACATCCAAACTACTGCACGACCCAGTTTAGCAACACAGCATAATATAGGCTATCAGTTCTTGCCTGTTGTGATTACAAGGCAGTCCAGAAGCTGCAGTCACTGCCAATGGCCAGCATCAAGAGAGGGAATTGGACTACATATTACTAGCCTGAAAAAAGATCCAAATACAAATTTTGAATGATGATTTCTACTTAATGAGTATTGTTTTTGCACCAACATAAGGTTAAATAAAAAAATCTTAAGTTGAAGTATATCATAAGGACATTCCATATTGCCAAATAAATAATGTCGATCACTTTACATGTACTCTAATTGGGAATGAGGTAGAAAGTGGACAAAGTCTAGTCTGTGGACCAATGGAAGCTAAGACTTAAGAATGAGCAGAAGTTAGGGCAAAGAGAAGGGAAACGAGTTTCTCAATAGAGGGATGGCATTTACTTTCCTTAAGGAGGAAAGGACAAGGTATGGTGATCATGCAAAAATATAAAAACATGAGTGAGATGGAAGGACCCAGATGAAGAAGGTACCACAAGAGGGACAGAAACGAGATGGTGGGAACCTCTCCTGCCCCTTAGTTAAGCCAATGAATGCTGCCACAGTAATATGTCTACCATAACTGAAATGTACAGAGAATCTATTTATAGCCTGTTGACTTTTCATTAATGTCAATATCTTGATGCTTTAGACAATACTCATATATAGAAAGGATCTTAGGTATATTGTGTTCATATATTTAGAAGACATCTTAGTGCTAGTCCAGCTGCCTCATATTAAAGATGGGTAAAGGCCATTGCTTGCGTTGCTAGTTGCTCAAAGCTCTTCGGTCTCTTAACTCTTATATTTTCAAACTGGTCCTCCTGTTTCACAGTGGGCCTTCAAGAATTATTTAACATTCTTCTTTACCCAACATTTTATTGTGCAAAAATTGAAACCTACTAGAAAGATGTTCAATAAACTTCCAGCTGTTCATATCTATTAATCTCATATTTTTTGGGGAGGGTGCTTGGGATTGAACTCAGGATCTTGTGCATGTGAGGCAAGCACTCTACCAACTGAGCTATATCCCCAACCCTATTCATCTCATTTTTTATGCATTTCAAGGTAACTTACAGTTTGCTCCTGAACACTTCAGTGTACATATCATTATATTAGGGTTTAATGTTTTTATTTAATATGTTTTAGTAAAACATACTTCAGAGTAAAATGAACACATCTTCACATATACCATTCAGTGAATGTTAGCAGTGCATATTTACATAATGCAAATTGAGATGCACAGTATTACTGTGGCCTCAGCAAATTCCTTCATACCCTTTTGAAGCTGATTCTCCATTTCCGGTGTCAGGACAATTGACTGAATTTTTTTACTGTAGATTAATTTAGCCTGCTTTAGATTTTCATATAGAGGAAAAAGTGGCATGTACTCTTTTGCATTTGGATGCTTTGAATGATAATGTTTTTGATATTCATGTTTTACTTGTATAAATAGTTATAATTTTTATCACTTAGTCATGTTCTAGTGTAGAAACACAATGGGTTTATCTGTTCTCTTGGGTAAGATTTATATAAATCTTTTCTGCACCTCCCCATCATATATCTTGGATAAATATATTATACCATGTAATTATCACTTTTTTTTCCAAAAAAGTGAAATGTGACCATTATGTGAAGCTTTCAAAAAAATTGTGCTAGAATTACTTTAAAATGATTTATTATTCACAATTTTTGGCGCAAGATTAGGATACAAAGAATACTTATAAATACATGTTAATGCAGTGGTAATGATTATGATGCGAAATACAGTACTAAGAGTGAAATTGCTTGTTGTGTTGGGTGTTATGTTGAGTTTTATAACAACTAGATTTTTTTCCCCTGTTATATACTAGCAGTGTTGCTCCACATCTATAAATGTGGTTTGTGTGTTTGGAAGGAGGGGGGCGGGTCTGCTTGAGGTTCACTGAACTGTAATCTGTAAATAAGTGTGTCTTACATAAAATTTAGGAAATATTTGGACTTTTTAAATTCAAATTTGTGTCCCATTCTTTCTGTCCTCTCCTTATATTCCTGTTTTATGTTTGTTAAACCTTTTGATATTGGCTCAAGTACTTGAGGCACTTTCAATTTAACTGTTTTCTCTCTGTTCTGCAGATTGGGTAATTTTTATTAATATTTCTTTAGGCTCACTGACTATTATCTACAATTTAGTCCTTTTTTTAATGGTGCTGGGGATTGAACCCAGGGCCTTGTGCATGCAGGGCAAGCTCTCCACCAACTGAACTATATCTCTAGCCCTACAATTTGATTTTAAGCACATCTAGTAAATTTGTTATTTCAAACATTGTTCTATTTCTACTCTAGGATTTCTTATTGGTTCTTCTTTTTTTTAATAGTTCTCTGCTGAGATTTCCTACTTGTTCATTTATTATAAACTTATTTTCCTTTACATCTTTCAGCACAGGCTAGCTCTTTTAAAATTATTGCCTGATAATTCCAACATTTGGTCATTTTTAGGTTCAATATGTTTATTGGTTCTTCTCTTGAGTGCATACCTAGTAGTTTGGGGCTATATTTAGAATTTAGATGAATTTTAGAGACTCTGGATTCTGTTATATTCCTTTGAAACATGCACATTTTTCTTTAAGGAAGTCAGTTAACATGGCCAGAATTAAGCACTGACCACTTTGTCCTTATACACTCTGCTAGGGATAGCAGCAGAAAGTTTTCAAGTACTTTTAGTCTTAAGCTGCTAGGATTTGGCCTTGGAAGAGTTGTACACAGAACTTTTGGATCCCCCCTAATGGTTCTCTTTTCTGAGGTCCTCTATCACTTTATATCTGCTCTAGTCCCTCCAAACTTGGTCCTGTTTATTTTTGGCTGTTTGTTTTGTTGTTAGTTTTTAAGCCAGCAAAATGTGGGTTAAGCCAGAAAGACTGAAGATTTTCTATTCAAGCTTAGCCATCTTGTTTGGCAGAATGAGATTTGCCTTCAGTCAAAAAGCAACCTAAATCTGGAAACACACCCAAAGATTTTCCTTCTTCCAAGCATCAACTCCCCTCCAGTGTCTATTTTTACTTCTATTTAATAATACCACCAATAGTTATGAAGTATATTTTGTTCAGTTTATAACTGTAGAGAGTTGGTTTGGAATAGATTAGACCTCAGTCCCAGAAAGCTCATTTCATATATACTGTATGCAAAGTTTACTTTTAAATGTAAATTTTAAAATGCAGGCTGGTGTTGAATACAAATCATAAAAGATAACTAGCAGTTTAATTTTTCTTCCAGGTGATCTTGTTTCTGCAAGGACCCCAAATAAAGCTTATAAGATCTTTAATAAGTGGTATCCAAGGGTAGCATGGTGAACTGTGAAACACTTGCTGTTTGTATCTCCTTATTTCTGTGAATCAGAATGTTTTCTGAGACATGCAAGTAAAACCATGTATGTTAATAATTAGAGAGTTGAGACATTTTTTAAAAGTGTCAGCTTTAACTCCAGTCTCAATTTTTATGTTCACTGAATAATCATTAATATTTTCACTGAGTGCTATAAATTTAGATTCAGGAACATAAGTTATACAAATAAAATACTTCCCTTTTTTTCTTTTTCTTTTCTTTTGAAACTGTTAGGGGATGGAACTCAGAATCATGCATGTTAGGTAGGTGCTCTAACACTGAGCTACACTACCCTCACCCCTAAAATACTTAAACTTTCTTATTAGAGTTAATTTGCAAAAAGGGTTCCACTACCTAAAAGCTTGAAATGCACTATGTGATGTCCTTGCTACATGATTCTTTTAGCTTTAGAGTAGAAAAAATTCACATGGTTACAGAACCTCATACTATATAAATTTGTATTCTGAAAAGAGTGCTAACAGATGTGTCAAAGCTTGAGATGCTATGTTTAATTTGGAGTGTATGGGTAACTTGTAAAGGGATCCCAATAGGGAATTCAGGGCTAAAGAGATTTTCCTTCAAAGCATACTCTTCCCCTCCTCCCCCTGCCCCCTAGCTGACACCTGTAACATATTTGCCAAACAAAATAGGGCTGTCCTGTGAATATTTGCATATGTAGCCTTTTAAGTTCCCCACTGTATTTACCTGGTGCACCTGGGATTTGAATAATTAGCTTCAAATACAGCACTATGATTAGCTAGGGATGGTAGGTTGATAGATGATTTACCATGAGGAAAAATTAAGAAACTATTCCAGTTGAGAGTGGTACTTACCACAAAGTGGACATTTAAAGTATTTAATATTCTAAGATGTGCTTCAGCTGTGCTGGCCTAAAACCAATTCAAATAGAAGCCAAACGGTTTAAGCATATGTTACATACATGTCCTAAAAGTGTGAATGCCTTTGTCATTACAAGACAGTGCCATTTGTGATGTATGTGACAGTGGCTCAAAATGCACCTTCAACCCTTTGAAAATCCAGATATGAGGATCTTGATCATTCACCCTCAGCTCATTTCAAAGACTTGGGCATTGATTTGGTGCAATTTAGTTTTAGTGAGATGTGTGCCGAGGTCTAGGTCAGAAAGTAGCACAGTGAATCACCCTAGACAATTTGCCATCAAGGGCTCCTGGATTGTTCCCCATCTAGGGGCACCCATGTTGTTGGCAACCATTCTTATCAATGCAGTTCACTGTGTTGCATTTGAATGAGGTCACAGCTCTAGCAACCCTGTGTCCCTCTTTTCTCCATTTCTGAGTGGCTCACCATGTCACTCTATAAGCCTCCCTCCACCTGCACATTGCTCATTATACAGGCTCCATCCTCACTCTGGCCAGTGATCCTTATGGTCTCTGCACATCACCATGGCTCCAGCCATCCTTCAACTCTCCTGAGTTATCAGTGTGTGGCTCCATATTCTCTCCTCCCAAGCCTTCCATTTCTATTCTGGTGCAACTTTGGGGGTACAGAAACCCTAGAAAATAACTAAAGGACCAAACCTTCCCTGAAGTGGTTATAATGTTGTGTTTGAGCTGAGATGCTGCTGAATACCAGGGAAGGAGCCAGGTCCTCTTTGATGCTAAGCTGAAACTTGAGTTTTCTCCAAGGCTGGTTTCCACAACCCCTACATCAAAATTACCTGGGATATGGGTTAAAATGCAGAATTCTGAGCCCCATCTCAAAACTATTAGTCAAAACCTTGCACATGGGACCTTGGCAGTCACAGTGTATCCACTACCCCAGAGTGATACTTATTAGGTGCTCTGAAGTTCAAGAGACTCTGCTGTTCAATAATAGGATCCCAAGGGTGCCACCAGTGGTGACCTGAGATGTGGGTCAGATGACTGATGGTGCCACATGGACTTGGGGCTGGTCCAGGATCCCCACTCCCCCCGGTCCATCAGACTGTCCACAGCTAGGCTTCCTGCTTGGTGGAAGACAGGGCCTTCCCCACATGGTTGAGCTAATGACTTGTTCATTTTCACCTTCAGACCTCAGGTGCAGGGGTGCAGAACTGCCATTCTAATGCCACATCTGGTTTTCCAATTTAATACTTTTTCAAAACAACTCATGCTTCTCATATGTTTTGGGGTTTTTTTTGTTTTGTTTTGTTTTGTTTTGGGGTTTTTTTGTTTGTTTTGTTTTTGATGAGTCTTGGCTTCACAAAACACATGGGAGAGTTCATGGTCCTTTTCTTAATTAATTTTGTGCAGCTATTACGAGATACCTGAGATGGGGTATTTATCATGAACAGAAAACGTACTGGCTTACAGTTTTAGGGGCCACAAAGTCCAATATCAGAGTGCAGACATTTGGTGAAGACCTACTTGCTGCATCATCCCATGGTGGAAGGCAGAAGGACAAAGGGATGATGAGAGATTTAAAAAGGGCCTGAACTTTTTGTTTATTATCTTTTGTAATAAACCAGCTCCTACAATAATGAGATCACTGCCATTATGGATAACATGGATAACAGCAATAATCCATTCATTCTGCCCTCATAGCTTACTCACCTCTCAACACTATTCTATTGGAGATAACATTTCCAACACAAGCTCTTTGGGGAATACATTTCAAACCATAGCAGACCTGGAACAGATCATTTAGGAAGTCATTTCATCTCTGGTCATCCTACCTGGGGAAAAGAGTTGTGACCTTTGCCCAAGGGCTGGGCCCATCATGTCAATCACTGGATGGGCCTTCCCTAACTGGAGCATTATTCTCTACTCTATTTCTATCACTGTGGTTCTTGCAGCAGAAATATTGGCTGGTGTGCCTCAGACAGGCAGTTGCAAGTCAGTACCATTTTCCAGTCTCCCAGGGCTTCTCTCATGAACTCCCTGACCACAATACTCTCACGCCTTCTTTGTCTTCTATCTTGGCCCACATTTCCTTCCCCCTGACTTCTTCCCTCTTCTATTCATTTCATGGATCTCCCTCCCCATGCAGTCAGCTCCCGACTGCATGAACGTTCCCTCTTGCAGCAAGCCATGGAGATGGGAGAGACAATGAATAACAGTGGCAAGAACTCCAGCCCTTGGCCCCTACTGGGACAGCAGCATCAAAGGACACATGAAATGATACAGAGGTCTGCATTGATTTTCTCTGGGTCAGGCATTTCACAAAGATGCTTTTGTTGGGGGCTGGCTATGGTCTGACACACTGAGCAGGGAGGTGGAAAGGGGAGTTTTTCTCTCCTTCAAGTGCAATCAGACTGTTCCTGACCCTGCTTCCCTGGGCACCAACTGAAAGGTACTGAAGGGGCCCTACCCAGGGATTGGCTTTCCCATTCAGCTCATTGATTTAAAATGGGAAATGGAATAATTGTTCTTGATTATCTGCCCTCTGCTAAGACAAATGGAAGAGGCTGATTTACACCCTGATGGGCCCATGACCTCGCTCTGAAAAAGGCCCTCATCTGTGTTCACCCTGGTGGCCCAGGATGTTACAGGGAGTTGGTGGCCAAGCAGACTGAAGCTAGAGCCTGCCCCCTCCCCATCTCCTGCTGGACTCATTCCCAGCCATGTGCTGAAAGGGAGCAGCCTGTTTGTTCTGAGCCCTTTGGAAGGAAGAGATTGTGAAAGTAGGTTAAGACAAATGTCTCCCTCCAGGACTGGTGAGAACAGGAGGTGGGGTTTCCTGTACTTAGCTCCTCAGTGGATATTTTCAGGGAGCAGTGACAAGTATAGCCCGGGTGACGAAATGGGGACAAGCTCAACTTTCTGGGGTCTAGGGTCTTATCCGGGGATGAGTGAACGAGCCAGAGTCCCCTGCAATCCAGCATGTTTTGGCTTGGTGATTGGGCCCTATAAGTGCAGATCACTGTATGCTGGATCTTCAAACTACTGCCCTGGAGGGACACATGGAACATAAAAATTGATCACTGCGTTCCCAGGGGCTTTCAGATGTATGCATAGCAGGGCAGGAAAAGAAGTGTAGATGGGGCTGCTGGAAGGAGATCTCTAGCCCCCAGAGGGTAAGTCTGCAGGGAGTGTGACCAAAATGCTTGCTTGTGT